>NC_139894.1:16760148-17960148 GCF_905171665.1 Trachurus trachurus | reverse complement strand
CCAGAGCAGAAAAATGCTCAAGTTGTGAAGTAAGTAAAACTGAGAGTAGAAGGTCCTGACAACTCTGCTTCTTCCATCCATCTACAAGACTGGAGGAAAAGTCTTCAGACTCACTGCAGAGTCACAGCAGCCTGCAAGTTTGCCTTAGTTTTTCTAATTCAATAACTGTTAAATAAGGATGTTTGTAGCCTGCTTGATAGCCTTCTTGATAACATTATAATTTAGGGCTAGGATTAAATAAATGATTAAAACTTAATAAATATAACGACTTAAATAAGGAATCAAAATTAGTTGTGCAGTTTTTATTGTTGGATCCTTCTTTGCTTTTACTGTTCAATTTCTATCATCATTCTAGGTGTAGCTACATTTACAGTTGAACTTTCTCATTTGTTTTGTTTCAAACAATGTGACTCTAAATGACCCTAAAAAATAGCCATACAGTGATTAGGCTACTGGAGTTTACAGTCAAATATTGGATTAGGATCTGCTTTTTATAAGTGCGCTCCACCAGTAGGGGAGACTGGGGACAGTTGCAACACTTTTTACATTTTTCTCAGTTACTCTGAGACTATTTGGACTAGGCTCACCAAACTTTTATAGATTAAACATACATTTGTCAGCTAATTAGTCATACGATTTAAAGATGGTTACATATGACACATCAATCACAATATTCATTTGAATGGAAGAATCCAGACGTTGCAACTGACCCCAAACGTGGGGACAGTTGCAACACGGATCAGGGACGGTTGCAACATATTAAACATACATTAAATTTCACTAATTAACATTTGATTTTTGTCTCAATAAGCATAGCATTCCTAAAATATTCATTGTCTTACAATAGTACTATAGTATTATTTAGTTATTTAGTAATATTTATCAGAGAACAGTTGGAGTTTTGTTTTGCGTGGAACATAGGCCTTGAGTCAATGTGCAGAGATAACAGTGGTAATAAAACTCAATAGCTCAGTGTGAGACAAGAAGAATGGAACTATTTGCAATACAAGAAATTTTATAAACATGTACTCTACTTTTGGATGATTTATTCACTGTATGACATCAAATAAATGTACTTTTCTCTAATTTTCAAAGGAAAATATATATGGCTACGTCTGTCCCATAGAATAAGATACAACTACAAATTGCATATTTCATTATAGGAAGTTATCTGGGGAATTATTTTGAAATCTTAGTCTCTCATGGTTTAATATAATTGGCTGTTCTGTTCATCATGAGGAGAAAAAAATAGATATATTGTGCCTATTTTAAGCTAAAAATGTTTCATTTTATACATTTGCATTTGCATAGTGCTTCCATATTCAAATGGCAGTTGTTGCAACCGTCCCCACCCTGTCAGCCATGACAAAACATCATGTACTAGCTAGACACAATGACACTGACACATGCTAACCATGTCATTTGATAGTCAACAAAACAGTGATTCAAACTAGGAAGGTTTGGATTAATTCATACAAAAAGTCAGGACAGTATGACAAAAATACAGCTCATGAAAAAAGCTACTTTCATACCCTTAAAACAACTTTGTCTCAGTACAAGCAGGAGCAGATGCTGAATATGTCTTTTCTATTCTTGGTGGGTAGAGGGTCTAACTGTGCATGTACAGTGTGAGTGTCATCACTCTAGCATGTTTCTGATTGGAGAAATAAGGCTTGTTGCAACCGTCCCTTGTTGCAACTGTCCCCAGTCTCCCCTACTCACAGCACCACCTTGCCTAGAAACTAATGCTGGGCCTGTTGAGCCCTTTAATCATGATAATCATCACCATAAACCTAAAACTGCAAATAGCAACAGTTAGGCTACTTTTCCATTACCCCGCTGTTCTGTAATTACAGGTTCAAGTAGCCTAAAGCTTTGCCCCTTGTCTAACTACTTAAACAACAGCCTCCAATGTAATTTAATCACCATTAAGCCTCCTACGTTAGTGGACCTACAGTATTAGCGCTCTCCAGTGGATGAGAAACGTCAGTGACGTACTCAGCGGATCTCACCACATCTGCCAAACAGACCCCGCTCTCTTGCGGAGGATACGGAGCTGTGTGTGCCGCATAACATCCAGACTTTGCCACTACAGTTACAGCACATTGCGATTTCACATTTTCATCAGTAGGCTATTGTATCATTGTAGGATCACAAATATATATCCAAGTCATAATTTGCCAGCAGTTCCGTTTATAAAATGTGGGAATAGGCTACTTAAAGTAAGATTTAGATTTCGAAGTCGATCAGCAATAGCATACCCTACCAGTGCTTTTATATGCCTAATAAAATCAGTGAGCATCGATGCAACAGAGATCAGAACTTGCTTTATGGTTCACAGCTGCTTTTAAACTCTTATTCGGCCCCACCCGGGTAGCCTATCTCTCCTCCCTCTCCCTCCCTCTCCCTCCCTCCCGTTCTTCCTCCAGAGAGCCCCGCTGACCGAAGCTCCTCGTGTGACTGACTGGAGTCACAGTGAATACGCGCACACCGGCCACATGCGCCCCCACACCGGGTCCCTGCCCTCCGTCCGGCGGCAGTGGGCTCATATTCCTTTCCGTGGTGTGTTTAGTCACTACTGATGGAAACCTCAGTGTTTCTGCCATTTCGATGTGTGTGCAGTAGCCGATAGTAAACTAAGGAGGCTCCTGGAGCGCTCAGCTGCGGATCAGGACACCAACCACCATCATCATGAAGTTGGCGGTCTTCCTCATCCTGTGCACCTGCTGCCCGCTCTCCCTCGCCGCCATCGCCGGTAAGAAAACTATTTTATAAAAAGCCTATTTTTGAATTTGCTAGTATTATAGAAATATAAAAAAAAAGAAAGCGAAATAGCCTACGCGACGTTCATGTAAAGATTTAGATCATCTGCGCACAACCTCTCATGACCTCGTCAAAACAAAAACTAGGCTATACCTGCTTATTCATTGCTTATCCAATAGTGCCCCATTGTTCTTATTTTGCGACAATTAGGCTACAGCTTCAGATTTTACTTTCTCCGTGTCTCTTCTCAAGTGTGTTATTCTCATTTTGATCCATGACATCTGGGAAGGGCATTTTCCACAGTTCTCTTTTTATGTGGGGGTGTGCAATTGTGAAATAAGCAACAACCCGAGAAACACAACTTAAAACAGACAAAATTAATTAGATGTAGCCTATGTAGTTAGTTAGAATCAGTTATTTCACTGCACCCCTATGTCAAGTTCATCAGTGATTTGTTCTGGCCCAGCTTTTATTATGCTGAATTTGACAGGTCCTCAGACAAACAGGAACACAGGTGTCAGATGTCACCACCCAGCTCTCTGTGCACCTCACTGAGTCCTTGAAAGTGCAGGCAGAGGTGATCTAGTGGGATTACAATGCTCACTCAAGCGACAGTTTTACGATTGCTTTGTGGATATTTTACAGCTGTTCACCACACATGATCCCTTCACAGATGATGTCAGACAGATGTGAAGCTGTTGGAGGAACCAGCCGTAGGTTAAAGGTCCACACACTTCCTCACTGCATGTACATTAGCTCTTGAACTTGATGTCCCGTGTGTCTGACCTGATAGCTTTCTGTTGTCAATATAATGTCTCTGTCGCTTCAGAGACATCATATTGCCTCAGGCGGACTTATTTGCTGACTGCCCAGCTTCTGGACACAGTTCTATTACAGTATATCTGTCCCCTCCCCCTTCATTTGTAGCTCCTCCGAGCAGCATCAGGCTCGCCTCATCCTCTCTTAGTCCAGTATCTACACACCTGTCTGTATACACAATTTGATGACTGGGGCTTTGATTTCCATGAATCATACTGTATTATATTCATATAGATTAATGTTATCTGGATTTGGAGCAAGAGAACTTGTGAATCCACTCGCATTTACTTTTGTTTTACATACATTTATTTATACATTTGTCTCTGACATGCCCCAGAAGACCTGTACGAGGGGTGTACAGAGTAAATAGTCAAACCAATGACAATCTCGTTTATGCTCTTGGGCCAGATAAGTGGTCAAACACAATTTCTAACTACTAACAATGGTCAATTTTTCCAACTTGCCATAAGATTAACATTACAAGCAATGCAATAAGTGCATGTTATTCACATATAGTTAAGTAAAAAGGCAAACTATGGCAAACTGAGTGCAACAATTGGACTATGACAAGTGTTGAAAAAAACAGTCGCTATTTAAGTTACTCATGCTGTTCTAAGTTGTAACCATCATTGTGAGAAAGCACTGTCAAGGTGAACTTAACTTGAGTGTCTATGTGATACTTGTTATTACAGCTCCAAGTGAGTTTGTATCCTTGGCAGAGATGGAGGATGCCCTGCTGAAGAACCTTTTCCAAGGCTACCAGCGCTGGGTCAGGCCAATTCAGCGTGCCAATGACACTATTAGAGTTCGCTTTGGACTCAAAATCTCCCAGCTGGTTGATGTGGTAAGGATGAATCCAGAAACACACTCAAAAAATATCTAGCAATGTATATCTTTCTGAGGATATTGCCTTGGACTTCATTCATTTCTAACCCATTACTCAAACAATGTAAAACGTATCCAAATGCTAATGTCTCCAAACAACTCTCCACGAGTGTATTCATTTTTCACTGAAGTTGCTTCCAGCTGTCAGAAATAACTCGCCAATGCACCAGATCTGTAAATGTCCCCAACAAATGAACAATTTGTGTTTTGCCTGCTATCCATTACTGACCTCAGCTGTTTTAAGAAATCATTTACCTCTGTAAATTGTAAGTAATTGTAATTGTAAGTAGGCTACTTTTGCTTTTCAACATAAATGTGGTCTATGTATGTGTATCTTTTTATTTTTATTCATATTTATTTTGATACATTTTTCATTAGGAATAAATGGGAGTAAGAGTCACAGATATTGTGGTGAAGTTGGTATAAAACCTTGACAGATGGGGTCAAACATTTTTAACTGGGGCTGTTTTATGGATTTGTTGCATTAAAGCAGAAGTAAGTGGTCCGGTCGTTTTCGCTAATGCTGCGTTCCAGGCAGGCTTTTGAAATCGTAAATTACAGCTTCAAGTCACAACTAACGACTTTGTAGCGTTTCAGGCAACCCACTCGTGTTTTTCCGACCTGTTTTACCGGTGAAAGTCACTATAACGGCCACTCGTAACTTCCGACCGGTGAACTCGTACCAGATCGAACTGGTACCACTTCACGGTCGGAAAAATACGAGTTTCCTTGAACGCACCATAACAGTCCTCGTCGCTACGTCACCACATTCACGGCGTTCCTTGGCTGCACACACAGCCCTGCATGCCGTTCTCTCTCCTCATTGGATAAAAACTGTAGGATACGATAAATGTTTTCTCCTCGGCTCAGAGCAGAGCAGAGGGACTGAGAGACCCGTGTTTCAGTCCAAACACTCTATGTAAGTGATTGCTGTCGGAAGATATAACTATTTAAGACTTATATTAACACAAATATATCACTTACTTCTGCTTTAAATAAAAATATAGACTATTGTCAGTCTTATTACTATAACAGCTAAACCGAATTGTAAACGAGCCATAATTATGATGTAAAATTGTACACTGAAGAGCAAATGTTAGCAAATGTGAAAATAAGACTAATCGGAGAACAAAAGTTAGATGTGGTTACTATTTTCTTCCAGCAGTGTCTCTCTCCATGGTGCTGAAACCAAACAGCTGCAGTGTCACAGTGTGGAGCTTTCCATGGTCCTGAAATAGATCTAGAACACTCTATTCGTATCTACAACCACACAGTCTTTCTCTCCGTGGCGTGTTCCTTTAATATTTCAGAAGCTTGCTGTGATAGGTTGAGATGGTTTAGGTGTTCAAGGGGAGAAAACGGGGGAATGCTAATGGAGGAACCACTCTTCTTGGCTTGAAATATTCATCTCAACCAGTTTAGATTTAACTCTGCATCCTTCCACCTGAGACATGCTGCAAGAGGACAGTCAGGGATTAATTAAACAAAGCCCTTTGTGGTTCTGCAAAGAAGGTGGATTTATCTTGATCTGTTTGATTTTGGAATAGAGAGAGGGAAAGAGAACTAACAAGAGATAAAGCAGCTTGGCAACACTGTCCCCTGAGTCTTTATGGGCTGCTGCATATGTCTGTATTAGATTATGGTTCACCTCTGCTTTGTGTGATCACCAAAATATCCAACTCACTCTGACAGCCGAGGCCAGGACTGGATGCACTAAACAGCTAAACTAGCACTCAGTAGAGCGTGGGCCTCGGTCACTCACAACCAAAGCTTTTATTCCACCAGATCTGGATTATTGTCTGGATCTCGATTGTATAAACTCATAGATAAAGGCACTATGTCTCAAGGTACATACATTCAGTCAGTTTTTCAGATAAATAGAATGAGAAATGCCATATCTTGCATTGTTAAGGAGCATGATAAGGGCAATCCCAGGACTTACCCCTTTAACTGGAACAGCAGCAACACTGATTGGCTTCCTCCCTGGCCAATACCCTATTCTTCCACCAAGTTTGGTGCAAATCAGTTCAAAACTGTTTGCATAATGCTGCTGACAAAATAAATTAACAGACACTGGTGAAAACATTACCTCTTGGCCGGAGAAGGTACATATTTGAATATGTCCCTTTCACTTCTGCCTGGTTTATTCCTCTCACTTCTATGTAGAAACAACAAGCCTGTGATAGCTGCTCACAGTCTCTCTGTTCCTGTTATTCCTGTCTTACTTTAATTCTTGCTGTATTTGTATTGCTTCAGCTCAGTCCACTGCACCCACCTCGGGTGTCATGTGTCTTTTTCTTGTTTGCTAAGGTCGTGGCAGGGAGAGTAAAATGAGATTCTGTCTGATTTCACTGAAAGGAAAGGGTAATTTAGTTTACTTTGAACCAAGCTTCTCATCTTGTCCACTAATCGCATCTGATGCTTTCAAAAAGGATGTGTGTTGTAAACAAGTTACCACACATCCACCCCGATTCCCTCTTTCTTGCTTTATGAATGTTTTAATTTAAGCATTAAGTAACAACATTAATTTAGCCTGACATACTGGGATTATTTATTATTTATATTTTTGTTTTTGTATTGTCTTCATATTCAGGATGAGAAAAACCAGCTCATGACAACTAATGTATGGCTTTGTCAGGTAAGTAAAAGGCAAAACTAAACTGAGTCTTCATGGTTACATTACATTTTAGGATTTGAATAAGGATAGCAATAAGAGAGCAAGATAATATCAATTCAGTAGAGCAGAAAATTGAATTTTCTTTCTCATTATCTGACACAATGGTGAGGTGAATAATCTTTTTTCATTCAGATAAAGTCAAACAAAAAGTTATATGTCCTGTGTCTATTTACCAGGAATGGACTGATTACAAACTTCGATGGAACCCAGATAAGTATGGAGGAATCACTTCCATCAGAGTTCCCTCTGAAAATATCTGGCTTCCAGACATCGTCCTCTATGAGAAGTAAGACTGCTCTGAACTTGTGACAGTTTTGTATATTGTTGTCATTTATTTTAGACAAAAGCTACACATTTGTAATGTTTGAACATACAATTAACATAGTTTTTTTTAAATTGTTAGTTATAGCTTTTGATATTATTGATATGTAAAATAGGAAATGTGTGCATAACGTTTTTTGAATGTCAGAAAGTGAATTAAATCCAGATAAAACCATAAAATACCAAGATAACCAATAGAAATATAATCAGCGAATACAGATGAGAACGAGTGACAGATTTTCTTTACTTCTGCTTCATGTTTCCTCAGTGCTGATGGGCGGTTTGAGGGGTCCCTAATGACCAAAGCGATTGTTAAGTTCAATGGCACCATCACCTGGACACCACCTGCAAGTTATAAGTCCGCCTGCACCATGGATGTCACCTTCTTCCCATTTGACCGCCAGAACTGCTCCATGAAGTTTGGCTCCTGGACCTATGATGGCAACATGGTGGACCTGGTTCTGATGGACGACCAGGTAGATCGAAAGGACTTCTTCGATAACGGGGAGTGGGAGATCCTAAGTGCCACTGGTGCAAGAGGAAATCGGAAGGACGACTTGTATTCATATCCCTTCATCACGTATTCCTTCATTCTGAAGAGGCTACCACTGTTTTACACACTCTTCCTCATCATTCCTTGTTTGGGTTTGTCCTTTCTGACAGTCTTGGTGTTTTACCTTCCCTCAGATGAGGGAGAGAAGCTGTCACTTTCTACCTCTGTCCTTGTGTCTCTCACTGTGTTCCTCCTGGTCATAGAGGAGATCATACCCTCCTCCTCCAAGGTGATCCCGCTCATCGGAGAATACCTGCTCTTCATCATGATATTCGTTACCCTCTCGATCATCGTCACTGTCTTTGTCATCAACGTCCACCACCGCTCCTCAGCCACCTACCACCCGATGTCGCCATGGGTTCGCAACCTCTTCCTCCAGAAACTGCCGAGGTTGCTTTGCATGCGCGGACACATTGACCGCTACCACTACCCAGAGCTGGCTCCTGAAAGCCCCGAGCTGAAGCCTCGCTCTGGAGGTCGGAGAGGAGGGCAGAGGAGTGGAGCTCATGGACAGACGACTTCTGAGGGGAAGGAGGAAGAAGCCTGGGCGACCATGTTGGACAAGGCCATCTCTTCAGTGCGGTACATCAGCAGACACATCCGCAAGGAGCACTTCATTCGTGAGGTGTGTATAGTATCACTCAAGAAAGATTTAAGTAATGCCAGTAATCATAAGTTCTCAGGGTTTAATATTTCAATGCATTGCTGTCGTACTATGTAATCTCCTCTTTTCCCCAGGTGGTACAAGACTGGAAGTTTGTGGCCCAGGTATTAGACAGGATCTTCCTGTGGGCTTTCCTCACTGCCTCAGTACTGGGCACCATCCTCATCTTCACACCAGCTCTGCAGATGTTCATGAAAGTCCCTCCTCCGATTGGAAATGAGGATCCACCTTCAAACTAGCAATAACAATAACACACACACTTTCACAGGAAACCGATGATCCACTTTCCCAAATTTTCAAAATATTTGTAACCACAGAACAAGAAGCTTGTTTCTAAAGAAGGTGCTTTCTAAAGGTGAACTTCGACTTTTATTTACCTTTATTCTCCAAATCCACAGCATAAAATGTTTCTTATGTCATTAAGTTTGAAGTTACTATAAGGTCATGTAATGTTGTGTTTGTAGATAATGAAACAAACTTAGCGAGACCTGCAAATGAGCCTGTTTATTGCCAAAGCCATACAATATCAAATTTTACACTAGAGGCTTTAAGGAGCATGCAGCTATTAGTACACTAGATCACAAATGCTGGTCATGTTAGAAAGCTATTTAAGATTAAACAAATGAAACTTGAATGAAAACAGTGTAAAATGTTTTAAACAACCCAGCCAACTGTAAACTGTAAACGTTAAACTGCAAAGAACATAGTACAAATTGTATTATTGGCTTGATTAATATACTCAGCTGACTTCTTTGTTATTAATTAATTAATTGCCATTGATGGTGTATGTGGTGGATTTGTTTTCTTGAATTGTGTCATCAGGGTGAAGAATGGATTTCCTGTCTGGTGTGGTACAGTTAAAAAAAACATAAGAACAGCTATCTAAACTTTCTGTTTTGAGTCAATAATATGTTCACATTAAACATACCAATTCTGGCACAATGATATGGTAATCACATACCTGAAGCACAAAATACCTCTTACTGTATCTGTGTTTTAGTAGCATACTGTAATAAAAGCTGACTGTTTTAAAAACTGATTTAATCTCTGAAGGAACCAGTAACATTTGGACTGTGTTGCACATTCATCAGACATGCCACCATCTTGTACATGTTTGCATGTGCAATCTTTGGAGACATTAAAAGTGTTGATCTGAGCCCTAATGTGTGAGGTTGAGTCTGAACATCTCGTATATTTCTGTTAAATACTGTTGTCTGTCAAATACTGTCTGTCTCATCCACCATTACAGTAAATAGTGTAATTAATAAATTAATTAAAAGTTCATTGACATTTCCTTTCTTAATTATCCAGTCCTTAAAAGTACAGTATTTGTTCTGTTCAAATGTACTTCATCACACTAATAAAACAATTTTGAATACACAGTTCCTCCTTTGCCTCCTTTGCACCACCCACTGGTAAACACAGAAAACAACACTCAGGATTCCCTTCCCCTCAAAGACCTTCATGAAATAAATGTGTCTCTGTAAACCACGTCCAATTTCCCTGAACCACCAAAAGCACCACACCACAAGATTTGTTGTTGAGGGATATTAAATACAAGAAAAATGTATAGTAGATAGTAGTAATAGTATGAACATCTTTATCAAAACATTTACGTGTTGTGTTTCATATCTTGGTACCATTTTGGATTTTAAACTTGTTTAATCTATTTTACCTATAGAAGTGTGGCCTTGATATGTCCATTGTTTGTTTGAAGAATCCAGTATATTATGCAGCTTTTTAACTGTAATTATTTTATGTTATAATATGCTCTCAATAGAGATACAGAATAGATTAAAAAGCAAAAATAATTATCATCTCTTCAGTTTCCTCTTCTTTATTTTCTTTGCTGACCTGTCTGGCTGTCCAGGTGAGCTCTTGCATTTCGCAGCATCTCCAGATACATCCTGTTGTTTTCACTGCAACGTAGGCAGATGAAAGACAGATAAAAAAAAAAAAAAGACAAATACAATAATAATAGTCATATAATTTAAAAGAGGAGGCATCTTAACATTGCACAGGAAATCATCATCATATAATTAAAAGCAAGATGTTTTTAGGTTCAATATTTCAAGCTACACTTTTCAATATGGACACATTACCAGTTTCAAATGGCAGCACACTTTGAAAAACAAATAGATTGCTCAGTGGACAATTTTGTGTCAGTGTAGCACTCAGAAAAATATAGTGATAAAACTACTTTCACTTGCAAAATAAAACACCTTCGTGTCACACTCACGTAGCCACAGAGCGGTCAAACATCAGGTTGCCCATGTCCATGTAATATTGAGCATCTGTTCGTAGAGCCGTCCAGTACTCGTTAGCCTGGAGGGATGAAAGATTAGATACTTTGTCACAGAAATGCTCCAGCAGGCTTACTCTATGCTTCCACACCACACAACACAGCGTCACCTGTTCTTGAATGGTGTAACCCCACTGGTTCTGAGCATGGTGTGGATCCCAGTATCCTGCCTGTCTCTTCAGCCTGATGAATCGCTTTGCCTCCTCTTCTTTCATGAATGGGGCAGCAAAAACCCCTAAAACACATTGTTAACCATAAAACTATTACAAAAACCACCATAAATATAAAGACAATAAATAGCATGTAAGGAAATACCATAAAACACAATTTACATACATGAACAGGTACTTATGTATGAAAACGACAAACTTACCACTCAAAAGAGCAAACAGGATCACAGCCTTCATGTCTATGAAATGTGAAAATATGTTACAAAGTTTTTTTCTTTTAAAGATTATTGACTGATTTCATCTTAAAGATCTACAGCAAAGTTATTTAGAAAGACAAAATGTGTGATTTACCTGCAGTGTGAGCAGTGAGCTGTTGATCTGTTAAATGCCTCAGTGTCTTCAGAGCTCAAAATCTCTCAGCTGTATGTGAAAAGTGGACAAGAGTTTCTTTCACAGATGTTTTCTCAGGAACCGGAGGGCGATGAATGGACTCAAGCATGAGGCCGGTCACTCGAGGTAGCCACTTATGTGACTGCCAGAGCACGGACAAACTATCCAAACACACACACGCTGGTCAGGCTGTGAGATTCAACATAAAACAGTGCCGTCTGGACAGTACACAAACTCAGTGCAGATTTTAGCAAACCTAACTCTCTGTTTTTCTTTCCAGTAAACATGTTTCTTGACTAGTTTTATTCATAAAATCAATAAGGAGTCTCGAAGATCAAGTTTAGTGGGCAACTTGTGCCTTTATATATTTTGTTACATTGTTTTTGTTTGTATTCGTACTATTGTTAACTTATTGCTTATTATTTTTCATAAAGTTGTACATGGAGCTTTCATGATGCCTGCCTCGCATTACATTTTCTTAACAATTTAATCCTGCGATATAGCTTACCTGTAGGTAAGAGTACACACTGCAATTTATAGATTATATATATGTAGCCAAGTGAACAGGGGTTACTGTGTTTTTTGTGTTAGCTGAGCCCTAATAGAATGTGTACTGTCACTTTAAGGCCAGCCAGGTTGAGAATCCTGTGGGAACCAGGAAGTCACGCGAGACGTGAACACCCGCGAACCGTCGTCTTCCTAACGCAAACAATGGCGGAGAGGTCTGTTTCTTGTCTGTGAGAGTGTGTGCAGGGGTTAAACCGTGAAAAACGTGTAACACAGAGGAAATAAGTGACCGAGTGAAAGAGTTAGAGCGGACCGGTAACTGAGCCGTCTGACGAGCGTGTGTGACTGAGAACTTCGTGTTTACTTCTCGTCGGTCGGGGGTTTGTGTATTGTGTCCACGGTGTCGGGAGCCGCCATAGACGACCACGGGTCAGCGTAAGTGGCACATAATGTACTGAAATATTAGTTACTGTTATAATTTCAGTGTTAAATGCTGTTTATGAAGCTATATGTTGTGTTACCCATGTAGAGGGGAGACAGAGCCGTGTGTGCGTGTGAGCTGCATCCAGGTGCAGGGTGAGGCTCTGAAGCTACAAGCTAGAGTAAGTGAGCACATGATTTTGCTTTCTGAATGTATTGTAAGTTCATTAAAGGTCATGGTAAAAAGTGTATTTTGCACTGAGATATGTAAGAATGTACATTGAAGTTAATTCATGGTGTTTATTAATTTAATTCATGAAGTCTACCAAGTTAAAACCTGATGTGTATTGTAAAATGTGTCTGATAAAATGAGGAGAGTGGCTTAAAAATGTATTCATGCTAATTAATGTATTTTATTTCCTGTTTACATAGGAATAGGCCACTGCTGTTGTTTGTTTTTGTTTGTTTTCGGTTTGTTTTGGTTTGTTTTGCCTGTTTATTTTACTTATTTGGTACTGAGACAGTCAGAAGAAATTAAGGAAAGACAAGAAAGAATTTGTTTTATTTTTATTTGACTGTTACAAGCAAATCTCTCAAAATTAGAGAATTAATGCTGTGCTCGTTTGAGGGCAGTCGGGGTATTAAAGATCCTACTAAAAAGTTATTTCTGTGTCCGGTCTCCTCCTTCGTTGACCTGGCCACATATATATATATATATTTTTTGTGGTCATGGAAGTATTATATTGTAGTACAAGTGTTATTTAAATGCTTTCAATTTGTGCACATGAACATTTCTTCCACTGGGTGGAGACCTAACCTCAGTTTTGCTGACAGACAGTTCACAGTTTCTGCAAAGGGATTTACCTCATGTGCAACATAATTGGGGATAAATATGTTTAGTTTAGTTTTTTTTTATTGGAAGCTGCGTCACTGGATTCAACACAGAACACACCAAAACCACCAAATTGTTGACTTCAAATCTGTAATCAAAGTGTCAAAAACTCAAGATATGAAATTTTACACGTGTGATAAATTTAATGAAAGGAAAATATGCACAGTGGAACTTTACCTTAGGGAAATTAGGGAATTTATAAATCCTGTTTTTTTGAGTCAAGAAAGTCTTACTGTGACCTGAAGATTTCAAAGCAGGTCCCGAGAGAATTAATTTAAAGTGTCTACTTTTTTAAGGTGCTGCATTAAATGAGGAGATTTCCTGTGAAATTCTTTATGTGATGTAATATTTACACTTTCACTCAAACACTAATGAAGCCGCAGGAAAATGACCGTCGAGCAGCTACAGTGAGGGTTAATGCACAAGCACAATAGAATAAAAAAACATAAATAATTCAGTCATTTTCTATTTATGCACTTAGGTATGTCTTTGTACTGTATGTGTAGGCTATATAAATGTATGATAATATTTCTGTGCATGTAATTGTATGGACACTTCTTTGAAGATGTAACTTTGTGTTGATCCTCCCACGCAGCATACAACTCTGTGTAACTTTTTGTTTGTGTTTTGTTTATTTCCTAGACTTCTTCTCTCCCTCAGTGCTGACCTTTTCCCACAGCGAGCTCCTAAGTGTGTGTGAGAGGTCTGACCTTTTTTGACATCCAATAATAAACCGAGTCACCACCTGTGCAGTGTAACTGAGACAAACGGCTGGCTGGCAGCAGGACGACAACAGAGGGGGAGCAGGAGGACCATGATGCACTTCATCGAGTAGACACACACACACCTAAAAAAATCATATAACGTATAATCATAATTGACAAAAGCTGTCACATGCACTTATTAATGAAAAGATCCCGAATAACAATTATGGAAGCACAAATTCTACACAGAAATGCAGACTCACAGCTATATGCGTATACCTTTAAACACACACACCTTGGTTAGCTCTGGGACCCGTTTGCTCTCTGTCACAGCA
Source organism: Trachurus trachurus (assembly GCF_905171665.1). NCBI lineage: Eukaryota > Metazoa > Chordata > Actinopteri > Carangiformes > Carangidae > Trachurus > Trachurus trachurus. The sequence goes on along the minus strand of NC_139894.1, from coordinate 17,945,746 downwards.
AAAGCTATTTTGCGTCTTCCACACATCAAAGGTAGCGACTCAGACAAAAACTAAAACTCATCTGACCCCATTCTATCACACACACACTCACACACATACACATGCACACGTATGCACCCTGCTGGGATGGGCAAATAATTCAAATATTTCATTTAGAAACAGGGAAAAGATGTTTAACAAAATATGGGACTGAAACTTTAATACACATTTTTGAACTGTGTGTGTCAACTGAGATATGGAAACATCTGTCACTTCCATCATCATCACTGAATTCAGTCCATCAGTTTTAGCTTTTGTTTGTGCTGTTACGTTCACATACACCCACATACGCATGAGTGGAACAATGTAGCTCTGTCTCTGTTATTCCATATAATTGTTTTAAGTTGGAAATAAAAGGAGAAAAAAAAAGACAAAGAGATGAGAGGGAGAGAAGCGACGTCACGGTAACAGCACAACATGTGAGTCCATTAGCAGAACACCTCTCATTTATAAAAGATAGAGAATTAACAGCTCCCTGTGGGCAGCCGCTGCACTCTCTTCCACGCATGGTCTTTCCTCTCTGCTATTGTTCATGTCCTATCAGTGGATCTGTGTGTTTAAAAATGCCAAATCATGATGCAGATTCCTTCTCTGTCAGTATTGAGAAGCTCAAACTCTGCACAAGCTCAACAGCCCGGGACTTAGAAACATTAACTAAATCTACAAGTATCACACTTCCTCTCTGATCTTTGATGTTTAAATAAAGAGTGTTTGACAAGCAGGGTGCCACTCCTCTATGGTTTTGCTTCCATCTGTTGTTTTACCTGATATTCTGTCAATTCTGTTTTTAAAAAGTATTGAGGGCTGAGTTTTAAGTAAATCTCTGTGTCTTTGTTTCTGCCTTTTGAGGAGAGAGATGGGGTTTTCTGTTGTTTGGTGTGTGTGTGTGTGTGTTTGTTTGTGTGTGTGTGTGTGTGTGTGTGTGTGTGTGTGTGTGTGTGTGTGTGTGTGTGTGTGTGTGTGTGTGTGTGTGTGTGTGTGTGTGTGTGTGTGTGTTTGTGCAGTCTGTGAGACAGCATGTATTAGTGTTTTCAACCCCTCCCCCCTCAAGAGGTAAAATAAGAAAGTGCAAAAGGATGCAACTCATGGAAAGAAAAAAAATATATTTTATGATGTAGATTCACAGACTTGCTGTGTAAACTCAGGAAAAGATGTTGATAAACATGTACATCCAATAAGAATTATAAGGTATTTCAAACAGACAAATACATGGGATTCACCTTCAGACTTTATGATACAGTCATACTTTTGTTCTTCAAAGCCGTTTTGTCAGTTTTGATATTGATCTGACATTGTTGTCATAAACTACGAAACCAATCTGTCGCTTGTAACCATGAGCTTCAAGATCAGAGTTGATTAGATTGACGTCATTGTTCATGAACAATACAATGATTTTTGTCACATCTTTGAGCAGTTTTTTCTATGTTCTCCGGTGAGTATGTTGTGTGAAATTATATGGAGGGAAAATTACACGAATTCTGGTGTCACTAATGTTATTATTGTCCTGCTGCAGTACAAGACAGCTCTCCATTAAAAGTTTTACCTACTAGTTTGCAATTGGCTGAGTGCAGTTGTTTTTATAAATGGGTCCCTGGCAAAATCAGGATTAGTTTAATGTCACTGCCTTTTCGCTGACTAGAAATGTAGTGAGAGCAAGTACAAGGATGAAAGTTGTGGTTTCACTGAGCCCACTGTGGCTGTCGGCCCACCTACAGCACACACAGATATGGGATTCTGTACCAAATCACTTCTAACAGCATAAAGCTCCTCTGATGGAGTTCCACGAGATACAGACACGTGGGGTATGAAAAATAGCAAGAACTGGTCTAATACCACTGGCACAGGACTACGTCTTAGATGATACGCCCCTGTTACACTAAGAAAAGAGAGGGAGAGGAAGAGAGAGGAAGAGAATAGCAGCCAAGCGGTGAGAGCATTTAGAGAAATGTGCAGTGTCCCCCCCAACTGCCTGTTGGATCTTATTTCCAATTGAAATTATTTATGGACTGGAATAAATAGGTCATTTGATTATGAGCCCGGCTGGCACAAAAACGGGACAAATACGACAAAAATGCAGTTGATGAACCTCTTTGTAACTCGACGGAGTGGGAAATTGCAGTATGACACATATCACATTCATAAATTAAGGTCTACCATTGTGGGAGAAAGAGAGCTGGGTGGTGATCTGTGCCTACTTCAAACACTAGGCCACAGAGGGAAACAAGACATCATGAGTGATGAGTGTCTTTCTTGTATTGGTAACTATGACTCCATGGCACTGATTGATTTTGACTAAATTATTTTTTTCCCCCTCTTGATGGGCAGCCAACAAGCCTTCGACAATATTGACATATCATCAATTCATAAAGTTGGTATGGCACATGTGTTAGCAAGCAATTCCTTATTGAATCTTACATGATGGATTTAAGTTCAATATCCTCTTTATCTGTTTTGGTGTTAAAGCTCTACTACTTCACCAGTGAACAACAGAGTTGAACAACACTAATGAAAGCAATAATAGTCACCCAACAAAGAGGGTACTGCAGTGGTTTGGGTGACAGTACTGAAATTAGAAGCTTTGTAAAAAAAATAAAAAAATAAATAAAAACATATACACATGCACATATACATTTAGTCAGAGCAGCTTTACAAAATAAATATGAGGCTATTTTAAAGTGGTAAATCTGAGTTACATAAAAACTCCTGCTGCTTTATATGCTCATAGGCTTCAGGATATCCACGTAAATGGCCACATAATCATTTCTATGATCTGTGTTTTCAAACAGATGTGAAATTAGTACTTGGCATTTTAGGAATCTTCCTTAAAATGTTCCTTAAGCCATCACACCACTCTTAAGCAATTAAGGAGCTGGTTATCTATGACTAAGCTCACTAATTAACACCTTCTATCTTGTTTCTTTGCTATGTACCAGAAACAGAGGTGTAAAAACAGCCATTGGCAGTCAACTCAGGGATAAACCAGACAATTTCTTACTGGAGCACAGTGACTATAAAAAACATCCATATCTTGCTGTTTTACACGTGGAATGTTTGTACAGAATAAACAAACAAGATGTATTGAGATAATTAGTGAGGTGCTGGAAATCGTTTCTTTTGCCTATGGATATGGCCTGACAAACTTTTACCTGTGTTTCCTCGTGTAGTGATGAGCTTTGGTTTCATGCAGACATGACAGGGGAGACCTTCATCTCACATCAGACGCACGCTATTTACGTCACAGGCTCCCACCGCTACCTGTTCCTAGAAAATGCAGGTGAGCAATTATAAAGTTAGTACAGCTCAAACTTGTTAGCCTACAACATTAATATTTCACATGGAATCTGCAAAAATCAATTAGTTAAAGCTTAAAATAGTAACAATTAAGGATTTAAATCGCACATAAAATGTAACGTTAAGATAGTTTAGCGGGAGTCATTGCTAATCTGGGAAATCAAATTACACGCAATATTTTGTATAAATTCACAAGGGACACTCTGCAACGACACTTAGGCTAATGGCCGATGTGACCGCTGAGTGTAGGCTATTTGTTGGATATGGATCTGGGGATCTGAAACGTGACCATATAGTTAGTTAGCTACAACTTACTTGTAGTGAATTGTTTGTTTCTGCACGAGTTAATACTTCAAACTGTCCTGAGAAACGTAGTAAGTTCATCTGCCGTTTAAATGATTCTGATAATGAAATTGTTTTGGTTATGGTGAACATTGGGTACAGTACCACACGCCAAGCACTGGTATACAAATGCCTTCTAATCTAATTGTTTCTGTTCTTTTTGTTTAGGTTTTTGTTATGTTTTGTTAAATCTTTGTCTTGTGTGTGTGTTTTTTTTTTATATACGGGCCGTGAGGCTGGAATAAAAGTTTATCATCATGTCATACCTGTAGAAGTCATTTGGACATCTCGAGCTAGGACGCGCGCCCCCGTGTCAGCGGCGCTGCGCAGTGTTGTGAGGGAATGTGTTTCTGAAGCGGCGTGAGCGCGCCAATCTGAACTCCACACTCAGTCCGGTCTGTCACTCTTTTTATCTCACACAGTGCGAGTGTCTCCCTCCTCTTTGTCTCCTCCTCCAGCCTCATGTTCACACCACCGCGGAGCCGGAGCAGTTCACCTGTGTAGCCGACGCTGAGATCGCGCTGCCGGGGGCCGGCGGAGTCCAGTCCACTGAGCGCTGCCAGGATGCGGTGCCACAAGTTTTGGGGACCATGTTCGCTTGGGTTTTATATCTGGATGGCCATGCTTTTCAGAGGTAGGTTTGTGATAAAGTCGCTCTTTAGTTTAACTTTAGTTTTTTTTTACCCTTGTGTGTTTTTTGAAAACATTTTTTTCGTGGGTGCTTGGTATGTGGATGAATGGTGGCTATAATCATTTAGATTTTAAACCATCTTTCATCTCTTATCCCTGAAAGGACTAGTGAGCTATTGAGCTTAGGTGAGGTCTAACATTTTGGCAACTTGTTTGTTTTTTGACATTATAAACTGTTGATAATATCTGAATGAAATCGATTGCTGGCGTTTTGTATTGATTTAGATGAAACCCAGTTGCCTTTTGAAGTCACATCAAACTTCTAATATTTAATTTCAAGTAATGAAGAATAGCCACCTAAGGAATGAATCAGAAATTTGCTTCACAGAGTCATAGATGTTATATTGAACGACAGTCTGATATGAATCAGGAAAACAAAAATCACTTGTTTCTTCACTCTGACTGTACTTTTCATGAGTTTTGTTCCTAAATTATTATTTAATACACTAAGCGTTATTTTTAAACACTGTTTGCATGTCAGTGTGCATTTGTGAGTGTGTGTGAGTAGACTCTGCGATGTGCGGTGTGTGAAGCATTAATGTTTGCACACTCGTGTGCAATGAGAAGTGCATGCATGGCTCTAATTCTCTCCTAAGCTCCATCCCATCATCATCAGCATCAGCATCAGCATCAGCAGCATCTACAACATCTGGGATGTTTACTTAGCCATTTGTGACACAGCGGCTTTGCTGGAGATATCCCTTCAAACTTTCTATCTGTGCATGTGTGTGTGTCCATTCAACCTGCCAACCTCACTTCTCCATACTGATCCAGTCAATAGTCGTCTTGTAGGCGAGAATGGGGGGTGGGAGCATCATCTTTAATGACTGGAATAAAGGCTGAAGGGAGAGATAAAGAGGATGGATTACATGCTGACCCATGACAGGAGGCAGCCACAGTCTTTCATGGACAGCGTTGCTGTCTCATGGTGGGACAGTGTTGGTGTTTAGCATCAGTCTTTTCTGCTGTCAAAGCTGTGACAGCCCTGTTAGAAGACATGAGCTGTGTTTAGCACTGAATCTTAAAATCTTGAAGCTGTTTTTCCCTCTTAAACAATCCCCCAAAAATTCTGCAGTTTTTGATTGTTGATATTGACCTTTCATGATACATGCAATGTGTTGCGGATCTCTTCATAATTTTGTGTCATGACATGTTACATTTGAGTACTAGGATGAGTAGAGTAGAGGCCCCTGAAGCTTTGGACATGGGGATTAATGAAGCAGCTGCTTGTTGGCCTGGTGTTGTGCACATTCACTGTACAATAAGTAGCTTTAGTCTGTCGAGGGAAAGGCAAGACAACCAAAAGATAAAACAGGATAATTTAGTTTCCTTGAAACTGAAGCATGATTGTTTAATAAATTGCTCTCCCTTCAGCCAGACAATGGGGTTCACAGATTAAGGAGTGTGAAATTATTTTTCTGACCCTCACTCAAACAAAACTGGAGTTGTCTGGCACAGATGCTTCGGTAATATCTGCTCGATGTCAGTGTAGCGCCTCATCTCTCTCGGATGTCTTCATCTGGCTCTTGTTTAATCTCTCTCTCACTCACAGACTCTTTCACAGTCTGCCTGCTTTCTAATTTTTTCCAGAGTCAGCAATACTGTACACTTTCTCAGACTCATGCTCCTTAATCATGAAGTTTATGTAGATTGGGCTGTTTATGCCCTTGTTCAGCATTTCAGTCATGCGTGAAGGTGGTGCGAGCGCTGCTGTTCGTCTAATCACAACACACGGTCAACAGGTTGTGCTGCCATCCAGTTATTTCGGAAGTTTAAAGCTGTGGGTTTGTATATAAACACCTTAAATCAGCATCACAGTATAGATGTGGCAGCTACAACCCAGCATTGCAGCAGCACAGGTCTTAACTCCTGGATTAGGATTAAACATCCAGTGGTTTTAGGGCTCAGAGCCCTCAACCATAGATTATAAATCTTTGCTATATGAATCCACCCATGAAAAACTCCATTAACACACAACACCATATGCTCTAATCCCTGCAGTCGTAGAAATAACGCGTTAATGGATGGATCCAGTGCTCTTCATTCTCTTTGAGTATACTTCTTAAATGCAGAAGGAGACTCAATTACCTGCAGAGAAACACACATAGACACAGTCACAGTGACACGCAATTACTGGTGATCTACAGAAAGTGATGAGGGTTGAGGGTGGAAATCAATCTTTTTCAGTATTAGTTCATCCTGTGGTCTCTACTGTCCCTCACCTGTCTCTGTTTTAACCTCCAGTCCCTTCTCTCTGCCTGCCGTCCCCCCTTTTCCTCTCGTCATTCCAGATTTTATATATTGCATCTTGTCAATGACATGCTGTCCTTCTCATCCCTTTTGTTTAGTGTCTGCACATTTCACAGGTCCTATTTTAAACCCCGTCTTACACTTTTGTTCTGGCAGCTGGAATTGACAAAGCAGCACAGCATGAATGCAGCTAGTGAAAGCTGTTAATCTGAATATTAGGTAACAGGTACAGAATAATTAAAACATTTAGGGACATAATTGATATTTAGTCCAGTTCTCTGTTAATATATCAGGGAACATTTATGCGTATGACCATGACCAACTGCAAGTACAAAAACAGAAGTGAACTAACTGACAGAAGAGACCGTCTCATTTTCATCATTTCATTAAAAATACAACCAGTAAGTCAGAGCACATTCTTACTTCACAACACTCTTTGCGAAGATCTCACAAAATGTAAAACCTCTGTTTGCGGGTTTACTGTCACATTTCTAAGCATAAATAGAAACCCATACAAAGTTATGAAATGTAACCAATCCAGTTCTTTTAATGGCTTTGGAGAATTTTCCAGGCTTTTTAAGGACCCTTGATGTCCTGGTTTGATCCTAGCTTCACTTCATTTTCTCTGTCATCCAGCTCTAATTCTCTTTCTTTTGGTTTCTTACTTCATTGTGCCTCCTGATACCAACTCTCATCATCTCTCCTTGGTCTCTCTCTCTCTCTGTTTCTCCTCCTCTCCCTGTCTTGCTATATGTGGTTTGAAACAGGTTGGGTAATAAGCTAGCCACCTGGGTTAAGATGTAGGTTTAAAGATGCGGAACATCTGGATACTTCACTGCTGACCTCCCCTGTCTCATTCCTCTACCAAATGATTGATAGTGAAATAATGAGGTGCTATAGACCATCGCCAAAGTAGACGTGACCTTAATTCAAATCAATGCATACTGGATTACTTTGTGAAGCAAACCTGTGTGAAGACAAAACGCAAATACAAATATCCTCTATAGTCTCCTATCATTTTGCAGACACAAATATAAAACATTAAACTTTCTACCAACACATGAATACACAGAATACATTTGTTGCAACAAGGACCCTGTTATTTCCTCACAGACTGTTAAAAAACATTTGTCAAGGTCGGCCATAATCTAAAAGACAGCACATGGCTTTTGTTGAGTTGGGCGCCCATTCACTGGTTTGGGAGAGGAAATATTTGGCAGGGACTCATTGGCACACCAGTGTGAGGTCATCCCCTCATCTACAGTGACTGAATCTATAAAAAAGTTGCTTGTTATCTGCAAGACGGATTCTGGCCAGTGAAATTTCAGCAGTGTCAGTGTGTGATTTACCAAAGTGTTTCTAAGTTTTATCTGCTGCTAATTTTATTTAATCTGTTCACTGTCGGTCTCAGCGGTATTTTTTTTTTTTTTTTTCCAGTTTCCCTCCATACACGCACCAACACACATTAGTACACTACAATATTTGCATCAGAAAGACTGTGGATGTTTAGCATTTGCCGTGGTGTTGACTGTCCTGGCCCTCTGGTAGTGGCGGCCTGTCAGCGGTTTCTTTGTGCAGCTCTGTTCCCCTTCAGGTTTTTAACTGTGGTCCCGAAGTCCCAAAGCATTCTGGGATCAGAGCCCCTGTTATGTTCCAGACTGGATAATAGACTGGGCTTTTTGTTTCAATTGTTGAGATTTAGCAAGCATGTTTACCACAGTGTGAAATAAGATTACTCTAAGTAATGAGGGGTTGGTTTCACATTAGTGTGATTTTTATGTCAGCATTTTATGTCCTTTTTTACGGACAAGCCACAAAAGAAAACTTGCTGTTTACGTGTAATGTTAAGCTAGGGAGGGAGGAGGGTGGACTGGCTGAAAAAAAACAACAACAATCTTTTTGGGTAATGTCACGACTCGTTATCTGAAACATGATCAGAATCTTGTTAATGCTCTGATATTATCATGAAAGGGCCGACTGGAAGTTATGATTTATATCTTGTGCTCTTGCTTTGATGCTTCTTTCAGCTGCTTCTCTACTCGTCACTATAATTAGCCCAAAATGCTGTTCTGTTTTGAAACTGTCCCATCCGATCACACTTTTTTGCTTAGTTCATATGGAGTATTCATCTGGACGGCACTGTTGGTTATTCATGAGGCGCTATATGTAAGTCTTTAGTCGCTTAAAGGGATAGTTCAACATTTTGGCAAATTGGCCCATTGCAATGATCCCTATATAGTCATAGCATTAGGTTCGTTACCTTTAATTGTTGGTGCAAGCTATTTTTAGAACGGCGGAGCAGAGCCGCGAGCTGCTCAGAGCTACGCTGGAGGCTAAAGGAATTTCTTGGTTTCACTCATCAAACTCATCAAATACACAACCCAACAACTCCAAAACGCTTCCGTGGACAAGTTGTGACCTGCACATTCACCACGCTATGAGATAATAACGGAACATTCCAAGACGGAGTTGTAAATTCTGAGGTAAATTCATGCAAAACCGCTTATGCACGTTGCATTCAGGGATAGTTTTTCAGCAAGCAGTCTCTGTATTTACCTCGGAAACGGCTCTGTTTCATAACGTTCCATTATTATCTCATAGCGTGGTGAATGTGCAGGTCACAACTTGTCAACGGAAGTGTTTTGGAGTTTTTGGGTTGTGTATTTGATGAGTTTGAAGAGGAAAACAAAGAAATCCCATTAGCCTCCGTAGCGTTGCTCTGAGCAGCCTGCCGCTCCGCTCCGCCGTTCTAAAAATGGCTTACACCGACAATTAAAGGTAACAAACCTACTGCTATGACTATAGCGATTATGGAAATGAGCCAATTTGCCAAAATGTTGAACTATTCCTTTAACAGCTTACCCTGACTGGTCCAGCTCAGTGTTTCCCTGCCTGGAGCCAGGTCTCTCCTCCTGTGGATGGACTGTGGCTCCACACGGTTGGACCGCTGTTGTTGATGATGATGATGGTTGTTGTTCTAGTCTGGAGAAGAACTATTACATGTGCCGCCGTGCCAAGCTCTCCAAGGCTGCTCAGAAAACCAAGGGCTGGCACCAACAGCTGCAATTAGTGGGTACACTGTGTAACAACTGTCAGTGGGTGGTAGCAGTTTAACTTTTTTAAATTTAATGTCTAAATATAGCAGCTATGGTGGCACCATCTGTATGATTAATTTTTTTAAATCTTAGTACCCAAGTTCCTATCTTCATGGTCTTTGTGTCACCACAGCTTTGTTGTGTTTTAGCTGGACTCATCAGGGGCACTAAAACACCTTGACGTAAGAAGTAGCATTGCTGTTTGTTTTTATGTTTGGGTGAATGTCTATGACTATCTCTCTCCAGGTAACAGTGTGTGTGTGTGTGTGTGTGTGTGTGTGTTTGTGGATGTGTGTGTGAGCGAGTGAGAAAGAGAAGGGAGGGAGAATACGTCCCTCCGGCCATCTGTATTTGGATAGCCTGTGTCTGATGATTGTGTTAGAGGCCTCATCTGAGCGCATTGACCCAGTAAAAAAATATTCCGATGGGACAGAATCGCCTAGCTGAATTTCTCTGTATATGTTAATGAGTGTGTGAGAGACTGTGTGACAGGAACAGGGCAAAAAAGAGAGAGAATAGTAATGCACTCGGGTGCTTTTGCACCATACTTGCATTTTTAGATCAACAACCTGTATTTTTTGGCTCCACAGTGTAAACAGTTGGCTTATTTTCCCTCCACTAGAAGTGACTTTCTATTAAAATCCAACCATTACTTTGCAGATGATGGTGTTGAAATGACTATGTGTTTTCAAGTTTTTTGTTTATTTCCAAACAACATAACTGGCTGTAGAATATGCTCATTGAAGTAAATTCGGGACTGACAGAGAGAAAGAGAAAAGGAGGACTAGAGGTAACAAGAGAAAGGCATAGAAAGCGAGATGGATCAAAGGGGATATCACAAGATTTGGAAAGGCTTGTAAAGGGATGAAGACATTGATAGACAGAGAGGGGTATTGAAAGAATAAAAAATGTACAGTAAAATAGCCTAGAAAAGGCGTGTTGCAAAAATTGGAATTGCTTTCAAAAGAGAAATAAAAGATGTTAAAGACATTAGATTAGAGGACATGTGGGAGGAAAGACGGGTAGAATGTGCTTCTGGTTTTCCCTTATACCCACATTTACATTTGACATTTAAAACTATGCTGGGACCTGCAGTTTTACTGCATTTTGAATTTGTAAAATATGCACATTTCTTCTCTCCAGGTACTAGTCCATCCATCCATCCATCCATCCATCCATCCATCCATCCATCCATCCATCCATCCATCCATCCATCCATCCATCCATCCATCCATCCATCCATCCATCCATCCATCCATCCATCCATCCACCTGCCCTTTTTATCTTTTAGATCATTTCCCAAAATCTGTGAAATTTAGCCAGTGCCTGAAGCATTTGTAACATGAGACTGTAACTGAGACAGTATAGGATTGTATTCGCTGCATGTGACATAATGACGTGTATAATGTAAAATAAATCACAACGCTGCAGTATGTATGTTTTTTTTATTTGTAAATTCAGATCTGCAGGTTGAACTTTGAGCTGGCCTCTCTTCTTGTGGACAGAATACAAAATATTAAAGAGTGTTAAGCTGTCAAGTGTGTTTTGGTGCTCATCTGTTGAGTTGGCATTGTTACCTGAGAGCATGAAAGGTTACATGTGCGAACACAGAACTGAGTGTACTAACGCACAAGCCAATATATCCTGTACAAGAACACACTAAAATGTAGACATTTGCAGTGTGATTTTTTACTTAATTCGCTAAATGATACAGTACAAAGCTTGAATCCATCTGGATGTCCTCTCTGACAGAGCATCTTTTCAACACATTGGGTCAGTAGTGGGACAGATCAGTCAGAGTATTGTCCCAGTCCTCAGCAGGCTGCTCCTCCTATTGTCACATTTGCAAAGCTCCCATGTGTTTAAAATCTGATTTTCTTCTTACCTTGGCCATATTATGGAAATGATTCCTTTTTTGCTGACGCTAAGCAAAATTATTTATAATTTTTATTCTACAGTAACAAATGCGGGGTTGCAGCTGTCCTGTTCTGACTCAGTAACTGTTGTGTCAGTTTGTCAAACCACCCCCTGTCTTGATGTTGTCAGTTCTTAAGTGTTCCTTCTAATCCCAATACAAAATAGTGGGTCCCACTCCAAAAACACCCACAATATTATTTATGTCCTCAGTATTTGAATGAATAAAACTTTAAATCAGGGGCTGGAGCCTGTCCCAGTATATACAGACTAAAAGGCAGGGTGACACATTCTTGGAAGAGTTGTCTTACCACCAGGGCACAAAGCGTAATGCATAAATATGTACGGACCAAATTTACATCTCTTTGTGTCTCACATTTTTCATCTCCTCTTGATTCTCTCTCACAATAATCTGCGAGAAAGCTCTCGCGTCCAATATTCTTCTAATAAATGTTGATGTTGAGGAATCACACAAATAGAAAATTGTCTTTGTCTCTAAGGAGACCATGTGAATGTGTGAAATGTATTAATATTTTTAGGGATGCTGCCGAGCTGAAATAAAAGGTCCCCTTGGGTGCTGAGGCCCTCTGGGTCCCAGAGGTGCCCAGAAGCAGTCTGACTCTGCTTATTAAACTAGAACTAATTCTTTATGCAGACATCCTTGAGCTCAGGGGTAACTTCAGTGTGCTGTGTTAGTGAGGTTAGGTTAACATGCACACATCAGTGTACAGGGTTTTAACCCACACTGAAACGGTGTCAAAGACACGGGGTTACCCGTTTCCTCTACGTTTGTTATGCAAATGAGAAAAGAAAGGCAACAGTCACTTTAAATGTGTGTGTTTTGATCAGAGGATATTATTTAAAAAACATTTCTGCATGTCTCAAAATCCTATGATACATTGTGACCTTGAAATTATAAGACTCTATCGGTCTGAGTGGTTTTGAGATAATAATTTTAAGTTATACATTTCCCCTTTGCAACACACAACAAATGACAGCAAAATGATGATATATTTGATATTTGTAACCTTAACCTCTATAAATCCTGACAGTAAATCAGCTGCTATAAGGACTGAGCAGTGGGGTTGACACTCAGTAACATTTTGATTTAAAGTGTGGTTCCCTGGTTAAAGAGGTTTCCTTTTATATCCCTTAAATACTTTAACCTTTTGTAATATGTGCCTTACTGACAATTGATTATTTGGATAATGCCACTAATCAGTGACCTTCTCTTAGACCTGAACAGGGTACAGTGGTGACCCCTGACATTTTCTATAATGACCCACATGGTGTTACATGCAGTATTGATCTACCTTAGTTGCTTATCATTAGGATGGCTGTGTTTAGCAAGTACACGCACACAATTGATATACTGCTGCACTCATTTTCTACTTAGCAAGGTTAATAGCAAAGGTTGTGCATTAGTTCATATGACAGACACAAAAAGGTCAAACCAGTTAAAGTGACATCTTTTGGAGAATATAGTTCTGTGCTCTAATTTGGTGTGAAAAGGTCACCATGCAGGTCAAAGGTGGAGGGCAGCTCTGAAAAAGTTTTTGTTTTTTCTAATATTATTCTTTGGAAGTCCATTTTACATGTTTAATAATGTAAATTTGTCTTCATCCATAAATCAGCATTAATTTGATGTTCTTTCTTGCGTTTTGTGTTACACATACCTTTATTGTAACGAGAGTATAAATGACACAAATCTAGCTAAAACGAAATATATATTTATTTTAAAGTTAACATGAGCATAAAATAGGCCTGTTATTGATAATTGATTTGCTTTTGACCTGAGCAACTCCATCATGCTTTCTAAATAAAAGGACAGACCCCTCCCCCCACTCCCTCTACCTATGTTTCTCACACTCTTCTGCAGAAGTTTGTTTGATGCTGCTTGCCAGTTTCTCATATCAGCTTTATCAGCGAGGTAATTAGAATAATAAAAAAAACACAGACAAAACAATGCATGGATCTATATCCTATCTTTTTATCCTACTAGACACAGTTTGTTTTCAAATTAAAGTTGTTGGCACAGTGGTTCAGTTTATTTCATTTCTTCATTTCACGTGTGTGTTTTATGAGACAAACGGCAATGGAGTCTGAGCCTACAATTCTTCTTCACTGACTTCATTAGTTCAGTTACGTCTCTTTGGACCTCTGTTCACATTACACTGTAATAAAACACAGGAGAGATGGAAGAGGGAGGTGGACAAGATAATAGCTCCACTGTACAGTAGATGAAGCTGTATTTAAATGTGTGTGCTCGTGTGTCTGTAAAACTGGTTGTGCATGGATAGACAGATTGTAGAGCTTTGTGTTGAATTATTGAGATTCTGTTTTTGTTTTTGCAGAACATCAGCTATTAATGCACTTGCTGGGATGTCCATTCAAACGTGTTTACAGAGCAAGAGACAGATGAAGAATGAGGCGTAAAAATGCGTCTAAATCAGTGTCTGTGGGATCCGTGAGTCCAACTTCCACCTGAAGATGTGGAACTTGGACAGATGGATGCATAGATTGAAAGGATCCGGTCTGGTGTATTAATCAGAGTCTGTGTGGCTCCTAAGGAGCAGTGAAAAGGTTTCTGCTGTGCCGAGCAGCTTCTTGCAGCTCGTCTGTCTCTGACCTCAGTTCTGCCATAACTCTCCTCATTACAGCCTTAATGGGCCAATCAGCACCGTGCTGGGCCAAAGGCACACTCCTCTCCTTTCTCTTTCACAGCTTTACAGATCTGTAGAGCTCTTCTCCTTTGCTGTAATGATCTCTCCAAGTTTCTCACCCACATTACATGTCTCTCTTCGATCGTTCTTCTCTTTTCTTCTCTCTCTTTTTCTGTTGTGTTTTTTTTTTTTTTTTTTTTTTTTTTACATGTGGGAGTCATTATGCTGTCATGGGGGTTACCTGCTGCGCACAGTTTCTGACAGTCTATCAGTGGCAGGTTGTTTATATGCTGTATAAAAAAACTGGGCTGGTGTAAAAAATGTCACTGAGTGCAAAAGAAGGCTGTTTTTCCAGCTTCTGCCTTTTTATTCGGTAAAATACAGTCTGTATTCACACTGCAGGCTTTTATCCGCAGCTCATCTTCAGTTTGCTGTTGAAATGTCATGTTTGTCATTGTAGCCAGAATCCAATACCAGTCTGAAAAGTAATTAATCTCTAGTCACCTCCATGTGCACAAATGCAATACTTGAGATGACACGCCTGCTGAGAGTGAGATCTGTGACTCCAAGGGCATTAACAGCAGAGTCTGACTGTGTATGTGCGTGTATGAGAACGCGTTTGTGTGTCGCTGTCTCCCTTTATTTTTGGGACAAATGGGATAGTGCTAAATGTGTGTGGAAGGTTAGGTAGAGAGGATCAATAATGCTGATGAGAATCGGGCCAACAAACACATCATCCTAATCACCTTGGACCTTAAGACTACACCACCTCACAGTCCTGCCACCGTGTGTATGTATGTGTGTTACAGTTTGCTGATGTATATGCAGATGTCAGCACTTGTGCTTATTTATTCATTATTCATCAAAACTTTCAGCTCTACAAACAAACCTGCCTCTTCTGTTCATGCTTAAGGCAGGACCACAGAATACGGTGTATAGGAACCAGGGACATCTTGGCTCAAACTGTGTCGACTGAATAGGTACAGCATGTGGCAGCGTGTTTGAATTTCCAACGGGTAAATTATAATCTAGCTGCAGCCCGGTGCCAGAAAGAGAAGGGTAAAAGGTGAGCAAAACCATTAAAGCTACTTTCTGGATTAGAAATCAGCCTCCGTACCCAAGAAAATGTTCCCATAGCCAAAGCCAATTTTTTGTGCTTCAAAAAAAAAAATCCTCTCTGGAATTCAGTTGTTTCAGTCGTGGATTTATGGCCCATAAATGCAAACAGACTGCACGCCCTGTGTATATAAATCAAGGAGAGACCTTCAGAAGTCTGTAGTGACAGGGGGCTGCACCTGCAGCTCTGAATTATGGTGAAGCTGCAGGTGGGTGTGTGTGACAAAGCTTTATCAATTTTATCAGGGTCATGAAGTAACTACTGTGCTCGAATCTTGGTCATTTGTTTTTAATTACACTCAGTAGCGAGTGGCCAGTGCTTCGTATTCAACATGTTAATCAGCTGAAGCATCTTTTCTCTTGCTCCTGTTGTTTCCCCAGGATCCCTGCAAGGCGAACACCAGAGGAGGCTGTACAAAGAGCTGCTGGCCAACTACAACAGACTGGAGAGACCTGTGGTCAATGACTCAGCTGCCATCTTAGTGGAGCTAGGCCTCACACTGCTGCAGATCATCGACGTGGTGAGGGAGATGGGTTTTTTGTGTGTGTTTTGTTCATATGTGTGAAGCTGGGTGTTGAGGTTGTTGCCGTGTGATGATGTAGGTAGGTGGCAGGATATTGGGTTTGTATTATGTTGGGTAGCCTATGTAGTTTATTTGAGAGTGGGATTCCTGCTGTGCTGCTGACTTCTGCATAATTTCACCTCTAAGGAGTTAAGCTGCTTATTAACGAACTGATTAAAAACAATGAAACATTTTCAGAGAAAATGGAGCATGTGCTATTTGTAAAGAAAACACTGCCTTTGAAATATGCCTTATGTCTTAGCAGCCTGTACATTTGTTTTTGGTCTGTGGGTGACATGAGGTATTATTTTAGATTAAAGCATTTGACAGACACTTTTATCCAAAGCCACCTACAAGTGAGTGCCAAAACACAATTTTCAGTGCAGTGGGAGATCTTGGTGTGAATACCAAAGAATCGCCCATTAAAAAGTGCAAGGAGATCAGGTAGAGGTGCAGAGAAATGGCTTGTTAGGCAGTTAGAGGTATTAGGAGAGGAGGTGTTATCAGATACCATCTAATATACTAGTAATAGTAATATACTAATAAACAAACAAAGCCAGACAACATTCCTCTTAACAATAAGGATCATAAGTCTGTATGATTGAGCTCAAGATTGATGCAGACTCAGAAATGTCACTGAAGGCAGCATTAGTGTCTCAGACTTTATTCTTAGACTCAGGTAGCCAGTGTAGGTGGACGAGTAGCTGCATTGCATGTGCAGCTTTAGGCTGATGGATGCCCAGACGGGCTGCCACATTGTGGACAAAGAGTTGAGTGAGAATGTTTTAATTGGATGTGTGTCTGTTTGGGTGCCCAATGACAGATCCAGCAGCAGTCTGTGCTTATGAAACAGTGCTAAATGTTGGCGGAAGTAATGCACTTATGCTGTTTGAATACTATTATATAAAGACCCTCTGTACTGGGACATAGTAACTTCTGCTGCATATGTAGGCACACACACACACAAAACACACACATTTTGAGGTCACTGAGATCGTCATTAATTGTTAACTTTAACTTACACCTTGTTGGTTTCAGGTTATTATCTCTACTGCTTTATTTTCCCAGTATAAATGCATATTTTTGTCAGTTCCAGTCTTCCTGCAGCTCTGCTAATAAAGGCAAATTGAGGTTAAGTGTTTTGGAGCAGTTACTGAGAGATAGGTTAGCTTTGCTTGTTTACTCTCCCCGTCCATATTTCCTCATGTTGTTTAGTCTCAAGTGCCAGTTGCTCTGTGTCTTGTGCCTCCTTGAGTTTCACACGGCTCACACATTCCCAGTTTTTGAAAACTATAATTTCTGTTCTGGCCTACAGCCCTTGACCCAAAATAGAAATCAATCTGGCCTTCTATCTTTATGACTTTTCAAACTGTAAAAATCGTTCTCAGAATAGCAGTGGGCCTTCAGATGAAGCCTCGACTCATTAACCAGCAGAGAGAACCTAAAACCTTCGAGACACTTTGCCTGCTCCATGAACATTTGTCTGTCAGCAGGCCTAGAGAGACAGAAGGTAGTTTAGGGAAGTGTTCGCTTGTTAAATACTGTGCAGAGAGAATCGCACCAGCCAGACGTCTGTTCTCATTTGTCAGAACAGACAGATACACCAGTGTGTGTGTGTGTGTGTGTGTGTGTCTTCATCAGGACCTCTTGGTTTTTAAATTGGGGCAGTTTTACTGTAGGATTGTTATCCTTCGTTCGTAGTCGTAGTTGTTTAGTTTGTCTACCAGTGGAGGAGTGATGCGTATTTTTTCAGATTCTGTAGAGAATCATTAATTGTAACAAGTAACCCAATTTACACACCGTGCTTATGTGGCCTTGATACTGGGGAGGATTGGACAGAAGCTGCCATGACTGTGTGTCCCTTGAATGGATGGGAAAACGGTATAGGGCGTAATCTCACTGTCACACTGACACTCAGTTTGGGGGCTTATAAGAGGAGGTGAAGTAGATTTGTGGAATGGGTATCATCCTCACTAGGCAAGGAAGCTCACTGAACCTTTCTAGAGGGAGTGAATTTACGCCAAAAAGACACAATTTGATCAACACAAAACATCTCTCACAAAAAGATGAGAATGAGAATGAAAATAATGAAGGATAGATTTGGATTATGTTGCAGTGATTGAGACCCTGAGGTGCAGATACTGTTGACTCGTCATGGGAACACTACTGTGGCAAAGCAAATTGGAAAGAAAAGCCAAAGATGATCAAACTGACTGGTAACCCCTCATGTTTTGAGATAATTTTACATCATTTTTACATTTGTTTTAAATGTATGAGCCGATGAGAATGTATCTTTCCCACAGATACCAATCAAATACAAATTACAAGCAGCACAGAGATGGATTGGTCATACAGCACAATTTGGCACATCAATATTAATATACAAGAGCGGCACGTTTGACCTGACAATACATATTTTACCTCAAGTAGATTAAGAATAGTAAAGCCTGTGTCAGTTTGTTTATTGTGTATATGCTCTATTATTCACACAATGCTGCAGGCATTCTGGCATTCTGTCCTTGAATAAGTGAGTGAAGTTCATATTTTTTCGGGTTATAAATTTTATACGACCCACAATTTTATTTTCATCACTTCATCAGATACAACCACTCACTTGCTCATACACACACACACACAAACCACTGGGGGATTTGAAATCTCTAGAGAGACACACATTTCCAATGATTACTTCCAGCTGTGACTTTTGCTCCATCATCTGGGTCGTCTGCTCCCACAAAAGACATCGTAGAGGAGTCGGCCATATGTGGACACATTTTCAAGTC
This sequence comes from Trachurus trachurus, assembly GCF_905171665.1. Classification (NCBI taxonomy): domain Eukaryota; kingdom Metazoa; phylum Chordata; class Actinopteri; order Carangiformes; family Carangidae; genus Trachurus; species Trachurus trachurus. The sequence goes on along the minus strand of NC_139894.1, from coordinate 17,927,000 downwards.
AGAAAAGCGACAAAGAGAGAGAGAGAGAAAGAGGGAGAGAGGGAGGGAGGGAGGGAGGGATAAATGGATAAACTGATGCAGTGCGTGGAAAAAAGGGAAACCTCTTTGATCCCATTCAGATTATTCTTCTTCTAACCAAAGAACCGATGCAGGCGTTCCTGTTCTGACTTTTCCACTCTGCGCTGGGAGCTGAGAAACTCTGAGGCTTGCACAAATGCTAATTTCACCTTGCAGCTAGAATATGAGCAGCACGATTTCCCTAATGCTCTATGCACCTTGGAAACATTTTGAAGTTGAAGACATAACCTTCAGTCTGTTACCATTTATGTCAAGATTTATTATCTTTACTTATGACTATTCAGAATTACTATAAGAAAAAGTAGGCTAATTGCTTGTTAAGCACTTAAATATTCAGCTAATTATATGCATCAAATTGACAGAGTGAGTTGAGAAAAGTTGTGATGTTGATATGATTTGATTTGTCTCATTGTATTTTAGATGGAACTACTACAGCATGGGACTACAGCATTTCAGTTGCTGTAAATTTGCTGCTTATACTGTATTGTTAAATGGCTCCACTATATAACTGTTCAACAGAGCAGCACTTGGTTACATAAAACTAGATTTCACACAGTTTTGCATAGCCTGATTTGCTATTCTTTGGATATGCAAAACAACTGGACTTACTTGTCGATGACAAAGCCTTTCCCCACTACATTAAATATAGATTTGCCTGGTTGGGTTCTTTCATACGAAAGAAAAACTCAACATTTCTTCTTCTTTTTTCTGTCCTCTGTCTTCAGGATGAGAAGAACCAAGTGCTGATGACCAATGCCTGGCTGCAGCTGGTGAGTCAAGTTTGACTTTGGTACATTATCACCAATTTAATGTGTGTTGATTCATGATTTTATTACACAGTTATTGGTTATCTTCTAAAGACCTTGCACCTGTGTTTCTCAAATTATCAGGGCCAGTTCATTAAGTGCTTGATAATAATAATGAATTTTAATTAAGATCATCCATCCAAGAATTAGAGGAAACTGCAATTACATTTAGTCCTAGAATTTAAGCTAATGTTGTTCCTTGGTGTGTGTGTGTGTGTGTGTGTGTGTGTGTGTGTGTGTGTGTGTGTGTGTGTGTGTGTGTGTGTGTGTGAGAGAGAGAGAGTGTGAAAGAGAGACACAGAATGAAAGAGAAGGGCAGCAGTTTTGTGTATGCATGTTCAATGCTGGCATCAGCATACTCAACATCACTTCAGGCAAATTGTCAAGAAGGGAGTGGAAGAAGGAGAGGAAGAACTAAATGTAGGGAGCATATTAAGTAGCCTTCAACTTGATTGTGAATGGACTTGGGGTCAAAGTTTTAAGAAATTCAAATTCACAGCCACAAGCCCAATTAGACCATGTGTCAGTTTTAGGTTTTTAAACAAAGACACTGTTTTCATGAAGCAGAGGGAAGAACCACCTCTGGCTCATTACTCTGTAGTTCTGCCTTTGGTATTTCTAAAAGAGTTAAAAGGAGAGAGTGAGTGCAAGAAACCCACAGCTGCAGTTTTACACTGAATGAATGAAAAGCTGATTGACTGAGAATGGTTATAGACTGTCGCAGTTTTGACCCTGCTAGTTATGCCTGCATGGTTAGAAACACATTTTCAGGAATAACCATCACACTCTTACCTCAATAACATCAGAACTGCTGTTTAATTTAAAAAACGCTACCACAACAGTCATTTTACCTCTCCATTTTCATTTCCTTCCTGCAGCAAGACGCAGCCCTTCCTATTTCTTTTAAATTGGCCATTTTCTTCTAAGAGTTCAATTTGATTATATCAGCTAGACATTGGACATTATGGTATGGCCTTTCTGCAGAGTGTTATTGCACCCATTGTAATAAAAGGGGGGGAAAAGCTAATCAAAAGCCCTAAAGATCTTTCTTCTTGTCTCAGTACTGGACAGATATCTACCTGAGCTGGAATCCAGAAAACTACCCTGGTGTCCAGAACCTACGATTCCCTTCAGACCAGGTCTGGACCCCAGACATCCTCCTTTACAACAGGTGAGAACTGCTGCTACCCACCACAGCTGTAAAGGTTGTGACCTTTTTCTTTTTCCTTTTCAAGTTTTGTCCTTGTCCGTGTTTTAGATTTTTCTTTTCAGCTGTCTACTCTGATAAAATCGGAGATATAATCCAACATTGTGAGTCCTTTCCAGCCGGTAAACACACCTGCACAGACGGTATATTTTCTTTCTATTTTTATCTGTGAAAAATGAAAGAAATATCACTCTAATCCTTCAGATATGCCGCTATTATATTAAATCCTGTCTTTAATCTCCACAAACCATAGCAGTATCAGGTTTACTCTAAGCCAATGTGATAAACACACCCCCAATCAAACACAAACCCAATGACACAGGCAACAGGAGGAGACAGAAACTCCACTGCATACGATTATTTTTTACTTCCTCACAGTGGGACTATAAAAACTTTCCATAAAAATTTCCATATTAAAATTCCTTATTTAATGAAAAGAAGTAAAAGAACAAATGTCTTGAGCATACATATTGCTTAATTTAATTCAAAGTAACAGGTTGGTATCTGCCACTGACCAAAAATCAAGTGTCACATCTTAAACTGTCAATCAAACATAATAGACCCTTTGGCAAAGGCTGCCAGTCTCCATTTGATCTTGCTAGTTAACAATAACATTGCTGATGTGATATATAATGTGCTATTGATGTCAGAATGCTGAATTAAAACCAGAAAAATGTGGGTTTTTTACACATTAAAAAGACATTACAGCTGAGGTCAAAGTCCTTAATTTTCTATAAGTGAGGCTGAGGGAGCTCATTTCATTTTGTAATTCAGGTCGGACTTGTGCTGTTTGCTGAGCCACTGTTCTTCACGCCGCTTTCTGGAGTCAATTAGAAATGTAGGCCAGTTGTTTCTCTGCAAAACAACTAATTGCATTGCGCTTGCATGCTTGAGTAAGGGACGGTTGATCTGGTCTAAGGCTGAGGAGAGAGAAGGACGAAAAGATGGAGATTCAGTCACAAAGACAATGGCACAGTTAGAGTGTTTGCTGAGGAGGCAAAAACGAGATTTGAAAGATCTGGACCCAATAACTGAGGTTAAGAGAAACAGCCACGCAGTTTCTCGTCGTGTCCGTATTTACCCCCAATACACACACAAACACGAACACACACACACTAAGGGGAACACAAGGACAACATAAAAGGTTTGGCGGTATTAACCCAAATTTTAAAAGCTCAGCTTTTAGACCTGCCAGGATTACCCACCCTAATCTCTGTCTTTCCCCATCTCTGCCTTTTACCCTCTGCCTCCACTTCTCTCCCTCTCTCCATCATCCATCCCGCCTTACCGTCTCTCCTCTCATCTCATTCTATTTGTGTCTCCCTCCGTCTCTCTTTCATAACTCACTGTCTCACTGTAATTCACTCTATTCAATCAACTCTTTCTCTCCATATTTTATCGTTCCTAGCCTTCACCAACTTCTCTTTATAAATCATCCCATCTACCTGTCTTTGTCCGTCAGGGTGTCAGCATGTTACTCTCTCCTGCTTCTCACAGTCTCCCTGCTTATGTGTTGCTAGTTTCTAGACTGTCTTGTGTCTTCTCTTGTGTCACTCTACTACCTCCTTAAAATCTGTTCATACATGAAAACAACCATTTTATCTACTATTATGGTTTACTTTTCCAAACATGGGAATGGAGCAAAAATTAGCACCTTCTGAAATATATTCACTTCTGAGTTTGGTGGAGGTCTCAGTGGAAGGTTGGGTTTACATGAGAGATGAGGGGTTCATCTGTTATTGGTTCAGGCCTTGAGTGCATTTAATTAATATGGAGAAAGTTTGACGTTTTAGTTACAGTAAATGCTCAATAAGTCAAAGAGTCTGTACTTTGGCACAATTAATTGATTAATGTGACAATGTGTCGAAACTTTATGTGCTGTCATTCTTGACCTGGTCTCTCTTGCAAAAGAGATCTTGGATCTCAATGGGACAAACCTGGTTAAATAAAGGTTATAATAATTATAATAACAATGGTGCTTTCAGTTAAATGGCAGCTTGTTCACACTCTCACTGCCAACATACTGATGTTTAGGTACAATGTTCACCATCTTCACCACATAACCTAGCACATAAGCATGCTAATATTTGCTAATTACCACTTAACACAACGAAGGCTACAGCTGAAGGGAATTCCAGTAGTATAGCAAGTATTTGGTCATAAATTAAAGCACTAGGCAAATTAACCTGCTTAACAGCCAGTTGTTATTATAGTTACTGTTCATCCGGAATCATGAATATCTGTTCAACATTTTGTGCCAACTGATCTTGCAAATTTGGAGATTTTTCAGTCTGTCGATGGTGCTAGAGGAAATGTCAAGCAATCACCAAAATCAGTTAGGATTCGTGGACATCTGTGCCAAATTTTAGAGCGCTGAGATTTCTGACTTCAAACTGATGTTTTAAGTTATCTACTCATAATCAGTTTTGCAAAATCAATAGATTTTTGTAAAAGTATAATTTTCTGTTTGCTAATGCAAAGTAAAACAACGGAAAACAAAAAAGCAGCCTCATATATCTGTTTTTAGTCGAATTCATTTTTAAAAGCATTGATGTTGCTGTTTGTTAGCCTAAAACTATCGTTTACCTTGATAGTTGGCAGAGAGATCACTAATAAGAAGCTGAAGGGGAAATTTTGTTTTACTGCTGAAGCAGAAGGTTTACTTGTCCCCTGAGGAGAAATAACATTTTACAGTTTTCAGCAATAATATGGATCATTACTGGAAACACACACATGCACACTTAACTGATTACCGTACCCAACATAGCTCTTATCCCTCTTCTCACGAATAAACAGTAAATATCTGTGCACACCGCCACAAAATTACAGGAACAAAACAAAAAGAAAACACATGCAAATAAATCAGTGCAGGCAGTAAACTCTTCATCACGCCACACCTCACACATGCACACGATCTCCCAATTACACACAGTAATGGCCCCATACACACCATTACACAGTGGGCCATCAGTGCACAGCCAATAACACGCTAGTCTTAACTGTGTTGAGCATATTCACATGCCGCTCAGACAAACACTTGCCATGAGTCCATTCATTCATTTCCATCATTTTAATATGAAGTTGATGTTGTACCGAGGTCAGATACTATGTCAATATGGAGTATGCTCAAAGAAAATAGGAGTGAGATTTAAAAAAAAACATCTGATATTGTCTGTGATGAGTCATCCAGGTCTTATTATCCCAGTGTGAAATTGCTCGTATTGCTTTTCATATTTTGATGTAACTCTGCTCACACTGTCTCACACTATCTTACAATGATGTCTCACACATGGATAAAATCTATACTGTGGCTTGTGGATTTACCATCAACACCACATCCATGCGTATTTGTCCAGGTTTTCGTCCTGCCATTGACCATGGACATCATCAAATTCAAATCAACAAGTAAAAACTAATGTGCTTCCCACATCTACCAGCAGCAGCTCAGACTTAATAGCAAGGCTTCAATAGTTCCTGTCAAGTCATTATAACTAAACATCTAGTTTTTATGTGCAGAGACAGTAAATGGTTTAGTTGAGAGAAATTTAGTATTTGAGATATCGAGATTCAAAATAAGATTGAGACTGAAAAACAAATGCACTTTTACATGTTTACACAGAAGATCTCACTTCATTAAAGAGACTCAGCTGTAAACTTCCTGTGTGTTCGGATGAGGTATGTTTTGTGTGTATGTGTGTGTGTCAGGCGAGCATGACTTTGGCATGTGTGTTTGATTGTGTTTGTATAAAGAATATCCAGATCTGAAACAGCTTTGCAAGTCGTTGACCTCCTTTCTCATTAGAGGGAAAAAGTCAATGGTCTCAGTTGACTGGGGATCGATGAGGCACATGAAGGACATCCAACGCAGGTGAACCACACACTGAATCCCAATTCTGCCATTGAGGAAGATAGATGTACAACAAAGACAAAGCTTTGCGACAGGCCATAAAGATGAAAGGGGAATTAATCTAATAAATGGATACTTGGAGTTTCTTTTTTTTTGTTACCTAGATGGATGGATGAATGAATGGACAGATGGGCTGATTTGATGACTTTTCTTTGACCACTTAAATGAATTAATGCTCTGGAAATAAGACAGGAAGATATTCCCTGTCTTTGGGACTGATGTGCATGCAAATCATTTTTCATGTAATGTGGCAATTATGTCAAACAAGATCTTTTCTGACAGCCTGAAACTCACTGAATGTGCATACAAAGATGCACTAAACTGGAGTTTGGTGACAATGTTGAATATCACTCATAGATGTCAACGAGATAATCCTGATCACATCTTAAAGCCTGACAGAAATTCTACTATTAAACAAAAAGGAAGCTCTCATGATAGCTACACAAGAATGTATGTTAATGCAAGTTTTTGACTGAAAAACAAAAACAAAGTATATGCACTTACTGTACAACAAATGTAACATATCATTAGCTGCACCATAATCTTTCCAAGCATTCTGTTCCCTTACTTCATATTTTGAAGATGAAGATACTTATAATCCATTCAGCATTGCTCATATGTGTATATGCTCTCTGCCTCTATTCTCAAGGAATAAATACATCACACCGTACATTAGAAATGCGGTGCATCTAGCCTGCAGCTTCCCTATCCAGCTAGTTAACCACAGAGCCTCAAGGCTGTCAAACAGAATGCCTAATGTCAGGACCCCCTGAGGCTGTTCAGTTGACTGCTATATTTCAGGGATATGACTTAATCTACATGGATAGATAGGACACTGTGCTGACCCTGGCACTCGACTGAGCATGGTATAAAGCTTCAAGGAAGCATTTCTCCTCTGGTACAATACAAATTACTTTTATTTAATCATCTTAATGCATTTATCAAATTTATACATAAATATGTTTGCTTAGAGATAATATGATATTATTTGGAAAAAAACCCTTGTTGGTCTTTCAGTCCCTGCAACCTGATAACAGAAGTCACCCAAAATGATTAAAGTTGACTTAATGGCTACATAACAAAAGCGATGTAACATGTTCTTGCCTAATCTGGCTTGATGATCTCATTTTAGATTAGAGCGTATTTTTAATTTCTGCCTCAGGTACACTTTGTGACTTCCTTCTTTTTGTCATTTGTGTGTGTGTGTGTGTGTGTGTGTGTGCGTGCGTGCGTGTGTGTGTGTGTGTGTGTGTGTGTGTGTGTGTGAGGGCAACAGCAGGTGTTGACTGAGTGAGAGGAAAGCATGGTGACTCATGTCCCATGGTACAGGATCCACTCACTGCCACCATTGTCACTGTCGGTCAGTCTCTGTTTAAAAGCTGCCCCACTCTCACATGTCCGCAGTAATCTCTCTCCAGTGTGTATGTGTGTGTGTATGTGTGGGTGCGCTGTACAAATATGATCACTTTCCGTTCTCCCAGGGATATCACATGTCCAGTTGTACACATGTATAACTCAAATGTGTACATTTGGGAAATGGTCCAAGGCGATTTGTTTGAGATAAGACTTATTTTCGGTATACAAGTTATAATAAAGCAGGTTATTTTAGACTGATTTGCTTTGGAATCTTATTCTGTGTCTCACACACACACACATATATACCACATTGTTTAATCTGCTGTATTTTGTCTTTTTAGTAGTCTATCTTTAGTAACTCTTGTAGTGTATGATACAGCTTGTTTGTTCTGTACATGCAAGTTAACTTGTACAGTTTGTACCCTCTAACACACACACGCTTAAGAAAATTCTCTGCTGTGATGTGTGTAAGCGCTGATTGCAGTAAAGCACACACCTTCAGATAAAGTAAGGCCAAAGCTTGAATAATTCATTGTATTTCTCTGCCTTGGCCAACCCACACATTCCCTCCCTCCAGCACCTGGAGCAACGGCTGATACACACACACACACAGTAGAGAAATAAATTACACTTAACCATCACTTAATCTCCCTGAAAAAGTTAAATCACTCAATTGGAGCACAGGCACTGATAAATAAAATGGTTCCCTCCATAAATTCTGTTAAGATGCAGACCACGTGCTTTTGTCATGGCTGCATGACGCTCCAGGATGTTTCAGACAAACTGGCGTTATCTTTCTCACAGGGGAATACATTGTGTGTGTGTGTGTGTGTGTGTGTGTGTGTGTGTGTGTGTGTGTGTGTGTGTGTGTGTGTGTGTGTGTGTGTGTGTGTGTGTGTGTGTGTGTGTGTGTGTGTGTGTGTGTGTGTGTGTGTGTGTGTGTGTGTGTGTGTGTGTGTGTGTGTGTGTGTCTGTTGATTGGTGTGTGCATGTATAGATGCATTGTGTGAGTCTTTATAGGCTTTATAGAGTTCAGTGTGTTGGTCTGGGTCTAATGTGGGTATGGACTCTAAAGTGGAAAGGACTGTCTGCTCTCTAAAGAGCTTTTGTACAACCTACACTGACAAATTGAATTTAGCTCTTATGAATGTATGTATGTTAGGGGTAATGCATGTTATGAATAAAAACACTGCACTATGTATTTAGTGCAATATGTATTTAGTCTTTCTGACTTAAACTGAAAGCAGAAATTATTTTGTTTTGAATCACTCATTTCCCTTGGTTTATTGATTATTGACTTTTCCATAGAGCCTGTAATTTTCATTATTCGAATCTTTATGCAATGGCATGAAGCAGTTTGTTTTACATTCACAATGTACTATTCAAAACCTACAGCAGCCTCAGGAGGAAAGTCTTAATGATGTAAGACTGTTATATTGTCAGTCATTTTTATTTCAATAGGTGTATATGCATTCAGGGGGATTATATTATCGTGTGACGTGTCATACCGAAAAACTATTTAAACTTAAAAAAAAAAAGTTGTTAAGGTTCAATTTATTAGTTTTTGGACCAATATGTGGTGGGGAATTTTTTTTAATCCAAGTCTCCATGCAGACTGTCAACAAGTTCAGAAATATACACTATCAGTCAAATGTCTTCCAGGTAAAGCAACTAAGAGAAAATATAAAACCATCTATCAGATTAAAATAGAAACAGTGTAACTGGTTATATAAGTGCAAATGAGTGCATGTGAACCCAGATAAAATTAACTAAGACATTCAGTTTAATAACACTAGTTCTGTGGGAGGAAATGGATGCTACAAAATAAAATCATAATATTTACTGATTAAGGTTGACTACTAATCTTCTGTACAGCTGCCCTAATGTTTCCCCCACAGGCTCAGCAAGTGGGGTAAAATAAAACATAGAGATGAAGAGAGGGGAATGAAATAATGTCTTCCAGCTGGCTGGGGGAGAGTTTATCTGAGAACAGAGCTTTTGGACACTAAGAAACAAAACAGAGGACGTTGCCTAAAATCCACTGGTTCAGACTTTGCCTCAGGCACTTTATTTAAGAGTTCACACATTGACACCAGAGGAGCTGCTCTTTAATTCTTAATCAGAGTTCAGCTGGAGTGCCGCAGCAGAAGTGGGTCTAAGGTTGAGGTTAGGTCATTTTATTTACCGTGTCCTCAAATGCAGCGTTTGCTGCTCCAAACAGATGCTATTTGGTTCAGTAATTTCCAGAAGCCACCTCACGTCAACATAACACCAGAAAGGTGCTTAACTTTAATGACTGTTGGGCAGAAACGGACAGAAGTTAAATTTTGATGGCATGGGATTCGCTCAGGAGGAGAACGTCTGTGTCTTATATGTCAAGATGAGAATGGGTTGCCGTTACTGCATGTCAGCTGTTTAACTGTTCTACCTGCATTGGACATTGTCCTGACATTGAACATCACACCCTGTCCCATCATCCCAACAGGATGTGAGTTTCAGAGCCTTGAGGGAGGCATCTGCACTGTTTTCTCGTGTCACTGATTTGGTTCGGATTATGACATATTTGGCATAGCAATGGAAATGAATATTCAATTTCAGCAGGCTGTTTGCTCCACAGATGGTTGGGTGGATGCATCGCTTCACTGCGCACCGCTGCGGCTGGTTAGGTATCAACAGAAGACAGACGTACACAGGTGTACAAATACAGACAGACAACAGTGAAGATATGGGCTGAATTAATGGGCTGGCTAATTATAATCATGTATTTATTGATCCATTTATATTACAAAAACAAATGGTATATTCTTGCTCAGTAATGCTGATCCCTCCAAGAACTTTTCCTGCTTCTTAACTGCTCTTTCCCCCCTCTTTCATCTCAATGTTTTGTTTCTTTTTTACAAGTTTCTTTTTTTTTTTTTTTTACAAGAGTGTTATCTGTGACGAGACAAACTGACAAAGTAACTGCCAGCTTGTGGTACCTGATCATGACTTCACTGAATGAAAAACTAGTTAAAAGGCGATGAAGAGATCAGCAACATAGAACTTAAATAAAGCCTTAGCTCTTGGGTTTGTTAGATATTTTAAAGGTGCACACGCACAAACACATCATCTCCCTGTCCCTGTTCTCTTTATTTCCTCAGTGCCGATGAGCGATTTGACGCCACCTTCCACACCAACGTCCTGGTAAATGCATCGGGCTACTGCCAGTACATCCCCCCTGGCATCTTGAAAAGCACCTGTTACATCGATGTGCGCTGGTTTCCCTTTGACGTTCAGAAGTGCGACCTGAAGTTTGGCTCCTGGACGCATAACGGCTGGCTACTGGACCTCCAGATGCTGGATGTGGACACGTCCACCTATATACCCAACGGAGAGTGGGACCTTGTGGGTAAGAGAAGATTTGTTTATGTGTATCACTTCAGGTTCTGGCATAGAGTATCTCATGAGATTTTTCCATCTGCGTCCTGATGGAATTAAACAGACTTTGAAAACAATGCCTTTAGGGGCTGTGAAACTTGTGGGATGATCTCCAGTCTCCTTCAATTAACATTTCCTATGATTTAAAATATTGGACACAGCTAAAATATTCAGGAAAAACTGTCCAAGGCAATTAAAGTAAAATGCTTACAAAAACATAAATAGCCCCTTTGCATCCCTCTGCTTGTTACATTGGGTGCAGGCCTTGCCAGCTTCTTGTGTTATATAAATGGTTTTCACTGTGGGAAATCATTTGGATGGTTTGTAGATGGATTAACTGGAAAGTGGAGAGGTTTTTGGAAGACCTCTGAAGTGGGGTGTTTCCAGCTGGGACAGAGAAAGAGCAGATCCCAGTGCCTGTGCCCCTGGGGTGATGGTTAGCTGGAACTGGGTGTCAGACAGCACCAGATGGCATGCAATAGGAAATGTTTGACACATTGGCAGGCGTATAGCCAGGCCATATGTGAGTGTAGCAGTCCATATCCCGAGAGTTAGAGTTCAAGGTGAAATAGTTCAACTACCAAATGTGAAAAAGTGATTCAGCTGGTATTTTTGGCTCACTGAACATTTTTTACTGATGATACAAAGTTCAAATGAAGGCAACGTTCAAAGCCTGGTTTGACTTAGATCCACTCCAATGCAACATGTTCAGGTGTTTGCTTCTCCCTCAGGTGTGCCTGCTAAGCGCAACGAGCTGTACTATGATTGCTGCAAGGAGCCCTACCCTGATGTAACCTTTACGGTCACCATGCGCCGCAGGACTCTTTATTATGGACTCAATCTGCTTATTCCATGTGTGCTGATCTCTGGCTTGGCCCTGCTGGTTTTCCTCCTGCCTGCCGACTCTGGGGAGAAGATTTCTCTGGGTGAGAGGAAGCTGCACAAACACACCAATTCTTTGTTGATTTTGTCTCTGTATTGATTGATATTGCAGATGCATTGGCGTATGCTGCCTGATTACTAACAGAAAATTGAATAATACATAAATGATGAATAGATGAATGATATAGATCAGTTAAAAATAATTGTGTGTTTCACTTGCACACTGGCTAGTCTTTTTACACAATACAGTTTTATTTTAGATGTCTCTTGGTCATAATTAAAAAATATATGAGGGATATGTATCAAGTCTGTTAATTTACATTTTGTACTTATGTTATTGGCCAATCTGTAGTTATCAAACTTTTTAAACATCATACTTGCCTCAAAAGTCCAGTATTAATTTGACTATTTGACAAAATGAGCACTGAAATTCTAGTATCATTTAAAAATGTGAAATTGATGTATAGAATTAAGACGAGAAAGGAAAGAAATATTCATCTTAAAAAAATCTAAACTTGAAATTAGTTTTCAAACACCAGGAGCTATATACAAAAAAACTTGTCTTAAGGGGTTCAAGCTAATATACAGTCACAACTGTATAATGTATGTTTCTAATGTATAAACACATTAAAACACGCTCCTACATGTGCGCATGCATATTTGTCTAAAACATGCCTTCATGATTCATATAGAAAGTCATAAAACTATGTCAAATCACCTTGGAATAATTGAATTTCAAAGTAAGAGAGTCACCTCTACATCCATGTTGGATTTCTATCAGTGCCACTGACTTTTGATAAATCGCCAAGTGTGGATGAGCAGCCACCAGTTACAAAGTCAGTGTTGGAGAAATTTCTGGAATCTACCTTGGATATAGTATCAGACGAGGAGGCAGCTGACAAATGGTTGTAGTCATGGGAACATAACTGATTACATACATAAGTAATTACAGGAATAATTTCACACACCAGTGACCCCGATCACATCATTATCTACGTATATGCTCATGTTCTCTGTTTCTCTCTGTCTCTCTCTGTGTCTCTCTGTGTCTCTCTCGATCTCCGCCTCAAGGTATCACTGTGCTGCTCTCGCTAACTGTCTTCATGCTCCTGGTAGCAGAGATCATGCCCGCCACGTCCGACTCTGTTCCTCTCATTGGTAGGTTATATTTATATGTCTGTGTGAGTATATGCAACATTGGCAAGTCATGCAGATGCAGAATTTCCAGACAGACATGCATTATTGAACAGAAGCAACACCTCACCTGCGTTTCCATATTTGTTTTTTCTCTTTGGAAAAAGTTAAGTTAAAGTGAAAGTAATATCAATGAATTCATTAACACAGAGACATTACTGACAAGTTTACAGTAGTAACTAAACTGTCCTTCTATATATCTCTTGCACCTTCAGTAAACAGCAGTAATATACAAAGTAAAACATGCATTAATTATTGAGTGTCAATGTACGCAATTGCTTTATCTTTATAAATACTGAAGGTCTCCTTGGAAACTAATATATAAAAACTGAGCTTTGGGTCCGCTTTGACTTTGGACTGAGAAGCCTGAGGCTGTCCATACATTATTCTCACTACCTCTGAATGGTGGATGGAGTAAATTGGGTGGCCAGAGCTAAAGCTGTCAGCAACATTAATAGACTGTGAAATGTCTGATTCTCCAGTGGGGAGGCAGGAAAGGAAAAGGTGCATAGCAGAGGTCACAATGGATGAAGAGTTCAAGCCAGAGGTGAAAGGATGACTAACCTTTGGGGGTAAAGTTCCCAGATAGAAAGACTTTGTGGGAACAGATGAAGAAGCGAACATACATTACATCCCACATAAAATCATAAATTACTGTTTATTGTTCTGTATATCTTAGAAGCTTGTTTTTTTTCTCCTTTCTTTTCTTTTAAGGTGACACGCTAACCATTTTGAATGTATGCATAAGCCCATTTGGGCTGGGCACAAAAAATGTGCATGGCACTCAAATAAAACAAATCAATCAATCCATATAAAGAGGGTTATCTGTTGTCAGGGAGAACTCACAAAAGCACAAAAGGAATAAATGAACTCACAGGCTTTATATCTGTTGTCCTGTTTGTTTTGTGTCATATCACTCCCAGTAGGTCATAGTGAAATATCAAGTGTACATTATATTAGTTCATCGATGTGGGAAGTGTTGGGTCATGCTGAACATGGTCACTATTAGCCCTTACAGAGAGGCTTGATATTTTTCATTGTTTATTTCCCGTGACCTGAACTTGAGGCCAACTGGGACATTTTTACGAGGCTTGTTAAAATGACTCATGACCTTTTACAACACAGCAGCTGAATATGAATGTGAGTTACCGTAGCTGCTTGAACTCTGCTGTAAATATATAAAGCAAGCGATCAACACTGCTGCTCGAATCAAACCATATGTCTTTTTCATAAGCACCTAATCACCAAATACTCCAAGAGTAGCCATTTTCATCTGAGTTCATTTAAACTTATCTTATCTGGTTCAAGACCATGTGGCTCAGGTCTTTTTTTTTTTTTTTAGTTATTTCAGCCTCGAACAACAACCTGATTTTTCACTGAAGGTCTCACAATTATATTTTGAATTATTATACATATCTGCAGACAGCCTTCTTCTAATGCTGTGTCCATAAAGACAGCCAAAGTCATTAGTGGTTGACCATAAAGCAGTCAGGACACAGCCAATGTCCTTCCAAATCTCATAAACACATCCTTTAACACCATTCCCAATGTCCTGCCTCTTATTTCTTCTCCCATCTCTTCCCCCATATCTTTTTTTTAGTATCCTCTGTCCCACCTCTTCTCTAACCTTCTTCTCTTGGTTTTTGCATCCTCCCTCTTTCCGCCCACCTTTATCCAAGACCTGACAAAGTCTCTCACAGTCTCTGATCTCATGAGGCGACATTAAGTTTGACTTTGGAGCTTCAGGGGCTGTACTCATGTTCAGCTGTTGGCTTTTCTTTGTTCACAGCCACTTCCAAACAAGAGACAGGGGGCAGGCCTTTAGATATACCTTGTGTGTGTGTCTGTGTTTGTTCATGCTGGGAGAGAGCAGAGTGTTTATTTGGTGCTCCCCTGCTGTTCCCTCATGCGGGTGAAAACTACCCCCCCCCCCCCTCCTAAAACCAGCACTAATCTCAGTCTCCTCTACTGTTTTTTGGTTTGTTTACCCCTTTTCTCTGTTTTGTCACAACTTCTGTACAGATTTTTATTTCCCCTGTTTGAGTTCAAGTGTGCATCCTTTCCCCATGGCGATGTAACTTATTGCACAGATTGATCAGACTTGCTTTCCTTTCATGCTCCAGTGTGAAATCAACCTATTTTTTGTACTTAATGCAAGCTTCATGTTTTACCTGGTAGTACATGTTAATTAAATGTGACCACAGGGTAGCTCAGGCAGACTGAAAAGAGAAAGGTCTTCAACAAGTAATAAAATGCTTGACCTTATTTGTGAGTGAATATAAAACTAATAGTATGTTGATTGGGTTTTTTTTTGCGTGTGTGTACATGGCAGCCCAGTACTTTGCCAGCACCATGATGATTGTGGGAATGTCTGTGGTGGTGACTGTCATTGTGCTGCAGTTTCACCATCATGACCCTCAGGGAGGAAAGATGCCAAAGTGGGTGAGTAACTTGATACACGTTTAATCTGATATATAACCTGGGGGGCGGGACCCCCTAAGGGGGGCGCCAGAGATCCAGGGGGGGTCACGAAGCCCTCTTGATTTTAAGGGGTTTAATAATTTTAATGTAATTAAAATGTTAAATAAATGAGTAGGCTAAGAATTTAATTCACATGTGACAAAATCAACTAAATTCAAGGGCCACATTAAACATTTATCCGTGTATTTAAATAGGCCTAGATAAACAAATAAATGATAGGCCTACTCAATAGATGATTAAATATCAACAGTTTTAAAACATTAAATACATAATGTACAGCAGGGCAATATCAGTCACAACAAATACTACTGATAATAGTATTTTTGGTTACGAAGTTATGCAGGGAATGTCATCGTCTGTAGCAAGTATGAGCTGAGTGATAGAATTAATAAAAAATAGGCTACAAACACAAAAAAACAGCATGGAACAATGAGAAAAAACCTCTGTAAAATTACAACATATTCTTCAGAACTTGTACTTTTAAAAACACACAGTCTCTCCTGATTGTTTGTTCCATGCTGTTATTAAATTACTGAAATATAAGTCTGTAATGTAAAAGAAGTAATGTTCCTTATTTTATTTTATTTTTCATCGGGGGGGGGGGGTCACCAAAGTTTACAATGGTAAAAATATGGGTCCCTTGAGAAAAAGGTTGGGAACCACTGGTGTAGATAACACTTAGCACAAGAGTCTGTTTGTAAAAGTACCTGATCTGATACTCTCTCTCCTTTCAGGTTCGCGTGGTCCTGTTGAACTGGTGTGCCTGGTTTCTCCGTATGAAACAACCCGGAGATGAGCGCAAGCGGGCTGGATACAAGTACCGCCATGCCTCCCAGCACCACTCCAGCACCAGCTCCATAGAAATGGGCACAGTACCGAGCCTCTCCGTGCCCCTCTCACAGACATCCTGCCCCCCGTGCCCCACAGGTACCTCCAATGGTTCCATGAGCCTCTACTTCGGTAGCTACCACCCTATAGAGAGCTCACACTGCCCACCCTCTAGCGACTCCGGGGTAGCGTTAGGCGGTCGTGCGAGCGATGAGGCCGAGCCACCTGGAGGAGTTGGCGGTGGCGTTGGAGGCCTGGGGATGGGAGTCGGCATCCCCCCACCGGAGATCCAGCGCATCCTGGAGGAGGTGTCGTACATAGCCCAGCGGTTCCGGGACCAGGACGAGGCTGAGGCCATCTGCAGCGAGTGGAAGTTTGCGGCGGCGGTGGTGGACCGACTGTGCCTGGTAGCCTTCTCCTTATTCTCCATCATTTGCACCTTCACCATTCTCATGTCAGCACCCAACTTCATAGAGGCTGTTTCTAAGGACTTCACATAGCTGGTTGCAGCAGCAGCAGCAGCAGCAGCAGAGAGGGAAGGAAGAATGTGCAAAATAAAGAAGAGGATGAAATAAGAGAGTGCAGTGCTGTATGTGGTCCCTAACCTACAGTCTGAACATCCCATTGGACAGGAGGTGAGCCACACAGTGTTTTAAGAGAAAAACTGAAAAACCTCCAAAAAATATAGTGAAGAAGTAGAGCCTTGCAGTTCTGCCAAACTGCTGAATCATGTATTCAATTGAACCACTGACGATTGGCAAGCGAGTAATTACACAGACACATCACTATGTTTCCTGAGCAAATTCCAAATTAAGAAAAGAATCATGAATTGATCGCCCCTTTCTGTTTTGATGTCAGTGACAAATTGTTCATATCTAGAAGAGGAAAAGATGTTAGTCACGCAGATGAAACAGCGAAGGCACCTTGGGCGACTAGAAGCGAAAGGTTGGGAATCACTGGCGAAGTAGAGCAGTGCACTGTATAGATTTTCTTTTCTACACTGAGTTAGATATCAATAAGGAAAATGTGGTTGTCTTTAAATATCATCGTTGTATCTGCACCAGTCATTAAAAGTAACTGCTTAATTTTCTGCACAGTGACACATTGCAGCACCGCAGTCCACCTCACTGCCTCTTCTCTAGTTCATTTCAGCCAGTTCAACTGTTGTTGTCCTGTATGTACAAATCCACACATGCACATGTATAAATATCACCTCAGTCTGAGCTCATACACCGACTGTTCACTTTACGAACTCTTGATAATGGAGTCGCAGACCTCTTTCTGATGATGTACCATCCCTGTAACGATGTTAGGTTAGATACTGAAATGAGATGTTTCACTGTGAATTTTAGTGTTTGTTAGTTTTTGTTTTCACTTTGATCAGCGTAGCACTGGACACAGCCTCACTGCTTTGACACTTGTGTACAGTCGTTTTCTTTATCTATCAGTATAAAATGTTCATTTAGGATCACTGTTCACTTTAAGCCAGTAGTCAACAGTTTGGGACAGTGTGTGAAACATCCAGTATATTGTATTAAAAAGCACCATGTTGACTGGTAAGAAAAGGCGCACAGGTGTCTTTCTAAAGTACTGTCAAATACTTCATATTAAACTGTAGAGTGCGTCTTTCAACCAGGTGGCCAGCCACTCAACTCATTCTTTTATCTTTAGGAAAAAGGTCAAGTAGTTGCAATAGTTATGAAAAAAGAAATTGTTTAGCTGCTGTAAAAGTACTCACACTCATGAACCGCTAAAAGATGAACTGGAATTTGGACTTAATGCTCTTGACTGTATACAAGTGGTCATAGAGGATGAAGAGTGACGTGACTGTTGTGAACTTCGGACACCACAGACAGTGGAAAAGAGACTTGACCGCAAGGACAAAACCTCTCAACTCCACCTGCCACCGTATCACTGGAGAACATACTGTAGATTTATAAAAGGCCCTAGTGTGAATAAGTTGTGCCTGTGTTTTGTAGAGGGAGTCGAGTGACTGATTCATACAACAAAGCTTTTAATGTGTTAAGTTCTTCCTCCACCTCTTTGTTGTAGCTACAGTTATTGGTCTCTTTTTTCTCTTTCTCTGTCATTCCAAGTGTCAATTTTTGGCTCTATGTTAATAAAAGTCTATTTATTCTCTGTATAACAGGCTCTGGGGAATGCTTGGTCAGTCTAGTATAATGATATCCAAAATCAAAATAACAGTAAATGTAACTTATTGGAATGATTTCAGTAGTTTAAACACTGTTAAACTCCATCCACAAGTTACTAGTTTAGTGAGAGTGCACGCTGCTTTACTGTGAGCTGCCAGTTTGGAAGAAAACAGATCAGCCAGATGTCTTCACTGCAAAATTTAAAGGCTTGGTTAATGAGGATAATACAATGAAAACTGGAATAAACAGTTTCAAATGGCTGCGACTCGGTTGTATTAATAGCAAAAGAGTGGCATATTTAATAAGAACATCAATTAAAACAATGCCAGCATTCTCACTGATGATTAGGAAGATTAGTGAGATATTACGACATCTGGTGTTTTTGTCTCCAGCTTTTATCACTTTGAAATATTCACAGTATTCTAATGGGCAAGGGTGTGTTAACTATGACATAAAGGCAAAAAGAAAGTAATAAATTCGGCATCAACTGTGAATCTTTGCAATTTTTGTACATCTCAAACAAGAGCATCAAGGCAATACACGCGCAATGTTCTCAATTTTGCATAAAATGTGCAGATTCCATTTATTTCAGTAACAGTCGTCTTAGGTTTTCTTCAGTAGTGTAGAAGATGGTTCTTGTGCTCAGATAAGGACGGGAAATAAAAAATTGAATGGGAACAGAAATCAAATAGAAATCTGAGCTTAAATAGGCCAACAAAACAAAACAAAACAAACAAAAAAAACATGCAAACAAAAAAATATGGGGCATGTTTTCCATCTGTGGTCTAGGAAATATGTTCTGATTTTTTTTTTTTTTTTGTGCAACCAACAAAGGCTTCCTCTCTACTTTCAATTGTTTGATGTTTTGTGGATGAACTCCAATCAATGAGACTGGGCCCTCATTTCAGGCAGAGTGGTTGGTGCATTTATTTTTTAATAGATAAAGTTTTATTTTAGTAAGTCTGAACACTCAAGGACTATCAAAATCCTTTCCAATCAGCTGTGTCCTTGGACAAATCTTTTTTTTTTCTGAATTAAATCAGGAAAAGGTTTTTAAATGAGTGTAAAACCTCTTCCAGAAAGCCCATTACTTTGGCGTCAGCTTGAGCCTAAATGTATAATATTTCACAGAATTAAACTTTATTTAACATCTGCTTGTTCAAGGTTTATGTGACAAGAAGGCTTTGAAATATATGAGTTATAGTTACAGTGAACAAAAAGCAGTTTTACTTTATAGGAAGGAATTTATTAAGAAATGAAAAACTAAAATAAACATTTTTGTTTTAGAGGCTATGAAATATACCTGCAAGACCATAACTTCTACAACTTTAAAAACCTAAAAAATGATCAAAGTCATATTTAATCTTCCGAGAAAAAAAATACAAAAAAAGTTTGGTGTATTTGATTTATCTTAGCATTAGATACTTTACTGAGGTAGATGGACTTCACACTGGGGACTGTCTAATCTCGATACACTGTTTATTACTGATAAATGTGATTTGTAAAATTGTAGATAAACTATGTGTAACACACAGGGACACTAAAGTGCTGAGTTATGCCTCCTACTGTGTCGGTATTCTAATCATTTATTAAAGGGGCATGGGAATAAAAATGAGTGAAACAGTCCATGACGGAGGCAGATGGAAGTAGCTTGTGGGCGGAGGAGTACTCAGCACTTGGAATAAGCTTTTTAAAAAGTGATTTACCAGTAGATCTATGAAACATCAAATTCTATGATTGCACTTTGGTTGGCAGTTATGGCAATTGTGATTTGGACTGATCACACTGTAAATAGAAGAACAGCTGCACTGGTTATGCAACAGTATCCTTAATGCAATTGCCCCATTAAACTGCAACGCCACTGAAAATTCAAAAAGTAGAACAAGGAGGCTGTGTTAACTATTTTGTGATTTCCATGGCCTAGACATGTAAGTGCTGTTTATGGGATCTGTCCTTTTACAGTGGAGGTAAATGCTCTGCAATGTATGACCCACTTCTACACTTTTAGAGTAATGTTACATTTTGGTGATTAATCTACCCCCAAAGAGCAAAGAAGTCAACAAAGACTAACAGTAAATATTATATTGTAATTCCCTGCCCTTATTCATTCAGATGACTAATGTAAAATACTTCAAAAGCATTTATGGATAGAATAGATCTAAGGGTTTAGGGCAACAATCAGTCAGTGGGCCACACATTAAGAATATTACATAACTGAGGATAAAACTGAGAATCCCTGCAACAAGGCTCATAGGGGATAGAGAGACACTGAGCTCTGACAATCCATATGGTGATCTCTCTCTCTTTCTATGTGTGTGTGTGTGTGTGTGTGTGTGTGTGTGTGTGTGTGTGTGTGTGTGTGTGTGTGTGTGCTAAGTGGGAAAACATGCAGCTTCTCTATACAGTGTGTTAAAGGTTAATCCTCTCTCTCTATTTCTGCCAGACAGACCCTCCTCTATTTTGTTCTGCTTACCCTAAAGGTTTGGGAGCGAGAGTGGTTTGTGTGTCCATTCACTGAAGATGATTAGAGCCAAAGAAATATACACAAAACACACTGAAAAAGCTAGAGTTAGAATCCTAGTTCGGATCAGGATGTTTATTTAACTACACATGGTAATATACAATCACATAATCAATCACTTTAATTAGTGTCATCATTAATGGGATAAAACAAGGTGAAAGAACAGCAGTTACGTAAACAACAACCATCACTGGAGGCGGGAAGAGTCAAGGACGAGCCAAACCGCCCAGCTCCAGCCACAACCTGAAATCAAACAGGAGTGCACCCAAACACACAGCAGGCGAACTCAACTCCCACTGGTGGTGTGACGTCTAACTGCTCTTACCTTACTTTACTCTGGTGAGAGTGAATCACTGCGAGTAAGTGCTCCGAGCTAAGTCTGACAAAATGATCAGGGCAATGATGTCATACGAGGAAATGAGGTAAGAAAAATAGAAACTGCAACACACAAAGTGTTGCCTCTGTTTGTCTTTTTTGTGACACTTTACAACATGTTAGCTGTTGTATATCATAAGAAAAAGTAGAATCTGGATAGAAGCCCACAGGGCGAAACGCGTTGCTGCGGTTTTAACAAATAAATTTATTGAATGTACCCCATTGAGTGCGGTGGAACTTTCTTTTTTCCTGGATAGAATATTATTTACAGTATACTGTATGTGTGACAGAGGGCAGAGCAGTGCACTGGACCGTGTGAATATAAAATAACACCAACTGTACAGACAGATGAAGGAAACAGCAGCCTACAATTTAAAAAAAAATGTTAATGAAGATTAACGATGATGACGATAATGATTAATCTCAAAATTTGCAGGTGGTCTAGTTTTGGATAGATGAATAGTAAATAAATCTAGTTGAATGTCAAACTTGTTTGTGAAAGCCTTTATTTTATAGTCAATAAAAAACAGCTGCAGCAAAAAGTGAAGGTCTGGATGGTGTTAAGAATATAAGAGCACGTACTCGGTTGATTTTGTACAGCTGTAGCAAACCTGCAAAAACTATTTGTAGATAGTGAAAACTCTTCCAATTCCATTTTAAACTAGTAAATACCAAAGGATTTGGAAAATATGTAGAAAACACTCACCACGTCGCGCAGTGTAATTACAAAATCTGTTCATCCTTATGTCCCTCTGAGGTCGTCTGGCGTGAGAGCATAATGGTGATGAGGAAACAGTAGCCCAGTGAGTACATGACTAAAATGCAATACAGTCTACAGTACATATTCAAATACTGCATGTGAAACAAAAGTCATATCAGACAGCATAGTTTTTTTCAGTTATTTTTTTTAGTTATTTTTTCATGACTTTATTTTGATTACCATTCTAAAGTGTAACCTACATGGTCTAATTTGACCCCATCGGGGCTTTGTCAACACAAACACAAACAAAATGCACTATTGCCACAAACTATTATAGATACAGAAAGATTTTTGAAGGTAGTTGCTAAAATGATGCACATTAATGCTGGAGGCAAATGTCTTTTTTTCTTTCTTTATGCTCCTGTAAACACATGCAAATGGTTTCTGTTATTCCTGAAAGGGTTTCCTGTGGTCTCCAGAACTTTGTATTTTCCTCTCACTCTTCTGTATATGTCTATGTCTAACATTATGAAAATGAGATGAAATGAAACAGTCTTTGGAAAGATAAACTGTGTTTAGCCCAGTCTCATCAACGTGGCCTGGTATAGGTTACATAGCAAACCTCTGCTGAGGAAAGACATCTCAGTTGCCAGAATTTGCAGTTCTCTCTTAAAATGCTTCTAATATTCATCCAGACCTTCAGCATCGAGAGGCTTCTGAGATGACAACATGTAAACAAGTGTTGTTGATGTTTTTATGTCAGGCTGTGGATGCGGAACCTGGGAGGGCAACATGGAAGGTGCAAGACTGGTGGTTGGGGTGCCGCACACTTTGACAAAACTTCTGCCGCGTGCCGTATACGCACACACCCATATAAACACAAACATGCTTGTACGGCATCAGCATAAACACATTTACACACGCTGTGCTCAGCGGGGACCAAAGCAAGACCAGATTGCATGTTCAGAGCGTGCCAAACGGTCAGGCTGCTGAGCTCAGCATGCTGCTGATGTACACTTCACAGGGAATCAAAAAGTTATGAACCAAAACACAGACGCTTTTCTTTTGGTTTTGGTTTTTTTTTATTTCTTGTATTTTTCTTCTTCGAATACAGATTGAAATCTAATCTGTAATGGTTAATAATGCAACAACAGTAGATTATATACTGTGGGTAATTTATTTTGAAACCCAAACCACAAATAAGTCAAGAGGGCTATAGGCCAGAGTGAGGAAAGGGCAGGAAAGTAATGAATTCAATAAAAAAAGTTATGGGTTGAGGCGCAATCTTATTACCATCCAATATGGTGCCGTCGACCTCTGCCTGCTGAACCGCTGGCCCAGCATTATTAGTTAAAAGAAAAATGAAGCTTTCACCGTGTGTATGTGTGCAGTGCACATGTGTGTATGTGTGACCAATGGATTGTGGGTGGGTTGTATTGCTTCTTCAAAAATGCACAGAGACACATCAGCTCTGCAGCCTCTCTTCACATTTTCTCATTTCAGGCCCAATCAATCCACCACTCCCACAATCCCCCTGGGGAGTTGGGAGTTGAGAAGCAGCCCTGCTGGACGCTACTGCCACACCAGATGATCATCTTTCCCCTCCTTGCCCTGCATGTTGCCAGGCCACCTGTCTGCTGCTCCTCATGGTCCAAACAGTCTCTCACCTTCAAACACCACCCGTACTTACTCTACTTTCTTTCTACTCTGCTCTCTCTTAACTTATCCACTTTGTTTTCTGTTATTGTGCTCCGTCCTCCTGTCGCGGCTGTGTTGTCACGTTTTAGTAATTCATTAAGGCATTATTTAATTAATTCTGTCATGACACTTTCATTACTGTAATAAGCTCTGATTCATTTCAGTGGGTGGTGGAAAAAAGAGTTGGGGGGGGGGGGGGGGGGGGTTATGGCCTGAATGCTAATGTGACCCATCACCAAATGAGAGAGCGGCACAGTGGTTGACTGGGCAGGGAGTCCTGTCATCCATCAGTCTCCTCTCACTCTCCTCAATAGTTTTCCCGACAGGGCACAACCCTTCCTTCCTCTTTGAGTCAAAACACGAGCTGCATATGTGAGATGTGTAAATATGGCAGCATTTAAATGAGTCCGATGACATTCATATTTGTGGCACACAGGCAAACAAATGAGCACAGTATTTGCAAATGCTTACAATAGAGTCTCCCATGTGGTGATCTTTGCTGAGTTTTCAAGGACACGGGCCGAGAAAGCAGACTTCTGAAATAGTTATTACAACCTAGATGCAAGCATAATCGGAAACCTAATCATGGTGAAAACAGAGAAAAAACAAAGCAGATAGAAGCCTTTGATCTTTAAGATGGGAATGATGCCAAAAAAGAAACACATCAGAGCGATTAGACAATCCTCCATCGAATATCAAAGCCATTAGTTCCAGGTTGCTCTGGAGCTCAGAGGACAGGCTGCAGGTCACACTCTTTTTTTAAAAACTCTAAAACAAACTAAGCCCCCCCAACGGAATCAGGGAACGTGCACACCATGCAGTGTCATCTTGTGTAGGGAAATCCATAAATGCCAAAAACAAGCATATACTGTAATGCACAAATACCTAGAAAACAAACAAGGCTTTACCCAAACAAACACAAACAGCACAGGCACGAATCTCTCTCGCGCTCTTTCAGCAGCAAATATGAGATGATGCATGACCTGTAATCCGCAGGCATGAAGTAATCTGAGTGAATGTGCATTTGGATTATCAGTCTGGAACAGTCTAATCTGAAACACTTCTCAAACTGGTTGACTGAGAGGTCAGGAAACAGCTTCAGCCATGAGGAGATGCAGTGATACTGTATCTGTATGTTTTTTACTGGCAGGTAAACAGCAAATTTGAGGAACCTGGGCTCTAGTCCTGAGTGATTGAGCTCCCCTGTTGGCAGGTATCAAGTGTGTAACTTGTTCCTATGCTCACAGGCTCATTGGCTGCTATTTAGAGTTCCTTTTGCTGCTTCCATGCCTTTATCTGAGCATCTGCGATGTGACTTTTATCATCATGATGCATTAGCTGACAGCTGCAGTGACACATCTACCAGCTCCCTGATCAGATTTAGGATGTGCAAATTGACTTTTCTGTTGTACCTGTCTTGCATCATGCTTCCCCACGAACTGTTAAAGTTACTCATTTTGTACACTTTCAAAGATTGCTCTCAACAACCCCATCATTTTACGAATTAGCCACATATCTTGTGTTTTGGGATGTGACATGAATTGTAATATTTATGCCCTTGGAGATGATGAGTATAAGGAACACGATTAAGTTAATGATGCATAATCTAAAATAACTACAGAAGTAAATTTATGTCTTCCTGGATGAGATACATTTCACTCACATGTTTCACAGGCTGACACCAAAACCTGACATTTAATTTTATTTATGGGACAGATGGAGTTGCAACCAACCATTTACTGCTACAATGATGATGCGTTGCTGACCTCTAAAATGTAGCCTGTGCACATGCTAATTCACCCAAAAAACTGATGCACTGTTTGTCTAGGACCATGTTTTATTTTTGCTCTCTGTGTCTCAGCTGTGAGACTGACTGCATGTCCTATCTCTGGTGTAGAGTCTGCAGGGATTAGATTTTCCGATATGGGAGAAGTAGCTGCTGTGTAACATGTGAAATTCCATCAAGCCAAATTAATGCAAATGACCCCAGCTGCAAATGCTCACACAGCATCCACTTTGCTGGAGAAGGAAAACTATTGTATATGCACAAACACAAGAGTGCGTGCGTAGGTAGACTTGCATACACATGTGTGTTCAGACTTTTAACAGGAAGTGACACATTCTTAACAGGGGACGGTAATGGTCTTGTCC
This sequence comes from Trachurus trachurus, assembly GCF_905171665.1. Taxonomy (NCBI): domain Eukaryota; kingdom Metazoa; phylum Chordata; class Actinopteri; order Carangiformes; family Carangidae; genus Trachurus; species Trachurus trachurus. Next base: position 17,901,246 of record NC_139894.1, on the reverse strand, counting down.
TTGTGTCTGACCATTTGCTAATGTCCCATATGTGCATGCTTGGTTCGAATCCAGCCCTTCTGCCCGTATGCATTCTCTTCACTGAGTCACAAAGTGGGAGTGCATCCCTTCTGTGTAAATAAAGCATTAGTTAAAGGGAAAAAAAGCCATCCCAAAATAGAATCACTGATATAATCAGTATAACAGTCGCTACATTTTATCATTCCCAGTAATTTTGTAATCAAGTGTGATTTGCTTTTTTCACGCTTTGTCAAATTCCACTAAATCAGTGATTTCACTTCCCAGAATTATTTTTCCACCACAAATGCTAATTTTATTAAATAGGTTTAATTATGACATTAGGCTTTGTAACTCAAAATAAATCTGAACATTGTGGCGTGCTTATGGCCATTGCAGTACCCTTCATTCAAAACACATTTCCTGACTACACTCTGTGATGAGAGATATTTTTAATGGTATGAAACTATGTTGAACACTGGGACATAATGGAAAAGCCCAGATTTCCTTCCCCTTTAAATGATAAAAGTGTTTTGTTCTTTTGAAGCAGCACAAAAAAGTTGCAGCATCAAATACAGACTGGATTTTAAACTTTCACACACACTCATTACGTGCTGAATGTTGATTCTTAGCTTTGTCAGTGTTTTTTATTTTGTAAACCAATTTATCATCTTATTTATATGATGATGTCCTTTCAAGTTTTCTCAAATACTGGAGACATTTTAGCATTTTGTATTCAAAAGCAGCAGCAGTAGCAGAGACTGTTTCCTAGAGAGTCATCATTTCTCTCTTGCTCTTGCTTCTTATCTTGATCTCTGATATCTTTTATCTTCTTATCACCACATCAGTAGTCACAGTTTCCCATCCTCTGCCCTCACATCACAATAATATGCACTGTTGTCTTGAGTGAGGTTCTTCGTATTGGATCTTGATTTGAAGTTACAGCTGAAGCGAACTGCACAGATCTTCGGCAAAGTTTGACGAGCTTGATCATCACACACTTAAGAGGAAAAGTTGAGCAATTCAGGGCAGAACAATTATGTTTCCCCCAGTTTTTTTTTCTAAGGTCATTCCTCCTCTCCCCTGCAAATGTGAGAGAATGGAAGAGTTGTCTGTCAACACTCAAAGTTGTGTTAAATTGAAGAGGCCAAGTTCGCCTGAACGCCCAGAGGAGGAATAAAAGATTAGAAGCACTTCTTCCAAAAACTCCACTTCTTATCTCTGCTCCAGCTGAGTGGGTTGACTCTGAAAGCAGCAAGTCTGGAGACTGTGTACAGGCACAAAGACAGAGCAGATCTACATTACAATATAAAACACAGGAATGAAATGTCCGTTCCATGGGCCAGTTTTAGAGAAAGTAGCTATGTGAAAGGTTACACCTGTAAAATCACAGATATTTGCTGATATCATTTTACATCATTAAAAACCACACATTTGAAATGCTTCATTTATAATTTGTAAAGTTTGTCACATTTTTTTGCACTGTTCATTCAATAAGAATAACATACTCACAGATTAAAATTTCCCCAAAACACCACAGTCCAGAGGCAAATCTTTTTTATCATTAATTTCACTTGACATTTATTACAGGAGTTCATAAAACATGTTTTAAACATATAGCAACACTGCTCAGATGGAGGATGTTCTCAACCCTGCTGCCCTTTAATGTACAGTACTGTAAGTCCATGTGGAAGTTAAGCTTCATGACTGATATCCACTTCACTGGTGTTCATCCTCTTTTTTTTCACTTGACCCACAACCTCATTGCTCCTCTTACTTGCTTTACAACTAAGTCTCTTTTCTCCTGTGCTGTATCATGGTTTTATCTGCCTCAGGAGAATAAAGACACAGTGCCAGGCCTCCCCAAACTCCTCTTCCAGCTCACGACAGGGATAAAATCCTATTGATCTGTCCATCAATGTACCGACGGACTATGATAAGAAAGGAGTGAAAGCCGCCACTTGAAAGCTGTTAATCTTTTCATGTGATCAATCTCTGCCAAGAGTAGATATAGTAGAAATTGGCCTGCTGTAGTCTATCCTTCTCTTAGCCTGCGACTCACAAGATGGGTGATGCAGGGTTAGCCCCAGACCATTAATAAGCCTTGTCTGGAGCCAGTTGTCCCCTTTTAATAAGACATGGGGGTCACAAGGGCTGGTGGTTAATGAGAAACTGTAACAGTACATGAGCATTTTCTAAGACATAGCCTATGACACTTCATTAGGGTGAGAGGAACAGGACAGGAGAGGCCAGGGGGGAAAAAAACGCCAGTGAAGTGACCTTTAGTGACAGCAGCAGCTTGCCTTAAACATAGTTTAACAACAGGTTTCAAAGTCAAAGTGTGTTTGTGCCTGACAAATCCCATTCCACGTAAGTAAATCCCAACTTTGGATGACTTTCAAACATGTTAAATCTGATAACTCATTTGAAATATCAATGTGAGTCCTCGCTTGTGGTTTTCAGACTGCAACTGAGCGTGTGGAACTCGATCATCACTTGCACATGCTCACCAAAGTGAACCTTCTGGTGATGCCTGGAGCCATGTTTGACTTGTGTCACTTTAGAAAACACATAGCACAGGAACAGCAAACATTAAAAGTAGGTTGCCCCCCCAAATAAAAAAAAACATGGGGGAAAATGAAATTAGACCATGTATGATCAGGGTCCAAAACTAACACTCGCCACTCGCCAATTACGGGTAGATTTTGTCTCTGGCTGGTAAATTTTTAAGACCACTCGCCACTCTGGCGAGTTATTTTTTACAGACGAAAATTTCATTTTTTCGTTACTGGTGGAGAGCGATGCTGGTATGTTGTTTCCTGACAGAGTAATGTGTCTTTCCAGCAGAGACGATCTTTGGTCAGGTATGCGCGTCAGGCCGTCATTCACAGCGTCGAGGTGGATAACTGTTGTTACTGTCGTACCCGTTTGTGTTGTTTAACGCGCCCGGTAAAAAATGCTCTCATTGCTTATAGGGCAGTGATCAGCTCCGGTGACCGCGGTGCTGACTGTTTATCCCCGTATTAATTAAAACCAGACGTGGCCCGACACACGGGTGCTGAAGCACGGACCAGCGCGGTCCAACTTTTAATTCTCGGTCCGGACTCCGAACCCGCGCGTCTGATTGGGTTGGTTGGACACATGTCAATCGCTCTGGTCGGACCTCACCGCTGAGAACATGTGTGTGCGCGCGCGCCTGTTTGTTTGTGTGTGCGTGTGTGTGTGAGAGAGAGAGAGAATCAACACTACATTACCCCCCCCCTCTTGAATTATTAATTATTATAAAGTGTTATAATTGTTGAGGCTACAGTTTTATAGTTGCTGCTTAGAGTTGATTGACTGAAAATTATTCTAACAATTGATTCATTGTTTAAGTCACTGAGTATTTCTCTGGGCATGGTTGATCCAGACTGAAATGTCTCAACATCAACTGAGTGGATTACCATGAACTTTGGTGCAGTCATTCATGACCCCCCCCCCCCCCCCCCCCCCCCACACACACACACACACACACACACACACTCTGAGAGCAGACAGGAAAGACAGTAGAGCAGTGTTTTTCAACCTTGGGATCAGGACCCCATGGTCGCCTAGAATTCAGATGGGGTCGCCTTAAATGTCTAGTAATTGAAAAAAAGAAAAAAATTACTGATAAGAATATTTTTTAAACTAATTATTATTCTTTAAAAAAAATATGATTAAAAACACCACACACAATCCTAAACAACTGTAAGAGAGAGAGAGATTTTTTGAAGTAGCCTAATGATAGTTCATTTGTTTATATTCTGTCTGTTCAGCAGGTGGTGGTGGGATTCATAATGGATTAGAATTAGAAGTGTATCTAAAAAAAACTGGATTTTTACACCTATTTTGAATTTTACTCGAACACAAATACAAATAGAAATACTTTCCCCCCCTCAACAAATACAAATACCGGATGCTTTGCACACCCCTAATTGCTAATATTAGTGCATACTACTAAAATGTTGATTGAGAATCGCATATAAGACCCAAATGACACGTTAAATAATACTGACAGCACTTAAACGCAATTTTTAGTTGGTTGGCTGGTAAAATATCTGCCTGGCTGGTAAAAAAATTCACTTACCAGCCAGGCTGGCTGGTAAGTGAAAAAGTTAGTTTTGGACCCTGTGTATGATCCTGTTCATGTATGTGGGAGGAGAGACCTCCATTCAGCTTCATTTTAATGACTTAAAAGCCATTCTGCCATTCTGTTATCTGCAGTGTAAATTTAAACCATCCCGGTAATGCCATCTACTGGTGTTACACAGTCTCACCATTGACTGTCTGCCAGCAGTGGTGACGGTGATGAAGATGATTCATTCAAAATGATTAAATATTCTCTAAAAGTCTTCTTTTATTTGTGAGAGCTAAGTGATGAAGACAGACAAATAAGTCAAGCGTTCAATCTCAGTTAGCATCATGAAAAATAGAATTTATTGAAAAGGCAAACTGATGCTAAGGGAAAGTGCAATTTTTTTTTTAAGTTTAGAAAACAAGACTGTGAATAATGCCGATTATGCTGCACATCATTACAAAGAACTAGATAAGGAAATAAAGAGCTGCCTGAGATATGGGATTGCGGGTGAATATTTTTCAAAGGTTTTAATATACAAACAAACCCTAGTTATGGGCGTTAGAAGACGACTGTATGAACTGTCACATGAAGTACAGTTATTAAGTTTAATATAAAACAACCTGCAAATTATTAACTTGTCCCCATCACATGGGAAGAACAAATCAATATGTCCAATCTCACAAATTCAGACAGTCTCACTCACACTTATTTTTACCATTTGACTCATCACAGTCTTTCAAGGCAGGAGCCATTCACATGTAGGCTTTATGAACATTACAGATACAGTATGAAAACTTTGATTGACTTTAAACATGTGCTAAATTATCAATACATTTATTTCACTTTCTTTCCATGTCAGTCTTGATCTGTCATCCCTGATGCCACAGAGTCAGTAAAGTTGTTCAGAACACAGTCACTGTAGCGATACTGGTTACTGTTCAACTTTAACAGCTGTAACTCAGGCGTCCAACATAAGCTTAAAAGATCTGATTTTTCACATGTGAGAGGGAAGCAAGAATATGAAACAGAAATTAGACACTTCTAGTTACTGTGTGAAACATATCGTCACATGACCTTTGACCTTTTGTAATCTTGTCTGTTACACGACACCTCTGTGGTTCACTTGCTGTCTCCGGCCGCCTTGTCCTTGTCCCGCGGTACACGACCCATGTTGTAAAATTCTAGGTTTGGCCTCATGTCTGTGAGATGGGCGAGTCGGTTGGACATGGCAAAGAAGGCGGCAACGGCGGCGATGTCCCAGGCGTCCTCGCGATCAAAGCCCACTTCCTCCAAAGACTGAAAATGCTGTTCAGTGATGGTGTCACAGCGACACACGGCCATCGCAAAGTCCAGCATGGCATGCTCCCGAGGTCCCAGCTCTGCATTCTCATAGTTAACAACGACCTGGGTAAAGATTATTTCAGAAAAACTCAGAGGGGGAAACATTTTTTTTCTCCACACATACAGGACAAGTCTGATTTCAGCTAGGTCCCTGAACTCACCACAATAACTATGAGCATAACAGAGAAAATCAGTGGATGATGATACCTGATCAGCAAGAGTGGGTTTCTTAGAGTAGATGCGGTGAAGTGCACTGTGGGATACCACACAGTAAAGACACTTGTTGTGGATGCTGGTTGCCACGACTATCAGCTCACGATCTGCCTTGGTTAATCTGCCTGGAAGACATTAGATAATAAATACACATTAAGAACCACAAGTCACATAACTTTTGTGATTTTGCAGTTCAAAATCCACAGCTTACATAAAGGCTAATGAAACAGCTTAATACCAACTTTTACAATCCCTTTAAATGGCTTTATTAAATCAAGGGGCTACACTTCTCTGCAGTGGTAATCTTAACAAGCAATTTAGATTAACAAATTTCAAAAAAGATTGAAATTTTGATTCAAAATAAATCTTAGGAAGCAGCAAATCTGTTTAAAATGTTTACTCAAAACACAAATGAGCAACAAGATTCACTGTTTAAAAAAGATTGTTGTGCTCCACAGATTAATTAACTCCAAATGAGAGCTACTGGCTAAAAGAGCAGTTCATTTTTTTTACTAGTTTTATTTTTTTTTAATAAGTCACTAGATACAGTTTGGCAAGCCTTAAAGTGGCACTTACAGACTATTTGGGAAACATTATCTACTATTTATTGAGCCTACTTGTCTCCTGGGAGTTTAGAGAGCAGACGCATTCAGTTGATTACTTCATAGCCAGAGTGAAACATGAACGAGCTGCACACGTTCCAGCCAGTGCTTCACTAATACCCACCAATCCACATTGTTGCAACAAGAACTCTATTGTTAAAGCTCATGCTGCTTAACTTGATTGTATTCTGACGCATGATTTGCCGCATGGTTAAAAGCAGCGAGTAAGTGCACATCTTTCAAATACTGTATAAATGAAAGACACAGTTTTTAAGGTGAAATTGCGCCTCACCAAACTCTGTCTTCTGTTGTTTAAGCAGCACACAGTTACACATTGTGTATTTAATGTGTGAGCCATCCTGCACACCTGCTGCTCATGCTTACCAGAGAGACTGTTGTTTTGTTTGCCTATCCAGTATGTTCCTTCTAAACCTTATTCACCTCAACCTTTGGCTACACAACACTGCCTCGTTTGCTCATCAGCTGGAGCAGTTTCAGCGCCACACCTGCCACCTCATGTACCACCTGCACTCCAAAAGAGGTTTTCTGTTCCCCCTGCTGCCATTAAAGTGCAACACACCGGCAAAGCCAAATGGAGCGCAGCCCTGAAAAAGGTGTAAACAACACCTCCTACCCAGGTAACTTTGTGCAGTTCAGTGGAGATAACCAAAGTGTGATTATTTCCCCTGCTAATCATTTGTTAGCATAATTGTCTGCATAATCTTGACCAGTCCATGAGTTATGATGCTGACTTGTTCATGTTTCTCTCACCTGGGAAACAAGTCAATGTCTGTTGTGGTAAGAAATGAAATGGAGATACATGCTTTATCTCAACATTATTGGACTCTTTTGGATTCTTTAGGATTTATTTCCAAATTTGAATGGTGCCTTATAGAGTCATGCATGGCCATTCTGCACAGTATTTAAATAAATATAAAAATATTATAAATTATATAAAAATAAAACTGTATAATTTGGACCTTCTGCATTAGAGATGATTGACATGGTGATGTGTGCTTTCCAGCCATCAGCCCCTGCACTTTTGACAAGTCTCCTTACATGCTTAAGATATTTGTGCACTCCCATCTGTCGTCACACATGAATTTTGATGAAATGATAACATTTCAAGTTTTAAATGTTATCTGTCTAACATATGCTCAGGTTTGCTTGGTTTAGTCTGGCGCTCTTATCTTCTTTTCCTCTGTTCTCTATCAAATTTTCTCTCTTTGTTTGTGAAGCACTTTCTGACTACTGTCTTTGGAAGGGAGGTGATAAATACTAACAAGGATCCATCTTGACCAATATCATCTTTGCTTATTGCAGAGCTGGAGGGTTTGTTGACCTTAGTATTGAGCATGCCAGGAATTATCGGCCTACGTGTCCCTCCTGTTTCAGGGGTCGTGATTAGTGCTGCCCTGACCCCTGAAAAAGTATTAATACCTACAGCGAAACATAACAAACACACACCTGTCTCCTTGTTCATCAGTTCATTGTAGTATGCGAAGAAGGCTCTAAACTCTGCTGGCCTGTGAGAGAGGACTTTGAAGACATTTGGCAAAAAGCCCCCCTGCAAGAAAGCATGATCATACAGTTTAGCAGGTGGATAATCAGAGCATTGACACAAAATACCTCTCGAAGACCATCAAGCCTTTTTGCTTACCTTAGACTCCACTTCCTCCATGAGTTCCACTATATCATAAGGTAGGTCTTTCTTGTAAGGAACTGGATAGCGACTGATTGTCTCCGCTGGAGGGTCGTTGGAGTAATGTCTGACCCCCGCAACCGCCGCCCTCCCTCGGGACAGGCAGCCCGACGTGACAGACGCCTGGACGGAGAACCGAAGAGTCAGACAGAAACACGACTAAAGGCAGCACAAAATAATAATAATAAAAAAAGAGAGTACAACTTACAAGCTGTGTGAGCACACGAGGACGAAATAACTTGGCGACGAGGTTACTCGCCATGTCAGTCAATCGAGGAAACAGGCTGTTGTTGTTGTTGGGGTTTTAATATCGTCTTGTGGGACTAGAAAGTACGGAGGAGCAGCTGGAGGAGGGTGTGTCACCAGCGGTCAGCTGGGATGGTTTATAGGCTTCCCAGAATGATTGAGGAAGTGTTTAAATGCTGCAAATATTTTTTTTAAAGAAAAGAACATCAGTCTATACAACTCTCAGTCACATATCAATTAATGTTTGCATCTGTGCGAAGGGTAATCGGACCCTCTGACGGCTGCTTATACTGTTCTTAATTGTGATTTTTTTTATTTTACCTTTCAGCTTGTTAAAAATGTTGGTCTTGCTTCGTTGCTCGTAGTCAGTCAGACAGTCCAATCGGAGCACGGTACTGAGTCACGCCTGCTGGCTGCCTCTGCTCCTCCTCGCCGGCAGGGGTCAGGCTGTCTATGGTGTGGCAGGACTGTGGTGCCAGTAAAAAGCCCACTGTACAGTCTGTGCCAACCACGCAGATAGCACATTTTATCCAGGTTTGACAACATTTGATTTAGACCTATAATTAATGCCAGCACGAGTTTAGCGCTTGTTTTCCTCCACAGAGTGCGCACTTCCCTGGTAAACAAACAAACAAAAAAGTTCACGTCATCGACACTCGACCCAATGACCCGGAAGTGACTTTGTTGCGAATGCGCGACTGGTTTTCACATCCATGGTTTTCATTCATTTAGTGGAAGACGGTTTGGATAATTGATCAAATTAATATCATTAATCGGGGCCGAATTGAACTTTGTGACCGATATGTTTTACCATGTAAGTGTGTGCATTGTTTTGTTTTGTTTTTTCTGTAAGATGCGGTTAATAGCAATGCACGAATGGTTTGTTTAGAAATGTAGCGTGATCGTTGCTCGGTTAGCATTGCTAACGCAGCTAAACAAAACTTCTCCAAATTAGTTTTCTACTGCTGACATGCTGAGTCACGTGTTTTCATTTGCCTGTAATAACGACGAATACCAAGCGGACCCCATTCATAAACACTTGTTACAGTAAAATATCTGCGTGCTATCAAAATGCTAGCGTTGGTTTATAATGCACGCGCTCTTTGGTGTTCACAGATTTCTTTGGAGCATGAAATCTTGCTACATCCGAGGTATTTTGGTCCAAACCTCCTCAACACCGTGAAGCAGAAGCTTTTCACAGAAGTGGAGGGTACCTGCACTGGCAAGTGAGTGGCATGTTGCAGATCGGATCAGATGTTACTAAACTAAAGTCAATTCCAACCCAAACTAATAACATAACTTAAACTCATACACTTTAAGCAACAATCAAATAGGCATTTCACTACGTTTTGATATCAATTGTCATAGGAGCTGTCAGTGCTATATGTAAACTTGTCAAAAGGTATGTTATATGACTTTGACTTTAGCAGTTAAAACACTTGAAAACCAAAGGCACAAGATCACAATGTGACCTTTAAGTTATTTTGACAACTTCACATGCAGCAAATATTAAAATTTTACATTAATACTCTCACATGAAATGTTTGACATATATTATGTTAATAATTTATAATAATAATTATCTTTCAGGTATGGCTTTGTCATTGCAGTCACCACCATTGACAACATTGGGGCAGGTGTAATCCAGCCAGGCAGAGGGTTTGTCCTGTACCCCGTCAAGTACAAGGCCATTGTGTTTCGGCCATTCAAAGGAGAAGTGGTGGACGCTGTGGTCACACAAGTTAACAAGGTGAGGTACAATACAGGGCAGATTTATCAGCCACTATGCAGCATTTTTGTCCTTAAATATTATTTTTATACAACGAAGGCATTTTAAATTCTGTGATGGGCTGTCTCAAAAGCTCACTGCCCTGTCCACACTGTTGCACATTGCATTGCTTGATTACCTCCTGTAATGTCTAAAATGTGCACGTGTACATCAGAAAAAACTTGCATGATATGGTGTCATGGCTAAAACCCATATTTCCATATGTTCTCGGACCAATCAGTAAATCTATATGCATTGGTGTATCAGTTATTAATTATAAAGATAATTATTTTGGCTGGGTTCATTACTTTAGTACATGCATAAAATTAATGGAATTCATCACTGTTGATGCGCACAGATTTAATGAGGAACTATGCAGAAGTTGTAGCTTAACTATGCTACCTTTTTGACCTTAATTAAACAACTTTCAAGTAATTGTGATGGTTTAATAAATGGCTTAACTTGTTACGAGGGAGAATGGAGGCTCTCTGCCTTCCATGTGCCTGTCATTTATTGCGTCTCTTGACTTAAAGCAGAAGTAAGCGGAATTTTTGTGTTAACTCATTGAGTGCCAACCACGTAATTTCTCGTTTTTCGTTCCCATGCGTTGAGTGCCAAAAACGAGATTTTACGTTTTTTTTTTTATTATGAAAATAGACACTTTAACACACATGATGTGTAAATTTGGGGACTCTACGACGAGCAGAACTGAAATAGATGACGATCAAAGTCTCATGACAGCTCACAATCTGGAAGTCTTTATCATAACTCGGCTTTTGCAAACCGAGTTCTGCATGTGGATGCAGCGCAGCTGCTCCGCTGGCTCCAGCAGCTCGGAGCCGAAACAGGAAGCTCTCAGCCGACAGTCCCGCCCGATCTTCATCTGGAGCAACACCATGTCCTCCCGCGGTAAAATGTGATGGTCTCTCAGCCAAAGCAGGCTGGCACCACCGACCCGTACCACAGAAGGACCGCGACCACCGGTGGGGCCGGTGTTCCCGACCTGCTGTGGCCCAGAGACCATCACATTCCGCGGCGAGAGGCTGTGCCACGGCACGGTGCGTCTGTGTTATTGTTGTTTAGTGGCACCCCCCCCGCCCCTGATGGTGGTTGTGAATAGAACAACAGTTGTTGTATATATTTATCTTACACGAGCCCTTTGATCCAGAAATGCAAGTGTCAGAAGAGTGACAGGCACAAACAGAGCACCTCTCATAAAAGACGCTGTATCTCCTTTTCTAGAAAAAAGCAGGGATTTTGGTGAAACCCAGCCATGTTTAGCTTGAGTTTTCTCAGGAATGGAGGCACGTAGAAACAAACAGTTGGTGGCCATTTGAAGCATAAAGTTTCACCTTCAAATGAGCCACAGTATGTGTTGGTGGCAATAATATAGAATACACTAGTATGGCTCTACAAAAATCGTCAAAAATGGTCTAAATTGCTGGTACACTTGACTAAAACTTTGGAAAGGAGCGCGGCACTCAATGAGTTAATATAAGTCTTAAATAGTTATATCTTCCGACGGCAATCACTTATATAGAGTGTTTGGACCGAAACACGGGTCTGTCAGTCACTCTGCTCTGCTGTAAGCCGAGGAGAAATCTTTCCTTGTATCCTACAACCTTTATCCAATGAGGAGAGAGAACGGCATAAAGGGGCGGTCCTCTCTGTGTGTGCAGCCAAGGGATGCGCGTGAATGTGGTGATGTAGGGACAAGGGCCAATAGATCCATGACGAGGGCGGGGGCTGCTAACTCCATCGGCTGACAAGAAGTTAGCCAAAACGACCGGATCGCTTACTTCTGCTTTAAAACCAACCTTGCAAGATTGGGGGGACGCCGCCCGCTGTCCTAGCTCTCGTCTCTGCGCACTGCGACACAAACATGCCCTGTAACCCGTAATCTCAAATATACACGTTGTCCCTTTGTATATGATATATAACGTTATCTACTGCTCTATTGATTGATTTCTCACCGGCTTCATTGTAAACAAATACACATGGCCGAGAGGAGGGTTAGCAAAACAGCAGAAAAGCAACCAGACTTGCATAGTTCCTCTTGGATCATAAAAAAATTGGTTAAATTACCTTTTGCCTTATTTCTTGTAGGTTGGATTGTTCACTGAAATTGGCCCCATGTCTTGCTTCATCTCTCGCCATGTAAGTCAGCGTAACATCTGTAGTTGTAGAATTGTTGATTTGGTCGTCTTTTACATATTTAGATGTCTATTTGCTGTTGTATTTCCTAACAAGAAACACTCTTTTTGCAGTCCATCCCCTCAGAAATGGAGTTTGACCCCAATTCTAATCCTCCTTGTTATAAGACAGTTGATGAGGTAAGCAAAAGACAATTGTGTAACAAAAATTGCCATTTTTAGCTTCTCTTAGGTTTTCACCACTTTTGAAATTAAATGATATGTTAAAATCCAGGTAATTCTTAGTAATACTTATGTTAAGGAGAGTATTTTCAAGAAATGCAAAAAATCAGGACCTGTTAACTTTTGTTAATGTTACATTAAAGGATGTTTTCTCTTTTCATTTCAAGGACATTGTAATCCAGCAAGACGATGAGATCAGGCTTAAGATTGTGGGAACAAGAGTGGACAAGAATGACATTGTAAGTGTTATCTTTCTTTTTTAAATAAGTAAGGACCATGTATTTAAAGGATAATTTCCATTTTTTTACAACCTGGACCTTATTTCTAGCATAAAATACGATCATTTACTCACCCAGACAACTTTGGTGTCATTTGGAGTCGTTTTGACGAAAATTAGCCCCAGTGGAGCGGCGCGTATATCCATATAATGCGAGAACACGGGGCACGCAATGCAGCCTCTAAATAACACATTATCCGCCGCAAAACTCGTTCATTTTGCCAATATTTTGTTATGATACACTAGTGCTATTCCCCTCCGAGCCCGTGGTGGCATGTTATCAACATCCGGGGTCTCTAGGTTGACCTACTAACCTCTGATCTGGATGATGTCATCTCCGACCGCTGCCCGGCTCATTCTGATAATAATCATTCCGCTTCGGCATTTGGGTCCATTTTTAGCTCAACTAGCCGGAGCTTTAGTGAGTCCAGGCTGTGGAGAGGAAGCCTGTGGAAGCTGAACTTCATCCAGCTGCTCATTTTGTTCTGACAAGTCAGAAACACGCAGAAATGAACCATAGAAGTAGTGGTAGCAAGTAAGCCGCGCCGCACCGCGGTCGGAGATGACATCATCCAGGTCGGAGGTTAGTAGTCAACCTACAGGCGCAGCATGTTGATAACATGCCACCACGGGCTCGGAGGGGAATAGCACCAGCATATCATAACAAAATATTGGTGAAATGAACGAGTTTTGCCGCAGATAATGCGTTATATAGAGGCTGCGCTTGGGTGCCCCGTGTTCTCGCATTATACGGATATACACGCCGCTCCACTGGGGCTAATTTCGTCAAAACGACTCCAAATGACGCCAAAGTTGTCTGGGTGAGTAAATGATCATATTTTATGCTAGAAATAAGGTCCAGGTTGTAAAAAACGTAAATTATCCTTTAACTTCTCAAAGGAAAAAAAACAAGACCAACTGATTTTAGTAGTTAATGGGAAACACTCACTCTGTGATTATTTGCAATAGAATTTAATTTAATAACAAATGTTTTCCTTTTTTCCAGTTTGCTATTGGCTCTCTCATGGATGATTATTTGGGTGAGTATTACACCACAGTACATTGTCATGTAGGCGCTAGATCTACTCATTCAATCGGCATGCATTGAAAAATGCCTTATATTATGTCAAATTACTCCGCACAATTCTGAAAACATGATAGTTTCACAGAACAATCTTTTTATTGGTACAGTTAGGTTAAAGGGACAACGAGGAGTTTTGGAAAAGCGAAGCGTTTTCACACTACATTTATGAGCCTCCGCGCGCACCGTAAAATTCTTTGACCGGCGCAAGACGGACTCATGTTTTCATTCATCAATAATTAAAGTCAGAGGTTCAAAGAGGTTCAGTTACTGTCGTAGTTCCGACCATAAACGGCGATTCAGCTGCGTTATTCTCATTAAGGAAACGCTGGTCGGCTCGACCAGCATTTCCGCCACCACTAATAATAACAAAATAACGATAGAGACAGAACGATATATTTATCGAAAATGGGCCCATTAACAAGTGTGGGTAGCGGAGATTCATCCACATTAACGTGAGACTTTTTTATAACCGAATAGAAACTCCTCGTTGTCCCTTTAATGTATTTTTATTTACACACAAAAATCAGATTCATGGCTGGTTGTTGATCTTGCCCTTTACTTTTATTTCTAGGTCTTGTGAGCTGAGTCAGTCCAGATGTTTCACATCACATGGAATGTGATATTTCATTCCTGGTTAAAATTAATATTTTTCTACACTGATGGTTTGATGACAGGTGGTGAAGTTTGATAACGGCTTTGTTTTATCATCGTGCTGTACAGCCTGGATTTGTTTTTATTGGAATAATTGCAACACTGAAGGAAAATATTCTTGTAACCAAAAAAAGTCATACACTTTTTTTCTTCTTTTTTCATAGAATTTGTAACTTTGACTTCAACTTCATATTGTTTGTTTTTTGTATGTGGAGTGTAATAAAAATATTTTATTTGTTCTTATATTTTGTTGTTATTTGATATTTCAAGTATTAGAGTATGTTAATTTGATCATATATTGGCTGAAAATAGATTGAATGCTCTGCTGTAACTGCTGTAATTCACATCATCAGATCAAATGTATTTAAATGTTTCAAAGCATCACCCCCAGCGCAGCGGGTCCTAAACAAAGGCGAAATGTGAACGCGCAAACTTCAAGGGCGCGCACGTCTTGTGGCCGTAAATACGTCACAGGAGCGCGCCCTCGTTCTTTCTTTCTCTCGTCCTGAAGATGGCGGCAGGGGTGAGTAAGATGGAGAGATGGACAGTGATGTTGCGCTCTTTTAACTTTCCTATCGCAATCCGTTGAGAATCAGACCCATCTGCACCCGTATTGGGTTCCTTTACATGTAAACTGGGCTCTCGGTATGTTTGGAAGATGTTAGAGGGTTTATTTGTGAAGAATTTCATTCAGTCTTCAATCTAACCGAGGTTAGCTTTTGCTACCCTGACGTTGCATTCAAAGTGAATGACGCCCCTTTGCTGGCCCAGGGTTGTGCCACGTTACCTTGGCTATTTTCATCCTGTGAATACCTACCAGGACGTTTATTAATATATTCGTCCAACCTTAGAGCCCATATCCACTTTTGGTAACGTCTGAGTTTTCGACTGTAGTTAAGTGTCAAGTCTCCGGTGAAATCGCCGGTAACGACACAGCATTGAAAGTGAGCTAGTAGCCACGTGAATATCTCAGTTTTGTTCGCTGTGTGTTAACCAAACGCACACCAGGCAGCGGTAACCTTATTGTATTAGATAAAAAACCGCAGATGTATTCCAGCTTCACCTCCGTTCCCCTTCCTGGTTAGTGGGTTTTAAATGGCCAGCCGCCTGGGTTTAAATAGCATCATTCATATCTTCCATATGAACTGAAACGAGGGAGGATGTGCTTTGTTGAAACATTTGAGATGTTGGTGGTGGACCATCCATAGGCTTCCCCAAGTCTGCAGCTATCTTTCTTGCAATATGATGATGCGTGTGTGTGTGTGTGTGTGTGTGAAAGTTCATTTTATTTCTTTTGATTGTATAATAATTTCCTGTGTTCTCCCTCCCTTCAGACTCTGTACACATACCCAGAGAACTGGCGGGCCTTCAAGGCCCAGATTGCAGCCCAGTACAGTGGTGCTCGCCTCAAAGTTGCCAGCAGCTCCCCTGCCTTCACCTTCGGGCAGACGAACCGTACTCCAGCCTTCCTCAACAACTTCCCTCTGGGCAAGGTTGGTGCAAACAATTAAATGGGATAATTAAATGGGATGTATATGTGTACTTGTAGCAGTGAATGTGGTCAAAACAGTGACCAGTTGACCAGTTTTTAAATGTGATTAATTAAAATGGCTTTAACTAGTTGGATAACATTATTGTGGTGTAACCAAATATGCTCATGCACTTTACTGGTTAATTCACTGGATAACAACACATCTTAATGCTTTGGTTTGCAGGTACCTGCCTACCAGGGAGATGACGGCTTCTGTCTGTTTGAGAGTAATGCCATTGCTCACTTCCGTAAGTCTTGCATTTTCTGATACCAAAAAATGTTTGTTTTCATCTTAAGTCTATATTTATGGCTAGAGCAAAATCCCACTTAGTTAAATGACTTCTATACAAAGACTTTGATGTTGGTCACAGATTTAGAGTTACTGTAATATGTAATTTGGGTCAGCAAAGCATAAAATTTTATTGCCAAAGCGGCTCTCTAAAGCCATCTTCATGGGACCAAGCCTGTAAAACCTGTTGGAATATAACAAATCTGTAGCACAGTTGCACCTGTCAGGATTTTAACTAGTCTGCACTTGTAAGTGCAATGCACGTCTTTAACAACGTTGCATTAGTGTTGAAATTCAGCTGTGAAAAATGCACTTATTGTATGTGTTCTGCATGCTAAATGTGGACTGGCTCTGTAATTTTTAGTTTTTTTCCCCTAAAAAGCAATTTCCCTGTCTTTCAACAACAGTGAGCAATGAAGCCCTGCGTGGCGCCACTCCCCAGGCTGCAGCCCAGGTGCTGCAGTGGGTGAGCTTCGCTGACTCAGAGATCATCCCTCCAGCCAGCGCATGGGTCTTCCCCACTCTGGGAATCATGCAGTTCAACAAGCAGGTGTGCAGCTCAGCATTCCCTGACCAAGCTTAAGACTTAAATTACTGTTTTGTAGCTGTGGTGGGAAGTGGGTGCCAGTTGGCTGTAGTGCATCACCCTTTTGTGATATAGTGCCTGATTGTAGACTTAAAATATCATGCAACACTCAGTCTTTTTTTCTTTCTTTCCTGTGGATCTGTCCAGGCCACAGAGCAGGCCAAGGAGGATGTGAAGAAGGCCCTTGCAGTCCTGAACCAGCACCTGAACACCCGTACCTTCCTTGTGGGAGAGAGGGCCAGCCTTGCTGACATCACTGTGGCCTGCTCCATGCTCTGGCTCTACAAGCAGGTCTGACATACGAACAGCTACACACATTTTGACAGCTACTGGACCAACACTTCATCTATAATGATTGTGCCATGTGCTCTTAAAAATGAATGTATCTCTTTACCTTTTTTAGGTCCTTGAGCCTTCTTTCCGTCAGCCATACGGCAACGTGACCCGCTGGTTTGTCACCTGCGTCAACCAGCCCCAGTTCAAGGCTGTCCTTGGAGAGGTCAAGCTGTGTGAAAAGATGGCCCAGTTTGATGGTATGGCAATGAATTAGATTAGAGGATGGGTTGTTTAGCACATTTGAAGGGTGAAATCAGTACTTGGCTTTTTGTTGAATAGTTTTGGGCTGAATTATCTATTTAAAAAAAAAAAAAAAGTCGGTTGTGTAGCCTTATTTTAACAGTTACATGGGTCCTTCTCCAGACTTAGTCAGATTGCTTGTAATATTTTACCATTCATTTCCAAGGCCCTTGCCAAGTGTGGTCTCAGAGGGTGCAAAACCAATGACAGATAATTGGAGCATTTAAGAGAAAACATGTTTTTGATTGTTTTGTTCTCTTCAATCAGCCAAGAAGTTTGCTGAGATGCAGCCCAAGAAGGAGACCCCTGCTAAGAAAGAGAAAGCAGGAAAAGAGGCAGCCAAACCCCAGGAGAAAAAAGAAAAGAAAAAGGAGGAGAAGAAGCCTGCACCAGAAGAAGAGATGGACGACTGTGATGCAGTTTTGGCTGCGGAGCCCAAAGCCAAGGACCCCTTTGCACACCTGCCTAAGAGGTAAATGTTTATAGACCTTACTTGTCGGTAGGTGGTTGTTTATTAGTATGTAGCTTAATTTTGGTACTCAACAGCACATTTATGTATGAGTCAGTCTGCCTTTTTTTTTTTTTGTCCAACTGATCACCTCAGCAGATTATTTCATGTTACTTGCCTCTGCTTTTCGACTGCTAATCAGTGGGTGGAGGAGGTTGACACTCCATGGTGCATTTAGAGAATTTGATGACTCACTGAATCAAGTTCAGGGTGTTAAGTCTGCGTGTGTGTTGGTCAGTAACGGACCTGTACACCAACTCCTGTTGTTGGATTGCAGGGGGCCCCCTGTCATTGGGCAAGGCAGTGTCCATCCATGGCACTACGTCTTAATCTGATGGGGGAAGAAAAACTTAAAGACCTCATTCATCCCAGTCATCTCTGAAACAGTGAGCAATAGGCTGGTTCATGCTGTGGTCACACTGAAACAAGACTCATTTTGAAGCCATATTGCTGATTTTTTTTTTATTTTTATATATAGTGTATATATAAAAAAGGATAGAGTGGATAGATAATGGATAATTTCCAAAGCTGACTTAGACTCAAATGTTGTGATGGCAGGATGCCAGCAACTGTCTACAGCTTTGTTTTATTTGTGAAATGGATATTAAGATAAATATAGTTAAATGTGAGTCCGCAGATAACATCTGTGTAGTCAAATCCCTTTGCAACACCTCATTTCTCTCCTCCCTATATGTATAGACGGCAAACATATCTGAATCCGTCTTCTTTTCTCCCTCTTAAAGCGCATTCGTCATGGACGAGTTCAAGAGAAAGTACTCCAATGAGGACACCCTGAAAGTAGCCCTTCCCCACTTCTGGGAGCACTTTGACGCCGAGGGGTATTCCATCTGGTACTGCGACTACAAATACCCCAACGAGCTCACACAGACCTTCATGAGCTGCAACCTCATCACAGGTGAGACTCGGCGACAGCCACTTCACCGAACACATTGTTCCAAAGGGAATTACTTGTCGTATTTTTGAGAAGGCCCAATATGTATTAATCTTGAACATGGTGGTTGGAAAGACTGAGCCTCTACTCTGATTGGCTAAATGGGCTATTCTTGCCAGAGCTCTGGAGCAAGGACATGTAAAACTATATTGAACTGACCAAAGGTACTCAAAACTACAGATGCATATTGCTATGGATATAAAAGTTCAAATAAAACCCTGAAAAAGTGTACAATGTGGAGCCCTTAAAGGTTGCATGTATATTAATAATTAACTACCAGCTTTAACAATAATTTTTTAAATGACACAGTTCTTCAGGAACCTGCTCAAGATAATATTCAGAAAATACTTCATGTTTTTTTTTTTTTCTCAAGCCTCAGCTGCTTCAAGGTCACAACATAAGTTCTTAGTTTGCTTTCAGTATCCATGGCACGAGTCTCAAGCTACAATTGTCTGATCAGTCCCTGTCTTATGTTCACATGTCGGGTAGGAATAGGCCTGCACTACCATTAGGAGTCAGTCCTCTGTGGGGAAAGCAGTTAGGGTTAGTGTCCCCTGTCATTGGGCAAGGCAGTGTCCATCCATGGCACTACGTCTTAATCTGATGGGGGAAGAAAAACTAAAGACCTCATTCATCCCAGTCATCTCTGAAACAGTGAGCAATAGGCTGGTTCATGCTGTGGTCACACTGAAACAAGACTCGTCTCGGCGTATTAAAGTGTTGTTGTTGCAGCCTTTTTCTTTGGCTATCTGTAAAGTTAGGTCTTGAGTGAAACCTTTAAGAACAAAGGTGACATGGAATTGCTTTGTTCAGTTTTGACAAGTGCTCTTAGACTACATCTTGTATGTTTTTTATTTTTTTATTTCATCCATTGTGCATCAAACACCCTCTTTGTTCTTCACAGGTATGTTCCAGCGTCTGGACAAACTCCGAAAGAACGGCTTCGCCAGCGTCATCTTGTTTGGCAGCAACAACGACAGCAGCATCTCTGGTATCTGGATCTTCAGAGGCCAGGAACTGGCTTTCCCTGTAAGTATCTAAGAATAAACACTTCCCATGGTGTCTGACATCATAACGCCACCCTCAAGCATTTACTTTTGACCAACAAATTCGTTTCCTGAGAGATTAAACGACCGGATAAGACTCGTTATATTTGGCTAGTGGATAGTCCCCTGTCATTGGGCAAGGCAGTGTCCAATCATGGCACCAAGTCTTAATCTGACGGGGGAAGAAAAACTAAAGACCTCATTCATCCCAGTCATCTCTGTTTCAGTGAGGCAAAAGGCTGGTTCATGCTGTGGCCACACTAAACAATGTCCTGAAATCCAAATTTCAGATAATTTTTAATCAGTAAATGCTGTAATTGTAACATTCAGACTGATGCAACTGTAGCATACATGGTGTGTTGACGGCACATATTTGATGGTATGTATTCACTGTTTGATAAACATCAGTGAATAATCTGTCATCTGATAATCAGTGGTTGTTTCACATTATCACATGACATCAAAGCAACAGGGTATTTCATGCTGATTCAAATAAGGAATTGTTTTTTTCCTCTCCCAGCTGAGTCCAGACTGGCAGATCGACTATGAATCATATGAGTGGCGCAAGCTGGATCCAAACTCCGAGGAGTGCAAGACCATGGTAAAGGAGTACTTTGCCTGGGAGGGAGAGTTCAAGCATGTGGGTAAAGCCTTCAACCAGGGCAAGGTCTTCAAGTGAGAGGTCCCTGGGACAGACTGAACAAAAGCACTCTGCGCTTCTGCTCTCCAACCTAAAACTTATGGACTTTTCAGCCACCACGTGCTTACTTAACTGCAAGAATGACTTGGAATGACAGTGTTTAATGACAAGTGAATTGTCCGTGGCCCCAACTGGTTTTTTGTTTGACCTGCAAAATAAAGCATTTTCCACCATGCCAACTGTGAGATTTGATGTCTGGTGTATGGCTTTAGTCCTATCTGGTAGTAAAAAGCGTATTTTATTTGTATTTAAAGTGTTTTCATCAATAAATTGTATTATTTTCTACATGGTTGGTTAGAAACTGACGGTGTATTTTTACACTTTAGCTGCTATATGGTGCAGCAGTGAGCTGTAGGACCACACCCAACAGTGGTGCTGGGTGTGGTTGGTTGGTGATATTTGTAACTTGTCCCATCAGGGGTCAGTGCAGTGCCTTTTTAGCTTGGTATCAACTTGCTGTAGTAGTGAACTACAGGTGCTTTCTGCTCCACTGACACTGATTTTGAATGCATTAATGCATCTACGAAACATTTTGGCCCAACTGTTAAATTAGTCCCTAGCAGCTGTTATTCTTTGGACTTTCGTCCAGCTGGTGCTGCAGTATAGTCTGATCCCTGCAGAGGGCAGGCAAAGACTTGTCAACAGGAAGCTGACGTGCTTGTTGAATGGAGAGCATCCAGACAGAGAAAGAAAATGACTGGGCTGAGCTTCGTGGTTTGTTCAAACTAAAATGCAGTCTACTTTCAACTATGAGCTCTTGTAATGTTCCTTGAGCTTCCCCAGGGAGTAGAAGCCTGGAACAAATCAAGGAGCATCCAACTGAATGCCTCTTGAAAAGTCATCCCACAAACAGTTTTAACTTTCTCCTGAGTAACATAGAAGTCTAATCCACTTGCATGTTCATTTTATGAATGCATTAAACGAACATTGATGAATGGAAAGACTTCACACTGAATCAAATCCATAAAATTATTCAAACTGAGAATTATGTTGTTCCTTTTAATGATGTGATAGATGGGTATAAAAAAATCTGTAATCTTCTGTATGGGTTGGCCACACCCAACTCAAATGCAGAAATGTTGTGTTTCAGAGCCTACTTCTGCAAGTTGGTATCATGATATAAAGAAGAAAAACTTTCCATTGAGGGGGATGGAACATTCACAGGCCATTTTCAATTCTGTCACGTGAACCTGCAGCTTCAAACATTTCCGTTCTTTTGTAATGACTGAGGAAAATGTTTTGACGCTTCACCAGGTAGAGTTAATGCTCAGCTGTGAAGACAAAGCACTTGATTTATTCAGACACACCCAACTTTATGAAAGTGTTTTCTTTGTCATTTGTTGTTGACCGTTCCTACACCTGCAACTGGGCTTAACTTTTCATTTCTGCCCTAACTGATTTCTTTGTTAGGTGCTTCATTGTTTGTTGTTCATACAGATAAAAAAAAAAGAACACCTGGCCCAGCCCATAATAACGTGCACTGTTGTTCAAATTATGAACTCGCTTCATCTTGACACTTTGGAAATGCTGAGTAATGTATTTAGCATAACCAGTTTTAACTTAAACATGGCATATGTTCAAAAACGTATGCAAAATCTTACATGTAGGCCTATCTCTTTTTGTCACACACGCACACACACACAAACACACCCCACATACACACACACGAGAGATGCACAAGAGGGGAATCTCTTCCCGGAGTGAGTCAGATGTGTCATATTTTCCAGCTTACTAAGCGTGATTCAAGATCATTTTGGCGCAACCATCTTCCACCATAGTGTTGAATCAGGGAGGCCATTTTAGTTTGTTCTGTGGTCTCATGGAAATCAGAAAATGGAAATCTTCCCATAACAGCAAAGCGCCCAAGTCCTTGAACACATGACTCACCCATCCTGTGGATCATAGTGGAAGAGGGCTGTAACTTGAGCAAATAGCTTCACCCACAGTCATCGAGGCAGTTACAACACGGCTGATGGCTAATCCTTGGATTGCTGAAGGAGTGATGTTACAAAAGCCATTTCATCTTGCAATCAAATATGAAATTAATGTAAGCAGAACACACAAACATAGACACACAGCTTCAAGGCTCTTGGAGCAATTTTCCTACTCAAAATCGTCAGTATAAAGTCCATAAAGTGTTCTGGTCCTTATTTGTGTTTGTTACAAGTTAAACTAAAATTAAACACATGAACAATATGCAGCCTTGTGCCAACAGCAACATTTTCTCTTCCAGTCCTGCCAACCTTCCTCCCCCTGGTCTTTATTTCTTCTGTTGGCCGCACACACACATACTACTTCTTTTTCCTTCCTCTCCCTCGATCCTTGGTCCCTGGACATCTTTTTTTTTCTGTGTCCGTTTGGGGCGGGCTGGAGGGAGGTGGGGTGAGTTGGGGGTTTGTCTTAAAAGCAGTAGAAGAGTGCTGTTGAGAGAGTAACACAGAAAGAGAGAGAGAGAGACTGGCTGTATTGTTTCACCACACAAGGTCCCTGTGTGGCTGTCAGCCCCCTGTAGCAGCTTTAGGCACAGTATGCATGTGCTGAGCATCTGGTGGTGTAGGACACACATCTGGAAAAGAGTGAGGCGGTCGGCGGTGGGCTTGGAACAACGAGGTGAAGAGCTAACGCTGGGGAGTCCGAGGTTGAAATACAACACAGTATTCTCTGAAGAACGTCAATGCATTGCAGATGCTATGGCTACGAGGGTTCCTCCCCCACGTTTATTGCATTTGTCTTACGACTTTAAAGACAGACTGTTATGATAAGATGAGAATGTGCATGTTGTTGAATTGGGATGGGCTGCTAGCTACAAACTCTTTATAGGTAGATACTTCCTCGTGTTTAAGGGGCTTTTGGGGCCTAACAGCCAATATCACTGTGTCAGTGTTGTCAGTTGTAAGGACGTCTGTGGGCGTACAGAGACAGCACGCAGCCACCACAGAGTCCCACCCTCTAAGTTTTATGGAGTTTTCCCTAGACTCCAGTTTTGGGTTGGGCTTCCAGTCCCCCCCTACCAACACACACACCACTCACACAAACTTGAGCAAAAGGAATTGGGGCAGGAAAATGGATCCTTAGTCAGCACTTATAAGGGCTGCTTCACCTCGAGTGTCCCCTCCATGCATTTAAGGTACAGTTAAGCACATGCGAATGCTAAACTGGAATTCAAAGGCAAACTCAGACCACGATAAATACACAAATACAATAGTGGTATAGATGCATATCTAAAGAGATCTTAACGGCCTTCTATGAGACAATAACAGTGAGCTTTGGATCTTAACCTTTGTTCAGGCGTGAGGAGCGTTTCTTCCTATTTCTGCACTTAAAGGGGTGTGTGAGCTGCACATTTCTGTGTAGCACTAAAACACAGCGTAGTAATTCAGTACTGGAATGGAATGAGGGAGGTCAAAGGTGAGTCTGCTGAGGGGAAATAGCTGAAGAAGACAGGGGAAGACAAGATGACATGATAGTCACTAAACAGACACAGCTGCATAACAATGCCTGCAAGCAACATCTTTAAACAAGCCATTGTTTGGAGAAGTGATTATTAGTTATGTATTTTCTCGGTTAGTTTGTGTTGCCCTGCAACAGAGGTTGCCAGTGAGAGAGTATAGGGAGGAAAGTGCGTGACACGAGGGAGAGGAGAGAGGAGAGGTACGGCAGAGGGAAAACAGACAGCCCCTGCGCTTTTGGACATGAAACCCCAGAGTTGCCTCTGGCTCATATTACCAGTATAAGGAGGTGGGGCAGAAGGACTGATGTTGTCAAACTAAAGCAAAACTGTAATACACACTGCCATGACTACCAAATGCGGAAATATCGATCACCTCCCTAGAAATGAAATAATAATAATATAGTGTGAATAATAATTGCTACCCTTTCATCTTCTCTCCACTTGGCACACCATAAAGCTATTACATCCAGTCAGCTATTGTGGTCTGGGTGTGGTGTGCGCTGAAGCTTTAATTTTTAAATTGGCCCCTGGCTATCCATTATCTTGTCATTGAACACAAGTACACACATAAACTTCAACTGTGGTGTTGTACATAGGTAAAATGCAGGTGCCTGAAACTACAATCAGCAGTGTCAGAACATTTAATAGACTTCCCTTTTTAATCCAGGGTATAGTCAGAGGCAGTGGAAACCTAGAGGATACCCCGACCCTCCTCTGGAAAGAGTTAATTGCCATTTCATGTACCGACTTGCTGGTTGTTTATATCCCACCCTCCGAAAGAGCTGGAGAGTTGGAACAGTTAAAGCTATGACAAGAATGTGCAGCTCATGAAGGTATCTGCTTCTGTCAAAGCACAAGTGATGAGGGGTGGGCCACAGGGTGGAGAAGCTGTTGCGAAACTCACTTATCGCCCCGACTGATCAATGACTCGAAACAGATGAACAGTGAGTGATTGTCAGGCCAGTATTAAGACACTGATCACACAATGGGTTAATCACGCAGAGCGGTATTTTTGTGTGAATGCATCAAATATGCAGAGTTGCGTCACTGCCTACGGAGCTGATATGACCGAACAGTTGGGAAACAGTGCCATACCTGAAGGCAAAATTGCAGCAACGTTATCACTCAGATTGCACATTGCGATGGCAGTGGCAAGACCAAACTTGTGGAAGCTGTTCTCATTTGTGTTTATGAGTGTACTGTGAACATATAGGTGGAGCATTCAACCTCCAATTAGAGAAATAAGAATGGGAGTGGTAGGGGTGGGGAGGGGGAGGGGGGTGATGAGTTGTGGGTATGTGGGCTTGTGGGTATTCTCTCTCTCTCTGTCTTTCTGAAAAACCCCCCCCCCCAAAAAAAAAAAGAAAAAAAAACTACTGCAAATCTTTTTGTGTAACCAAACAACGCAGAGTTACTTACTAAACAGCTCCGTGCCATGTGATATTTATACGTACACACACAGGGCATTGCTATGGAAACATCCTTGCAAGTACCTGCCCCCTTGCTTATTATGTTGCTATAGCAGCCATCCCAGAATAGTCTCTTTTTTCCCCTCCCTCGTGTTCGTGACTCACAACTCACAGTGGAAACCACAATTCAGTCTGTCTTCTATTCCCCTTTTTTCCCTTACATTCCTTTGTGCACCAAAGGAACAACTCGCTTTTCTGAATCATCAGTGTGTGTTTATGTGTGTTTATGTGTGTGTGTGTTTGTGTTTGTGTGTGTGTGTGTGTGTGTGAGGGAGCACGCGCTGTGGGGAATTCCAAACAGATTACCAATGATGAGTTACTATGGTGACCTGTGTGTTGCAAGATAGTGTATCTTGAGTAGTGTGCACCGTCATTAGCCGACTGTGATTTCTTTGTAGCTGTAATCTCTCCATGGATACACTCTTGCTCACTCTGGTCCACTTTGTTTGGAGACATCCCAGCTTGTCTGCGCACACGGCTTTGGCAGGACAGCACAAAATCATGTGTGGTGAAACACAGCATCCTGTGTCACGAAATAACGTATGTAATAATTGAGTTAAGGGCAAGTTTTTTCACTGATATGTTGAACAGGAACTTAATCTCTCTGCCTTTGTTTTAGTTTTATGGTTCAATTAATTTTGCAAGAAGATGAAGGAAATCCAATCATCAGTGCTAATTGAATTAACTTAAATCAAATTAAACCGGAAAAAAGACTTCACATAGAGGATGAGGCCGTTCCTGAACTTTCACTGCAATTTTACAGATCAGGAATTTTCCAATTATATTTGAAGCTTCACTGGTTTCAGCCTGAGATAGAAACAAGGGATAGAGGGAAAAGTCAGTGATTCTGACTCAAGTTAATAAAAATATATTCAAACAAAAGTGACATGTTGACATTCAAAAGTTTTTTTTTGCATTATAAGCAACGTTGGGTAATATATTATACATATACAGTTGTTTTTCTTCTGATACAGTGCGTGACTGATACACAGTAAAAACAGATGATCCAATTTCAAGTAGATGTTCTACATTCCAAGTCAAACAGCTACACTGTTTGATATGTAATAATATTTAATAACAACGTTTCAAATGACCGTGTGGATAGAGAGACTCCCTTCACAATGAAAGGATTTGCCACCTGTATGAGCAGCTCCCCGTGGCTTTAAAGAGCTTTCTGATCACTGCCTAGCTACAGCTTTAGTTCACTCTCATAGTTGCTCTCATAGCATCATCTTCAGTTTTTAGTAAAGAAGCTCCAACCAAACTTCAAACACCAAACTGCCATGAAGACTCAGTTACAACTAACAGTTATAAGATTTCAATCTTGAGTCGGTGGAGACCAAAAAGAGAGCTAAAAGAGGAGTAAAAAGGAGATAGTGATGGATTTCTGGAAGAAACACTGCTAACACAGTGAAAAAGGCCCAGAAATGGATGTACTACATCATACTGTTCAGGAAGGTAGGGCTGAGCCGTCAGCCTCTCACCCATAGCCTACAGAGGACTAATAGAGAGCATTCTCACTACAGGTATCATTGTATGGTATGGCAACACCACACAGGCAGAGAGAAAGCCTTCCTGAGAGTCATCAAGACTGCAGAGAGCTATGGACTAAACTTCCATCCATGGACAATCTCTACTCTCAGCGCTGCAGGAAAAAAGCAGAGACAATCATGAGAGACACGTCCCACCCCGTTCATCCTCTGCTCAGACACAACCGAGCAGACAGTATAATCACACACCGAACACTTTTTTCCCAGCCACAGTCAGACTCATGGCAAATATTAAATAAACACAACAGGTACACCACTGACATCACTCCTGCACTTTAAACAATATGGCAGCTTTACTTATTTTAATTGTGTTGTAATGTTTTTTTTTTGTACTTTTTGACTTTTGTCTTGACTCACTATTTTTAACAAGTCTTTTAATAATCTTTTAAGACTGACCTGGGGGAACTCCGCACAAGAATTTCTATTGTACCCAGCTTGCTATGCACAAAATGGCGAAAATAAATTCTTGATTCTTGAATATTGGACTTAGTTGACAGGCCAAAAATCATAATAATTTTATTTTTATTGCAAAGTTAGATAAGGCAAAATATAAGAAGTAAACTATAACAATTTGTGGAGTCATATTTTAGATATTTAAAAATATCTATATCTATATCTATAAAATATTATAGATGATATTCTTTCACAAAATATAAGATGCATTATATTTGTGGAAAGTGAAAGAACTGTTAAAGAAGTGAATATTTTCTTGATGTTCTTTCCACCACTTAAGAAAGGATTTAACTTTTTACGATTAGAATTTTTTTTTTAAAATAATAATGGTTATCAGCTGCATTTATTTGTTTTTTAATATGTTTGTTTTTATTTAATTACAGTGAATTGCATTTGATTACATTAAAATTCTCTCAACGGTCCTACATAAATGAGGGGGACATAATAACAATCTGTGAGTTGTTGATTTTACATTGTTATCTCAACAATATAGATGATGAGACTCAGCGGCTACAGATACTCAGCTGAAGACGTGAAACTAAAATATATCTTTCAGTGTCCTGAGATGAAAACTGGGAGTAGATGCTGTAGGTGATGACAGACAATGTGCACTCATTACAGTTTTGGCCCTGCAGAGCCTCCATTTTTATGGCTTGTCCCCATTTTTTTTATTTTCCTCTTGTATCCACTGAAGTCAGGTTCTACTGAATTTAACAGTAACACAACCAAGAAAAAAAATATCAAAGAAAAGGTTAAACAGAAGAGATTTTGTATCGGAAAAAACTGTAGGAATTAACATATGATAGCTCACTATTTGGCAGCTTTTCTGATTCCTCTTCAACAACAGTACATTCATTCATTTTCAAAGAACACAAGCTGAATCTGTAACACATTTTCTTTGACGTTATTTGGCACTGACAATGCTTCTTTGGCAATGTTTATCTGATTGTGTCTTCAGCAGTGGCTGGTGAAACACTTATCACAACACTGACAATGTTGCATTGTCTGAGAGAAATCTAATGAAGTTGGTATACAAAGAACTCTTCAATCTGCACACAATTTGGGTTTGTGTAGTGAAGTGCCCGCTTTCAACAATGATCTTTCCAGATGTGGATTTGTCTGTTAACTGGACTGGACTGACTTTTTAAGTTCATTGACATTCTCAAATAACCACAAATGCGGATCACTTTCAGTGAAAGCATCCACTTTGAATAGGTTTGCCATTTGTTCAGATTTTGAGTGCAGTCACTGCCAAGGCTTACATTTCACAACAGATGATAATAAAACCACACCAGACAGCACACCTTAAAAAACATGACACATTACAGAGTCATTGAAATCAAACATTACACCTTGCTTATAAAATAAATGATCATTTAAACCTTTAAATTTGTATGATAAATGTGTGGAAGTGACCTGAGACAAGCATACAACAAGAGTAGAAAAGATAAGAATCAGAAAATAACTCTGCTTTACATTCTCCAGTGTGTTTTGGAATAAAATCCTTCTATTGTATCTCGTGTTCTCACAACTGATCTTGATGACTCATACAAACAGGCCATTTGCCAAGAACACTGCCTGCATTGTCTGAATTTAGGAAGGAATTTCATCTAATAACTGCGACATTTTGCAACTATAATACAAGATTATTTTCACTCCACTAGCATTTTTGAAAACTGTTGCAAATTTTGTTGATGTGTAATGTGTGCAGAGCGACCTTTGTGTCTGATTAAACATGTGTTACACAATCACATGCGTAGCCCCCACCCATTTGGCTTGCCATCTTGTCTATGGGCAGAGACAAACAGTTGCTAAAGAAGATTTGATAGAATTAAAACCATTAGATTCAGGTGAGGTGTCACTTTTCTATAATCGTATCACAAGTTAAAGTTTTATTCAGGCCAGTGCTATGTGACTTCCCTTATCCTGTGGGACACATTAATCATACACACGCTCTCACGTACGTACACAAACCAACATACACACACACACAACATACACACACATATTCAACCGTCCATCCCTATCTAATCCTCTGATTTACCTCCCCTCTACAGTCTGAGCTGCCCTGTTTTCATTGTAGTCATGGGCTGTGACTCATCGTGCTCGTCTGAGCCAAACTATTTGCGTTGGTTCACACTGGCTGACACACCTAGCACCAGGAAACACACCCATTCCCACATATCCTTGTATTCATCTAGTGACCTGCCACAAAGCTGTGACAGGCAGAAGGAACTGGGTCGGTAAAAACATGCATTGGATATGAAAAATCCTGTTAATATTCATATTTGTGCCTATGGCGCAATCCACAGTTTCAGCTGTTCTCAGGGCTCATTCTATTCTACTTATCTATATCTTGATCTCAAACGCCCACCTTTGATTGATTAAGGCTTAATAAGGGCAAATCAATAAGTGATAAAGATTATTAAAACAATATTTACCTCTGCATTTAAGGCCAAACCAATAAGTGATAAAGGTTACTAAAACAATATTTACCTCTGCATTTACCAATGAGTTCTTGACTGGGAGTGAAAGTCATTGTGAGCAGTAAAATAACACGCAGCATGGCAAGTGTTTACTGTGGGGTTGTTATGTGACCATAAACATTGCTGCAAAAAAAGTTGCTGGGTAGCACGCAGTTCAGACAGGAGCCCTGCTGTTTTCATGTGCACACTTCATAGGAGTTGTCTGTCTGGAAGCAGTAGTTGCTCTAAGCTGAAACTGTTATTCAAAGGCAACAACAGCCACACCTCGCTGGTAAACGTTCAACATGCATGGAGCTGTGCAAACAGGTGCAGTAGCACGGCACTGTGTGATGATGATCCTCATTGCCAATGCAACAATGCTTTCCTGAAGCTAATAGTGTAAATCATGTAGAAAAGCACCAGAGGGTTAATTTGAAAATGAGAAAATAAAGTTGCACATGGTCAGTATCAATGAACTCAGCAGCTGTCATACAGCTGTCAACAATGTCATACATTTTGTGCACCTACTCATTCATATAATGTTTTTAGGAATCCTTAAAATCTATTTGTTGTTGGGAGCATCAACATCTTTTTGTGCAGAGTCCAAAGAGTAATGTAATACTACACGGACAGAGTTCTTTAGGATTCCTGCTTATGGGATTTCCCCTTCGCTTTTATCTCAGCATGCACACTTACAAACAAATGCACACATGTGCACACACTCAAACAGTGGGCCTTCTTTTCGTGGGAGGGCTGCACTCTGTATTCCAGAGAAAACAAAATCAGAGTTGTCTTAGATGGTGGTGTAATGTGGTAACATTAAAATACATTATGTGCACACAAGTGTGTGTGTGTGTGTGTGCCACTCCCTGCTCTAAGCCCACAAAGCCACGCAGTAACTTCCTCTGTGTTTGTGCTACTCCTTGCACGTTATTGCTTTTTCACCCTGTGGAGAATGGGTGCGACAGGTTGGTGAGTAGTGTTTCAAGGACGCTAATGTGAGAGCTGAGCAAGCACACATATAGATTACAGCTACACACACGTATACATCTGCATCCCACATGGCATGCCATTTGCACAGCTGTATTCTCACAGTGGAGAGGAGATTTTAGAGTAACTTGACAAACAAAAAAGACAGAATATATATAATTTTTTTTTACTTCAAAATATATCTTCAGGGGCGCTGAGTGGTGCAGTAGGTTCGAATCCCGCATCGGGCAGCCCTTTACTGCATGTCATTCCCCCTCTCTCTGCCTCCCATTTCCTGTCTCTCTCAACTGTACTATCCATTAAGCATAAAAAAGGCCAAAAATATACTCAAAATCTATCTTCATTGAGTCAGCTTTAACATATAACATACACCTCTGAGTAGTCTAAACAGCTAACTTGAACAAGTACATTAAAAAATCATGTAGTTAGGCAAAGGTAGTGGATTAATTTAATTATTGATATTAATATACTTAATCATAAAATGCAGGGAAAGGGAGGAGAAATAGGTGGCTAAGTGGATGAAACAGCTACCTTTAAAGAAGGTTAAAGGACAAATGGTTGAAATACCTGACTAAAATGATAAGTGGTTGAAATAGCTATAGCTAAAAGTAGGCTGCGAAAATTAAGTGTTAAGTTTTGAATAATGGATAAATTGAATCATGTTATTAGTTTTGGATAATTATGATATGACATAAAAGTAATGATGAAAGACTATAACAGCTAAAGGTATGAGAGAAATTGTTTAAAAGGCTTAAATGATTCAAAAGTTTAAATTACAAATGTTTAGTGGTCAGAGCACAAATGCAAACTTGGCCAAAACGACATGCAGACTTCAACTGTGTGAAAAAAAGATGAAATAAAAAATCTGTAAAACTGTAACTGTAAAATAATGATTTGGTTTAAAATAATTTCAAGTGAACTCATTAGGAACATAATGATCTCAAAGCAGAGTACAACATACAGCTGCCTAAAAGGTTGTTTTAGTAACTGAACTCATGCTTTATCGGACATTTTCATCTATAAGCCTGTAAGGACTCATTTGCTGAGCCAATATTACCCGTTATCCCTTGCTGAATTGGCTTGAGGCACCACCCAAAATGACTCAGTGGCTCACTCATGCATCTTTTATTTCCCCACCTCAGTCAAACAGTTGCAAAAGTTTGCCCTAACTCTTACTGATCATTTGCAGTCTTTTGAGTTTTATACAACAAAAGCATAGCAAACATATATATTCTAAAATTTCTAATATTAATAGTTGAAACCTTTTTGCTTTTGCGGGTCTTGTGTTAGAGCATGTAGAAACAGGCTGGCTGTAAAACACTATTCTTAAAATACTTGAAATAACAAGAGGATGTAAGAGGAACAGCACCTATGAAAATAAGAAGAGTTTCATTCCAGAAAAAAAAGAAATCTTTCATGTGACACAGACCTCTTCTAAAATTATGCAGGGAAAACAGGTCGTTCTTCCTTCCAGCAATTACTGAGACTTTACAATTACTGTTTTCAGCTGAAGAAACTGTGATGGAAAATGACAACGTAAAGCATGCTTTTAAAATGCTGTGCTCATGAATCCAGAACAGAAATGAAGTTATTTGGGGCGGTGCATGGCGCAGTGGTTAAAGCGGCCGCCCCATGTAGAGGCTACAGTCCTCAACGCAGGCGTTCCCGGTTCGAATCCCGCGTCGGGCAGACCTTTCCTGCATATCATTCCCCCTCTCCCCGCCCCCCTTTCCTGTCTATCTCACTATGTGCTATCCAATAAAAGGCCAAAAAATATACTTAAAAAAAAAAGAAATGAAGTTATTTAAAATAGCTTGTAACTTTTTAACATCATTCGCTACTGTATTTCAGTGAGATCTGATTCAGGGTGGGCAGTGTCAAAACAAGTGAACTCTGAGACAAACACAGAAAATCTTGTCTTGTAAATAGAAGGTTTTCCCTGTGTAAGCAAAGGATTCATTCCTGACTCATTTTGTTAATGACAACTTTGGGTCAGTTTGTGTGCAGTAATTTAAACGCTGTAATAACATGTTGATGTCATTGTCTATCATATGATGATATGATATGAGCCACTTTGTTGTGTACTTCATTCTTATCCTCAAATCCAGGTGGGCTGCTGCAAATCCATGTGTAGAGTGCTCCAGAGCTTGCTGCATTATTGTTCTGAGACAGGGCTCGATGACCAGTCACAGCCAAGTTTCCACCGCCGGTGACCGTCAATGAATGAATGTTGTGTAAGTGTCAATGCAAGGTCATTAAGAGCTGCCATATATGGGTAAGTGAGTATAGTGAGGTGTCATATGCATTGAATTAGCTCAAAGTTGTTAACATTTTGTACAGTTTTGGCATCACTATTGGCAGCAACAATGACAGTATAATTGGCAAATGATGAAGGTAGGTACTTATGGAAATTTAATGAAGGTATCTCACGCTTAATCTTGCAATTTATGTTCTTTTTTCTTCTTCTTTTTTTTAGAAGAAGCATAAGTTATTTTTCCTGTTGCATGTCAGCAGAGGCCTCCATGTGAGGCAGTGGGTGGTCCCATTGCTGCTGAGGACCACTCCCTCGCACCGGTCCCCTCCCCTGCAATTCTCCTCCCTCTGCAAACCAGGAGGCCCTGCCCAGCTCTCTGTCCAACCACTCTGCTCAGCCCAGAGGAGCAGCCACATAGAAGAAAAAAAGAAGAAGTCAAAATCAACTCACAGCAGTGGAGGGAGGAAAAGAGAGAGGGGGGGGAAGAAAACGCCCTGGAAACTTGGTTGATCGAGAAATAGGAAAGGAGTGACAGAATCTTAGCAGACTGCAAAGTTGTGACTGGAAGAGGAGCTTTTCTTGGGCTGGGGAGAAGGGGAGAGGACACGTTTTCAAGGATGCTCAAGTTGGTGTGAGGCTTCTTGGGCGCAAAGACTGCGCACAGGTAAAGATGCACCTTTTTATTTCCTCAGATTGAAATTAATTGAATTACAAATTGATGATTGAAAATATTTTTGTCTTTTTGTGCTTTGTGTAAATCTTAACTTTGCTACGAAATATATATTCACTTCCAACAATTTGACTGACTTTGAACAACTAAGTTATAGAAGTTATGACACTTTGCTATTGTTATTGTTGCTATTATTGTGCTAATATTCATATGAGTAGAGTGTGTATAATTGATAAGATTTCTTTGAGAGACTTTGTTATATGAATAGAAATTGTGTACTTTCTGTAAAGGGATAAAGTGGTGGTAAAGTTGTAAATATTATCATAAGTTTTAAATGCCGACTTAAAATGGCACTGCACATGAGAAGTGGGTGTGTATCCACAGCCACCACATGAATGCAGATGACTTGACTGGAGTTGCGCACTTCACTTTTCCTTTAACTACACACAAAGCCTGTTGTCCACATTGCATGTAAGTGCTGAGCCCGCCGTTATAGAGAGTATAAAGAGTCTCTCTTAAGGATTTTTGTCCTTTTGGACATGAATAGTAACACTTTTTCGCTCTGCATTAGTGTGAGGATTTCACTATTATGGAATGTGGATCTCCTCTTCATTATCATAATCATTGTCTGTCAGATAACACATTTACACACCCTTAAGATAATGTGGAGTAAGCACGGGAAAGATAAAAGAATAAAGTTGTGTCAGGTGAAGTTGTAGACGAGATGTTTTTTTAATAGAGCCAATGTCCTTTGCTGGGACTCCAGATATAAAGAATATAGGTATTTCCATATAGGAGCCTGCAGCAACAAGCTTGGGTGTGGATTCCTCTCCTTCACCTCCCTCCGCCCCCTCCTTTTTTCTCTCCCACCCTTCTTGCTTCGCTGTCTCCTCACAGAGGCACACCCTTTACAGCCAAAAGGAAAGTGAACAAAATCCATACATGCTGTCGCGCTGGGTCGGTCCCTCCAAGCACATCCAAATCTCCTTTACAATGTGTCTAGGGGGTTCCAGCAAATTTAACAGTATTAGTCAAAACTTTTTTCCGTTGTCTTAGCTCATCTAATGTCATATTTGGGCATTTGTTGTGCAGTCTGCTTTTGTGGAATGTAGGGATCTTGTCTGAAGGTTCTTGATATGATATAAATGAGTTTCAAGTCGTACCTCCTTCCCAGCTAATGTTTATAAGAGAAAGTTCAAAACTATCACTGCTGCTTTGTACTGAGCCTTGTATGTTTTCTTTTTTGTATGGCTTACTTTTTCTTGGGCAGAGAGAGAGATTTCTCCTTCTTTCTGTTACCTTGGGTTTCTTAACCTGGGCTCCTAGCCAGGGTGTGCAGGGGAGGAGAGAGGGGTGAGGTGGAGAAGGAGGGAGGAAGACGGGGAAAGAGAGCCAGGGAGTGAGTTAGCGAAGGGGGGATGGGCGGGGCGGGGGCGAGGAGGGGAGTAATGGAATGTAGTGGTTTGGAAAGACAAGCTAATTGAAACCAGGTTTGAGGCATAGAGGGGGAGCGAAGACTTCGCACATTTGTAGAAAGACAGGAACGCATTTTATAAACCCAAAAGTTGTGAGATATTTATCTTTCCGCCTAATGTATATTTAAAGCATGAAATGGCTTCTTTCCAGGTGTGGCTGATGCTTGAACCATCACATATAGTCTTGTGTGCATTTTAATGCGATGTGTTTGTTCAAATTGAGGCCAAAGCAGATTTAAAAACCTCCACTAGACCAGACGTAATCCTTTGTTGGATCTCACTTGAAAGTCAAATTTCTGTGTGTGTAGTTGCCTGTCCTCCACGGCTCCCTGCTGCCACACCCAAGTGGCGTGCTCCACTCTGCTCAGTCTTTTCTACAATGTGCACTAAAACTCATGTTTAGTGCTCCACAGCTGTAAATGTCTGGCATTTTTCAAGTCACTCTTGTCAAGGTGATTGATTATGACACAGACTGCTTGAGGAGCCATATGGTCACAGAGGGCTGAAAGGTCTTTGGACATTAGGTGTGTGTTAAAGTTATGATACATTTAGTGTTCTTTGCATTTCAAAAAAATCCTGTTTAACTTGGTGATAATATTGCTTGATGTATTGTATTACATGTGATCTTGTGGAAAGTTTTTCCATGGGTTTATTGAAATGGGAATATAAAAAGAAAATGAATTATTTATATTTTAAACTCATATTGAAGCATAGAAATTTTCAGGACTGGTTCTCGACTGCCTGCGGCTACAACGTCTATCAGTTATTGCCTGGGGCGGATGCTGTTTATCTAAATACTTGCACTATCACTGCAACAATACAGAAGCTACATTACGTTAGCGCAACTATATTCTAACTATATTCATCTGAAAATGCCAAAAAAAAGCTATGCTGTGGAACTGTGAGGACGCTTTCCTGACAGAATCGTGCTCAGTCATCATAGCAGATGTCCCACCGTGAGTGCCACTCATGGTGATTTTGCTGCAGTTGCCACCAATGTGGCAAACAGCATCTTTACTTGCCTGAAGAACTGTTTGGAGTCTTAGCTTGACCATGTCAACATATTTATCACAGTGGTCCATCAGAGCCACTATATATTCTTGGCAGGCGAGAGGAGCAGTGTTACTCAGCCATGCCAGTGTGAAACGGAAAGAAACTGGTCTCTAGCACACTTCCTCTGTCATTTCCTCATGGGTTTGTTGAGTGGGTGGTTGTCAGGAGGGACAGCATGGAAAGGCAAAAAGAGGGAGGTGGATGCAGTGAATACGCTGCAAGGCGGGAGGCTTGTCATTCATTTAAAGGCAAAGCTGGGTTTTGACATCCTAAAGTTCCAGCACACTCAATGAAGTAACACCCTAGATATTGGGTAAATGACACAAGTACAAACTTGTAGATACACAACTGCCCCAGTGAGGGATGTTTAGTTTTCCCCCAGCTGTAAATAAACATCTAACTGTGGAGTGCGTTTTGTAGCGTGTCTTTCTAGGCAGTCCATTCAGCAGCCACTCCCTTTTCATCCATCCTGTGCTGGGTTGGAATGTTTCAGTACGTTCTCAGTATACTCTATGGAGGGGCTATCATTATAATTGGCTGCCTTCTGCTTGAGAAATAGTGTTTAAAACAGTATGATGAAACAGTTCTCACAAGTTACACATAATACATGTGTAAGTCTGCACGTGCATACAATGGTGCATTTAATGTAACATCAAGGTTGATTTGCATTTTTTTTTAAAAAAAGGTTGTGAATCATTTTTCTGATCGTCCTGGCTCAGCTTAACATCTGTGGGATGACACCATCCAAAAACAATAAATCTTTTATAACTGTTGCCTTACTGCACCTGCCCCCCACTAACCGCCTGCCCTGCTCCCAGAACCCTACAAATGCCGGTTCTGTTGCCCTGCACATGGAATGACATGCGGCATCTGTTACAAAAACTCTATTTGGAATGGGGCGCCCAAAATGTCAGGGCAGCAGGGCTTGGAATGTAAATTTAGAAATACATTCGACTTTGTTTAGGCTTTCTTTATCTGGCACTACACACTCAAGGATGGCACTCCTCACACACTGACAACCACTGTTATAAACAACTGTAGCGCTATGTGGATCCAAACACTAAATATGAATATCCTAACGCGGTGCTTATGCTTCACACTCTGCAGCCATGTCTATACGTTCTGCTGCTATGGTTTCCATCTAACCCTCCTCTTAACCTTCTCACCTCTGGTTCCATGAATGGACTTGCATTTGTTCTTGTTCAAACAGCAGCTGTAGAATAGTGGAACAAACCCTCACTAAATTGGCAAGCTAAATTGAGTTGATTGAGGACCCTTATGTGGCGTGACCTCCGTGAGGCTGACGTTGATGTCTAGGGGCCATGTTTGGTAGGAACTGTAGAAATCACTAACCTCTTTTTTTTTTTTAATTATCTCTGGTGTAACTAGTCATGCCAGTTATGCCATCTAGTTATGGCACGTCAGTTGTGACATCTTAGAACATAGCTGTGCTTTTGTTAATCCTATTTTTAACTATATTAGTAGCTCAATGTTCTTTGCTCTGAAACTGTCCTTAGGAACCAGCCTGGGCTCACTTCTCATTTCAGAACTTACAGCTGCAGTCAAATTCCTTCTTTCATTTTTGCTAAACAGTTACAGTTGTGATATTTCAGTTGTTAAGTCATCACTCTTTGTATAACCCAATATTACATAAAGCATCTCAGAGGGATATTGAGGCACACAACAGTACAGAATGATGCAGCCTCAGTCCATAAGAAAAAGGAAAAACTCCCCCCAAAACCTTAGCAAATTAGGAAAAAAAATGTAAAAGCCCTGGGAGAGGAATGTCAAATTGAGATCCTCCCTCTTAGGATATGTAGTGCAACAGAAAACAATGAGTAATGGTAGGAACCATGGGTTATCTGGCACTCAGTGCCTCATACAGTATAGAACCTTCCGCCACGTTCCTTTCATGAACACACAGCTTTAAATATAATTTACATGGAAATTGAGGCATAGTTGAAATGTACTCTCAACGCAGCCCCTGGTCTTGTTTGTGATCTCGTAAAAGCAAGAGAAGAGTGTTTTAAGAGTTTTCATCAGTTTTTCCATTTAGTGCCTGACTCCTGCCAAAGTCACAATGGTTTAATCAGCAGCAGGCCAACTTGGCGTCAGTGGGCAGGCTTTGGTCTTCTGCAGGACTTGTGGTTTGGTTTAGGGCTATGTGGACTATGGAGTGCAGAAAAGAACCGTTTATTTTGACGTGCATTCCTTTTATATGTGTCACACATGCATGTCCTATCTGTATTTTTTGGGGGGTAAGAGTGAGCCTACGCCGAGGCCTGCTATGTCTCTTTTTGTTATTTGTTTTACTTGCTACGTCAAACTGCAGTGCAGAGTGGGGGAACACAGAGTCTATTTTGACAACAAGACTGATTTGGTCACA
Organism: Trachurus trachurus; assembly: GCF_905171665.1. Lineage (NCBI taxonomy): Eukaryota > Metazoa > Chordata > Actinopteri > Carangiformes > Carangidae > Trachurus > Trachurus trachurus. Next base: position 17,862,487 of record NC_139894.1, on the reverse strand, counting down.
GCTATTTCCCTCCCTGCACTGAGACCTTTTTATTTGCTCATAATCAAATCTTATCACTCAACAGCACCGCTGTGCCTGATTCACTTATGACTGAGCTTTAATCATTGTCACACTGCTCCTGTTTTCTGTTCACCAAACTGATTGGATTTGGCAATCAACCAGCTGAACTGACCAAAGCCACTTTGATCAGTTACGAGTGTGGTGTGACCCAAGTACAAACTATGAGCAGGTACGGTATGTGCCCTGAAGGCGACAAATAAGAGATAAGGCCTGTGTTGGAAATGGATAGTGGTGAGGTGTAGAGTTCTGTTTGTTGTAACCGACTGCACAGGTGGAGCCAGCTACAATAATTATGGTGTCAATACTGATGTGGATGCTTGACATATGATACATTTAAGAAATCCTCTGCTACCTCCATGTTCATTTGAGGGAGTCAAAAATGCATATATGACTGGATGTAGTGTTCTTGTTTATTTGAGCAGAACCTGGAGGTGGGGGGTGTGGTGGACTGACTGCAGGAGGGTGACCACTCAGGCAGGGTGCAGGGTGGGCAGCAGAGAATGAAGCTGGAGTCAGAGTCAGAGTGAGAGGAGAGAGAGAGAGAGAGAGAGAGAGAGAGAGAGAGAGAGAGAGAGAGAGAGAGAGAGAGAGAGAGAGAGAGAGAGAGAGAGAGAGAGAGAAAGAGAGGACATTTCTTTGGAGTTAGTCACCGTGGGGAGAGGCCGGGCTAACTTCCAGCTGGCCTGACGGCTCTATCAAGGAATGTGTGTGACTGGAGGCCTGGGTGGGGCTGTGCACTGAGCTGCTCCCTCTGTAAGCAGAGCACAGAGGCAAAGCGATGTGATCCACCTCGTGGGCTGTGGCGTGGTATTCCTACTCTTCAGCAAAGCATGTGTTTTTATTTGCTCTCCCCACTGTTGGTGACCACGTTTCCCCTTACTGTGTGTGTGTGTGTGTGTGTGTGTGTGGTCTCACCAAGGTACTGAGTACTGAAGGTGTGGCAACCCGTTTCTTATCTTTTGAGTATGTTTGCTCAGATATGACTATTGTGGAAAAAATTCCACTTGCAAAAGATTATGAGATTTTTTTAAAATTCATGTCTCAACAAATCTTATTAAAATAAGTAACACATCTCTTCCATCCTTTATCTGATTTGGTAATTGGCTTCATGTCTGCCCTTTGAAAAATGGCACTCAGTCATCCCTGCACCTGAATGACTCCTCAACATGGGAGTTTGATGAATACACCTCTGTAACTAGAGTATTGGCTAGAGAGTGTACACAGCTGCTCTGGCACAAGTCTCCCTACACAAACATAATGACAACCACGTTCTGGCTGGCATTTATCTCTGCATGTCCCATCCATGTCTGTATAGGGCCAGTTCAAAGTAGCCTGCAAACAATACATTCTCAGGCAAAAGCTCTAAAGCGTTTTACAAGTTTTTCCTCACTATTGCTGCTTTTTAAAAGACACGTTTGCTCACTTTCTCTCTATTGCATGGAGGGTCTAGCATAGGCATTTAAACCCCAACTGTTTAGAAATGGTTTCAGAGTCTCACAAACACAGTTATTTGGTGTAATTTTCACCACAGTAATGAGCACTTTAGTTTATTGAACACGGGGGGCTGAGGAGGGGGAGGTTAATGACAGGTTTGGACAGCCTGTCTTAGAAGAATTTTTCAGAGGGACATGTTCCCACCAGTGGATGCCTGTCTATACACACATCAAGTCTGGTTCTGTTTGTACTGTGGCTGACAAAGAGAAGGCTTTGTTTCACAATACGGCAGTGGGTTGAAACAATAATCCTCATAAGTCATGTTAGATTTTGGACTAGTTACAGCTGGTAAAAGTAAGATTGATTTGGCAATAAGCATGTAACTCGGGATCCAAATGATGAATACAGTTGCAACAACATCATTTTCCAGCTATATTGGCTTATATGGCTTCCCACATCTGCTGTTATACTGTCCTTTTGTACATCACACCTTGGCAGAGAAGTCTTGTTTCACAGGCAGCGAGAGTAGGGGAATTCACAAACACATTTTAAAGAACATTTCCTTTTAGAACTCTCCTCTATAACTTGATTTGTTTCTTTTTTCAAACCCCATCAAACTGAATGGGACCCATTGTGCCCAGTGAGAGCCACAATAAAGAAGCAGCTAGATTGATCAACTGGGGAGTTAATCAATCTAGCTGCAATTATGCAAAAAGGGAGTGTTTTGCATAATTGTTTGCCAGTGTCAATACTGCTACCACTAGTTGGTTAATTATTGATGACTCAGAAGGCTCTGATTAGTTGTGCATGTACAGTAAAATACCACAAATACATCTTGACTGTAACACCGGTATGTTGCTGTCACATGAGGACATACTTACTGCAACACTGGCTGTATATGAGAAATATGTTTAATTATGTGTGAAACATACAGCTGAAACATGTTGTGTTATTGTCTAGATGTGCTGCATGGAGAATTTACAACATGGTTCTTTTGTATTATCCATCCAGATTTATTATACATGTACATCATTGATTATATAGGTACATGATTATAACTCGAGTCTTTTCATTGTTTTTTGTCAACAGAAGTCGAGCAAGACGAACCATTGCATAAGACTGAAGCCCTTGGCTTTGCTTGAGCAATCCAAGGTAAGTGTCCCATGACATCATGCAAAACATCCACACATCACATCTGCGCTGCAAAGTAAACTACATTTCTCTCTACCCGTCACTCCACTTCTGATCAGTGTCACCTTAGACCAGCGTTCTATTATGTGGCCAGACGCCAAACCTCTGTTGGAATGTTTGTTGCAAAGCCTCCTTTGAACCTGGAAGGTCATGCCTCTGTCATTCAGCTGTGAAAGGCCTGCCTTGTGGAAACCCAACACTTGGCTGCTTCTGCTTCCCCGGGCCTCCTCTTGTAGCCCTCCTTCCTCCCCCAAGCGACCACCTGTTCCGCTCGAACCCCTTTCCCCTTCTTATGAAACAACCTTGGCAAAAGCCCGCCAAGCTCACACTGTTTTAACTGTTTGTAGTCCCTGTAGTCTCTGGGAGGTTTTTTTCTTTTGATTGGAGGGAAGTTAGATGAAAAGGCACACTAATTCAAAACCATACGCAGCCTCTGTAAGCGAATGACAAGCCATAAAAAAGGCGTATCCAGAAATGCTCTGTGGTTGCATTCTAGTAAACACAGGCTTTTATCTGGCTGGCTGTCCTTGCTCAACACACATGTTAAGCCATAATAAAACATGATATATTGGCAAGCGTATCTATCACCCTTTCTCCTAATTTTCCACCTGCTTCCATGGTTACTTCATGACTTTTTGCTAAGATTTTATTTTGTGTGTCCTTCAAAAATGCTTTAGATGACATCACTAATGAAATTTAAGGACATGTGACACCAGGAATGCCACCATTAGACATTAAAAACAGAGAAATAAAAGGGAAGGATAGAGGACTGGTTGATTGTCATATTGCCTGTTCGCTTTGAGTCACAGACTGTCTGCCTGTCTTATGATCCCAAGAACAGGGGCTTACTTATGTAGCATCTATTTACAACACAATCCATATCTAATCATATGATCTTTTTGGATCATTTTTTGTATCCATGTTTACCCCATTTCAGGCAGAGTTTACTCTTCAAAGACAAATTCTCAGCTTGTCTACTGAGGGGGACTAAGTTTAGTAAAAAGAAAAAAAAGGGGAAAGGGAGATTTTCCTGCACATATTCAGGATGCCCTATGCCCTCTATGGCATATCGCAGAGGAACCTCTCTCAAAATAGCTCTGAATTTTAATTTCTACCACATTTCTGCTGTCTTACCCGCTTGTCACTTGTAGGCTAACATTCCATAGGGCAGTTAAACAACCATTCGCTTTCTTTCTTTTTTTTAAACCATTTCCTCTTCTCTTTCTATCTCCCTCCGTCTCACTAAGTTCCTTCCTTTCCTCCTATAATGCTGCGAGGCTCAGCTCCTCCCTGCAGCTCTCTGCCAGAAATATGTCAAAATTGTGAGAGCAAGGACGGCCCAAATAGTGCACTCTCACTTATGGAGACCTTCATAGCAAGGGTAAAATGCAGGAGGAGGAAAGACCGTTTAAAATAGAAAGGCTGATTACTGTATGGATGAAAATAAATGGATACAGAGAAGTAAGAGAATTGTGAGAAATTAACAAAAAGAAAAACTGTTTTCTCTCCCTTGCACTTGAGGAAATTGTGTGAACTCATGGATGTAGCCTTCACTTTCTCTCAGCAAATTATTTTTCCCCCCTAAAAATGTAAACCAGCCAACAACAATATTTGCCTTGAAAGATAGTATAAGTGATTCATCTTCAACGCCCCCATCTCATATACTAAATAGTTATTATTTGCAATATCAATAAACTGTGAGCGGCATGTGCAAGATTGAAAAAGTGGGGAGACCAAGATCATGTGGAAAGTTTATCAGCTATTTTTGTCTGTTTTCATTGACTAAAGAGAGGAGGTGGATATGTAAACTGAGCCACACTGTTACCCATGGGGAAAACACTAATTTATTTGGTTCAGTCAAGATACTTTCAGTGTTGTATCAGGGGTGCCTTGTTAAGATACAATAACTGCTAGTGTTGGCTTACCTAAGTGGAATTTGATATATTATATATGAATTCATTGGATAAAAATAGATCTTTGGCAATGCAAACTGCCTCCATACTGCATTTGATTGATACAATGGCACAGATTTAAGGCTGGTGGAGGTTTCAATGAGATTCAAGTTCAAGTTGCACTGATGGACAAGAGAGGAGGAAGAGAAAGGGCGGGAAGAATATCAAGTTGTGGATGCCTGCATATGGTTGGCGTCATCTTTGGCATATGTTATTCAGTCCCAAGAGATTGCAAAAGGATATTTTGAAGGGAGGTCTTTATATTTCCTCAAGCATTGCATACATTTCCAATGTTCCCAGTCATGCAGGACCAGTCTATTTATTGACTTGTGTTAATTGGTGTATTGCATGTTATGTGTCCTTGGACAGGGTCCAACAAACTGGGCAGACAGTTTGCAAATCACTTGGCATTCCAAGTGTCTGCAGTGCTTTCTCCCACACCCCATGTTGTTGTATAAAACTGCTCTATTAATTTTAGTTTCATAATCCTTATTGACATAGAAGTCTAGACAGTCCTGTTTTCGATGTTTTGCTTGTTTGTCTAAGCCATTTACAGTTGACAGTTTGATGTGTAAATGTTCAGGCAGAGAAGAAATAAAACCCACATTTTGCTGTATATACCTGCCAAAATGTTCAGTATGTCTGGGTCTGTCTCCATGTAAAGTCATAGGAACACATACAGGAATAGTTGCTGTATGCCTGGTAATATTTCAACACACCTCCTCAATTAAATTAGAGACAAACTGGTCTTCACCAGTATGTGTTGACATCCCAGAAAATAAGCCAAAACACTGGTGTTGTCTCCTTCCAAACTTCTCATTTACTTTGAAATACTGTACAGTATGTTGAAAGTGTAGAGAGTGGCAGATGGCAGTTAAGAGAGTGATGAAGAATACCAACCCGTTTGAAACAGCTGTTTGTTATCTTTACCTCAGGTTCCTCTTGTTCCCAGCAGCTTGTTATCATGCAGGGCAGTGTGGCACCTTCAGTGAATGGGGAGGGGATTTGTGGTTTACTGGTGTAATTATGTTATTTACAGTGGCACAAAATAGTATGGGAAAACATAATTATTCATGTGATTTACAATAATGTGACAGATATTTTTTTCTTCTTATTTTTCAAAAACAACAACTATGAGAATATAAAGCCAAAATAAACATTTGTTAAATTTCATACTATCATAGGTTTCAGAAAATGCAAATGGCACCTGAAATTAGTGTTTCTGATCATAATGGAAGTCCAGATTTATTTTAGAATCATGCAATGCATTCTTTCTCCCCTCCCACTTAGTCTCCCTTGACATGTTATGGGCATTTCCTTTCCTAGTGATTCTCTGGCTGTCATGTCCATCCCATAAAAAAACACAAGCCACCATTCACCACCATGACTCACATCCTGTTTCTTTCATGTCATCACATAATTAGGCCTTTGTCATTTGTATTGGCTGATTACAGGTAAACAGAGAATTTTCTGAAAGCCACTCAGCTGGCATACAGTTTGACGGGGTAAGCTGCACAAGGCAGCACCAGAATGATTCTCTCACTGAAATGACTTTGGTGATACAGCTTTTACTTGTATCTCACAGTTCAATAACATTCAAATCAAAAGCTTGCAGTGTTGCCAAATAGTGACTGGTTGCTGTACGTATGATCAAGTCAGATACTCAAGCTATGAAAACACAGCACTCTGAATGACCTTGCCCTTTTTGTAACAATCCTTTTTTTTCAAACAAAAAGTTCCTCTATTTATAATCTAGATTCTCTGCAGTCAGTGGGTTCCCTGACGATGAATTATTGGTTCATGCATTGAACCATTAAATGGCTGAGTGGCAATTTGAGTGACTTGGTAAAAAGGGCTGTCTGTGGTTCCCTGGGTCTCCTTGTACACAGGAGGAGACTGAGCAAGAAAAACTAAAGTGTGGATGTAATGACTGAAAACTATTCTGGCTAGAGACAAACGCTCTACAATGGGTTGACTGTTCCAGAGGGGAGTCAGTGTGTTAGACGAGGCAGGTCAGAAGATGATGTCAACAAACTTCAGTTTCACTGTGACAGTGACATATGTGTGCGCCAACACAAACTTACACTTAAGCATGCCTTTCAACTAGCCTGATGTATGAGAGCAATATGGCCAATCGTTTGCATATTAAAAGATACTGACCACACCCAATAATTAACGTGATGAGTGTGCACCTTAGAGTTACACATTTTTTAACTTTGATGCAGATGCAAAGTGAAGAACATTACAGCAAATATGGTCAACTTAGATTATGTCTCTATTGTTTGTGAACTCAAGACCTTTAGTGTGCCTTGTTTGTACAAACATTTACAAAGATGAAATTGTTTCAGTATTATAATGCTGTTTGCTGATGTGCATGTGAGAGAGTGTGTGGTAACATGCTGATGTACAGTATATGTTACTGTGTATGTCTGCACCTCCATTTGTGTTTTCCTAAAGCAACACAGCTTAAACTATCATTGTTCACTCTATTGACATTGGAGTTGGGTGTAGGCACAGGATCAGGCTGCTTTCCTCAGGGCAGGGTGTGGTTTGAGTCCAACCAAATTTCAAAAACAGAGCACATAGGAGCTTGGAGAACGGTTTGGATTTTGCAGCATTAGCGGCTGTGCTGTCTAACAAGATTTTAACACCATCTAGTGTCCATCATTAGGTACTACAATCTGGACTTTTAATGCTGGTTGGGAAATTCAGTCACACATCGATTTTGCTTTAAGGAAAGGATGTCTCTATTTGCTGAACACAACGTTATAGTCATTTGTCATTTTGTCATGGTTTTGTCTTAAGGATTATCATTGTGTTCTCTTTAGGAAAACCAAGGCAGAGTTTCCAATACGCCAGGCGTTTGAAAAAGGAAAGCAAAAAAAAAAAGGTAATTTATGAATTTTCAGTCACAATACATACCTTGAATTTTTTCCTTAAATGCAAATGTATGACTGAGGTATGATATCTCTCAAAACCATTATTTGAATTATTATGTTTATAGATGGCTGAAGAAGAGGAAACCAGGGAGGTGCTCTTTCCAGACTGGGAAGGCCCAGACAAAACTGGCTTGACCATTGAACAGACAACTGGAGGAGAGCTCTTTGTCAAGGAGGTCAAAGGAGAGTCACCTGCTGCACGTTCTGGAAAAGTATATGAAGGTAAAACATTCCTTTTTCTTCAAAATCAGGGTTCATAAAGCAAACATTATCTCACCTAGCTTGTGTCAACTAATATCCAGTATTCTTAACAGACTTATTTTTGTTGCTGTCCCCACTTAATTCACAGGTGATCAAATTGTGGGCGCCACTATCTACTTTGATAACATGAGCTCAGATGAAACAGCCGAGCTACTGAAGACACTGAACCGCCACAAGGTTGGACTGAAACTACAAAACAAATCCCCCTGCTGCTCTCCTGTGAGCACACCATGTCGTTCACCAATGGGCACACTGACATGGGAAGGGAAGACTCGGTTTGGAGGTTCCAGTCCAGACATCATACTTGTAAGATTTTATTAAATTAAAATTATTCTTGGCTTGTTTGTAGGGACCGAACAAAGACATGGTATAATGACATTACTATGTCTTCTTGTTTTTTTCTATCAAGAGTGGGGATGATGAGGACTATAAGAGAATATACACGAAAAAGATCAAACCAAGGCTGAAGTCTGAAGACCTTGCAGAAGGAGTAGATGTTCGCACAGAGCGGCACAGCAGCACAAGCAGTGATGGCAGCACGATTACTACCATCACTCGCCGCATCACCACCTACACTGTGGATATGCCAAGTGGCATAAGTGAGCAACTTGAACTTTCAAGCCCAGAGTTTAAGGGGCTAAGGCACGAATCTGGAGATGGCTCTCCTCGTATCAGGATCTCACATGGCAGCCCTTCAGGTAAAGGGGGAGCAGAGGAGGGAGTTTTTGAGTCAGGCAATGTCTCTTACACTGGGCCACACATTAGCTCCACAGAGACACGCTGGGGCAGTAGTGGGATTAAGACCACAACAATTACAAGAGAGGCAGAGAAAGAAGGAGGTACAGGTGTCAGATTTAAAGGCCCAAACTTTGGTAGCCAGGGGGGCATTGAGATCTCAAGAGGGAGTGGGGAGAAAGGAGATGGGAACATTCAACTGCTAGAAACAAGCATGACGTTAAGAGACAGCACAAACACTGGGAGTAGACATGTTACAGTAGGGGGGCTGGGAGGTGCAGAGGTAACCTCAGCAGAAGCGAACGGTGGGTCAATTAGTCTGAATTTACCAGGAAAAGGAATGCCGATCTCGACTACATCCATAGCTAAAACACAGGAAAGCAACACTGAAACCGGTTTAGGTGACAGAACAACGACAGCATCTGAAATTATCATCAGTAACGTGCAGACAAAAGGAAGTATTCCAAATGTCAGACTTGGTGGAGGTTCTGTAGATGTTAACCTGCCAAGCACAAAGGGAGGAATGATGCAAATCAAAGGTCCTAATGCGAGTATTCCAGGATCAGCTGTGAATGTGAGCCTTCCGGAGAGTGGCCTGACAGGACCTGAAATGAACATTCAAACCAAATTGCCAGATGCTGATGTAAAAACAGAGGGATTGAAATTCAAGATAAAGGGAGATGTGACAGTCCCAACGAAAGAGGGACACACAACGAAACCTGAGGTTCAGATCAAGGGAAAAGAAATTGATGCTGAAAAACCTAAAGGTGGATTTGAGGTCAAAATTCCAGGAGCTGATATTGAAGTCCCTGGTGCAAAACTGAAAATGCCATCCATAAAAAGAACAAAAATGCCTGATGTGGATGTAAAGATTGAAGGCCCATCAGTTGAAGGAGATGTGGATATATCAATGCCAAAGTCAGTGGGAGAAATAAAAGCACATAAAGTTGACTTTAAAGGTCCAGAGGTTGATATTGAAGAGCCAAAGGGTGGATTTGGAATGTCTAAAGGAAAAATGCCATCTTTTAACATAAGAGGTACAAAAGTGGAGAAAAGTGGAGATGTTGATGTAGGCCTCCCCAAAGCCAACATTAATGTGAAAGCACCTAATGTTGACATCAAAGTACCAGAGGTTGACATGGCAAGACCAACTGCAAAAGTTAAAGGCCCCAAATTCAACATGCCAAAAATGTCAGGGCCAGATGTCAGCAAACCAGATGTGGACCTCAATCTAAAGGGTCCAAAACTCAAAGGTGATGTGGATGTGTCAGTTCCAAAGATGGAGGGAGACCTGAAAATACCTGGGATTGGTATCAAAGGCCCAGAGGTTGATATTGAAGGTCCAAAGGGTGGATTTGAAATTCCAAATATCAAAATTCCATCATTTAACATTAAAGGTCCAAAAGTTGATTCTCCAGATGTTGATATCAACCTTCCCAAAGCAAATATTGATGTGAAAGCACCTGAGGTTGACATCAATGCTCCAGAGTTTGATATTGAAGGGCCTGACGCAAAAATAAAAGGACCCAAAGTGAAGATGCCAACCATAAAGGGACCAAAGATGCCAGATATTGACCTGAAACTGAAAGGTCCTAAAGTAGAGGGCGATGTAGATGTTTCACTTCCAAAGATTGAAGGAGACATTAAAGCTCCTGAGGTGGATATTGAAGGGCCTGACGTTGACATTGAAGGCCACAAGGGTGGATTCAAAATGCCAAAGTTCAAAATTCCATCATTTGGCATTAAAGGTCCCAAAGTTGAAGGCCCAGATGTTGATGTAAGCCTCCCCAAAGCTAACATGGATGTGAAAGCACCTGATGTTGACATCAAAGCACCAGAGGTTGACATTGAGGGGCCGAATGCAAAACTCAAAGGCCCCAAATTCAATATGCCAACAATTTCAGGACCGAAAATCTCCATGCCAGATGTGGATTTCAATCTCAAAGGTCCAAAACTGAAAGGTGACATGGATGTGACAGCTCCTAAGTTGGAAGGAGAGATAAATGCACCTGAAGTTGACATCAAAGGTCCAGAGGTTGATATTGAAGGGACAAAGGGAGGATTTGAAATGCCAAAGATCAAAATGCCATCATTTAACATAAAAGGTCCAAAAGTGGAGGCTCCAGATGTTGATATCAACCTTCCCAAAACAAGCATTGATGTGAAAGCACCTGAGGTTGACATCAATGCTCCAGAGTTTGATATTGAAGGACCTGATGCAAAAATAAAAGGACCCAAACTGAAGATGCCAACCATAAAAGGGCCAAAGATGCCAGACATTGACCTCAAACTAAAAGGTCCTAAAGTAGAGGGCAGTGTAGATGTTTCACTTCCAAAGATTGAAGGAGACATTAAAGCTCCTGAGGTGGACATTGAAGGACCTGACATTGACATTGAAGGCCACAAGGGTGGATTCAAAATGCCAAAGTTCAAAATTCCATCATTTGGCATTAAAGGTCCCAAAGTAGAAGGGCCAGATGTTGATGTAAGCCTCCCCAAAGCAAACATTGATGTAAAAGCACCTGATGTTGACATCAAAGCACCAGAGATTGACATTGAAGGGCCGAATGCCAAACTCAAAGGCCCGAAAATGAACATGCCAACAATTTCAGGACCGAAGATCTCCATGCCTGATGTGGACTTCAATCTCAAAGGCCCAAAGCTTAAAGGTGATGTTGATGTGTCAGCTCCTAAGTTCGAGGGAGAGATAAATGCACCTGAAGTAGACATCAAGGGTCCAGCAGTTGATATTGAAGGGACAAAGGGAGGATTTGAAATGCCAAAGATCAAAATGCCATCATTTAACATAAAAGGTCCAAAAGTGGAGGCTCCAGATGTTGATATCAACCTTCCCAAAACAAGCATTGACGTGAAAGCACCTGAGGTTGACATTAAAACTCCAGAGATTGACATTGGAGGGCCTGATGCAAAAATAAAAGGACCCAAACTGAAGATGTCAACCGTAAAAGGACCAAAGATGCCAGATATTGACTTCAAACTAAAAGGTCCTAGAGTAGAGGGCGATGTAGATGTTTCACTTCCAAAGATTGAAGGAGACATCAAAGCTCCTGAGGTGGACATTGAAGGGCCTGACATTGACATTGAAGGCCACAAGGGCGGATTCAAAATGCCAAAGTTCAAAATTCCATCATTTGGCATTAAAGGTCCCAAAGTTGAAGGTTCAGATGTTGATGTAAGCCTCCCCAAAGCTAACATGGATGTGAAAGCATCTGATGTTGGCATCAAAGCACCAGAGGTTGATATTGAGGGGCCGAATGCAAAACTCAAAGGGCCCAAATTCAATATGCCAACAATTTCAGGACCGAAAATCTCCATGCCAGATGTGGACTTCAATCTCAAAGGTCCAAAACTGAAAGGTGACATGGATGTGTCAGCTCCTAAGTTGGAAGGAGAGATAAATGCACCTGAAGTTGACATCAAGGGTCCAGCTGTTGATATCGAAGGGACAAAGGGAGGATTTGAAATGCCAAAGATCAAAATGCCATCATTTAACATAAAAGGTCCAAAAGTGGAGGCTCCAGATGTTGATATCAACCTTCCCAAAACAAGCATTGATGTGAAAGCACCAGAGGTTGACATCAATGCTCCAGAGTTTGATATTGAAGGACCTGATGCAAAAATAAAAGGACCCAAACTGAAGATGCCAACCATAAAAGGGCCAAAGATGCCAGATATTGACCTCAAACTAAAAGGTCCTAAAGTAGAGGGCGATGTAGATGTTTCACTTCCAAAGATTGAAGGAGACATCAAAGCTCCTGAGGTGGATATTGAAGGGCCTGACGTTGACATTGAAGGCCACAAGGGTGGATTCAAAATGCCAAAGTTCAAAATGCCATCATTTGGCATTAAAGGTCCCAAAGTTGAAGGCCCAGATGTTGATGTAAACCTCCCCAAAGCTAACATTGATGTGAAAGCACCTGATGTTGACATCAAAGCACCAGAGGTTGACATTGAGGGGCTGAATGCAAAACTCAAAGGCCCCAAATTCAATATGCCAACAATTTCAGGACCGAAAATCTCCATGCCAGATGTGGACTTCAATCTCAAAGGTCCAAAACTGAAAGGTGACATGGATGTGTCAGCTCCTAAGTTGGAAGGAGAGATAAATGCACCTGAAGTTGACATCAAGGGTCCAGCTGTTGATATCGAAGGGACAAAGGGAGGATTTGAAATGCCAAAGATCAAAATGCCATCATTTAACATTAAAGGTCCAAAAGTTGATGCTCCAGATGTTGATATCAACCTTCCCAAAGCAAATATTGATGTGAAAGCACCTGGTGTAGACATCAATGCTCCAGAATTTGATATTGAAGGACCTGATGCAAAAATAAAAGGACCCAAACTGAAGATTCCAACCATAAAGGGGCCAAAAATGCCAGATATTGACCTCAAACTAAAAGGTCCTAAAGTAGAGGGCGATGTAGATGTTTCACTTCCAAAGATTGAAGGAGACTTTAAAGGTCCTGAGGTGGACATTGAAGGGCCTGATGTCGACATTGAAGGCCACAAGGGTGGATTCAAAATGCCAAAGTTCAAAATTCCATCATTTGGCATTAAAGGTCCCAAAGTTGAAGGCCCAGATGTTGATGTAAGCCTCCCCAAAGCTAACATTGATGTGAAAGCACCTGATGTTGACATCAAAGCACCAGAGGTTGACATTGAAGGACCGAATGGAAAACTCAAAGGCCCCAGATTCAATATGCCAACAATTTCAGGACCGAAAATCTCCATGCCAGATGTGGACTTCAATCTCAAAGGTCCAAAACTGAAAGGTGACATGGATGTGTCAGCTCCTAAGTTGGAAGGAGAGATAAATGCACCTGAAGTTGACATCAAGGGTCCATCTGTTGATATCGAAGGGACAAAGGGAGGATTTGAAATGCCAAAGATCAAAATGCCATCATTTAACATTAAAGGTCCAAAAGTTGATGCTCCAGATGTTGATATCAACCTTCCCAAAGCAAATATTGATGTGAAAGCACCTGAGGTTGACATCAATGCTCCAGAGTTTGATATTGAAGGGCCTGACGCAAAAATAAAAGGACCCAAAGTGAAGATGCCAACCATAAAGGGACCAAAGATGCCAGATATTGACCTGAAACTGAAAGGTCCTAGAGTAGAGGGCGATGTAGATGTTTCACTTCCAAAGATTGAAGGAGACATTAAAGCTCCTGAGGTGGATATTGAAGGGCCTGACGTTGACATTGAAGGCCACAAGGGTGGATTCAAAATGCCAAAGTTCAAAATTCCATCATTTGGCATTAAAGGTCCCAAAGTTGAAGGCCCAGATGTTGATGTCAGCCTCCCCAAAGCTAACATTGATGTGAAAGCACCTAATGTTGACATCAAAGCACCAGAGGTTGACATTGAAGGGCCGAATGCAAAACTCAAAGGTCCCAAATTCAATATGCCAACAATTTCAGGACCGAAAATCTCCATGCCAGATGTGGACTTCAATCTCAAAGGCCCAAAATTCAAAGGTGACATGGATGTGTCAGCTCCTAAGTTGGAAGGAGAGATAAACGCACCTGAAATTGACATCAAGGGTCCAGCTGTTGATATCGAAGGGACAAAGGGAGGATTTGAAATGCCAAAGATCAAAATGCCATCATTTAACATTAAAGGTCCAAAAGTTGATGCTCCAGATGTTGATATCAACCTTCCCAAAACAAATATTGATGTGAAAGCACCTGAGGTTGACATCAATGCTCCAGAGTTTGATATTGAAGGACCTGATGCAAAAATAAAAGGACCCAAACTGAAGATGCCAACCATAAAAGGGCCAAAGATGCCAGATATTGACCTCAAACTAAAAGGTCCTAAAGTAGAGGGTGATGTAGATGTTTCACTTCCAAAGATTGAAGGAGAGATAAAGGGTCCTGATGTGGATATTGCAGGGCCTGACATTGACATTGAAGGCCACAAGGGTGGATTCAAAATGCCAAAGTTCAAAATCCCATCATTTGGCATTAAAGGTCCAAAGGTAGAAGGTCCAGATGTTGATGTGAGCCTGCCCAAAGCTAACATTGATGTGAAAGCACCTGACGTTGACATAAAAGCACCAGAGGTTGACATTGAAGGGCCGAATGCCAAACTCAAAGGCCCGAAATTCCACATGCCAACAATTTCAGGACCGAAAATCTCCATGCCAGATGTGGACTTCAATCTCAAAGGTCCAAAACTGAAAGGTGACATGGATGTGTCAGCTCCTAAGTTGGAAGGAGAGATAAATGCACCTGAAGTTGACATCAAGGGTCCAGCTGTTGATATCGAAGGGACAAAGGGAGGATTTGAAATGCCAAAGATCAAAATGCCATCATTTAACATTAAAGGTCCAAAAGTTGATGCTCCAGATGTTGATATCAACCTTCCCAAAACAAGCATTGATGTGAAAGCACCAGAGGTTGACATCAATGTTCCAGAGTTTGATATTGAAGGACCTGATGCAAAAATAAAAGGACCCAAACTGAAGATGCCAACCATAAAAGGGCCAAAGATGCCAGACATTGACCTCAAACTAAAAGGTCCTAAAGTAGAGGGAGATGTAGATGTTTCACTTCCAAAGATTGAAGGAGACATTAAAGGTCCTGAGGTGGATATTGAGGGGCCTGATGTCGACATTGAAGGCCACAAGGGTGGATTCAAAATGCCAAAGTTCAAAATTCCATCATTTGGCATTAAAGGTCCCAAAGTTGAAGGCCCAGATGTTGATGTAAGCCTCCCCAAAGCTAACATTGATGTGAAAGCACCTGGTGTTGACATCAAAGCACCAGAGGTTGACATTGAAGGGCCGAATGCAAAACTCAAAGGTCCCAAATTCAATATGCCAACAATTTCAGGACCGAAAATCTCAATGCCAGATGTGGACTTCAATCTCAAAGGTCCAAAACTGAAAGGTGACATGGATGTGTCAGCTCCTAAGTTGGAAGGAGAGATAAACATACCTGAAGTCGACATCAAGGGTCCAGCTGTCGATATTGATGGGACAAAGGGAGGATTTGAAATGCCAAAGATTAAAATGCCATCATTTAACATAAAAGGTCCTAAAGTGGATGCTCCAGGTGTTGATATCAAGTTGCCCAAAGCAAATATTGATGTGAAAGCACCTGAGTTTGATATTAACGCCCCAGAGATTGACATTGAAGGACCTGATGCAAAAATAAAAGGACCCAAACTGAAGATGCCAACTATAAAGGGACCAAAGATGCCAGACTTTGACATCAAACTAAAAGGTCCAAAAGTCGAGGGAGATGTGGATGTTTCACTTGCAAAGATTGAAGGAGACATAAAAGCTCCTGAGGTGGATATTGAAGGACCAGATGTTGACATTGAAGGCCACAGGGGAGGATTCAAAATGCCAAAGTTTAAAATGCCATCCTTTGGAGTTAAAAGCCCAAATATTGAAGGGCCAGACGTTGATGTAAGCCTCCCTAAGGCTGACATTGATTTCAAAGCCCCTGAATTGGATATCAAAGGACCAGCGGTCGACATTGAGAGTCCTAGTGGCAAAATCAAGGGACCCAAATTCAACATGCCAAGCATTTCAGGACCGAAAATCTCAATGCCCGATGTGGATTTCAATCTGAAAGGTCCCAAATGGAAAGGTGATGTGGATGTGTCAGTTCCAAAGATAGAGGGAGACATAAAAACACCTGAGATTGACATTAAAGGTCCAGGGGTTGATATTGAGGGTCCAAAAGGAGGATTTGAAATGCCAAAAATCAAAATGCCATCCTTTGGCATGAAAGGTCCAAAAGTAGAAGGCCCAGATATTGACATCAATATTCCCAAAGCAAACATTGATGTTAACGCACCAGGCATTGACATTAAAGGGCCAGAAGTTGACATTGAAGGGCCAAATGCAAAACTCAAAGGCCCCAAATTCAACATGCCAACACTTTCAGGACCGAAAATCTCCATGCCGGATGTCGATTTCAATTTCAAGGGTCCAAAACTCAAAGGTGACATGGGTGTGTCAGCTCCTAAACTGGAGGGAGACATAAAAACCCCTGATGTAAAGATCAAAGGTCCAAAACTTGACTTGGAGTCACCACAGGGAGAATTTTCTGGGCCTAAAGTTAATCTACCAACGATATCTGGACCAAAAATGTCATTACCCGATGTTGATATCAACCTGAAGGGGCCAAAATTGAAGGGTGATTTGAAAGGGGATGTTCAACTGCCAAAAGCTGAACTCGAGGGCCCAGATGTTACAGTTGATGTTCCTGATATTGGGTCAAAGAAATCCAAGTTTAAAATGCCAAAGTTTGGATTCAAGGGTCCAAAGGCAAAGGCTCCAGAAACTGATGTGAAATTGGTTCAAGGTGACATCAGCATCAAGGGAAAGACTGGTAGCTCAGAGGGTCTTGATGTTGACCTGGGATTGACTGGTCCAAAGGCAAAAGGATCTAAATTCAAGATGCCAAAGTTTGGATTCAAAGGACCAAAGGTTGAAATGCCAGATGTTGATCTTAATCTTCCCAAAGGTGGCATTGGTGTAAAAACTCCAGATATGGATGTTGAGGGACCCGATGTTAAAATTGACAGTCCTGATGGCAAAGTCAAAGGAGCAAAACTCAAAATGCCAGGTATTTCAGGACCAAAAATGTCCATGCCAGATGTGGATTTTAATTTGAAGGGTCCCAAAATGAAAGGTGATGTGGATGTGACAGTTCCAAAGATAAAAGGGGACATGAAAGGTCCTGAGGTTGACATCAAAGTTCCAGAGGCTGAAATTGGATGGCCACAAGGGGGATTTGAAATGCCCAAAATAAAGATGCCATCCTTTGGCATTAAGGGTCCCAAAGTGGAGAGTCCTGAAGTCAATATTGATCTTCCCAAAGCTGATGTTAATGTTGAGTTACCTGAGATTGATGTTGAAGGCCCTGATGCAAAATTGAAAGGACCAAAAATAAAGATGCCATCCATCAATGCCCCCAAGATGCCAGACTGGGATATCAATCTGAAAGGACCAAAACTGAAGGGAGATGTGAATGTGAAGGGGCCCAAGGTTGAGGGAGACATAGAGATCCCAAAAGTAGACATTGAGATTCCAGAGATTGACATTGAGAGTCCAAGTGGTAAGATCAAGGGACCCAAATTCAAAATGCCATCCATATCAGGACCAAAAATCTCCATGCCAGATGTTGATTTCAATCTGAAAGGTCCCAAGCTGAAAGGTGATGTGGATGTGTCTGTTCCAAAGATAGAGGGAAACATAAAAACACCCGACATTGACATCAAAGGTCCAGAGGTTGATATTGAAGGCCCAAAAGGTGGATTTGAGATGCCCAAAATCAAAATGCCATCATTTGGACTCAAAGGTCCAAGAGTGGAGGGTCCAGATGTTGACATAAATCTCCCCAAAGCAAGTATTGATGTTAATGTACCAGATATTGACATTGAAGGGCCGGAGGTTGATATGGAATGCCCTGATGCAAAACTCAAAGGTCCCAAATTCAAGCTTCCCTCCATTTCTGGGCCAAAGTTGCCTGACTGGGATATCAATCTAAAAGGGCCAAAAATGAAGGGAGATGTTGATGTGTCTGTTCCAAAGATTGAAGGTAACATAAAGGCTCCAAAGGTTGACATTGAAGGACCAGATGTGGATATTGAGGGTCCCAAAGGAGGTTTTAAAATGCCAAAATTCAAAATGCCATCCTTTGGAGTTAAAGGTCCAAACGTTGAAGGCCCAGAAATTGATGTCAACCTTCCAAAAGCAGATGTTGATATTAAAGCTCCTGAACTGGATATCAAAGGACCAAAAGTTGACATTGAGAGTCCTAGTGGCAAGATCAAGGGACCCAAATTCAACATGCCAAGCATTTCAGGACCGAAAATCTCAATGCCAGATGTGGATTTCAATCTGAAAGGTCCCAAACTGAAAGGTGATGTGGATGTGTCAGTTCCAAAGATAGAGGGAGACATAAAAACACCTAAGATTGACATCAAAGGTCCAGAAGTTGATATTGAAGGTCCAAAAGGTGGATTTGAGATGCCCAAAATCAAAATGCCATCATTTGGATTTAAAGGTCCAAAAGTGGAGGGTCCAGATGTTGACATAAATCTCCCCAAAGCAAATATTGATGTTAATGCACCAGAAATTGACATTAAAGGACCAGAGGTTGACGTGGAATGCCCTGATGCAAAACTCAAAGGTCCCAAATTCAAGCTTCCTTCCATTTCTGGACCAAAATTACCTGACTGGGATATCAACCTGAAAGGGCCTAAAATGAAGGGAGATGTTGATGTGTCAGTTCCAAAGATTGAGTGTAACATAGAAGCACCAAAAGTGGACATTGAAGGACCAGATGTGGATATTGAGGGTCCCAAAGGAGGATTTAGAATGCCAAAATTCAAAATGCCATCCTTTGGAGTTAAAGGTCCAAATGTTGAAGGCCCAGAAATTGATGTCAACCTTCCAAAAGCTGATATTGATATCAAGGCTCCTGAATTGGATATCAAAGGACCAACATTGGACATTGAGAGTCCTAGTGGCAAGATCAAAGGACCCAAATTCAACATGCCATCCATATCAGGACCAAAAATCTCAATGCCAGATGTGGATTTTAATCTGAAAGGTCCTAAACTGAAAGGTGATGTGGATGTGTCAGTTCCAAAGATTGAGGGAGACATAAAAGCACCTCGGATTGACATCAAAGGTCCAGAGGTTGATATCGAAGGCCCAAAAGGTGGATTTGAGATGCCCAAAATTAAAATGCCATCCTTCGGTTTCAAAGGTCCAAAGGTGGAGGGTCCAGATGTTGACATAAATCTCCCCAAAGCAAATATTGATGTTAATGCACCAGACATTGACATTAAAGGGCCAGAGGTTGACGTGGAATGCCCTGATGCAAAACTCAAAGGTCCCAAATTTAAGCTTCCATCCATTTCAGGGCCAAAGTTGCCTGACTGGGATATCAACCTGAAAGGGCCCAAACTAAAGGGAGATGTTGATGTGTCAGTTCCAAAGATTGAGGGCAACATAGAGGCACCCAAAGTGGACATTGAAGGACCAGATGTGGATATTGAGGGTCCCAAGGGAGGATTCAAAATGCCAAAATTCAAAATGCCATCCTTTGGAGTTAAAGGTCCAAATGTTGAAGGGCCAGAAATTGATGTCAACCTTCCAAAAGCTGATGTTGACATTAAGGGCCCTGAATTGGATATCAAAGGACCAAAATTGGACATAGAGAGTCCTAGCGGTAAGATCAAAGGACCCAAATTCAACATGCCATCCATATCAGGACCGAAAATCTCAATGCCAGATGTGGATTTCAATCTGAAAGGTCCCAAACTAAAAGGTGATGTGGATGTGTCAGTTCCAAAGTTGGAGGGAGACATAAAATCACCTGATGTTAACATCAAAGGTCCAGAGGTCGATATTGAAGGCCCAAAAGGTGGATTTGAGATGCCCAAAATCAAAATGCCATCATTTGGATTTAAAGGTCCTAAAGTGGATGGTCCAGATGTTGACATTAATCTCCCCAAAGCAAACATTGATGTCAACGCACCAGATATTGACATTGCAGGCCCAGAGGTTGATGTTGAATGCCCTGATGCAAAACTCAAAGGTCCCAAATTCAAGCTGCCTTCCATTTCTGGACCGAAATTGCCTGATTGGGATATCAATCTGAAAGGGCCCAAAATGAGGGGAGATGTTGATGTGTCAATTCCAAAGATTGAGGGTAACATAAAGGCTCCCAAAGTGGACATTGAAGGACCAGATGTGGATATTGAGGGTCCCAAAGGAGGATTTAAAATGCCAAAATTCAAAATGCCATCCTTTGGAGTTAAAGGTCCAAATGTTGAAGGCCCAGAAATTGATGTCAACCTTCCAAAAGCTGATGTTGATATTAAAGCTCCTGAATTTGATATCAAAGGACCAAAAGTTGACATTGAGAGTCCTAGTGGCAAAATCAAAGGACCCAAATTCAACATGCCATCCATATCAGGACCAAAAATCTCAATGCCGGATGTGGATTTCAATCTGAAAGGTCCCAAACTGAAAGGTGATATGGATGTGTCAGTTCCAAAGATGGAAGGGGACATAAAAACACCCAACATTGACATAAAAGGTCCAGATGTTGATATTGAAGGCCCAAAAGGTGGATTTGAGATGCCCAAAATCAAAATGCCATCATTTGGTTTCAAAGGTCCAAAGGTGGAGGGTCCAGATGTTGACATAAATCTCCCAAAGGCCAATATTGATGTTAACGCACCAGACATTGACATTAAAGGGCCAGAGTTTGACGTGGAATGCCCTGATGCAAAACTCAAAGGTCCCAAATTCAAGCTTCCCTCCATTTCAGGACCAAAGTTACCTGACTGGGATATCAATCTCAAAGGGCCCAAAATAAAGGGAGATGTTGATGTGTCAGTTCCAAAGATTGAAGGCGACATAAAGGCACCAAAAGTGGACATCGAAGGACCAGATGTGGATATTGAGGGTCCCAAGGGAGGATTTAAAATGCCTAAGTTCAAAATGCCATCCTTTGGAGTTAAAGGTCCAAATGTTGAAGGCCCAGAGATTGATCTTAGCCTCCCAAAAGCAGATGTTGACATTAAGGCCCCTGAGTTAGATATCAAAGGACCAGAATTTGACATTGAGAGTCCTAGTGGCAAAATCAAAGGACCCAAATTCAACATGCCATCCATATCAGGACCAAAAATCTCAATGCCAGATGTGGATTTCAATCTGAAAGGTCCTAAACTGAAAGGTGATGTGGATGTATCAGTTCCAAAGTTGAAAGGAGACATAAAAACACCTGAGATTGACATCAAAATTCCAGAGGTTGATGTTGAAGGTCCAAAAGGTGGATTTGAAATGCCCAAAATTAAAATGCCATCATTTGGGTTTAAAGGTCCAAAAGTGGAGGGTCCAGATGTTGACATAAATCTCCCAAAAGCCAATATTGATGTTAATGCACCCGGCATTGACATTACAGGGCCAGAGTTTGATGTGGAATGCCCTGATGCAAAACTCAAAGGTCCCAAATTCAAGCTTCCATCCATATCTGGACCAAAAATGCCTGACTGGGATATTAATCTAAAAGGGCCTAAAATGAAGGGAGATGTTGATGTGTCAGTTCCAAAGATTGAGGGCAACATAAAGGCTCCCCATGCGGACATTGAAGGACCAGATGTGGATATTGAGGGTCACAAAGGAGGATTTAAAATGCCTAAATTCAAGATGCCATCCTTTGGAGTTAAAGGCCCAAATGTTGAAGGCCCAGAAATTGATGTGAACCTTCCCAGAGCTGATGTTGACATTAAAGCCCCTGAATTGGATATTAAAGGACCAAAACTTGACATTGAGAGTCCTAGTGGCAAAATCAAAGGACCCAAATTCAACATGCCTTCCATTTCTGGACCAAAAATCTCAATGCCAGATGTGGATTTCAACCTGAAAGGTCCCAAACTGAAAGGCGATATGGATGTGTCAGTTCCCAAGATAAAGGGAGACATAAAAACCCCTGAGGTTGATATCAAAGGCCCAGAGGTTGATATCGAAGGCCCAAAAGGGGGATTTGAGATGCCAAAAATAAAAATGCCATCATTTGGTTTCAAAGGTCCAAAGGTGGAGGGTCCAGATGTTGACATTAATCTCCCCAAAGCAAACATTGATGTTAACGCACCAGACATTGACATTAAAGGGCCAGCGTTTGATGTGGAATGCCCTGATGCAAAACTCAAAGGTCCAAAATTTAAGCTTCCATCCATATCTGGACCCACAATGCCAGATTGGGACATTAATCTGAAAGGGCCTAAATTAAAGGGAGATGTTGATGTGTCAGTTCCAAAGCTTGAGGGTGACATAAAAACTCCCAAAATGGACATTGAAGGACCAGACATCGACATTGATAGCCACAAAGGAGGATTTAAAATGCCAAAGTTCAAAATGCCATCCTTTGGTGGTAAAGGTCCAAAACTTGAAGGCCCAGAAATTGATGTCAGCCTCCCAAAAGCTGATATTGATATTAAAGCCCCCGAATTGGATATTAAAGGACCAGGGGTTGACATTGAGAGTCCTAGTGGCAAGATCAAAGGACCCAAATTCAACATGCCATCCATATCAGGACCAAAAATCTCAATGCCAGATGTGGATTTCAATCTGAAAGGTCCCAAACTGAAAGGTGATGTGGATGTATCAGTTCCAAAGATAAAGGGTGACATAAAAACACCTGAGATTGACATCAAAGGTCCAGACGTTGATATTGAAGGCCCAAAAGGTGGATTTGAGATGCCCAAAATCAAAATGCCATCATTTGGATTCAAAAGTCCAAAAGTGGATGGTCCAGATATTGACATAAATCTTCCCAAAGCAAATATTGATGTGAATGCACCAGAAATGGACATTAAAGGGCCTGAGGTTGATGTTGAATGCCCTGATGCAAAACTCAAAGGTCCCAAATTCAAGCTTCCCTCCATTTCAGGACCAAAGTTGCCTGACTGGGATATCAACCTGAAAGGGCCTAAAATAAAGGGAGATGTTGATGTGTCAGTTCCAAATATTGAGGGTGACTTGGAGGCACCCAAAGTGGACATTGAAGGACCAGATATGGATATTGAGGGTCCCAAAGGAGGTTTTAAAATGCCAAAATTCAAAATGCCATCCTTTGGAGTTAAAGGTCCAAACGTTGAAGGCCCAGAAATTGATGTCAACCTTCCAAAAGCAGATGTTGATATTAAAGCTCCTGAACTGGATATCAAAGGACCAAAAGTTGACATTGAGAGTCCTAGTGGCAAGATCAAAGGACCCAAATTCAACATGCCAAGCATTTCAGGACCGAAAATCTCAATGCCAGATGTGGATTTCAATCTGAAAGGTCCCAAACTGAAAGGTGAGGCGAATGTGTCAGTTCCAAAGATAGAGGGAGACATAAAAGCTCCTGGGATTGACATCAAAGGTCCAGAGTTTGATATTGAAGGTCCAAAGGGTGGATTTGAGATGCCCAAAATTAAAATGCCATCATTTGGCTTCAAAGGTCCAAAGGTGGAGGGTCCAGATGTTGACATTAATCTCCCCAAAGCAAACATCGATGTTAATGCACCAGATATTGACATTAAAGGGCCAGAAATTGATATGGAATGCCCTGATGCAAAATTAAAAGGTCCCAAATTCAAGCTTCCATCCATATCTGGACCCACAATGCCAGATTGGGACATTAATCTGAAAGGGCCCAAATTGAAGGGAGATGTTGATGTGTCAGTTCCAAAAATTGAGGGTGACATAAAATCTCCCAAAATGGACATTGAAGGACCAAACATTGACATTGATGGCCACAAAGGAGGATTCAAAATGCCAAAGTTCAAAATGCCATCGTTTGGTGGTAAAGGTCCAAAACTTGAAGGCCCGGAAATTGATGTCAGCCTCCCAAAAGCTGATATTGACATTAAAGCCCCTGAATTGGATATCAAAGGACCAGGGGTTGACATTGAGAGTCCTAGTGGCAAGATCAAAGGACCCAAATTCAACATGCCATCCATATCAGGACCAAAAATCTCAATGCCAGATGTGGATTTCAATCTGAAAGGTCCCAAACTGAAAGGTGATATGGATTTGTCAGTTCCAAAGATGGAAGGAGACATAAAAACACCCGACATTGACATAAAAGGTCCAGAGGTTGATATTGAAGGTCCGAAAGGTGGATTTGAGATGCCCAAAATCAAAATGCCATCCTTTGGTTTCAAAGGTCCAAGGGTAGAGGGTCCAGATGTTGACATTAATCTTCCCAAATCAAACATTGATGTTAACGCACCAGACATTGATATTAAAGGGCCAGAGTTTGATGTGGAATGCCCTGATGCAAAACTCAAAGGTCCCAAATTCAAGCTTCCATCCATATCTGGACCAAAAATGCCTGATTGGGATATTAATCTGAAAGGGCCTAAAATGAAGGGAGATGTTGATGTGTCAGTTCCAAAGATTGAGGGCAACATAAAAGCTCCCCATGTGGACATTGAAGGACCAGATATTGACATTGAGGGACCCAAGGGAGGATTTAAAATGCCCAAGTTCAAAATGCCATCCTTTGGAGTTAAAGGTCAGAATGTTGAAGGCCCAGAAATTGATGTCAGCCTCCCAAAAGCTGATGTTGACATTAAAGCTCCTGAACTGGATATCAAAGGACCAGGGGTTGACATTGAGAGTCCTAGTGGCAAGATCAAAGGACCCAAATTCAACATGCCATCCATATCAGGACCAAAAATCTCAATGCCAAATGTGGATTTCAATCTGAAAGGTCCCAAAGTGAAAGGTGATGTGGATGTGTCAGTTCCAAAGATAGAAGGAGACATAAAAACACCTGAGATTGACATCAAAGGTCCAGAGGTTGATATTGAAGGCCCAAAAGGTGGATTTGAAATGCCTAAAATCAAAATGCCATCATTTGGATTCAAAGGTCCCAAAGTGGAGGGTCCAGATGTTGACATTAATCTCCCCAAAGCAAACATTGGTGTTAACGCACCAGATATTGGCATTAAGGGGCCAGAAGTTGACGTGGAATGCCCTGATGCAAAACTCAAAGGTTCCAAATTCAAGCTTCCCTCCATTTCTGGACCAAAGTTGCCTGACTGGGATATCAATCTTAAAGGGCCAAAAATGAAGGGAGATGTTGATGTGTCAGTTCCAAAGATCGAGGGTAACATAGAGGCACCAAAAGTGGACATTGAAGGGCCAGATGTGGATATTGAGGGTCCCAAAGGAGGATTTAAAATGCCAAAATTCAAAATGCCATCCTTCGGAGTTAAAGGTCCAAATGTTGAAGGCACAAACATTGATGTCAACCTTCCAAAAGCTGATATTGATATCAAGGCTCCTGAATTGGATATCAAAGGACCAAAATTGGACATTGAGAGTCCTAGTGGCAAGATCAAAGGACCCAAATTCAACATGCCATCCATATCAGGACCAAAAATCTCAATGCCAGATGTGGATTTCAATCTGAAAGGTCCCAAACTGAAAGGTGATATGGATGTGTCAGTTCCAAAGATTGAGGGAGATATAAAAGCACCTGATGTTAATATCAAAGGGCACGCCATTGATATTGAAGGACCGAAGGGTGGATTTGAAATGCCTAACATCAAAATGCCATCACTGAACGTCAAAGGTCCAAAAGTAGAGGGTCCAGATGTTGACATAAACCTTCCCAAAGCTGACATTGATATCAAAGCTCCAGAAATTGACATTGAAAGCACTGACACTAAAATCAAAGGACCTAAATTGAAGATGCCAAATATAAAAGGACCCAAGATGCCTAATGTTGACATCAATGTTAAAGGTCCCAAACTCCAAGGTGATGTGGATGTGTCAGTTCCAAAGATTGAAGGAGAAATCAAAACACCTTCCATCGACATCAAAGGTCCAAAGATTGATGTAGAAGGACCTAAAGGTGGATTTGAGATGCCTAAAATCAAAATGCCATCACTGAACATAAAGGGTCCAGATATGCAGGGTCCAGAATTTGACATAAATCATCCCAAATCTAACATCAACATTGAAACTCCTGATCTTGATGTAAACCTAAAAGGGCCTAAGATCAAAGGGGAGATTGATGCCTCTCTTCCTAAAATGGCAGGTAATACGAGAGGTCTGAATGCTAACATCCAGGTGCCATCCATCTCTATGGAAGGTGGAAAGACAGGTGTTACATTTCCTAAATTCAAAGGTCCCAAGTTTGGAATAAAATCCCCAGAAATAGAGGGGACAGCTCCCACAGTCAGTGTGGGCACAAAAGGTTCTAAAACAGGAGTGCATCTCCCAGACACTGAAGCAAGTCTCGATGCCCCAGATATCGATATCAACGTAAAGGGGAAAAAGGGGAAATTTAAACTTCCTAAAGTGAAAGGAAAGGCAAAGAAGGCTGATCTTGACATAGACACACCGGCAGTGGACCTTGATGTAGACACACCACATATTCATCTCAAGGGAACGAAGGTAAAGAAGCCCCTCTTTGGAAAACTTCATTTTCCTGATGTGGAATTAGACATAAAATCCCCAAAAGTGAAAGGCGAAGGGTCTGTATCAGAGGGAATGAAATCACCTGACATCAATTTGTCATCTGGTAGTCTGAGTGCAAGTATTGACAGCCCAGATGTTAGTTTGAAAGGGTCAGATGTTAAATTAAAGACTCCCAATATTAAAATGCCAAATATTAAAGGTGGTGCAGAGATTGATGCAAGTGTGTCAGGGGGCAGTGCTGTTGGTGGCCTTCAATTCCCAGAGGGTACAGTAACTTTTCCAAAAATGAAGGTACCAAAATTCGGCATTGCTCTGCCTCAGGTTGAAGGCCAAGTAGGTGGAAGAAATGTTGAGTCAGAAGTTTCAAACAGAGGAGGAATTAACATACAGTCTCCATCCATTAGCTACCAAGCCAGTTCACAAAATATTGAGGTTCCGAGTCCAGAGCTGAGGCACAGTGAGGGCAAAATGAAGGTAAAGATGCCAAAATTGTTTGGCAAATCAAAAGCAAAGGGCAGTAGTGCAGGTGATCTTCGGGGACCAGAGTTAGAATTCAGTGGCAGTGGAAAAGGCAGTAAGGTCCCCAAAGGCTTAAGTGTGCACACAGGGGAAATGGTAGGTGGGAAACTGGAATTAGAGGGTGACCCTGGACTCAGTGTGTCAACTAAAGGCAAGTCAGCCTCACTGGATCTATTCAAAAAATCAAGGCATCGTTCTTCATCTCTGAGTGATGAAGGTGGGCTTGCAGTCAGTTCTCCTTCAACTCACCTAGAAGCTGAGGGGGGCGACATTTCATTAGATCTAGGAGGAAGCAAAGTTGGAGGAAAGAAAGGAAAGCTGAAGTTTGGCACTTTTGGAGGTTTTGGTGCAAAGTCAAAGGGCTCATATGAAGTGACACTTGGTGAGGACAGGGAGGCAGGGGTTGAGGGAGGTGCGAATGTTTCTTTACCCTCTAAAAAGTCAAGATTGTCTTCATCTTCCAGCAGTGACAGTGGCTCAAGAGGTGGTTTTAGGTTCCCAAGAGTTGAACTATCTGTTTCACCAAAAAAATGATTAATTATAAGGCAAATTAAACTATCTCATGCACACTCCAGTGTGTCCTCCTAATATAAATTCTTTCAAACCTAAGGGGACATGTACAGTCATTAACTATGAGTAATTCATTTTTTCAGTAATTTGACAGGAGGGCATGAGATTGTTTAAAATCCCTTAATACTGTAAATAAGATTAATTTGTATTGTAATAATAGATATTGTTTTTTGTACATAGTCCAGATTTATTGAAAACATGCCATCTTACCAAATATTCAACAAGAGTTCATTGCAGGGTTCGCCATTTTTGTCCTATTCATTCTTTTAAATGAATGTTGAACAGGTGTGTTATATTTGTATTCAAGGGTCTTTTGCACAGAACGGATAGTTACAATAGTTATTTTGAAGGAAAATGTTGTTTATACACCAGACACAAATATTAACAGTCACCACTTTTAATGTATGAAAATATTTTATTTTCAAGCTTTTATTTTATGTAATCAGTGCAGGAGCATATGCAACATAGAGATGGCCCTGTGTAACACATTCTAAGGAGTAATGGTGTTGTACATACCATAATTGCAAAGACAATCACTGTTTGGAAACTGTCAACTCTCTAAAATGCTGTCAGTACTTCCTGTTTATTTTTTAGAAAATGTATTCACCCGTAAAATCTATGCCATTTACCAAAATAAGCATTTGCTGCATTTGTTTTCAATGTTTTGCTTCCTAATCCTGTGTCAATTTCATTCTTACCTGTTTGATGATCCTCTGTATTTCATTTGCTTTGTCACTCTTTGTACACACTCCATATTAATATGTAAACAATGTCATAAATAAAAAGTCACTTTTTGATGTTATTTCATGTGTTTGCAAAAAAAAAAAAAAAATCTGTGTTCATAGAGAGTTGCATAGTTTTGATCAGATATAATTGCGATATAACATGATTCTTTGGGTCTATTCTTTTGTGTGCATTCTGCCAAATAAACTAAATAAAAAAAATATATAGAATGTATAATGTTTCTTAAGTCAGTATTTCCCGATTTCTTCATGATATGATATGATATTACCCTATAAGAACATCAGCATTGCAACAACAGTACAATGATTGGCAGGAAGATTATGTGGTTATACTATGTATTACACTAACTTGGCTGTATAAGCTGATGCAGTCATTGTATATTTTATCACTTAATGTGAAAGGCCTACCAACATCGCAAAAAGGCTGACAATGACCTGATCCAAGAAACGCAACTAAAACAATTTCAAAAAAAGAAGTACAGATTAATTGCATCATCGTGTGCCCTAGAGGCGGCCCAAGGCAAAGTGAACATCATGGTCCGAACTCTGACATTACTTCCAGCAAACTCACAAATGCTCTAACTATGGTACAAGACGGGCTTAATAACAACTGCCTTATGCTCAATACAAAAAAAATGGTGTGTATGACATTCACTGAACGACCAATAAATCAGAACAGATCTAAAGTATTAATTGGAGGAGAGGAACTTGAACTGGTAATCCAGTTCCACTACCTTGGTATCACACTAGATGAGAATCTCACATTTAAGAAACACATCAAAAAAACTGGCCAACACATGGGTCGACCCACAGTCTACTACTGCATGGAAAATGATTGACTCTTCTAAGGTATTGCCACACAGGCTGCAAGACATCCTGTTCTCTAGTGTAACAATCAAAACAAATTAAAAGTAATTCATCAGAACACACCTTTGTCTTCCTGCAGCCTTTTATTTATTATTATTTTTTAGCTAAGATCAGCCCTACAAGCTTATGGAGTTCACTGGAACTATCCCTTCCCCTCACATCACTCTGTTTCTTAAACTGATTGAGCACAGGGCCGAGGCTTTACCATTTCATGAATCCATGGAATAGGGAGTTTGGACGTAAACCTAGATTGGGGAAGAATATGGTGCAATCTATGTATGATTTATAAGAATCTAGCACACCAAATAATTCAAGACCATACATAGAGCCTACATCACAGATCAAGTTACAACCTACATTTTTCACATGTTTTGGGCCTGCCAGCAAGTTTTGGGCTTGTGCAGACATACAGTACCAGTATTTGACATTGGTTTTATTCCTAATCCTGCCTTTTGTCTCCTTAATAATATTTCAGATATCACTCTTAAGCAAATTCAGTGTAAAATGGCATTTTCTAGGTCTGCGAAGAAAACAATTCTAAAACACTGGTTTACTCCAGATATATGTATGAAATCATTCTGGATCGATAGCTTTGTTAACACTGTCAACCTTGAGCATATAACTGCACAACTTAATAAGGCACAACTAGCAACTGTACAAGCCTGGAAGTCTTTCTCATGTAGGATATTCTCTTGGACCACGGACAACAACTAGACAATCATTATTGTGTACGTGCTGTACATTTGTGTATTACTTTATGTATGCAGTGAGAGTTTGGACTGGAGGATACTACTACTAATACTACTAGTACCACTAATAATAATAATAATAATAATAATAATAACCATAGTGATTGCAAGCTGCCAACATTGAATGTGCTGTACATGTGAATCATGGTATTTAATTATTGCGCAGCTGTGCTAAAAATAGGAAATAGGATATTATTAACTAAAGGTGGTTTCAATCGTCTTCCTCTTGCAAAATATTATCACTCTGTTCCCATTATAATTCAGGTAACTCAAATTTGACGTCATTGTGGGAATGTAGACAGAGATTAGGATAATTCTGAGAAAATTTAATATTTAGAAGTCCTTTGACATGCTTGAAACAATTATATGTATTGGGTCAAATGAAAAATGTGCCACCCAGTGGTTGAACAATAATTAACCTCCATTAATAGGTTTTGAATATATCTTTGGAACATTTTAGAAGTTTCACTAACACTTTTGTGGTTAATTAATTCAGATCTATACATTATATATCAATAGATTCATGCAAAGTGTAATTTCCACAGTTTTAAAGTTTTTCATTATTACCTGATATAATGCCTACACATACATTAATCATATAATAATCATGTTTTCTTATCAGACAGAAATTAGAGATGGTCTCTCATTATACACATTAAACTTAATTAAAATTACCGCTACAGAAAAAGGGAATTGTGAAAGCACTATTGTGCTTCGAACGCAGGATGTGATCCCAGTGCTCCTGGTTGCATGAATCCCATTGTTGTGGTAGTGAAGAGGAAGGAACTTATCAGGAATTTCCTTTAACAGAGGAAAGTGCCCCTTTCCTTTGTGGAGAGGCAAACATTTTTGGGCTGAAAGAGGGACACAGGAGAAGGGGAAAAAAATTGGAACAGTCCTGCACAGTTGAGTTGAGTCTAAGTTACTGGATTACATGTAGCACGGTGATGGTGGTCATTCAATTTAGAAAATAATTCCGAAATTTGAATGTTGAGGAGTTACGCTAAAGAATCATCAGTTTGTCAGGTAAGATTATTGACTGATTACCGACTTTTTTCAGCATATTTTTCATGGATATTTGCTGTCAATGAAAATGTGTTTTACAGCATAGATATTACCAAATAGAGATATGACATTAACCGCTAAATGTTTTTCTATGCATCCAGTTTACACGTGTCTAAAACTATGTGCCGTTGATTTACGAGGTACAGTAACCTTGTCTGCCTGCTCAGCCATAAATGGAACATTCAACGTCATTTTCTCATAAATTCTCAACTTGTCCTTCCTGACCTCCATAGTGAGTGAAAAGCTGAAACTCGTTTCTTCACCCTGGTCACGTACATACAAGGTCAGGGATATTTCAGCAAGGAATTATTCTTATATTTGCCGGTGGTATTTTCTCTTCCTTCATTTCAAATCACCATTTAAATGTGAGCAGTATGCTGGTAAATGCTGTATAAGTGTCGTGAGTATATGAACATGTGATAGTTTGTGTGTGCGTGGTTGTGTTTTTCATTGCATCTTTATTTGCTGAGCTACGTATAAAACTGTAGTCCCATGAATATGGACAATGGTCAATTATATTTGAAGTATCATTGCCCAACAAGGCATAGGATTTGACATGCAAGGCCTTGCTTCCATCTTTGCAGTAAGTATTTAGTTGATATTCATGCTGGGATCTTGCAGTTGCACATGGTGGAGGGGGTTTCCACACTTATCTAGAATACTCCACTGTACAAGTGGGAGTATAATATGAAATAACCACAAACAGATCACATAATGAATTTGTCACCTCTAGCAAGGCATGAGTGTTGTAATGACGTTGTTTTTCTTACATGCTACTTGGCTTTTTTATTGATTTGCAATATTTTATATATATAATTACAAAATTACCTTACATTAATGCATATCATTTATGATACAAAATACATTTAACTGTCCCAGCTTGCTTTCTAGTGCAAGAATGGCCATATATGCACATGGGTATGTTCACTGGGGAGGCAGATGTTGGATCATAATGTGGTTTACCACACCAGTCTGACATCTAACATCTCATGTGGCATGCAGCGCACAGCCAGATGGTGTCCTTGACTCCTGCAAGAATAGAGGATACTTGGTGTGATGTGTTGCTATACATTAGATCATATCTCACTCTAATAGGCCTTTATCATTATGATGCATCTTGACTTTCTAGACAAGTAGATAGTGTCCATAAAATATCCTATCCCATCCTAATTCCTATGAAAGCATTCTCATAGAACCCATTGTCATAGATTATTAAGACCAAAGGTTGGTTTAGCTACTGTATTAATCTATCTTTAGTGGTAATGAAAGATTTCAGGGGAATTGTTATTCTTATTCCTGTTTCTGAATGTGTTTTGGGTGCATCACACCATGAAGCTGTATTTAAAGATAATTGTAAAAACGTTCATAATATGTTGTTGGTATTGTCGCGGAAATCTTGATTCTGCTGGTGGTGAGTCAAAGAACAAGACTGGAGTGGTAGCATGCACCCAAGTTTATTCTCTAGAGCAGAGCCAGTTCAGATCTCCATGGGGCCCTAGGCAAAATTCTGCTAAGGGGCCCTCCTAACGGAACCCCAAAAACTTTCAACAGTCGCACCTGACACCCAGTGTTTTCACTCATCCCCCCTTTAAACATATTGCACTGTTGGTCTAACTAAGAATAAATTCAGAACAAATCAAACTAAATGTGTAAACAAACATCAGGGCATGCATGTTAATGTTTGAAATAACTCACCATTAAATAAAACTAAAATATAGATAAGGCTACTATTAATTCAGCTCCATCAAATTGGCTGCACTTGTTTTACTTTCATATACTTCAAATGTAGGTAATTATGTATATTATTATTTATTATATTATTATTATTTTACCACCATTGTCATAATATTTCACAACTAAGTTTTATTTAATTCACTAAGATATCTGCATCTATATTTGCCTGTATCCAAGCAACCAAATTCAATCTTAGTCAATATTTATCCATTACTTTCCATTTTGTATAAGTGCAGTTGTAACTACACTACAACTAAAATCATAGAAGCCAGCAAGACGCACACAGAGACCAGCGTTCACCCAGGGCTCACCACCCTTGCAGGTCAAACACAGACCAGTCCCTCCCACTCTCCCACCCGGAGAGGAGAGTTACCTGACTGTTGTTCCCGCAGGTCACTGTCATGCTGTTTCTTCCCCCTTAATTCCCCAAGGGATAACTCCACTTCATCGTGGCATGCTAAACGCTGTCTTGCTAGGAATCCGGTAGGCCAACACGTGCGCGACGGACGGTCACGTCGTCAGTTTTTTTTTTTTTTTTTCACGGGGCCTCTATTATTTTGCGGGGCCCTACGCAACGTGCGTAGTGTGCGTATTGGGTGAACCGGTACTGCTCTAGAGAAGGGAACAGAACAGAACTACACAGCAGATAGCAGTTCAGAGTAGTGCCCCAAGAACAGAGGTTGCAGTCCCTTCTTATACCCCACTTTATGACTCTGGTTACTTCATTACTACAAGCACTTCTAGCTTTCTCAGACAATAAAACAATCCAACAGTGTTACTCAACAAATGTCTACCCCCGTTGTTGGTTTCTCTGTAGGTATTTACAACCTAGAGCAATTAGTAAACAAGGTTGTACGTGGGACATCCTAGTGTCCTTCTTCTGTTCCCAGGTTTATTATGGTCAGTTCACAAATGTCTCCACTAATGGAGTTAACAGGAGTACAAACAAGGTTTTGCTACTACTACTACAAAGATTACGTTACTACTCATTACAAGGAAAATACTAATCATAGCAATTTTCCACCACAACTCCCCCCTTTTTATCATTTATGATAAACTATTCAGACATCAGTGTAGAAAATGCATAAGCTTCAATCCAACACATCATTGAGAATAGAATAGTATAAAGCATCAAGTGCAAAGGAACCAAGTGCCTCCTGGACTAAAATTAATGTGTGGGGGATTGTAATACTGCATTATGTAATAATGCTGCATTAATGTAATAACGAAATATGTAATAAACTTCTTTTGTAATAAGTT
The DNA here is from genome assembly GCF_905171665.1 of Trachurus trachurus. Lineage (NCBI taxonomy): Eukaryota > Metazoa > Chordata > Actinopteri > Carangiformes > Carangidae > Trachurus > Trachurus trachurus. The sequence continues at coordinate 17,828,425 of NC_139894.1, read as the reverse complement.
GTTACATTTTGCATCAGTTATTACAAATTGCTGGTGTTGCACCTTTTTATGAAGAAAATGTAATAATTTGGTGCATTATGTAATAAACCACCAAAATGGATGTCTTAATTAGAAAAAAAACATTCGGACCATCAGAACAACACTGACTTTAAGCATACTCTTTAATTTCTAAAACCAGTAGGATGATCAAATCTAAATCAAATATAACTTTATTCATTATAATAGGCTACATCCCCTGGGTTACATGCTATCATTCCGACATCCCACCATTCCAATAAGGCTTTCAATATACTGTTCTGTGCGTTCACACCAAAAGCTTCCAAAGCATCAAAAACGCTCGAGGGTGGGCTTCAGACTAGACAGCTCCCAAAACGGCAAATATTTTCAGCCGCTTTGGCCGCTCGTCACGTGACTGATGTCAAAGTTTGATCGCGCTGGTCATTGGGGAGCCGAAATACAAAAAAAAAAGAAAAAAAAAGGCAGCCGGAGGCACCTCTATTCTGACAGGTTGCCGGCGAACCGCGTCATAGCTAATTACCCTAAAGTTAACCGTGGCTCAACTTCTCGTCTGGTGACGCTTTGGACGCTTTGGAAGCGCGGTGACGCCAGTTGACACTTTGGACACTCAGTGTCGCTGGGCGCTCATTGAAAATGAATTGACTTCCGGCGTTTTGACGCTTTGGAAGCTTTTGATGTGAACACTCTCTACTTCTGGACTCTATCTATCTGGCCTGTCTAGCCTCTACCTGGTCTTTTTTATTAAACTTAACCAACTCCTTTCATCATTGCCTAAGCCCAACCAGTGCAAAATCTTTTAGGGGAAAAAGGAATTGTCGGAAAGGCAGGATGTTTAAAAAAAAAAAAAAACGTCATTCCGACCATAGGAGGCAAGAATTGTCGGAATGATGGGATGTTTGATAGAAAATTAAGTATTGCCATTTAGACAATTAGAGGCTCATGTCAGACTGATGGGATGTCGGAATGGCCGTTGTCCCCCATCCCCTGTGTACCGTCAACCAATGATGCCCCTTGCGCTCCACACTCACACATACCGGTACACACACAATTCCACAGGCAGGAACAAGAGGAACAATGATACTACACAAAGTAATTGGGAGTCTGTGGTCCAGTCCATGTAGATATTCATATAGGCTACTCGTGCCACACATTGGCGGGTGGTTTATTACATAATGCACCAAATTATTACAATTTCTTCATAAAAAAGTGCAACACCCGCAATTTGTAATAACTGATGCAAAATGTAACAACTTATTACAAAATGCGGCAAAGTTTATTACATATTGCATTCAAGATTTTTATTACAAAATGTGGCAGATTATTACAGAATGCGGCATTATTACACAATGTCGTGAAAATTTATTACATTATTACTAGGGCTGTCAGAGTTAACGCGTTAATCGCGATGCGATTAATTAAAAAAATTAACGCGATTAAATTTTTTAATCGCGGTTAATCGCTGCCCATTTTGTCCTCTGTCTGCTGGACTGGAGGACTGGAGTGTGGGACCTCCAGTCCAGTAGGTGGCGGTAAGGCACCTTCAAGTTGGTTGCTACACAAATATACACAGTCTAACATATATCCACAGCTCCATCCATTGATTTTTTGACGGCTTTGTTGTAAACAAATGCACGTGGCCAGGCAGAGGTGTAGCAAAGTAACGGGCAATTTCCACTGGATGCAATTCGTTTCAATTCTGTGTGAGTGTCATGCATCATGTGTTATGATTAGGTACTAGGCCTACTAGGTCTGGTCTAAAAGTTGTTTGTCTAGAGATTATAACACTTTGGAGTGTTGAAAGTCCAAAGCGCCATATATAATATTTTTAATAGAGATTAATCGCGAGTTAACTATGGAAAAAATGCGATTAATCGCGATTAGAAAAATTAATCGTTTGACAGCCCTAATTATTACATAATGCGGCATGTAAAGGATAATGTATACTTCACGTCTGGGTTTCATACAACCTGTCAGGGTTTATTTCTCTATAACAACCGACCAACTATATACATTATCCCGCATAAACATAATGTTGATCAAAATACGACTTTCATCGATTTATAATTGCATCATTTAGCGAATCTGCAAGACTGGTCACGTCCACCGTTTTGCTGAGCCTCCTCCTGGTCGTGCATTTGAAGCCTTTGATAATCAATCAGTGGATCGATAGATTACCATACACGTGTTACGATGTGTGCATTGTGTGTAGTCGTATCTGTCATAAACAAGAGATTAACTTTACTGTTTACGGGGCGCGTTTGTGTTGCGGAGTCACGGTGCCACCGAGAAGAGAGGAGAGCTGTGACACCGCGTCACAGGCTCTGATCAGCAGGTTTGGTTTCCGGCCACGATGTGGAAGGAACCTCCACTCTACCTGTAACAAGTTACAAGTCATTTATAATATCACTATTAGTCCGAAGCTGTTCAATGATTGTAAAAATGAAACATAAGGTAAATATCCTGGCTAGTTTCTCTTTTCTGTGCTGCGCTGATTTTCGTTCAATTGTCATTATACAGAAATAACGGGCCGTAGAACGCAGCAATGGACCAATCAGAGAGCAGCATTCAATAGAGCCGTGTAATAATATTACATAATGCAGTGTTACAGGCAATTAAAGGCAATAGCCTACTTAAAGCTATGGTCTACGATTTGAAAGATTGATCATTATTATTAATGTCATTTAGACATGTGGTTATGGCCCTATAGTATGACCTACGCAATGGCTCCTATTGGTCAATTTCTCTCTCGTACCCTCCATCCAACTCTCCTGCTCCTCGTCTTCCTGAGACGTCCCGCCTGGTCCCCACCCCCTTCTGCTTTTGAAACTACAAGTGGTTTGTAACTGCTCTGAGTAGCTCAGCCACAGACACATTGAATCCATGAATTCAATTTCCATCAATTCAATTTCTGTGAAGAAAGCGCAGGTCTGCCACTGAAAGCCCCACACTGTAGGATTCACAGAGGCACAGAATGTGTTGAAGCCGTCATACCTACTTCAATGACTTTAGAAAAAATAAGGTTGAAAAACTATGTAGTAGGGCTTGAAAAGACAGAGGGGAAGAGGAGATGCGACAAAACGTAAGTAAACATCGGGTCATCGTTGATCACCGATGGTATTATATGGAGAGAAAGCTCCGCCAAGATATAAGCCTGAGAAGCGACGCTGATACAGCTGAGTTTTTGTTGAAGAGGTCATACTTGGTTATTATTGTGGAAGTTGTGACTTGTGAATCAAATATTGTTAATCTGCATTCAAAGCTGGCGCCATGTTTGGTTTCTGCTGGCAGGCTTGAGGGTTTGGGGTATGTCGTTACGAGGCTCTGAGGGGAGGGACATACAAGCTCAGAAGGGAGGGGTGTGGGGGTGTGTGTGTGAAATGAAAATAATTTTATGTTCATTTAAACATATGAAAACCACCAATTATAATGCACACCCAATTGTATTGCTGCTTTAGATTATTAACAGTCATTGGGTTCTTACATTATAGATGATTGCTAATTCTGTTGTGAAACGGTTCATGTCAAAAGGTGAAGGTCTAAGGCACAGCAACCCAAGATGGCTTCTTTTACAGACGAATGAAACCTCAGAGCAACTGACCCAGTGCTGTTGTGGTTACATTGACTCGAGCCAAGTGTATAAACTCTTTAAATTATCAGAATCCCCAGTAGGTAGCAGTTACACTATTCCTTTTAGGCTCCACAATAACATAATACAATGTAAAATATTATTATATCTAGAAAAAGCACTTATTAATTATTCAGTGTTTTGCCTCTCAACTGTGAAAATAATGTTTGAAGCTCCTCCATTCTTATTATATCATTAGCATAAACACTTGGATATAAACAAAGAATCATCCACTCTCTTCATGCAGTCCTTCTACTTTATACAGTTTTTCTCTGTAGACTTGATTTGAATAATGCATCGACCTGAACATTTTATAATGCACATTTCTTGATCGTTACGTTTCTTGATCTATGTTAGTTGGTGAAAATCCTCATCTATATTATAATCTTTGTCTCTATTGTGTCACTTGGCATGTGTGAAAAACACATTGATTAAAAGTAAAAAAAAAAGAAGATAATTCTCATTGAATATTACTAGGAAGGAGTAGTGAGCTGCAGAGCATGTACAAATGCACAATCATTTGTGAGTGGCAAGAAATAGTGTTCACATCATCTTTAGCAGTAAATGTGTTATTTAAATTTAGAGGATGGAAGAAATGTGTAGTCTGGAAGTTTAGGTTATTCAAAAATAATTTATATATTAAATCAATATCTGTGTAACTACCCCATCAAAAAATATGGGCAGTTTTCCTTTAGGCACTACACAGCACAAGAGCAAAGCTGCAGTGGGAGGTGGTGGAGGCGGATGAGAGATTGCACAGTATTGAAATCCAGCAGTTTGAGTGCAAGGTTCTCCTCTCACCTTTGTCATTGGAGGCAAAATTTGGAAACGAGTACAGAAAGACAGTGCTGCATTTTCATGAATTTTACAAGATGTCAATATGTAAGCTTGCAGCGATAAACACAGTGAAAACAAAGTGTTAATAGGGAACTCAGATGCAGAACATTAACACTGACTGAGTAAATCCAATGTAAAAATCCATAAATCCTTACCAGATGCTATGCAGTATCAAGCAGGTAGGATAAGCTTAGGATGGCTTGTTGTGTTTCACAATCTTTCATGGTTCACAATTCATTTCTAAATCCAATTACCACCTGTCCTTTGGGCATTTGCAGTTTCCAATGACAAGTGTATTGGAAACAAAAGTACCAAAAACAACCAGATCAAACAACAGTGTTGACAAAATACCCTACAGAATACCTGCATGACACTTTTTCCATATGCCAGTGACGTTGTCAGCATTGATCACATTCCCTAAAATTACCTTGTATGCTGTTTCACAGCCTGTCTGCCTTTTGAAGTAGGAGTTTAGTCGTGGTATCTCAATTACCTACAGTGGTGGAGTATTAAGATTATGCAGTAGCTGGATCTATTTTTGAAATGTAAAAGACTGTTTTCTGAAGCCCTGACTAGGGATGAGGCAGCTTATTGACCTTGAAGGTTCATCAGTATGTAGTTTTTCACTTGTAATCGCAGGGAGCTTTCAACACAGCGACTGAAGGGGAATATTTTTTCTGCATGGCTACCTACACTGAGACAGTCCCCCATGGGACTCTGTTTGATCTGAGGATAGCAGGCTGTACAGATGCATGTTAGTATGAGATAAATTTCACTTGCCTTTAACAGTGTGAGTTGATGTGTGTTGCTTATTTATGAGTTATTAATGTATCCCTGGTTTTCTGATTATGAATGAGCATGCAGATATATCCACATACATTAATGTATTACATCGTGCTAATGGTCCCAATCATACAGTGTAGGTAGTCGTCTCCCTTGTTCCCTCCTTGAGCAGGCAGTGATTTACTTTGTTAAGGTGTGACCTCATCATCCTAGCTCCATGATCCTCCACCTCCCCCTGCATGCGCAGGCAGCCCTGATATCACACAAGCATACATAGTCACACGGGGACACACAGAATAGCAGCAGAGGGGACTGGGCAGGGCTGGGGAGATTTTCTCATTTTATTTGCAGGTTATATGTGTCTATCTCTCACTGTGTGTGTGTGTGTGTGTGTGCACAGGAGAGACAAGCAGAGAGGGAGAAAGCGAAACAGGGGAGACGAAGGGGAGGGAGTGTGGATCATGCATGTGCATTAACTCAGCTCCAGCGGCGCAGCAGCAGCAGCAAACAGAAACAGCAGCAGCACAGGAGGAAAGAGAGAGAGGGAGAAAGACAGAGAGGGAGAGTTGGAGGGAGGGTAGTAGTCTCAGGCACAGGAACAAAAGCTGCAGAGGACTGCTTTCCATCTCCACTAAAAGAACAACGGAGGAGTAATAGAAGGAGGAGGGGGTGGTCATGATAGTAGTGAGACAATAACGGAAGAGAGGACGCACACTGTAGTCAGTGAGGACTGAAACCAAGGCTGTTCTCTTCTTTGCTCTCCATGTTTTTGGGGACTCAACGTACCATTGCCTTCGTCTCCAAACCCAGAAGAGGATGTCTGTGTCGGGGAAGAAGGAATTTGATGTAAAGCAGATCCTCAGGCTTCGCTGGCGCTGGTTCAGCCATTCATCCCAAGGTTCGGCCGGTGGTGGAGGTGGTGGCGTTGGCGGTGTGGGAGGCTACATCCAACAGGATGGCCTGGACCACAGAGGGACGCCTACCCAGGGTCGGTTGAAGAGTCACTCACGGGAAAGAGGTGTCGGAGGACTACGGAAGACTAACAGCCCGGTCCACAGCATCTTGGCACCAACGCCGGGGCCCACGCCTGTCTATGTCAGAGCAGGGCAACAATCATGGCACCATCAACAGAGCACCATCCAGGGTCTCCAGGTCAATGAGGAGAATTCAAAGAGCAGCTCCTCACCCAGTTCCACAAGGAAAGAGGACACAAACACGGGGCAGGAAAATGTGAAAAGCAGCACAGAGGAACCTGCAGAGGTGGAGGCCAGAGAGAGGTATGACTGTCATTAGGTTTTAGATATTATAGGAGACACAGATTGATTATGTCGCACCACATCAGTCACTTTCTGAGCATATGCTATGCTCAGTTAGCAGAATGCTATTTTGGGAACACGTGATGTCTTCATATTGCATAGTGAAAGTCTTGCTGCTAAATAAAATCTGCATCTGACAGGGAAAGTCTGACGTCTGAGGGAGAACGTGAGGATTAAAAAGTCTGAATGAGTTGTTGTGATCATGAAAGATGTGCACAGCCATGCGATAAACAACAAAAGCTGCTCACAATTGAACACACAACTATCACACTTAAAATCTAATTTCAGCATATCTTCGATTAAATACATTTATACTGTGCATGGTGACAGTGTCCACATTTTAACTTCATTCAACATTCACAGTGCCACGCTGCATATAGATCCTTCAATTAGGACGAGAGTAAATTATCTGCACAGCTCTCATTTTCCAATTGACTCAGGCTCGGCACCTGCCACCATGGCTCACCTGGGAACTGCTCATCCTCATTGTCCACAGCATGTTAGGTGGGATAAACCAATAAAGCATCCTTTTAATTATTCAGTGGACCAAAAGCCAGGGCTTTTTCTTCTCCCTTGTCTGTGTTGCGGTCCAGATTATATGCACAGTATGCCTTCGCCTGGTTCCTCAGAGTATCACTGAGGAGCACGCTAATGCATTTTTTCATAGAGTTAGAAGTGGATGGCGGGAAAGTGCAATTACCTCACGTACCGGACCTATAAAAAGAGAAGGTAGTGCAATCACATGAATTATCTAGACTGCCACTAAAAACACGTTAAAAGGCAGAATCTATCATAACGGCTGGGGCAGGCTATTGAATGTATTTTCCACCAAAATCTTTTTACCAATGCTAATGTCAAACTCTCAGGGTCATAGATGTTTTTCTCCAGCTATAAATCCCACCCTCTGCCTTTCCAGGTTGTTTTTCCCCCTCCTGTCTTCCATGTGATCCTACATCTTCTTCCAGGAAGTAAACAGGTTAGAGATGCGTATGTGCGTGTGTGTGTGCTGTCTGGCAGAACACTAAAAGCACCTCACATCACGGATGAAAAGAGCAACTCTCCTTTTATCTTGTCTGTGACATTCTAAGGTGATTGTTCCTTAAGCTTTTCTTATTTCTGCACACTTTTATTCGATGCACCTTGTGATGAAACGAACAATGAAACTGAAGTAGTCCCTTTGTATTAGAAAAAGCTCACTTTGATTAAATAGATAAATAAGTGCTTTCTACCTACAGCCAGAAATGTGTCAATAAGGATTAAATAAAAGCTAGGGGCAGTGGATGGTCTGAAGCACAGAACATGAATTATTCCGAGTTAAAATAAAATAGTTTGGAATCAGCTCAATGTTCTGCTCTCCGTGTTGGCATAATTGGCAGATGTTCATGTTTTGGGGTCCCTATGTGTGAAAAGTGCATGCATAAAAGATGTGCCTCACAGTAAAAATGTGTAACTCCGGCTCTCAGGGGGACCTTGAGTTCATGCTGGCCATGTAAAATGCACCACAGCCATCATATTTTGACAATGATACTGAAATATTAAAATGGTTCTGCTCTGTTGGATCATAAAAGTTGGCTCAGATACACTGAGCTTTAGTGATTCCCATTTATGAATTTGATAATCAGCAATGGATTCAGCCCCAAAAGTCATTTTATTTCTTTCATTCTTTTGCAGTGTACACAGAAGATGAATCTTCCAATGGCAGAATATTGACAGACAGTTCAATCACTTCTCCTTTCATACAACTAAATGAATCACCCTGTCAGCAGCTGTTTTACATAATTATTAAGGCATGGAATTTGTGTTTTCAGCTCATTCATTGGGCAGCAAAAATTAATTTGACATGAACAGTTAGCAGGGAAATACACATCTGCGTGTTGCTCGATGCCACATTTCAATCAAAGTTATGTTTAATGGAAAAGCAGTCACTCCAGAACTGTGAAGGACCAGTCGCTTCAAATGACATTTGGACATGCACTGCATCTGTAGATGTACAAAGTTGCACAGCGAATCAGGCCAGTGACTGTGTGACACATCATGGCTTGCATGTTCATTGGCGGCTAAGCAGATGTGTGGATGTCACTGAGATATGCACATTCATTTACTCCACCAGCTGGGTGGCCCTATTACGTCTCACATCATAAATCCTTGACACATAATTTGTCACAATCCCTCAGGCTGGCTCTAGAAATGAGTTCTGCTGGCTGTGAAAAATACAAAAGTTTTAGCTGTTCCTCTGTCGCTGGAAAATATGTGTCAGTTATTCTATGCTACATGCCCCTCAGTGATTACTTTTTGCTCACAATGTCTACAAGAAATCCATCCCATCAGTTTCCGCCAGTTTTTTTCCCATTGATTTGGTTCCTAAATTCTGTTACTAATATTTATGATTGTTGTCAAAGTGATCTAACTGGCAGTGAAAAGAGCTCATTCTAACTCATGGGTGGATGCTATTGGAGTAAATTATGTGGAAAAAGCATATATTTAAAATTCTTCACTTCTTGATGGTTTGATGTTTTGTATTAATAGTTCACTGGTAAACATTGAGCTAATGAAACATATTTTCGTCTTTATATTTAATGTCCTTTATTATGTTTTGTAGTAAATTCTAAAAATAATTGTGTGTGCCATCACTGCCATGGGCACTGAAGATAACTCAATAAGTCAATGACTCATTTATGTTGAGGTTTATGCTGATGTAGTTATAGTCATTTGTAGTCTATTTGTATTCTCCTGAGTTAACCTTTCTCATCGTGGCTGGTATATCTACGTACAGGGCTCTTCAGGATATCATACCTTATTTCTTCTCCCACCCTTGCTCCTAATGTCCCTACATACTATCTATAAACTGTGGGTTTGTTCTGTCCTCACGACTCTCATCCAAATAACCTCTCCCTATTGTTGGCAGAGAATATATGACAGAAGTTAACCTGAATGGAATGGAAACCCTGACCTCTCCCACATAAACACTAACAGAGGCTTGAGTCAGCGGGCTGTTAGTTTGAATGATGTCTCAATTCTCTCTACCGCCTCGGAAAAGAAATACCACCACCTCTCCCCCTGTCAACAGCAGTAATTCAGATATTTGTTGGATGCCTCATAACACCACAAGGCTTATAGGGTCTCATGCTACATGTGACACATTCCGCGGAGGCGTCCTTAAAATGCTGTAAATCACCAAATACAGTACATCTCTTGTAATCTCAAAATGACATCCTCACGGATTAGAAGATTCTGCGATCACATATACAATTGATTTTGAATGTTCTTTAACTTTGCCAAATCAGCATTCTGTAGGCTACACAACAGGGCCATCTCAGAAAGAAGCTAAACATTCATTGAGGAGGAGCCCCTTTTTGTGCTTTCACAGGAAGCTTTGAACAGATAAGAGCTACAACAATACTGTATGCTGGATTTATTCTCTCATTTCTGTTCAAATGGATTGGCCATTCCCCCCCAAATGGTCTTAATTCAGAGGAAGCAATCCCTGACAAAGCCTTCTATGAATTTTACATGGCTGCTATTAGTAGGGGCCATGATGTAGTTCACCAGTGTCCTGAGGCTCACATCCAGTAATTTGCATTGCACACAACCATGGACAACTGTGATCAAGCTGAAAATATGATGGTGTAGGCAAAAAATTATACAGGGAGGTATTTTAGAAAATAACCAGTGGGTTAAATATAATGTGCATATAGAACATACAATACAATTTAAGACCATCTTTAAGAATTCAGGAAAATGCTAAATTGTTGAATTAATCTTTGAAATAATTTAGTTTCAAATCCCTCCATATTAGCGTTAGAATATAAAGACTCAAGATCTGAAGACCACCAAGATATAGGCCTACACTAATAATGCATACCGTATATTGTCCAGGACCCACCACTGTAATGTGATGGATTAATTTAAATTAATAAATTACGGGCATTTGACAACAGTCTCATCCACTGTGTGAGTTAACCTGCCATGCCATCAGCAAAGCAGTGAGGAGCTTTTTGCTAAGATCTGCACATTTTACTTACTACACCCTCAGCCCTAAAACACACACACACACACACAGCACAGCACAGCAAGGCTAATCTACAGAATGAACAATGAGTGAAACACACAATACGGAATTAAAAATGCCCTCACATGCACCTTTTCAAGGCAGATGGAGCATTTAGTATGCTTTATTTAACATCATAAAAGAGTGAAGTGTCAATTTTGAAATACATGCATCATGCTCTGTCACACTATTCTCACAGATATCTCACTTTCACTTACTGTGTTAGAATTTCAGGAACCAACAGCTATTTGGACTGATAATTCATCATTTTCACAGTGCAATATTTATCTCCTTTTAATGTAGTTTGTCAATATAAAAATCTCCATCTCACCTGAGATGTTCATTAGCCTATCTATTCACCAGTGGCGTGCGGTGACCTAGGACAGGGTAGGCAGGCGATCACAGAGCACAAGATCACAAACCCAACTCATCAATAACAGGATCGCGATATTGGACCACCGCTCAAATTACACAACAAACCGTTAACAATTAATCCACACTCAAACCGAAGCAACAATAATGTTAAACTCAACACTTGCAAGGTTTACAATAGATATGACAGACAACCTGGGCTGTGTGCGTGCGTGTGTAAGAAAGAGAGGGAGAGAGAGAGAGAGAGAGAAAGTAGGCTAGGACGTGAAATTTGCTTACTGTTAGCTACAGTAGCTCAGGCGTTGGTCTCCCGTCAGGTAAAAGCTGCCTTTTATTGCTCAAATGAAGCTCATTAAGTTGTCAACCTCTCCGGTAGAGTTATCCATCACTGCAGTTGAATTAGCCGCTAAATTGCTGGACGCAGAAACCGAGGGGGCCGTCTGTGTGTTGACAATTCACGAAAGCAACGTGTCGTGAACGTAGGCCTACCTGCAGCTCACACAGTAGAGTTACGTAAAGAGGCAGCGTAGCGCTCTGCATCTTGGCGTCAATGTGGGAACAAAGTGCGCACGCGCCACATACACACCGGCCAGAGCGATTGATGCTCTAGTCTGACACCGTCATGGCAGAAGAGGCAGAGCATCCCGGAGCCGCTGCTCTGAAATACAGTACGACGAGACGGCGAGTGGCTTCTCCAGCCGCTGCCTGGTCAGAGGTAAACTCTGTTGAGTCGCGTTATTAGGCTATGAAAAGTACCAAATGCTGACACATTTAAAACCTAGTTATCTGAAAAAATAAATAAACCTTAGATAAATTAAATAATTTATTTTTTCCTGACAGCCTAGGTGAGACACTGCCTCACCTGCCTCCCCTGACTGCAGGTCCCTGCTTCACAGACAAGAAACTACTCCACCAATCTTATACAGTGTGCGCAGTATTGGTAAAAGCTGAGGGGAAAAGCAGGAAATATTTCATTTTTGTAAATAGCTGTGGCAATTTTTCATTGTACTCTCTAACATAAAGGGCCATGGCCACGTTTGGAGCAGATTTCAAAAGACATGGTTCCTGTGTGCAGCTGCATTCGCTCTGTCATTATCAATATTGAGCACGTACTGTATGTCTGGCATAACAATAGCATCAGAAGAAGAATGTCTGTTCTAAGCCTGGGTGAGATAGGGAAAGTGCGGAGGGGAAAATCTATTCCAGCGCAAAGTTATCATTTCAGTCTCACTGCTGGGATCAAGTTATTACAGTCAGCGTATATATACTACTGTATTTCTCTCCACACAAAGCCAAATAGCAGTACACTGACTGTCAAAGCACAGAGGCATTAAGATCTCATGGAATATATAGACTTGGCACATGCAGCATCAGGCTTTGTAGGGGTTGTTGGATTGTCAACCCAACCCAAGCTACTCAGCAGCCTTCAGGGGCAAATGGCTGTTATAATCCATTTTGAAAGAGACATTTCCCATTTGGCCCAGGCAGGCACGACTTTCCCTCTTGTAGAGGGATGGAGTTGACACTAGTTGGAATATGACTGAGTTTCTCAGCAACATGTCTGACTCATAACCTTTACAGCTAGCAGCTAATCCGAGCTGATGAAAGCACAGTCGTCGAACTGTTCATCTCTAAGGGCAGCATCAGCGCGATGAGAGCTCGATCACAGCAGAGGGAACAGAGGGAGGGGCATTAAACATAACTAATAAGTGTTATTTTTAATGGGTCTTTACTTTATATCACTGCATCTGGCTTTATTTTAAGCTTAAAAAAATAGCTGACATTTTTCAGTGACACAGCCTTGAAACTAGTCTGCATAGCTTCTCCTCCACCTGCATTGCAGGGTGATTTAAGTATGCAGTGTCTTTTCTCAGATCCAATTAGTCACATTGCGATGTGATAGTTCTGGAAAGGTGTGAGGCAACAATGACAAGACTTCAGGTGATATGTCCTCACGGAAATCTCATGCGTAGGTTAAGCTGGGATGGCTCTTAATTCTCTCTCTGTTCAGGCTTACTTCATTTTATTTTGTTGGTTAATTTACCTGCTCATAATTCTTATAGGCACATTGAAATCCATGGAGCGCTGTTGGGCTATGGGAGTCCTTTTTGAATTGCTTGCGTAATGTGCGATGTACAGCATTATCCCAGCAGCAGTTTCTCTGGAGTAAGGTGTTCTGAGGCTTTAGTGCCTCGATAAAATTGGGCTATACCTCTGACGATCCAACCCACTACTGAAAGCGAACTGTACACCTCAGAGAAATTTACTGCTCCCCAGAATGTGATACCAATGCAATTAGTGTCGGAGAGATTGGTAGGCATGAAAAATCCCTACAGCATGCCTTGGAGCCAATACAAAGGCAATGCATCTTAGTTTTACGGCCCTATTGCTTATTCAGTCTTGTTTGGTGTTCCTCTCCAAGACTCCAGAGTCAGTGGGGAATTATTGTGACAGGGCAATAAATTACTCCTGAATTTAGCATAAAGTCTCCCAATAAAGATTAGACTATAGGATACCACTGTGACCAGAGACCAATATAAACAATTCCAGGAAGGAAAACATTGCTTAAGACAAATAAAGAGGAGGGAGTCGCACAGTCGACTAAAAACTTTATAATAGGGAGTTAATCAGGACATCAATAAAACCCACCACCCCCTCCATCTTCCTTGCATTATTGGTCTTAGAATGCACCAATACATTGCGCTGCCAAGCATCACAGGACTGTCAGTTCATTTGTATTGACATATCTGTAACTTTGCTGCAGCTCTCATATGAGCCCATGAGTGGTAATGAGTGGGAACATTAAGTGTCTCTTTAAATAGCAGTGACATTTTTTTTCTGGTGCACTATCAGTCTTTACACAGCACAGACACCATGAGATGACAGTAAATTCCATCAGAGAAACGGCTTGGGTCTGTTTATTTGGCGTAACAAACAACCTAAATGTCAATGAGTGGACTTGCTCTGTGAAGGACTCCAAAGTGACTGGGCTGCATTATTTGCCATGAGTCTGAGGGATTACTTGGATGCCTGTAAAACAGCATGTAATCTAGCAGCCCGTGGGGACACAGACCCAGCCTCACCACAATGCTGCGAGGAACAGGCTTGTTCACTTGTTAAGTCCCTGTCTTTGGAAAACACACAGATATGCAGATGCACGCAGGAAGAGACACAAAGGCGTGCACGCATACAAACATAGGGAAATTGTGTCTGGGAAGCTGTTGCATAGATCACAGTGCTTGCTTGTCCCATTGGATTGAAGTGCTTAGTTATCCATTTATGTGGAGTTTAGTCCATAATAATTTTCAGTTCAGCTTAGAGTGGCAAGAAAGATGCAGATGCACCACGGGGAACAGAGGAGTCAGGAATGCCATGTGTCCAAATAAGCCCTTTTGTGTACTCAGTAATTTGTTGCTTATCTTGCCGTGTACAGCTCTTTAATTTATTTATTTATTTCATACTTGGACAAGGAGGATGAACAGTGAGTTTAATTAATTTGTCTCCCTGAATTAAAATGTCCTCATTAATTTCACCTGTGTCTCAGGTTTCTTTCTGATTTTGAAGAGACGGCATGCCATGATGTAACAGGAACAAATGATTTCTGGTGCAGTGGAAAAGGGCTTTCAGAATGTACATTAAAAGCACAGAACAAAGCAAAGCATTTTTTTCTCTCTTCTTTTCTCCTTACAGGTTGGCTCTGAGCACCTTCTCCAGAATGAACACCAACTCCTCAGATGAGTTTTTCCAGGCCACAAATCATGCAGAGCAGACTTTCCGTAAGATGGAGACCTACCTCCAGCACAAGCAGCTGTGCGATGTCCTCTTGATAGCAGGGGATCACAAGATACCAGCTCACAGGTTGGTGTTTGTGCCGCTGTCTGCTTTGATTTTATTAATTATATACCTGCATCTGTTTTGGTTAAGATTTAAAGAGGCTCATCTGGACTCACTTAAAGAAGTGTCAGTGTGAGCATCCTGGCTTCTGTGTGGACCGAAGTTCATATGCTGAAACATATTTTGTAATTAATAGATGAAGTTTTGAAATGTAGAGCAAAGTCCTTTTGATTTTCAGGTGACAGTTGACAGGAACGATATGCAAACTCCATGTGCACTGGGCTAAATAATGCACACCGCTGGGGTTTAATTACAACTCAGCCCTTCCTCGTTTCCAGAGTACATTTGATACTTGGAGGAACACTGTGGTCTGCAATGTAGAGGTGTCAATATTTGGGCATCCAACCCTCAGTTGAATGGCTGTAACATTCCCAATGTTCACTGAGTACATGTGCTTGCATGTCTATCCATCAGTGCATTTTGTTAGTTCGTCCAGACAGACTCATGAACCAGAAACTAGAATGCTGAGAGAAAAAAGTATCAGTGACTGACCTAGTTGGGGTGAAATGAACAGCTCCCTGGGTCCGGGTCAGGGTACCAAAGTATAATCCGTTTGGTACCCAAACCTCCCTCACTATCTGTTTCAGTATAGCTTTATATTTGCTCTTATGACACAACTGAGTAAAGCAGTTATGACATATAGACATAGTAAATGACACAGCCTATAATAAATATACAGTGTCTTAATTGTGTTGTATAAATGGATAAATGGATATTATACCCACAAGCCTACACTCCTACTCTCAGTAACCTGCAATATCAAAACTGAAATCTCTTATTCACAATAGTATTCAGACTCTTTGCTATTGAACTCAGGACCATGGTCAAGTGCATGATGCATCCTCTCTGCTTTAATTATTCTTGAAAAAAAGATTTAATCAATTGGATGTAATTTAGAAAGGCAGAATGTACGCAACCTGAGACAGGGGGGTGATGGCTCACCTTTCAGCGTGACAATGACACAAAGCTAACAGCCAAGACAAGGCTGGAGTGGCTCAGGGCAGGTCTCAAAGCCCAGATTTAAACCCTGCAGAGCACCCGAGGAGAGGCCTGAAAGTGGCAGTTCACAGACAGTTCCCATCCGATCTTACAGAGCTTGAGAGGATCTGCCTGGAAGAATGGGATAAACTGCCCCAAGCCAGGTGTGCAAATCTTGCAGAGGACTTGATGCTATATTTTCTTCCAAAAGGGTTTCTGCAAAGGGCTGAACAAAGGGTCTGCATACCCCTGAAACTTCTGAAACTATGTTCTCTCTTTGACATTGTAGATTGCTGAGTCTACAGTGATGAGTAAAATGGTTATTTTGTCCATTTACAGTGACATACTACAGTGAAGTGAAAAAACGGAGGAATCTGATTATTTTCTAAATATTGTAAACCAAAAGACTATGAAAATGTGGGTGTAGACTGTTGGACTGCATGCGTCACTGGATCTCAGCTCCTTTGTAATGCCATATGATCTCTCTTTTCCTTCATGAATCATCCAGTGTGTTATGCGAGCTAGACAAATGAGTTCACGTAATTAGAAGTCTGACCAGTGTAGCTATTAGCAACATGAAGTATGTGGGGTAATTTCATTCATCATACACTGACAAAGTGTAATGATACAGAATATGGGAGGAACCGTGAGTTACTCAACTTCCCCCCAGTGACCTAGCAAGGCATACAAGCACACAAGTGGTATAAATCACTGTTAGGACCAGTGCTACATGAGATTATTACTCCAGCAGCATAATAAGACACAGTATAACAATATACTGCAAATATTGGCTTTTCTCATGAAGCAAAGCATTTGAGCGATTCACTAATCACTTTAAATAATAAGCAAGCAGATCTCCCTCTGATATTTAAGCTAATGCACAATGAAGAGCATTAACTCATGATGTTTTCTTCATGGCAGACTGGTCCTGAGTGCTGTGTCAGACTACTTTGCTGCTATGTTCACCAGCGACGTGAGAGAGGCAAAGCAGGAGGAGATCAAAATGGAAGGAGTGGATCCAGAGGCCCTCAGATCCCTCGTTCATTTTGCCTACACTGGTGAGTGCTCATAAAGACATTCACTAGCTCTTGTAAGTAGTTATGGGACTTCTGAACAGAAGTGTGATTAAAATGGATCAATAAGGCAATTCATCACTAGGCCGCCTGACTGGGCAGCACTTCAACATAAAACTGCTTTATTTTACTAGGCAAAATGCCCTTTGATAAATCCCCTACTCTGTGTTTCAATCCCAATATCCACTGTAGCAGTATGTTTTTCATACTCTGAGGATGAACTTTTCTGTTCTGTTAATTCTTTATTCAATTTCACTAATATTTGTTGACATTTCCTTTACTATAAGTGTTAGCCATCAGCAGGTACATTCAGTAAAGACATTAAAAGAACTAAATCACTTTTTCCTGTCTTGACATTGCAGGTGTCCTTGAGCTGAAAGAGGAGACCATTGAGAGTTTATTGGCCGCTGCATGTCTCCTCCAGCTTTCACAAGTCATTCAGGTTTGCTGTAACTTTCTGATGAAACAGCTTCATCCCTCCAACTGCCTGGGAATACGCTCCTTTGCAGACGCCCAGGGCTGCGTGGACCTGCTCAACGTGGCTCATATCTACACCATGGTAGGAGGGCGAACAGAGCCAGACCACATTTACATGCTGGGTGGGCTAAATTATTCATTTTGTTATAAGGAACTGAACTCTCAAAGTGGCTCATTTTGCATGAATATACAAAGCCAGCCACAGTAATGAAAGCTGTATTAGTAACAAGAGTATTTAAAAATGTAGTTTAATCACATGAAAGGCACTGCACACCAGAGTGAATGAAATCAATTCAGCTCATTATAATCTAAGATACTGACAAGAAACCAATATGAATTTTATTTTCCTTCTATCAGCTCTGATTACACCCTGCACAATAATCACTGTTTTGTCACTCCAGCCAGTACAATATGTACTATATATAATGTCCCGGTAAAACACCTTGAAATATTTGTGACTGTGCTCTGTGTTGAGGTTCGTTAACTAAAATAACCTGTCAAAACCTGTAAAGGAAGAAAGTATCGGTGGTGGTTGGTCTTACATATTTATGTCATCTAATTTCAGCAGAGAATTGGGTGACATGCACATTTGAATAGAAATGGAATAGTTTCATGCTTGCACTTTGTCTAATTTGGTTATGTGGCTGTCAGTAAGAGATACCACGTTGCCGCACATTGATTAGTGCGCTGCCAGAATCGTGAAGATGTGATTTCTATATATCTCTGGGAGGATTATTTGCATTGGATTAAGATTTATGCACATATTTGCCAGATAACGTCTTTCTGGCTATGCAGAAGTGACAGCGCTAGGCAGGCGTTATCTCCTAAAGGACATCTGCTCAGCCTGTTTACAGAGGCCCCATCCAGGACCACGAGGTTAATCTAATCATCAAACCGCACAAGAGGGCCAACTTCCCGTTCAATCACTTCAGTAATGAGCAGGGAGAGCTGTGGGCTTCCTGGATGTTCATCCTCTGGGTTCTAAGTGGAACGAGTTGTGTTTTGATAAGCTTGTTTTTCCGGGTTGAGAGTGGCAGCCGAGCTCTGCCTCTGACATCCTCTTCCTATGTGGAAGAATTCCCTCTTTTTATGTTGTGGTAGATACAAATGTTATATTTTATTGTTCGAGATCACAGTGCCTCTTTTCAGCAATAAAGCTATATTTCCTCAACATAAATACTAATGTATTTAGATTTATTAAATGAATCCAACCCCACTTTTAGAAAATAATGAGATACAGCAGTCTGTCTTTGCCAGCTAGCAAATTACATGGTAATCGAAAAGTTCTTGAAAGGTAGTTTTCACAGCGTCCCGCAGATTAAACATCAGAGTCCCTCCTCTTCAAAACACTGTTATTACACAATTACTCTTTTGCAGTAGTTAAATCAATTAGCATCCTCTCCCACTGATCTTGTTTTCCAGGCAGTTTACTCACCAACGAGTTTGCCAGCATCTGAAAACGCATCCTTTTAAATGCTTATGAAACAGAGTCTGTTGAGCTTTCAATTTTGTCATCAGCTGTACTGCACCAGTAATTACAAATAATTGGTCTAACGCAATGTCAGAGAGTTGGATGGAATTTCTCTCTCAGCATTACCACAACAGATCAATAGATGTCCCTCATTTCATTAAGGCTGCCTATGCTAAGCTCTCAAAATCTGTTCTCATAATAGATCGCACCAAGGCAGCGCAATTTGTTGCCAGTTGATGATCAATAGCGTGCTTGTTTTTCGTAATTGTCGAGCATCTACTCTGCAGCAAGCCCTTGATTTGTCAAAGTTATCCCCGCATCTTAATATTTAATGCTCAGCTGCTTTGTACGGAAAGGAAACGGGGCATGATTATGCCTAAGGAATGCTCTGCATGTCTTTCATATGTTTTAATGTTGGACATAACATAGAGGCACAGAGGAGGGAGGGAGTTTTATGTAGCATCATCTCTAATGGAACTGCCCAGAGACAATGTCCTTGAAGAGGTAGTCATGCAGTGCTGTAATATCGCCTGGGCTTCTGGCCAGTAAATGGAAGATCAATCTTTAGGAAGGCAATAGAGAACAGCTCCCACAAAACTTAGAGCTGGACTCCACCTTGGTGTGATGGTAATGCTGGTGTGCAGTGCTATTCTGCTTCTCATTAAAGGGCTTATAAATGTTTAGTGGTTCCATGTATGATCAGCAGGGGGAAAAATGGTTCATAAGCTCATGAAGAGGCTTTTTTGAAGATGCTTCATGCCATAGTGATTTGTAGCCTGCTGCTGTATGGACCATTTATGAAACAGATCAAAGTGTGTCCTGTTCCTTCAAAAGTTTGAGAAATGGAGAGTACTTCACTGTCTTATCAGTTGTGTTAGAAACTAGACCTCCAAATTGTCATTCTCTATCTCCTTCCATGGATTTCATTTTTTGACCTCTCTGTCCTTGTGACATTTGGTCCTCATAGGTATAGAAACACACACACCCAGACACACACAGTGCTGCACCCAGCCTTCTCCTCGGCTAATGACTGATGATTATCTGTCTCCTCCGTGTCTCCTCTGTGTTCCAGGAACACTTCCTGGAGGTCATTCAGAATCAGGAGTTCCTGCTCCTCCCCACAGCTGAGATTGTGAAGCTGCTCTCCAGCGATGACATCAACGTTCCCGATGAGGAAACCATCTTCCAGGCTTTGATGATGTGGGTACGGTATGATGTCCAGCATCGACAGCAGGACCTCGGGGTGCTTCTCGCCTTCATACGCCTGCCTCTTCTTCCTCCACAGGTGAGACTGCAGATAAAATATTTTTTTGCTGCAAGTTTGTAGATGAAAGGGAAACTGGCAAAGAATTTTCTATGATGTAAAACAAACCAGGGAATATTTATCATTTTTGCTTGACAAATAACTGACTATGAAAATACAGTAGTTGCCAAGTTAAGACACAGCCAAGCATACCCACAACTACTGAAATGTCAATAATCACTGTTCGAGTCACTGACATAAAAAAACCCCAAAAAAAACATCTCCCCTCTTTGTGATGAATCCAAATGGCAGTATGACAGTTTCACACAAGCAATGTACTTTTCATAAGTACTGTCAGGCTATAAATAGCTTGCTTATGTTTGAATTGTTATTGTTTTAAACACTGCAACTCATGTTTTATGAATGCTTTATTTCTGAGAAATAGCACTGTTTTACCATTGTTTTCATTCTAATTTACATAACATCCGACAAAGATAAGCATTCTTCTGGCAGATGTGAAATACAAAAATGTTACTGTTTTGAATTACAGCCACTTTATTTTCATTACTTTCCAAAACAAGTTACGGATTTTATATTCCACTTAACTGTGAATAAATATGCATGAAAAATAGCTCTAAGCTAAAAAAAAAAAAGCAAAATAAAACAGAAAAAACAGAACAATAAAGTAAATGTTTTTATGAATGAAAAAATTGTGGAAAATGTGATCCAGTGCTTAAGTTATCTCATCCATCGGCCTGGGAGATGCATTTTGCTGTGAGGTAAATAAACAGCAGATACAAATCAGTACAAACTGAAAGGATGAGTGGAGCGGTGCTGCTGACATCTCTTGCAGGCATAACAAGATCAATAAATACATACAGAACTTTCTGTTATGAAAGTGAACTGTGCGCTGAAATAGTCAATAAAACCACGTTAAAAATGTGCTCCTCAACAAACTGCTGCATAATTTCACAGGACAGGCTTATTGTTATATAGGGAAAGAGACTGATATAATAGGATTTGATGCTATGTTTTGGAAAACAAATTGTATAATTATAGAAACAATACGGCAACAGTTAATAAAATTTTAATTTGTCTACGTACATGTGTCTTACAAAATCATCACTCAACTCAGATCATAGAGAAGTTCGTAAAGCCTATTGTTCATCTGTTGTTTCAGAATGAGTGAAAACGTATTGATTCTTCACTTGTAATGTAGCTTCTTGCAGATCTGGAAAACAACAAGATGTTTTCCGATGATCTGGAGTGCCAAAAGCTGCTGATGGAGGCCATGAAGTACCATCTTCTGCCTGAGCGACGTCCCATGTTTCAGAGCCCCAGAACCAAACCAAGAAAGTCCACAGTGGGTTCACTTTACGCAGTCGGAGGGATGGATGCCACCAAAGGTATGACTGCTAGCTGGCAGTACATGAACACAGCATATCTGAATTGTAATACATCATCTCTGCGGTTTTAGGATCTACCACCATAGAGAAGTACGACCTGCGGACAAACACTTGGGTCCAGGTCGGTGTCATGAATGGACGCCGGCTGCAGTTTGGTGTGGCGGTGATAGACAACAAGCTGTACGTGGTTGGAGGGAGAGATGGACTCAAGACATCCAACATGGTTGAGTGCTACAACCCAATCAATAAAGTGTGGTCCACCATGCCCCCCATGTCAACACATAGACATGGACTTGGTGAGTGCATTAATACAATTTTCTCTTAATAGTCACTCAGCAATTAAAAAATGTACAGTCACTAATTAACTTAGCAATTAACTTACCCATTATTTTCTCAATGAAACAATTAGTTTCATGAATAAAGATTTAGGTAAACATCTTTATATTTCACTTCTTAGCATTATGAACTGTTGTGTGCAGAGGGTGTTGACAATAAGATTTGTTCAGCTAATTCAGTGTTTGAGGTTTTAGCTCAGTCAGGCTTCCTGGTGTTATGAAAAACATAAATTGCACAACACATGCTCAGAGAGGTCATGGCTGGCGTGCTGAAAAAAAAAATCCCACATTTCTGTTTGAGATAGACCTTTGATATTTTCCCATTCCCCTATCAAAGGCTGCACTGCACTGGCCCTGCTCTTCCTTACCCTTCCCTTCCCAATAAATCTCATATTAGAGGCATTTTGATTCACAGTTGAAACAGGTCTTCGTAACAGAACAGGAAGATCTTGTCTACGCATTCAGCTTACTCACCCGGTGTGGTCGAAGGTATCAGCGAGCCCAGGAGATCACACTGTAGAGATTACCTGTGTTGTCTTTGATCTTTCCTGTAGCAAATATCTCTTGCTGCTTTGCTTGTGGTGTGCATATTTTGAGTCTGAATATATTTGAGCTTGGTGTCTACAAACATCCCCACATGGCCACTTCCAACTGTGTGCATTCCAGGTAAAGACAAGAAAAAAGATATATATGTTTTCTAATCCACAACCACCAGTCGGTAAGATATAAAGAAACAGCACTGTGTATGTCTGACAATGTTTATGACATTGGAGGGTCTCTGAAGGTGGTCTTGCCCTTGTGTTCCCTTGAAAAAACTGAACTCTCACCAAAGGAAATAAGGGTGGTAATATAAAAATCCATTGTGTTAAAACATCCTCTGCATTGTTAGTGATGAAAAACGCTTTCCTCTGTGACTTGGGAATGAGGAATAACAATGTAGTTTTACAGTCTTCCTGTTTTTTTAATAGATTTGGTCAGCTCAGTGACTCACTCTGCTGCTAAAAAGAGGAGCGTGCTTCTGCTTCGGCTCTCTCCAAGAACTGTTGAAAGAAAGAATTTGATTTAGAAATGTCATTTCATTTCTTCTCATTGATTATTCACTAACACCTCACATTACCTTTTGCTGGACCCGTATTTGTTAGCCTCGATAATAGCTTTGATAATTTAATGAAATGGTTTAATCCACTGTAAAACAGTAGGTGAATGTCATCAATGTTACAACATCTGCTATGTGCATCTACTATAAACTGTCAATACAAAATAAGACACGCACATTAGTGAATTACATAAAATTCATTGCACCCATCTGTGCAGGCATTGCTGTGCTGGAAGGCCCCATGTATGCTGTCGGCGGCCATGATGGTTGGAGCTATCTCAACACAGTGGAACGGTGGGATCCACAGGCCAGGCAGTGGAACTATGTGGCCAGTATGTCGACACCACGAAGCACCATGGGAGTCACAGCACTCAATGGAAAGTAAGTTACATTTCTTTCTTTCTTTCTTTCTTTCTTTCTTTCTTTCTTTCTTTCTTTCTTTCTTTCTTTCTTTCTTTCTTTCTTTCTTTCTTTCTTTCTTTCTTTCCCAACCAATCCACGACAAATGTCTTCTGATAAATACATGTGCAACCTTCAACTTTTGGGCAAAGTATATTGTTGTGTTTTTACTACTTTGAAACATGATCCAGTCAGAGGTTAGGTTTCCTGGCATGGGCGAAGCCACAACAGGCACTGAGGAGGCAGACAAGTACAGGCAATTTACAATAAAAAAAGGAATGCCAATGTTTTTGATAGGGCCCTGTCTGCCAAGATTTTCACTTTGTTATTTAAACGCATAAAAGCTGTGATCCTCATCTCTGCCTTTCTTTTTTCCACAATATAAGTTCTTTCCTTGCAACAACAAAATGACTTTGACTAAGGAAGAAAAGCAGATACTGTGTTTATCTAGATTTAATAGATAGATAGAATAATAGATTAACATCTGCAAGTTAATTTGTATTCTGTATAAAACTGAATTACAATGAAAAATCCAAACATGACATGACAGCGTGCCTTGTTTTGCGAAACAGTCAGCAGTAATGTGGGGCGTAACTTGGAATAGAGCATCTAATAACAGAGACAGGGTTGTGTAACTCACGGTGCATTGGTCCAGGAAGAGCTGGAGTGAGTGCAGTATTAGTGTGGTAATAGTTTGACAACAGTAGACTTCTTAAAGGCAGAGTCCAAGCTGTGTGATAAACTACAGTGCACTCAGCAGCTCAGAGCAGAGGCTGCTCAGATTAGTGTGGTAATTTATACAGTGTAATCGAGACTATGAAAACAAAACACTTCATGTATTTGTATGTATTAAGTGCATTACAGCACTATTTGAAAGTAAGCCATGTGAGCCATGAGCACTTAAAACACTGATGTGATCTTTCTGGGAGAGAAGACTCTCAAGGAAAGGGCCTTTGAAAACTGTTATCCAGTGCTCACTGATGCATCTTACAAAATCTGTTGCACCGTCGCTGTTCTGTCAGTATTTTTTACCAACACCTGACAGCTGATGTTCTCCTCTCCTGACGGATTCAGTTGAGCTGAATGTCAAATATTTCAGAATTTTTGTTTAATTTCTCAGACTGTTTGCGGTTGGCGGCAGGGACGGCAGCTCATGCCTGAGGTCGATGGAGTGCTTCGATCCGCACACCAACAAGTGGAGCATGTGCGCACCCATGGCTAAGAGACGAGGAGGAGTGGGTGTGGCGACATACAACAACTTCCTGTATGCTGTAGGCGGACACGACGCTCCCGCTTCCAACCACTGTTCTAGACTCTCCGATTGTGTTGAGAGGTCAGTAGAGACTTGGAGAAAACACACAAACACAGAAAATGTTGTGCAAGAACTTCTGGGTTGCATTGAGTAGAGCTCAATCATGGGTGGGGACCAGGCTGTTGACTTTCTGCTAGGAACAAAAGGTATTTGAGCTCCTGTTGATCCCCACCCTGTTCCTGCATTCTGAGACTTGTCAGTGTTTCTACATGCACTACGTGACACTCAGCTGAACAGATCATAGTTTCCACACTTGCCTTTATTTTATAGTATCTGGCACCATCTGCTGGAGGTAACAACACACCAGTACGGCACCCTCAGTTGGAATTCCCAGATCACTATACCATTCTTGGGATTGGATCTTACTTATCTTCACCTCCCACTACTTCTAAATTAGAGAGAGAGACACACATGAATTGATTTTGCAAATGGTCCCCATAAAATTATACCAGATTTCTCAGCTCAGATGAATTTGGCACATTTCTTCCCCACCATATGCTGTTTCTTTTTTTAAAAACAACTCTTTGTTTATTTTGCTTTTTTTGTTTTACATAAACAAGAGCCATTGCACAACAATGCAAGTTACCAAAATGGTAGAAGATGAAAAACAGGGTAAAAGTAAATAAAGAAGAATAAAGAAAAAATATTTAAAATTAATAAATAACAAGTAGAGGTGGGGCACACCACCCTGGTTGCAGCCTTCATCACTGTCCATTAGGTCTGCTACTCTTCTTTTTTCGTATACACAAACCATTTCTGCCACCTTTGGTCCAAGGTCCCTGCTTTCATTCTGAGACAGTAAGTCAGTCTTTCAAGTAAATCTCCTCAACCATATCCAGCCACGGCCCTGGACTTGGAGGGTCACTTTTCAACCAGTTTCTTGTTATGGCCTTTTTACATGCCAAGATCAATATTTTTGAAAAGATACAGGTCCTTCTTTTGAATAGTGCCTTCTGGAGACAAACCCAGATACAGAGTCCGGGGGTCTCTGGGTATCCTGTAAGAAAAAATATTTTCCAGAATCTGAACCACTCTGTCCCAGAACCCCTGCAGTTTTACACATGACCAAAAAACATGTGTGTGATTGGCACTCATCTCCCCACATTTCCTCCAACATTGCTGCTGTTCACCTATTTGTTTATTTTTGATGTGTGGTGTGATGAAAAAGTGAATTAAATTCTTCCATCCAAACTCCCTCCATCTTTTAGAGCTGGTGGAGGTTTGTTGAGTTCTGCACATAGAATGCCAATCAGTACCATATGCTGTTTCATTCAATTGTCCATGACGCTTTTGTAAACTGGTGGGATGCATCTTTACTGACTGACTGAACATATGTCCATTTAACAATTTCTGGCTCTTACATACAACATCTTTTAGGTCTTGTCAGCATGTTAAGAGTTTGTTGCCCTTACAGTTTATTCTTTTTTTTTTTTAGTTTTTTTTCTACAGTGTGGCAAAGTAGTGTTACAATTTCTTACAAAAAGCAATTTTTTTGACAGGATTGTGTATCACATTTTACATTTCAATCAGTAAATTTCTCAAATCAAATGATTTCGATCAGATCAGCGCCTATGCCTGTTTGATTTTTTTATATAGTGTATTTACTGCATTCTCACCCATGCATTTGATAATTTTGCTCACACCTTTAAAAGCTGCACTTGAATGACTTCATTACTGAGAAGTCATTCAAAGTAAATCACATAACGTGTCTGTTTTACTTCATCTAAGCGGTCAACAAAGGATTTTTTTGTGCAGCTGCTTCTGCCCTCACTGATGAGTCCAACTCTCTCTGGACTCAGCATCCACCAGCTGCTGTCGGAGAGACAGTTTTACTTTAAAGTTTCAATTTAGTTCTCACTCTGTGCTGAAAGAAGTTCCCCCTGGTGACTATTCGTACATCTGTGATTTAAGAGAGCGGACATAAGGGCGTCTCAATTAGTAGAGAGAGGATGCTGTTTTCCTCTTAAGATCCAGACTGATTCAATAAATGAACATTTTAAAATATGGGGGAAAAAAAAATCTTCTTTTACCAGACCAGCCATTATGCAAAAATGACCATCTGACAAAAAAATTGCTATTGCAGGTATGATCCAAAGACAGACATGTGGACCACTGTGTCCTCCCTGAGCGTTCCCCGGGATGCGGTGGGCGTATGCCTGCTGGGCGACAGGCTGTATGCTGTGGGTGGATATGATGGCCAGTCGTATCTGAGCACTGTTGAGTCCTACGATGCACAGAACAATGAGTGGACGGAGGTAATTGCATCCACCGCAATCAATTTAACACAGTTACACAGCATGCTTTAAACATTCTATATTCACAATGCACATTTTCTTCTAGGGAACTTTTGACATTTTAAACTGTTATTTTAATCCAAGTGTAGCTGATATTTGCCAGCACTGGTTACATATAACATCTCCAGTTAATTACCTTTGGGAAGATAAATCTGCTGAGGTCACCAACTCCTTATAGCTTTCTTTTCTTCTTTTGCAATATGTTTTTCCAATCTTGCCTCTGTAACCCTCTTATCTGCATGAAATACAATTTGATTCTTTTTTGAAGACAGCCTCAGATGAGAGTCTGCATGTTAACCTCTCTGTCTTCCTGTAGGAGGTCCCTCTCAACATTGGCAGGGCAGGCGCCTGTGTGGTGGTGGTGAAATTGCCTTGAGCGTTTTGTCTCATGACAGCATGGGAAACAAATGAGAGAGCTGCGAAGAAAAGTGGACAAACAAAACAACAGATCGAGGACACATCCTTTGAGAGTCATGTTTTTATTTTTTTTCCTTTAACTCAGCTCTACAGATTTTTCAGAGGGAAACACAGACAGAGCCTTGCCCATAAAACATTGTTTCTATCATTAGTGGACATGTATGCCCACTGGGGAGGATTTGTTCAGAGACTGGAATGCACTGCACATTCTCCACATACTCAACCGATCAAGAATTTTCATACACTTGGCTAAGCTGTAGCGAATCAGTGCCAAGCCTTTGTTGTACTGATTTGTTATACAAGTTTTATGAAAACTTCTATGTATGTCCATAAGATTATATGTAAAACTTACATTTTGAGTAAACAAGCTGAACTGCAGGTTTGTTTACATTTATACAAAAACATTTCCTATCAGTGCCATCACATACAGTATATTTTTTTGGGGGGGTTATTTCCCTTTATAGCCACTCAAATGAAAAATTGTTATAATAAGTAAATGTAACTATGTACCGGTGTCAGAACAGGTTCTTAGTCTTTAGTGAAGAAGACCACTGCGACACTGAGGCTGATGGGGCTGGTTGGAGTTTGGGAATGAAATCAAACTCTTTGCTGAGTAAAATATTTGGACTTTTTCTTGAGTACTTTTTTTAATGAGCCTGTAGCTACAGAACACCAAAGTCATTTGCTTGTCTTAGAAGAAGTCTTGTTACGCATTAAATAACGGTTTACAAAATTGTGAATTACAGAAAATATATCATATTGATATTTCATGGCTGTACAGATTTCTAAAACTACATTTGTGTTGATAGACTCATGCCTAAACCAGTACATTGGTGACTGCAAATGTCATTATTCTTTTGGCTTATTTCCAGGCATGCTAGCTGAGCATTTTTTATTATTATTATTTGATTTATACAGTAATATATTATATTAAGATCATTATCTTCAATGTTTTTCAAAGAATTGAATGCCTTCCTGGAAATAAACAGCAAACTAAGAGGCACAAGCTGCATCCAAACAACCTACTGTACCTGAGAGGATTTCAAGCACTATTTTACATTTTTAAATGTCCACAACATTTCTCTAATGTGACTGATTAGAGTTTTTAGATTTGTAGCCAGTTATTCAGCTGCTCATAAAAGTTAACTTTACTAACTCCACAGGAAAAAAAAAACAATTTGTAATTGTAATTCTAACATGTTCTAGGGGCCAAATATCACTTTTTATGTTTTTATCATGATTTTGTACAGCATGGGAACCTCTAAATAAATAAAATGACTTCAGTCTTCTCTGCATGATCAAATCCATGTTCACAGCCGAATGTGGCCCCTCAGCGGGCAGGTTTTGATTTCTCTTGTTCTGCTTTACGTAAACTAAACTTATCCTTTCACCAAACAGACAGGAAGCTGCTTTGATGTCAGAATTAACCTTGTTTTTTGTTGTCACCGCAGCACCCAGATTCAAGCAAGCATGTTTGTTGATATCACTCTGCATTTTCACTTCCTCACCAACAGACTGAGGACCAACTGTTAGCACTTGTCTTTGTGTGATTTTTTTTCTTTTTATTGTTTACCTTCCAAACAGTTTCAAAGTCCCTGCTACCTTTTTTTCGCTTGGTTGGATAGATTTCAATGTGTACAGCTTTTTAAGAAAACATAAAATATTAGACACACACTACAACAAAACCTCATTTGTACACTCCATATCTGAGTTGACACAAAGATTAATCCCCTTCTCTAACTTTCTATTTCTGTTTGTCTGTATCTCCTGTCAGATCTTATAAAGGAAATCAATAAAGGATAATAGCTTTGACCTAAGTCCACCTCCTCAGAGTATAACATTACTGAAAGCCCTAACATGTAGAATATTTATCTCAATATATCTCTGTCCAATTAATTCGAGACGCACAGTGCAATGGCTGTAGAAACATGAGACAATAATGATAAAAATAGCTTGATTCAATTTGTCCTTGTATTGAATGTGCTTGTTGCAAAAATACAAGATTCCTTCCCATCCTTTCCAGTCCAGTGTTTCCCAATCTTAATTTCCACATCTGTTAGACTAAACTGCTATGCCAGCACAGTCCAGGTGTCAACCACTGGTACGAAACCACAGTTAAAGACACAACGTGATAAACAATGAGCGAGAGTCAGCAACACGTGATAAGAGAATGATGCAACACACCACCTCAAACACGTCAGTTAGGTCTCCAAGTGTGATTGTACAGTAGCTTAAAGGGACCATGGAAAATGTAGAGCAAACTGTAAGGAATGAATTATCTGATGATTTAGAAAAAAAAGATGTCACAGCTCTGTGTCACTTGTTTTTGCTGATGTGGGACAACTCTCATTTTAAATCCTTATTTAACCTTTTTACTGTAAGAGGTTAAAGTGACCTAAATCTGTTGAAACAAAACGGCCTACTTGGAAACAGGAACCTCATTTCCTCTCAATGTTGGCTAAATAAAACTATTCTACATTTGGGGAACCATACTGGGATTACCACTGAAGAGATTAAAATCAGTATCACAAAACAGCTTCTTTCCTTATTTTGTAAATTATAAAATATAAATAATTTGTCATGTTTGAGGTTATTCACCCAAATGCATTAAATGTAAAACAAGCATTTAATGAGTCCAATACAGAATGTATCAAAGGCTGACTGACTTTAAATAAAATACTCCCTGTGACTTTCATTTTTAGATCCAGAACCATTTTAAGCAGGAAATTAAGACAACAAGAGTTAGAGAGGTAATTCAATTAATACAAAATAAAATAAGTGTGTTTCATTTTCAATTTCATGTAAGTGGAAAAGGGTAAAAACAATCATGCTGAATAAGCAACAGAGCAAACTGGCTGCCACATTGACGTTAAAGTTGTCCTTACCTGGATGTTTATTGCCTTGTGTACTGTATACATGTCTTGTAGAGAGGGGAAAATTGGCTCTTATTCTAACTCTCATAAAGAAAGCAAATGAAAGACATTTCCCACACATATTGAATTCAGATGATACTGATATTTTATCAAAAGAAGGGAATAGATGTTCTATCATGATTTAGTTTCATAATAGTGTCTATTCAGTACAGTCTCAGTTTCTCTCAAATCATTTTACCAATCTCTCTTTTCCCCAAGACCACATCTACTGTATACCGAACACGACATCTTTGTATAACTGTAGTGTGAATAGGATACTGCAGCATTCTCCTGCTGCATCTGTGGTGTCCATTGTTGCAGATGAAGGTTAAAGCTACAATGCCATACATAACCACACAACAATAAGCCTCAGCTTTGAAACCGGTAGCTGCTTTTCAGATTGTGGCTGCTCAGTGTACACTGTATGCTCCTTCATGGTGATGTAATCATATCATAAATTATCAAGAGAGGGTGCTGTTGCACTGCAGAGGACGCGCCAAACCACACTTACCACTGCAAACGGCAAATCAAAGATCTCCAATACCATTACTGTTCATAATAAATGTCAACCGGCATTAAGAATTCCAAGGACAAATACTTGAGCTAATAACCCTGCATAATTATTGAGACATGATGATGAAATGTTGGGAAATTGGATGTTAAAGCGTCACCTTCTCTTACTTTTAAATGAGCATCTTGCTGAGTTTTAAGGGAGCACAAAGCCTACGAACAAGATGCGTTCTGACTCGAGAGATGATTTATCAGGTTTTAAAGGGATTTTGGCATCACAAAAGTCTGAACAATCTCTCATAATTGTGTGACAAATGCAGACAGATTGTTCTATTTTTGAGCTCTGCTCCTAGCCCCTTTTTGATATTCTTTTTTTTCTCTTCTGCTAGTGAGGGAGCAGCTCTTTTTCGTATTTTATTATTTTTTTGTGACAGTGAAAGATGGAAAGTGATGAGAGAAAGATGCAAGAACACAGCATGAGTTGCAAACATTGTACTTTATTGTTTGTTTCTTGTGAATGCTTAACTGCGGACAAGGTTTGGTTTCTTGGGTTAAGTGGGGAATGACAGTTTTTATTAATTACAAATCACCAAATTACCAAGGCAACAGGCACAGACTTCTGGATTTCTCTGAATGCATTTCTTGTTTGCCAGATAAATGATAGCGCTGAATAATTGTTTGCTGTCAAAATACAGTCTTAGAACTTCAGCCTCGATCACTTGGCCTAATGCTCACTGAAGAGTGTCTGGAAAAAAAATGGATCTGGATGGTTTATTTGTCAAAACACAGTGTTCTAGGAAGGACTGTGAATGAAAAAAAAAAAAAAACCAGCATGCGAGAGATCATCCTCACCACGGGGACAAAAGACAAGATAGATCCCTCTACAAGTGCCACAACAAACTGTCAACTTAGAATAAGATTGTGTCGTCAAGCCTGCTTAAATAAGCCTGTTAACATTGCACTTTTGACATCTCACAATCCTGCAGCATATCAGGCAAAACGTTGTGTCTTCTCTTCCCAGGTGATGGCAAATTGATTTCAAAGTGCATCATTTTTTTTTTTTTTTTTATTGCATGTGTCTGAATTCAAGAAGATTTAACATATCACACAGGCGGCAGGGCTCTATCTAACCACAGAGGTCTGTGTATGTCTACGTGTGTGTGTGTGTGTGTGTGTGTGTGTGTGTGTGTGTGTGTGTGTGTGTGTGTGTGTGTTCCTCAAGCAGGTGAAGTTGAGAAATCACCTGCTTGAGGAACTGCACCACAAACCTTTTAGTGACACTGCTGGTGATGAAGTAGTTAGCTGAGCTTTCATGAGTCGAGCACTGATACAAAGAATGACAGTTGCTTTTCTCGTCTGATCAAAGGCAGCAGACAAGTGCTGTAGAATGTTTCTCCCTCCATCCTCCCCCCAAACCCTGTCTCTCTCTAATGATAGTTGAATACATTGTCATCTCATTATCTTTGAAGAGGGGAAAGATCCCTCCCGTATGAGTGGGCACTGTGTCTCTTGCCATCAGACAGGCCCTGAGATTGGTGAAGCGCATTCTCGTCTCATTATGTTGAGTGAGAGATATCAGACACATCCCATCTGCCTAACGCCTTCCACACACATGCCGCCATGCTTCAGTCATAGAGGAATACTGGGAGTAGTTTATCTGCAATTCTATAACTCAGCTAAGAGACTGGTTTCCTAAGCAGGTTCAGACAATGCTATCACCCAGATCACTGTATGATTAAATATCATTTCCAGTATTAAGAGACTACAAGAGTAAAAGCAGGACTTCTTACCGCTAAAGAGCCCTGGAATACATCTCATATCATCATTAATATTGCAGTGTATCATGTAGTTTATTTCTCAATGGTTTTTAAAGTAGAACACAAAACTCATTTACCCCCGGGCTACTGGCTGCAAGGCTTTTACTGTGGTTCCTTTCTGACAAATGAAAAGAGAACTAAATTTCACTTGTGCGATCCCTCCCAATTTCCCAATTTGCAAAGCCTCCCCAGGGTAAAGAAAAAAGAAAACATGTGAACATATTACACAGCCAAACAATCTGATGCAATCACACCACAAACCACGACCTGAAAAATCAACATAATAAGGTTCATAAACAGAAAATATGCAGTTTTTAAGTTACAATTTCAATTTTGAATAATAATAACAATAATAACAATTTAAAAAAAACAGCTGCATTGAGCTATAATTGTGTTGCTTGTGTGACTATTCTAATATGAATGAATAGTGCTTAAAGCCAAAAGCCAACAATAATAATATGTGACAAAAATGCCAAATTGGTCCCAGTTTCTCTTGACTGGCTCTAACAGATGTCATGGGCCGATTGCCAAAACATCTTATCGTGGACACAGTACAGTGAAGCCACAACACTGATCTACATGATGGATGTCAGATCAAAATGAATCCAGCCATGGTTTTACCAGCTTTGAATTCATGCATGGGGAAGCCTGTCAGGGGCGAGAGATGATGTGGACACTGGCTCTCACTGTTTGTCAAGATTTTACATCCCTCCCCCTCCCTACTCGTTTGAAGCAAGTCATCTGCTGTCTAGCAGCTTGCTGCCAGTATACGCCTGAGAATCTAGATTCAACATTTGTGGACTTCTCACAGGAATGAATGCAATTAGACTGTTTTGTGGGTGTAAAGCATCCTTCTGCATACACCATGCAATTTATCATTTTAATGGGCCTCAACTTTCCCAAAGAACATGCTTTAATTTAGTAACTACACTTGTCTATTCCTTATTTTATGTTTCTAATTCAGACAGTAAACCAGTGACCCATCAATGGCATATTATTTTTTCTATGGCAGTTTCCGTCTTTGGAATTCTGGGCGGAAGAAAGAAGAACACAACTAAAAGCAGCTGTTTGAAAGTTGAGCATCAAATGATGTCTTGACATCAAATGGAATAAAAAAGAAACATCAAAACCTGAGAAAGATCACATACGCAAACAGCCCAATTCTTTAAATGAGATGTTTGTTTTCTGACTGATACAACAGTGATGACAAAGTTACACTTCTCAAACTCACTTTCTAAGCCTTTACAGCATCCATAATTCAGAGAACATCATGTCCACTTCAGTAACACAAGGCCTAGCTCCTTGAAGGACACACACAATATACATTTTACTGCTTTCTTTCTTTTTAGATAAATCATTGCAATAGAAGGAAAAAAATACATCTAGTGTTGCTTGTGTGCCACTATTGTGTCTGCTACGCCTCTTACCCCATACGATCTTTCCCTCCGCACATTACTGCTGCCCCTGCAACACCCACT
This sequence comes from Trachurus trachurus, assembly GCF_905171665.1. NCBI lineage: Eukaryota > Metazoa > Chordata > Actinopteri > Carangiformes > Carangidae > Trachurus > Trachurus trachurus. The sequence goes on along the minus strand of NC_139894.1, from coordinate 17,794,314 downwards.
TACGTATTACCTCCAGAACTAAATCACTTCCTTTGTCAGACACGACTGCCTTTCTTTCCCAGACCCATTGCTTACTGCTATTGTTAGTGAAGATGAACAGCCCACGACAATTAAAGGTGTGGACCATTACTTCAGCTGTAAGGAAGGTTAGGCCTCATGCTTTACAGCCTGGGGGAGCGCACTGCCATATCTGCATCTGTCATCCAGAGCCATTATGGACAGCATTCGAATGGATGAAGAGCCAACAAATGTCCACTGCTCTGGGTCAGGTTTATGCTGCCGTGTCAGACGTCTAAAGGATTCAGGCAGAGAATATTATGGAACCGTGATGAAACTGGGTTAGAGAAATGCAGTCTAATGCAAAAGCAGAAAATGCATCATGATGAGAACGTTTAAAGCTGTCTGATGCTGTTCAATGGTGTACAAAGAGTGGCTTGCTCACAATTTTTATTACAGTTAATGTGATGATAGTGATTTCGCTGCTCGAGATATACCCTATACTTTTTGCTTTAGCCCTATGTTAATTATTGGGAGCTCGTCAGTTTTAATTGTCCTTTGTAACTGTGGCCAATGATGGTTTAATACACCACTTTGCCATGCATTTAAAAATACAGTACAACGTGAAGAGTGCTTTAGAAAACATCCAAATGGATACTGTTGCCTCCAATTGACATAAACATATTTTGTGCAGGAAGGACTGTTATGTTCACAAAATACAGAATCATTTTCCTAATCTTTTCTGCTTTTACCCCATTGTGACTGAAACTAAACTGTCATATCATAACTATAACAACATAAACTGTCCAACCTGTTGATTGTTTGATTTCTAATGAACACATCTTGTGCCAAGTATTTTTTACAACAGTAAAAAATGACAGGAAAATACTGCTCAAGTCATAAAATTTACTACAGCGAAGTGGCTTTTTTTTCCTGGTATCATCTTTGGTACTATCTCATGGTGCTGTTGTACAGCACTGCCCAGAGAGTCTGCTTTTGATGATACGTTTGTAGTAGGTGTAAAAGCTGGTGCTGGTGCTGTTGTCACACCGCCAAATTGGCCAAAACTGCTTTTGTACTGCCCTATCCCTTTTCTTCTGTTTACAGTAAAGGAAAATATATTGCCTCTTGTGCACCAAGGGATTTTCCCAGGAAAGTCTTGCCAGGCGTGAGTGATTAGAGCAACAAAAAGGAAATCCATTCATGTAAAAATGTCACAGATTACTTTAATCTTTAAATCACTTTAAATCTTTCATGTGTATCTTGCAGTAATATGTTTCTAATACAAAATCCCATAGAGAAAGATGGGTTAGGTCAAATCTAGTTTAAATCACTGACGACAATAGAGACATATCACTACATATGCAAAGGGATGAAATGACAGTTATATTGACGTAACAAGAAAAAATGAAATTTCTAAAGTAATAATAATGTGCAAGTACGGTGAAGTGATATTGTAAAACTGAAAACAGTTTCTGCTACAGTGTTTCAGCTGTAGGCAATAGTCTATAACTACCTACAGATGTGATCTGAACAGAGGCGCCAGGGCTGATTTAATCAATTTTTAGAACATTTTGTTTCTTGCTTAACCCCAGGCAATCAGCAGTACACAGGCAAAACCCACACGGTAGCCATATTGCCAGGAGGATTGCCCATGGTGGACAAAAGCCGAACCTTTCTTATCCTCCTATAGCCCGGTGTCTGAATCTGATAGCGTATGCATGCAGATAACAACTTCAAAAGATTAATTCTCATCTTACTACACATTTTTTTGTGCAGGAAAACCTCTTGTACTCCAAGTAGCCTAAGTCTTTTATTACATAGCCTTTAGCTTGGTAAAGAACTTTCCCTTCAAATTCATCCTGAGGCTCATGCCTGATACTCCTGTTTGACGTGCAGAGGTGTTCAATTATTTAGGTTGAATCTGTATTTTGTAATAGAATGGAGTTGGAAGGAATACTAAACTGTATCAAGTTACCAGCTACGAGGGCTGCGTTGGGTGAATTAAACACAAGATATTGACCTTGTAAATAGTGGATTTGTGCACCTGATTATTACATAATGTTTCCCCTGACTGTTAACTCAAGAAACATTTCTCCAGAGAGTAGTGCATGGGAGCTGGCTTTTAATGACTATATTCTCAATAGTCAATGGATATGCAAAAAGGCAAGCTCAGTTTAATAAGTTACACCACAGCACCACATAGTCTCTGAAAAAAAAGGAAAAACAAAAATTACAATAACAGACAAATAAAATGGTAAATACTGAATGCCACTAGCTCATTATGTTGTATCTCCATTCATCTCTCTTGCACTCTCCTGTATGCCTTATGTCCTTCACAGCACAGGAAACCATGCATAAAGACCAGACTTCCCAGCATGCCTTAGGCTTTCCAACATAGTTGCCAGCAGGATGCAACACTGCAAAAGGTGCTGCCTCTTTAAGTCTCCTGTGTGGCATGTTAAGCAATGGTAATCTGCCGCAGTGCAGACAATAAATTCCACTGCATAACTAAGCGTCGCCATGACATCGTACCTGGATGGAATATCATATGGGCAGATGGAGGGATAGATGGATTGAGGCCATGGTCCTTGCAGAATAAATATGTGTCCCCAGTGTTGACACAAACGGGACAGAATCACCAGTGTCACCAGTTGTCCATGTGCTGTATTAGTGGAAAAAAAGGAGGAGTGTGCATTAATTATTTCCTCTAGCTTAGTGCCGGTTTGGTCAACATGTGATTCATCTGTTCAGAGCAACAATGGAGCTCAATGCTATGACAAATCTGAGGGCCTGGGCTGTCTTCCCAGTTCCCAAAAGCTTAATAGTGTGCCATGTGGAATGATGTAATGCTAAAACACTGCAAAACTTGAGCGCTCACCAGCTTTAGCGAGGGCAGGGGAAAGAAGGAGAAACAGACTGGAGAAAAAGAGAGGGAGAGAGAGAGAGCGGGAGAGAGGGAGAGAGAGAGACAGAAGGAGACTCAAAGGGCCTGATTACTGCATATCATCTAGAATACAACTTGTACCACACAAATCTCCAGTGAGATCCCCATACTGTTGGAGTATGATAACAGAAATGAAAAGCTAGTTTGTGCTGGGGCTCTCTTAACACAGCCGCCTTGCACTGTTGAGGAAAGTGATCTTTGAATGTTCACTGCATGACTTAGACAGCAACTCTGCAGTTATTTGACAAACTGAAAGCCATTTCAGGCTGTCACAAGCAAAATTATTTGGAACACCCTGTAGCAAGGACCTATAATCCCCAACAAAGAAATGTTATTATTCACAACAGTGTAAAAAGAGACACACCAAAGCTGCCCTGCACTAAGTGCGGGTTTTGCAATGGGTTTTGATCATTTTTTCCCCTCAATTTTTTCATGAAAAATATTAGACTGGCTTTTTATTCTTTTCACTTCTTTCAAGTACAGAAGATTAAAGGGTGGTGTGTTATAGCAACAGCACAGTAACACTTGATAAAACAGCTCTTTGCATAGATATTGGTTCTTACATAAAGGCAACCAGTCAATCCAATTCTTACATGTGCCAACATGCTGTCAAATGTAATGAGAAATGTAAAATCAGATGCAGTGAAATTTAAAGATGATTGCTCAATTGTTCTGATCCATTCATCCATTCATATGATCCCCATAAATGTGAGCTTAATCTCAGCATGGAGTATTAACTAGTCCGATCTTTAGAGGTGATATGACGTAACTTCAAAGTAAAATGCAGATGTTATAGGAATAACCGATTAAAAAAAAGTGACTATGTTCACTACATCAAAAAGTCAGAAATTGAGCTGAATGTCCATGTCAGGTTAATGAATTCCTATACATTTGTGGGATACAACAAGAAAAAATTGTTGTTCCAAGAAGTAAATGCAACCCACATTTAAATTGCTTGAAATGAAGATCTGATATGATTATTATTATTATTATTTTTTATCTCCAAATATCGTCTGTGGGCATATTTCAGTCTCACCTCACACTGTGCTAAAGATGCACAAGGAATACATATGAGATCTCAATCAGAGAATCCCAGAGAATAATCGACACAGTTTTTATTACATTACCAACCAAATTACATTATATCATTAGGCAACATAATTGCAGTTTGTATTTTAAATCGTGATTCGGAGAAGAAAAAACATTAGATCCAAGGTGTAATGAGGCTGGATTCTTAAAGGGTCTCATAAGAGTATTTCTTCATGCTAAGTCTTTATTATTGCATGGCACAGAAATCAATTACAGTTTTATAGAGAATCTTGATCCCTTATGGGGAATTCAGCAAGGAACACTTTGCATTTTTACAGGTCTACAGGATTTAGATGGCAATGAAAAGCAGTCACTGGTGACATGTCCTGGATGTTTCAAAGCCAAATCCATGCTGACATAAGCCTCCTCCTGCTCCTCATAATAAAAATAATAATAATAACTCTAATAATAGAAAACCAACTCCAGTGCAATTCGTACATCCAATCACCAAAACTCTATTTTACAGCATATATTGAAATACTTTTTTGTTGTCATTTTGATGGCTATATGACAAACTTGGTATCCAACATTCATGGTCGATTTTCTATTTCTATTCAGACCCCAGACCAATTTATTGCAGCCCGCAGAAACACGCTCTTTACTATGCATGGCCTTCTAATACCCTTGGCCCTTTTTGGACAAAAGGCAGGGCAGAGAGCCAGGGGCATTTCATTTCATGCTCTGCCTCCTCAACCCCAGATGTTCACCTCGAAAACATCTCCACTGAAACAGGTAGGAGCTTAATGGCCTGCAAATTGCCCCGAGCTCAGGTAATGAAATGCAACCTCTGTATAATTTTAATTGAGAACTCTGGATGGAAATCAAATGATAATGTGCTCCATGCATGGAAAGTTTTCAAGTAACAGTGAAATGTGTGTGTGGTGTGTAAGTGCAGCTTGGGCTTAGGCAAATGGCTTTTTCCTTGTGAGCCTCTCTTCATTTTAATTGTGGATTGCACGGTGTAATAAACGGGTTGGTCATGACTTAGCATCGGGTAAATGAAGCAGAGGATGTACACACCTCTGAATGCACAACGGTGCTCCATATTTACAATTCAATCCGACAGGGTGCCTATTAGAGGCCATAAAGCTGCTCAACTGTTAGATAAGATACCCTCAATAACCCCCACTCCTACCCCTAGACACACACACACACACACACACACACACACACACACACACACACACACACACACACACACACACACGTAATTCCTGCAGTTAACATTGCACAGTCTATGCATCTTCATTTATATTCCATGTTTTCTATATATGTTTATTGCAAGTATTTGTTGTACTTGATTAGGTCTAACACAGAACAGTGCCATTATTTGTAATCACATATTCTTGTTTCGACAGGGTTGCTGTTCACTGCAGAGCATTGGCACTTTAATAAGCATTTATGTTGTTTTTTTCTTTGTTTTTTTTCTTCTTTTTGTCACTTGAAAAGAAAACACAAGACCACATTTGCATTGATTTCAAGTAGCTTCTCAGACGGCTTGACAAATCTAAGCCCAATATTCACTTAAACTCTTTGGTTTCCAACAACTCCAGAGGGAAATACTTGGCATTTTAGCTCCTAAAGCCTCCACTATTTTCTCCGGATAGTCGCTAACTTTGTGTAACTTTTGTGCTGTTTGTTAAGTGCTGTTGGTTTATCGCTGTTTGTCCATGAAAATCTGCTGGTGGAAACAGGAGTTAAGTCGAAAGCTCTAAAACTAAAACACTGAGCTGAAACGGAAAAGTGTCAGGCTATAAATTCCCTGTCCGTGGTGACAGTTTTTGCAATACGTGTTGTGATCTTTTTCCTGTTTTTTTCTTTTCTTTTCTTTTTTTAATAGAAAAAATGATTATTATGGGTGATTAGAGCAACTGTGATAGAACTTATTGTACATTTCACTATTGCTTTATTGCTAACGTTAGCATGAACAGCTGCTGGCTTACCAGTTTAGAAGAAAAGTATCAGATCTCATTCCTTCACATGCCAAGTACTGTGTTTCCTTTCCTTTACTGAATTTACCATGCTAAACAGGTAGCTCCAGCTAGTCAGGCTGTCTTACCACTTTTTGATAGCGAGTCATTTTATCAGAAGAAGAAGGACATATTTTAACCTTTTGTCAAAATATGTCAGAAACTCTGGTGAGTGAACCGTTTAAAGGGACTACGAGGAGTTTCGGAAAGCAAAGTGTTTTCGCACTACATTTCCCATGAGCCTCCGTGTGCATGGTGAAATTCTTGGACCGGCCCAAGATGGATGGAAGCGAAAGCATTTGCCAAGAAGGTTTTCATTAATCAAGAATGAAAGTCGGAGGTTCAAAGACGATCAGATACCGTCATAGTTCCGACCATAAACAATGCCAACTAGCGATACGGTAGCGTTATTCCCATGATCCGCCGGGCAGCGTCTGGTAAACCGAAACCAGGAAATGCTGGGTGAGTCGACCACTAAATAATAAAATCAAAATAACTATGAAGACAAAACGATATATTTATTTATTTAAAATGGACACATTAACAAGTGTTGGTCATGTAGATTCATCCACATTAATATGAGACTCTCCTCTGCGCCTCCTTAAAACTTACAATGGCTATGTAGCAATTTAGAAAAACACTGTTGACAGCTTTTTTTCACTGAACACAAGGAAACATCCTCCTCTAAGCTCCAGTAAACTAGTTTTACTCTACAACCTTGTTGACATGAGGAAGTCAACAGGTGTCGGAGTTGCAGAGATGCTGTGGGTGTGCTGCAACGGACTTGGAGGACCCAGGGCAAACCAGATGTAGTCAAACTGTCAACAGAAGCTGTGTCACAGTGAAATATATAGTATATAGTATTTGAAGCAAAACTTGAGTGACAATGACATGATTAAAAAAAAAAGGGGGCGGATGTTGAAATGCAGCGCAAGTGTTTGAAATACTACAGAGCGCCAGGTTGGTGAACACTTTACCAGAAAGCAATTTATATACTGTGAATTATATGTCTTCTTGGCTCTGCCATTTGACATGTGGTGTAGAAGTGCAAACTAACTCAAGTGCTGGTATCATCTCCAGACACTACTGCTTATTTGTCACCTGTCGCACTTCTCCCAGATGTTCACGAGAGTCCTAATGATGTGCACTCTCTCTCTCTCTCTCTCTCTCTCTCTCTCTCTCTCTCTCTCTCTCTCTCTCTCTCTCTCTCTCTTTCTCTCTCTCTTTCTCTTTCTCTTTCTCTCCTTGTCTCTCCAGTTTTTAGGAAAGAGGATAGAATTTGTGCTCTCCTTGGAGTTGACTCTCAAATATGTTGTGCATGTACACAAGCACACATACACGCACACAGATACATACACTTAGGGCACGGATGGACCGTATTCGGAAGCCTTCTGACAGGCAGCAGGTGACGGCGCCAAGGCCAGCTGCTTCTGCCCCACCTCTGCTCAGCTGTCCGAGCCCAGAGCAGCCTTTGAACAGCCTATTACCCCGACACAGCAACGGGGGAAAGCAATCAGCTCCAGAGGTGCACCACTCTCACACCAGATGGTGTGGGAGATGAATCGAGCCATTATATTAGTGCTGGATAATTCCTCAGATGAAGCTAATTAAAAAGAAAAATAAGTGCTATCCTCCCTCTTCTTACCTCCTATGCAATCTGAATGGAAACTCCGCTGACATCTTTTCACTTACTGCAAAAAGAGTGAAACAGACGGTTTTGAGATTCCTCAGATTAACTTTCCACCTACTGTCAAGAAAATATAAGTGTCTTTATAAAACGAGATCCAGCATTTGAAGTACACCTGCTCCAAACTGCGATGATTGATAACACGATCTGATGCTTCCTTTTCAGACATTAAACAATGCTCTTGACAAAGTCAGCTTTACAGCCAGCAACATGTGTATTTTAATTAAACTGAATCATAATCTGAGGAGATCATGAGCTCATGTTTGATTGTTTTTATCCATGTACTTCAAAACTCAACTCACATGGCATGTTAGGAAACAAAGAAGGCCTCTGCTGTAAATATTTTACAATGGCCTTTTTGCATTCACGCTGAATGTCAAAAACACTCATTAAAGTACAAAATAGAGGTGCAGCATCTTTTTACATGCATCTTCCTTGTTTTAACAACTCTGGATGTAGTTCAAGTCTACACAGGAAGACGGCTGTGAAATTAGCTCGGTGGCTGCTATTGTTTGTAGTCACACCTTGAAAAATACAGCTGAAAAAGTATGTCAAAGAGCTCAGTAAATATGGTACCTGCATTGGCTTAAGCCCAAGCAGACAGAGACAGACGACACCAGAATGTGAATCTCAGTTAGCTTTAAAGGATTTAGGTAAACTCTGAAACAGTGCTTATTGCTCTCTTATCCACTTTTGTGTTAATGAAAAGCATGTCCTGAATCTGTCAAGGGAGATTAGGTGAATATCATTACTATTGTCCTTTTGCCAATGTAGATCCACTGTATCCACAGGGATTATAGTCCAACCCATTCCAACATGTATTACCGCTCTGCGCCAAGGAAACTTAAGAAAGGTTGAGCTGATGATAAGGGCTGGAAATCATGTGTCACAGGAAATTCAGACTACATCAAATTCTGAGAGGTGGTTCCTATTTTTGACTACGGCAATGCAATCCAGTGTCCCCCAAATCACACTAGTGAATGATGTCAGTGTCTGTGCGTCGATCACAGCCAAAACTGATTTTTGTGTGATGGAAATCAAATTGTAATCAAATTTTGACAACTTAGTTTCTCCAATATCAGACTCAGAGAGGGACTACGTCAAGTCTCATTATCATGTACAGAAAATAAATTAACAGCTCATAATGTCTTGTAACGTTGATCCAATCAAATCTTTGATAACATAACAGAAAGACATACTTCTAAATGAAATATCTTATCATCTTTTTTTAAGGGACAGCACTTGTGGTGTTCATTATAATTTATCTATATTGTTTCCTGATGTACTGAGATTCATTTGTCCACCTAAGTGATGATGCTTTTGTGAAGCATGTAATAACATTTCTTTGTATTCCTGATTTCCTTACTCAATGTCAGACATGATTTGCTCTTTTCAGAGCATTTTGTAGGTCTTTGGTTAAAAAAAAAAAAAAAAAAAAAAAAGGTCTGGCAGCTCCCCAAAATAAGGTTCACAGACATTTTTCAAGTTCTGTCTCTCAGCTTCTCTGGCTCTCGGTGGCTCAACACCACAGAACAAATGTTGTGTGCTGATGTTTCCTTTAAATGCCACCAAAATCCATATCGAGGCACAACTATTCATATTCAAGACTGTGCTGTTCAAGAGCTTAACTCTCAACTTGGGAAAAACAACAGAAACATTTTAATCACTCATCTCAAGCTTCTGCCTATAGCTTTTGAAATCAAGGGCAAAAAGCTCTTGGCCTTAATTTCAAGAAAATGGACAAGTTCACCAGCCAGTGCCTGGAGATACCTTGCGGGCTTTTCCATGAAAAGTTATAACAACTCAATTATATTTTTAAATTAACTAATTAAATTAACTACATTTTATTTTATGTATGCGCTGTAACATTTCCTGAGATGAAGCCATGGACTACATATTTGTAATTGAATAACCTTTTATTTTTACCACAGATGAAAACTATTGAAAGCATTTCACATCTTGTCAATTTGAAATTGGTTGAGAAGTAAGTCTATGTGGAAAAAATGAGATTATACACCCACTGAATGATTTTCAAGTGGATTAAAGAAGTCTAAAGTTGCCTTGTATGCCAAACTAGCAGTGAATTATGGCACATGTCAGTCCTGAGGAGTGAATCCCAGTTATCAAAGGTCATACTACTTAGTTCAACACTTCCACCGCAGCCAATTCAGTGTTTAGAGTTGATAGGAAGGCTCTCCACTCACACTCAAAAAAAAGAAAAACACCACAAAAAAGCCAGTTGGGGATGTCAGCCCCAAATAGAAAAAAGTTGAACACATCCAGAAAATGCAAAACAGCCAATTATGTAGTCTGTGTTAGTTGGTGTTAGTCAGAAATACATCAGAGCATTCACAGACAGCACACAAGTAGCTGTCTGCGAACTGTTACACCTCCTAAACTTTATTTTAAGGCACATGTGCAGTGGTCAGCAATTACAAGAAGAAGATGTAACCTCAAGTTCGTTACTGAGATCCCACCTTATTCTGTTTGACTGTGAATGTTCGACCTCATGTATTACTGTTCACTTTTCATTTAACTAGGACGGAACAATGTAAAACTAAATCAAACCCTCTGCTGCACCATTTTTCTATTACTATCAGAGGAGCCAGACCCCGTTTCACAGATCCATCATCAGCACTGAAGTGTTATTGAAGGCTGAGCACAGCACGTAGCTGAAAGAATTTAAAGAAACTATACAATGGCACCATATACAATGTATACATAATGTCTATAGAATCAAATTTGTTTTAAAGCACCACTGAAGTCAGGGGGAAGATGTTCCCTTGAAAACACAAAGCATACGGTGGTCCACATTATAATACTGATATTACTGGGCACGGCGAAGATCACCTGCCCGTGTCATGTCAAGATAATTTTGGTACTTCAAACTTAGTGCAGAGCTTTGAAGAGGACTGAAGGCACAAATGAGATTGTCAGTGCCACAGGTTACAGGCTACCCCCGAAGCTAAGATGTGCTTAAAAATTCATAGAGTATCGATCCTTACACTCGAGCAAAGTAAAATACCACGTATAAAGGCAATATTGATGTATACAGTTCCTGAAGTATAATGTTTAAGATATAAGTTCAGGAGACCACATATTGTAGGTCGAAGAGGAGGTCTGCTCAGGTCTCCATTATTCGTGATGTGCACTCTAAAACTTTCTGTATTCGACTTTTTTAGTATTTGACAAAAGGAAAAAAAAGGTGAAGAAAGAGTAAAGTGGAGGTATTAGGGCTGTGTGAACATTCAGTTTATTTTGCTTGCACAACAGCAAATTGAATGAAGACTTATTGAAGTGGAACTTGATTAAAAAAAATATAAACAAACAAACAGAAGAAAAGCTTTTCTAAATAGGTACAGATTAGAAGTATATGGCAATGCAAGTTGTGTTAGCCAGATTTTTTTTTTTAATTTTTTTAATCTCTTTAGGTGTTTAAAAAAAAAATCAATCAAGCTGGTCATTTGCTTCTCTCTGTACAACTGTAATTCCAGGCCGGTGCTCAGCCCCGTTTAGCAATAACAACTAATCATGCAAATGGCATCCAGAGTGCCACTTTTGTGTCTTTCAAAAGGTGACACTCAGTTCCCACACAGCACAGGCCTCCACACAAGTGTGCACGCAAAAGCAACACAAGCATACACTCAAAAATACATACTGTAGACAAACATCACAAAATCTCCATACAGTTATCATTAACAACCATTCCATCATGCAGAGGCTGCCAGACTACATGAGTGATATACAATCAGTGGCAGAAGTAATCCATAAAATAGCCATGCACTTGTCCAAGGTGTAATTTCCATTTCAAGACGTGATTGCATGCAGTTGCTGAGTGAAGTGAATTGAAATACTGTTTACATTTCGTTTCTTGATTGATTTTCTTATCTCCAGCTGCATGATTTGGAATGTCTTCCCTGCATCTCACCTCACAAGATGCCAAGTTATAGACTGTTTCTAACTAGTATTTACTGCAGTGTTTGTCGCCACACACTCACAACTGAGGTCATTGCTATTTAATGACGGAGTGGTGTCTCAAATCTAAAATTCTTTGGTTTTGGTCAGTGGTGAATGCCCACATGAGTGTAAATTAAAATAAACACACACACATACAAAAATAGTATATGCAAAACAGATATGAACATAGTGTAAATGCAACCTTGAAATGCTAATATTTTGCAAGTCTCAAGAGTTTCTCTGACAGATACTCAGAAGAATAGTTTGATGTTTATGTAAATCATATCTTGCTGACAGATGTAATGCTGTCTTTGGAAGTGCAAACAAAGGAAAATGGGGAAGGGGAAAGTAAGCACTGAGGAGCATGTCTATTGTTTCGACAGCTTGTGTCCCCAGCATCTGGCATCAAGCAGGAACAGCATGTCAAGATTAATGAAATGTTACTTTTATTGATCTACAGCATGCAGCTTATAAATATATACTTCTTTAGAAACTGCAGGCACTCATATAGTACCCAGCAGCGAGTGCAAGCTCAGTTTGTGAAGTTTGCAAAGTTTTTAAGGCTGCAAACTCGAAAGAAAAGGTTTCAGCCATACTGTACCACAATTTAAAAACAAATGTTCAGCACACGGTTTAGGGAATAGATAATCTTAATGTCTTCCTTGCTATATTCTGGGGCTTTAAATTCCAATCAATGAAATGAAATTAAAGACCATGTGAATGGCTTTCAGCGCGAGTCGACTGAGCGGACTTGTTAGTGGGAGCAGGGGCACGGTGACAAGAGCGTGGCAGAGACTGCTCTCTCACTCTCCTCTCCCCATTTAATTTTCCAATCCACTTCCTCCACATAGTTAGGAGAAGTGAGTTTTGTTCTGGTTTGATACACCATCTAATGAGAGCTACTAAGAGCCTGTTGAAATCATTCCCTAATAACACATTCTGAAGGCTGCGAATGAAAAATATTTTTCCTCTCTCTCTCCATTCAGGGTTTAATATATTCTTTCACTCACCTCTGTTCCATTTTCATTCCTCCACTGTGTTTCTTTACTTTCATTACTGTGTTTTTTTTGGGGGAAAGAACAAAAAGAAGAGTTTGGACAATCAGTACACTTTGATTCTGTATGATTTTAACAAGCATTTTGGTTTTACAGTATGTGGTCACTGGCTAGTGATGTACAAAAAAATCCTAGATGAGGATGAAGTGTTTGAAACAGCAAAGTGCCATAAAATTAGCAGCACATGGTTTTACATGTTCCATGCGTGGATTCACAGATACAAGTGTTGATGTAAGCACAATTCTTATCTCAGTAAAACCATAGACTTCAGCAAGTGACTTTAATTTGATGTGAGATTGGTCACACATTTACCATCAAAAGATCCTGTTCATGTGGCATTTCTGTCCGGGCATCGGATTCTTTTCCACGAATAATTAATTATTGAACACTCGGATGCTCCATTGAACTGAATGGTACATGACAGGATGGCTTGTCCACTCTTAATCCATTCTATTTGCTTGACACTCTTCAGCTGTAACAAGAACAAGTGACCTGACCTGTGCTGCTATATGCTGTCTGCTTAAAACTCCTCTGTGGTTTAAATGTTATCTGCTCCAAAGATAAAGCGCCCTCCCCTCCACTTCCTCGGGCTGCGGGTATTAGTTACAGCTGAAACACTGGTTGGTATTCTGCTTTGAATCCTGGAATTGTGTCGGCACCTTGACGTTTGATTGGATCTGCGCAAATACATGTATATGCAAATTTGCTGGGTATCAGTTCTTGCTCAGGGTGAAATGGGGAAACAGTGGTTGCATTCTGACAAGGCTCTTGCATGGACTTTCCCCTCCCTTTCTCCTCAGAGAGCAGCATTTGGTGATCTATAAATTCCCAGTAAATCTCAGAGCCTGGGTACCTTCCCTGACATTTCCACACTCCCACATAGCATATTTTTAAGCAGGTAAAATCCATAATCTGTGTCAATGGTATCACACGGTGAAGTCGCAGGGGGCCCTGTATGCACTAAACTGGCCAAGGATGCAGTGCAGAGGCTCAGAGGAGGTAAAAATGTTTGTTCTTACCTCCGTTGTCATACCCGTGCCTCAGGGCCTACGCCAGACTTACTCATACCCGAGCAAAGACAATCCAATACTCCAATACTGCTTACTATTTGGCAAAACAGTGCATGCAACAAGACTAAATGTAACCTTATTTATAGAAATGACGCAATAGTGAGTGTGCTGAATAGAAACAGTGCAGTTACTAATGCTCCAAATTATAACATAAAGGTCACAATGTGATATTAGTCAATTATACATGAATATTTTATATGAGGCTATACACCACATTAATAAAATGATAGGTATCTACAGTACCTTCTTGTGTTGAGTAAAAGGTGCCTTTGCCAACTCACTATCCACCTGCTTTCAAATATAATAGCACATAAATGTACAGACACATTTGTATCATATTTACCTATTCAATGAAAAACTATTTTGCATGCAATTATCTGGTGTTCTTCTACTTATATAATAACACTGTATTACAAATGACCAGTGCCTTTGCAGAAAGTCTATACTGTGTGTGCCTAATGATGATGCATTACATCAGATATTATACGTTCCAAAAAGAAGGTATGAGGTAGAGTTGTATAAATAACTTTGTGAGTAACTGAACTGAATATAAAAAGAGCTCAGAATTGCTTCCTCTCCAATGTCCCAGTACTCTGTGATAGCGCCTCAAAGTCTAATCATTTGTGTTATTTGGATTTTGATGCATTGCTACTTTGACACCCATTCTAGCAGAGAAGAACAGATAATTGTATATGATACCCACTGAAAAGCTGTTGTACTGCTGTGTCTGCGCATCTATGCATTGTGACAGTGGTAATCATTAGTCTTTCAGCGATCTTTGCAATTAATCTATCTTGACATGATAATTTGCGTCTGTTCTATTTGAGGTGTTTTTGTGAACCTTTGCTCAGCAGGGTGGCACGGTGGTGTGCATCTGTAGAGGAAACAAGAGGCAGATGCATTCAGTGTTCCACTACAGAGGCTGTGAACAGCAGAGATCAGAACAGAACAGGTTTTTGTTCATTGTGTCACCAAATTACACTTGACAAGTGGAGGGAAAATTGCATGATTGATGAACAAAGTAATTCTCTACATGTAATTAATACACTACTAATGGCTCTCCATTTGTCTTCCATACTGCTCAGTAAAACTCAGAGGAAGGTGGGGCTACATCGTGATGAAGGCTCCAAACTGACCGCCCTGTGATGTGAAAGATTGTGTTTCCTTCGTGAGATTTTGTTACCTAATGGCTTGTCGGGAAGCCGTAGGGACAATGTAATGGACCGTGTAATGGATAAAGGATTGTATTGATGGGCATGTGTTGACTTAACAACATTGATCTGGAGAATTTATATTGATAAATGCAAAAACATTTTGCAGTGAAAGACTAATACATTTTCTGTGATTTATAGGATGAATAGCTCAAAGCTTTTGCATCAGTTTAAAGTAATAATCTGTGACATTTCTATAAAAACAAATGTCCGTTTTGATACTTGCTATCTGAACATAATAGCGGGTAAGATGAAAGCTTTTACATGTTCCACATCTAACACACGCACACACACACACACACACACACACACACACACACACACACACACACACACACACACACACACACACACACACACACACACACACACACACACACACACACACACACACACACACACACACACACACACAAATCCTCTGGTGCACAAGGAGTGATCCTTTTCATTTCCATCAATAGTGACAACATTTGTTTGCAAGAGAAAAGAAAAAGACTAAACACAAGAAGAAATACGTTGCTGTAATGAGCAATGATGCCCACTAAGGTTGAGCAGACAAAGAACACAAAACCACATACAGACACTCAAACTTTATGAATGGGAAATCAAAGTACAAAAGATGCAACACAACCAACACACAGTTTGATTGAGAAGATATCTCCAGGGAGCTTAGTTCAGCAACACCTCAGCAATAAGCATTTAGCACCATAGACAGAGGCAGAGCAAGACAACAACAACACCAAAAAAAGAAAAGAAAACACATTTTGGAAAAGACTTCAATTTAAAATGTAAAAAGGAGCCGAATTCTTCCATCAGTTAAAGCAGATAGACATGACAGACAGTTCGACAGATAAACAGATAGATAACAGAGCACCTAATCAAACAATGTGAGCACGGCATGATGGTAAAGAGCTAGAGACAGAGAAGGAGAGAGATAGGAAGAGAGGAGAGAGATTGTGATGGATGACACAACATCCAGCATAGTATCATATCTCTGTGGATTAAATGCTCTGGGAAGCTGGCCCTGGAGTGTGCTTGTGCATATCATTAAGCTCCATGAAGAGGAGGAGGAGGAGGGCACGTTGGGGCTGCTGCCCGGCCAAGTGCACGGATAGACCACGTCTCACAGCTGGTGCTTGCTAGGCTCCAAAGGCAACCGTTTCTAAGAAGGATTGGGTTTTATAAGTTGTATATATATAAATATATATATATTTTTTTTTTCACAGAGTATTTGAGATGATAAACATTTCATCTGGACAGAGGGAGAAAAATCAAAGTAGCCCTGCAGGACCCAGTGGTTGTTTGTGCGTGTCTGAGAGAGTGTGTATGAGAGGCAGAAAGTTGTTTGTGAAGAGAGTGCGAGGTTTTTGCACATGTATGCACATCCTTGTATACTGTTCAGCTTGCGTGATGTCCAAAGTGTATTTACCTGTGTGCACTGGTGTGCGCGTGTGTGCACTGTGTGTCATTCTTCCGGAAGGCAGTTTTAAAAACACACTATGTCAGATATTGGATGGCTACTGTATAATTTGACGGGTCTGTGCACAGAGGCTGGCTGTGGTATGAGTCATTGATTACACATCAGCTTAGTATGCTGCAGTGCAGACCCCTACATTGGTGGAGAGGCAACCTGAAGCCCCCAATCAATAGCTGCAGGCCTGTGAAGCTTTCCGTCAGGTCCGGAGTGAAGGACTCCCCACCTCTCCTCTGGGCCCAGGCCTAACCTTTTCCAAAGAGAGGTGATGAAGAAGCTCATCATTTCTAATGAGGAATTAGTGATCGGGCCAGAAGAAATGACTGTCAGCACCACATTGAGGAGTCCAAAAGGTCTCAGAGGCTGGGAAGTGCCAAACAGTATTCATTAGGGACAAAGAGATTTCCTTGATTTGCTTTGAGTGGCAGACAGGAGGGTTTAACAGGCTGGGCTAGGAAGCCTGATGATTAAATATATCTGTGTTCCTGTCATTACATTTTTTTATGTTGTGAATTGGGAGAGAGTGAATATTGCTTTAAGATAATCCAGTTGTCGCCTCTTGCAGAGGGGAGAACAAAGCAATATCAAGAATTATTAAAGCTTCTTTTTTTTCTCGGAGACCTATATTTTAATGACAGAACTTTTAACCCAGAAGACACACACTTGTTCCAAAAACAGAACTAATTCAGCCTTTTCTGAAGTCACGTGACGCAATTCATGTTTGAGAGATGAATCACTCCAATTGACAGAAACATATTCACAGCTAATTAAAAACGTAATTGCGTGCACTTTAGCCATTTAGAGGAAGATGAATGTGAAATCATTAGGCATCCTCTGAAAACCAGATGTTCATTAAATTATGTCTATACAAATGCCATTGTTCAATAGATTGCCAGAATATATGCTTACAGTAAAATGCTGGCTAATTCAACCCTTAAAGCGCAGTAATTGATTTAAGCCTGCAAAAAATAGCCCATCACTGCAGCACATTAAAAACCAGAACCAGAATGACAGTTAACGGTTATTTTCTCCCTTTCTCTCTGTTGTTCTACAGCTCATCTATTATTAAGATCCATTTTATAATCTGAAATGAATTCTGAATGAATAAGAAGTCTGATTAATCTTAAGAGAGTAATTCAGTTGCCAGGCAATGTTGCTTTTTAATAAATAATATCTGTAACCTAGTAATACTTATGAGTGTAATCTGCTTTTGACGCACATCACAGCAGAGATAAGGCGACATTCCCCTTCGCCTGGCCTCAGACAAAAGCAACTCTAGAGAATTCAACAATCGTGCCTCAGTCTCTCTCTCTCAATTAGCCCCTGCTGTGCAATTTATTGGGTTTGCTGTAACAGTCCCTTAACAATACTTACCCTGGCTAGTCATTACTCAGTTCTACAAGATAGGGACCTCCATCTGCATATTTGGGCGACATAATGCATGGTCTGACAGCTCCTGGTGATGAATATAAGACACAAAATTATCCAAACTCCTCAAAACTCACTGCCAATGGTTTCTTGTTAAAGCCACCTACATATTCTTTCTTTCTTTCAGTCCTTGTCAAGTTAAGCTCAAATGTTGGCCACGAAATCTATGCTTGGACAGCCAAGTGGCAGTGACAAGCTGGAAACAAAAATCCTCACAACGTTTCACTCATATTTCCGTTGCTTTTTGATTTCCTGGCTTTTGCAGATACAAAAAAAAGTTGAGACTAACTATCCAAGTTTGTGCAAACTGTGTATGTATTTTCTGCTCTAAGGCATGATCAAAAGGCTATGCTTCAGTGGAGAGGTAACAGTTGTTTTACTGCAAGACAAAGGGTCCCTGACCTTTCTGTTATTATTCCTCTGTCCTGCTACTGTTCGTTTGTTTCTTTCCATACCCGATGAATCCCTACTTTTGTGTTATGACAATTATTATGAGTCTCTGTCAGACACACCAGGAAGCCAACTCACTGTGGTTTATGTACCTAATAAAAGTTGTGCTGAGTAATTTCAATTTCTCTGAAGGCTTAACAACAGCTACTGCCTCTGCTTTTTACATTAGACAGCTTTTCCACTGGCTGTGGATTGGACTAATGGAAAGTGTGCTTTTGCCTTTTCCTTGAAAGGATGGATAGAAGAAAGAGTGAAAAAGGAGAGGGACAGATGGATAGACATGCACTTGTAACTGCTGTTGACACAGCATCCTGCACTAAATAGACATTTCAGCATCTTTAGTTTATGTTTTGAATAGTTAGACAGATCCACTTTACGTCAGAGCAGTTTCCAGCAAAATTCCTCTTTTCTTTTTTTTCTTCTTCTCATAAAATCTGAACTGCCTAACAAAGTGCCCAAATGAAACCTTTTTGGATTCCTTAGTGATTTTTTATTTATTTATTTTTTTACAAACTTACAATTCATTCTCTGTGTTACTGCTGGCAAGAGCTTGAACATGTTGCCATCAAACATGTCTGAGCCAGACAAGCTCAGACACCTTGCTCAAAGCAGTTGTATCTATCTATCAATCGTTTCTCATGTGGAAACCAGATGGGGATCTTTTAAAAGTGTTCACTAGGTGGCAGTCTAGTAACATAAAACATGTGGGCTGCCTGCATGCATACATCAAGATGTTGAGAGATGAGCCGATAATATGGATTAACAAGATTTAGGTGTTTTACAGCTGTATTCGAATACATAATTTGACGTTGGGTTTGAAGAATAAAGTTAAAATAATAAGTTTTTATGCAGGTGCTACAAACTATGGTAATCACTCTTTCTTTTTTCCTCTATCAGTAGATCACTGTGTTTGTCGACGCAATTGAAACCAATGAAGTCTGGGCTGTGCAAGGCGGTGGTGGGGTGGATGAGGTGGTCTTTTTACTTTAAGGATCTGTAAATTGTCCAAGCTGTGTTCTTTCCTCTGATACCTACCCACCTGAAACTGCTGTTCCTACACTTCACTGAAGCAATTATAGAGAAGGACTTTGGCAGATCAATGAAATCCCCTTTAGATGAGAGAGCCGTACGGGCGTTTTGATCAATTCCAGATCAATTCCTCTGTTTTGCCCAAACCTTGGCCAAATAAAAGTAGGACTTCTGGTTGAGAAGTAGCATTCGCCAATAATGACAGGGACGTCTCTGTCGATGGCTGCCTGTATCCATGTTCTGGTGTGTGTCTGCTTACAGTACATTGTCTCCACTGCTAGGCTTAGCACACACCTGCTGGTTTCTCTGTCTCTCTGTATGTCTCCCGTCCCCATCTCCCCTGTTTTGAATGAGGAAAAGTGACAGGTGCTTGAATGCAATCTGAGTTGGCAACTCACATCAAAGCTCTCAGTAAATTCTAAAGAGGAGCTGAAAGTCGTCATTAAAGAGACTCTGCATGGCTAAATCTGACAAGACTAAGTACTGAGTGTAATTGAGATGGCAGGAGATTGAGTGATAGAATAGCTGTAATTTCTCCTAAAATTGACTGTCATTGTACAGTATGTTCATTGTCAGAAATACTGCTAGTATATTTTTTATGGATTGCTGTGATGCATCCCATTGGTCTTGATTTATGGTTACACATTTCCATTTTAAAAGTAAAACCAACACTGTGTTTCAAGGTGGTTCCTACTTGCAGCGAGACATAGATGTTGAAATTATAACTTCATTTAGGAAATTGTCAGATGATGTTTTTTCAGTGAGTGAAGATAGGATTGCAGCACTACTTTGTGATGAGGCTGAAAAGAATGGGTGTCTTTTTACATAAAAATACCTTATGCAGCTTAAAAAATATTGACTATTACTGCAAGACATTTTTTGCTGCTTTGTTAGCTGATGAAATGTATTTATTAAATTCCCATTTTACTACCCCAGTTAGATGAATCATTCCTTTCCCTTACATTTTTAACCATGTGAAATTCTGTACTTAACAGAGTTAACATAACAAGTGAGAATGATGATTTCATACACTTGAAATATAAACTCTGCTCTTATCATCACACTATGCCTCTTCTCCTGTATACACGTGGAGCACAGGCAATATTTGTAGAGTCAAGCATACTCATCCTGTACTTTGCACCAGAGCAAGTCAGGAAGTGTTAATACATTTCTGTGCTGCTACAACTCTCCACAGCTTCATGATAATATATTTCCATCAGCTGAAAACAAGAAAAACACATCTGAGGCCTTTAATAATGTAGACAAGAGAGCCACTTTGCCCCACCCGCACAATGGATCCAAAAATTAGTGTCAACTGCATGCATCTTCTGAAACAGCTTGGCCGCCAAAGCAGACTGAAAAATAAATATGTCAAACGTATTGGCATTCTGTATGAATAATGGATGTTTTAATACATCAGCGTGTTGTATTGTATTGCAAAAGAGCCATATGAAATATACATCATCTAATTAGATGTCATTCTCGGACGTGGCACAGCCTGTTTTTGATCAATATGTAATAAGATCTAGTATCAATTAGTGATGGTTGGGGGAAGAGATTTAGCAGCAGAAAATGGCAACTCTAAAAGTTAAATAAAATAGCAGTAAAAATCACTGCAGCACCAGGAATAAACAAATCACACTATAAAGATTTAGAAGCACCATTTTGAAAGCAGAATATTGAAATCTGTAGCTTTACTGCATCATTATGCTGCGGCTCAGCTATAACCACTGTATTGATCAAAGGAATTATGTCTGCTTGGTTTTCTGTTCACATCTACAGAACATGAAGACTTCCATCTGCAAAAAAAGATAACTACTGAAAGGTGACACAGAAATGACAAAGTGATTGCTAGCATAGCAATAAATCCACTAATTAAAATTACTGGGTTTAATCACAATCATGGGCCTTTGTATCCACAGTGATTATCCTTTATTATACTACATCCAAAAACTGAAGTATAGCAAGTATGTATTTTTACATACACAGTGTGACTGCATAAGAAAATGATCAACTTGTCAAGTCGAATTTGGATCACATTAAATTAACAGTGTTATTGTCTGGGCTATATATACGATCCATACACTGAGGGCAAAACTCTGCCTTGTTAATCAAACTGGAAGATTAATCCTGATTTATATACACATCTATCAACTGACTCATAACTACAGGTTGGCCCATCACAAGCACCTCAAACAGAGGACAGTAAAGGAAGATTGTGATCTGACCTGTTCTGCCGCTGGTGGTGGTGGCAGGCAGCCTATCTGTGACATTAAGGTAGTGTGTGCGGCTGCGTGTGCCTGTGAGTGTGTGTTGAGGGGAGTCACTGAAGCAAAGACAGAGCGTGCACTTGAATGATTGAGGTTACCCGGGTGACCTCATAAACCAAAACTCGTGGCAGACTCCCAAGGTGAACGCTGAATTATGCCGTCATTAAAGGACAGGCCCAGTTGCCAAGGTTAGTATGTAAAGTATAATCATCTTCCTCCCCCTTCTTCCAGTCACTCATTAGTCCCCCTCATGGGCCAACAGAGATTATACCTTGAACTTGCTTGACTATCGCTATCTGCCCGCTGGGAATGGTTCCGCCATGGGCCATTTATATCCCCTCCTACTATCTGCAAGTGTACAGGTCTGCAGGTGTAGAGTCTGTATGGTTCTGCGGAGAGTCTGAGCGTTCTTGTGTGTGTTTGTGTCTCCTTACCCACACTCTGCACACAGATCATCGAGTTTGTCCCATAAAAAAATGAGGGATGCTTTGACTTACCGCCGCATTATGTCCCAATTTATAAAAGAACCACGGGGAAGAAGCCCACTGGCATTGCAACAATTTGTTAGAATTAAGACCATTTGTTTTGTTTCCCTAGGCACTCTGTGCTGATTCCAATCCTTTGCTTCCAAAATGGTCTCAGTACCGTTGTAAGTGCAAAAATACGACCAAACATCACATAAATATGTGTCAAACCAAACTACATCCTTCAATTGTAAAAGATTATCTTCTGAAAGTAATGCCAATCAAAGTACATTGCAATCAAGCATGGACACTTTGGGGCACTTCATCACATTAGTATGCATATGATGCAGCCAAGTTTAATCAAACCCTGGAGAGCAACCAAAGGTTTTGTTTTTTAGAGGAAATCATGTGCTGCTTAAATCAACCTGACCATTCATCACATCCATTTCCCTTTGTTTACCTGACATTGACCACTCAGACACAAATGTCATTCATTGTCGCAATAAGTGAAATGAGCACTTTGATTTAAATCATTAAGTGCTGTTTTGTCTCTTAGTGCCTCTTTTAAATATTCAAGGTAATACTATGAGGTGAGGTCCTAATCTTGTTAAATATTGTGGCAGTAATGTGAACAGACTGTTTATGTTTGCATAAAGTGATAAATAATGTTTATCCACATTCCCATTTACTCTAGCCAATTGCCTACTAATGCTGGTATCGGACGCTAAGAGAGGGTATTCATTTCAAAATTGGCAGCGACACCAAGCACACTTCAAGCTATGAGTGCCTCTGGTCGGATGTACAGCTGCTAAAAAGTAACATGTTCTGACTCAATTGATGTGTCTCCTTTGAGTTAGTCATACATCGCTATTCCGTTTAGTCAGTATAATTTCCCCTGCTTTGTGGAAATGTTTTTTATAACAATAGAGAGCTTGTGCATCAGGTAACTATTGCATTGTAGGTTTATAACATCAGAGTCTCTGACAGCACATCCCAATCCCCTTAAGAGAATAAAGAGCTGCTTTGTTCTTGTAAAGTTGAGAAAAAGAGAGTATGATCAAGATAACTGAGTTTTTGCTGGACAATGAGTGAGAACCAAAGGGAAGAGCGGGAAAGGTCTGCCACACACTCTAAAAGATACAAAGCTCTGTGATTACAAAGCAGACTTTGTATTTACAACTAAAGCTTTCTTAATGTCTTTTTGAAAATACTGTCCTGTGATGTGCTATTCTTTCAAATGGATTAAAGTCAGCTGACATATACGGTAAAGCAAAGACAGCCTTTTCAAGGCTCTAACAGGCTTTGATGAACCAGTGTTTGAATCTATTCCACAGTGATTGGTAGTATACAGTATTTGGTAACAGTGATCCTCAAACTGCAAAATGTAACTTAGACTTTATCATTTTGCCCACTTTTATGTAACCAGGGACACACAAGACATTTGTGGTTCCATGATCATAGCAGGATCTCCCTGCATTAGAACAGCAGCTATACACCACCTCTCACCTCTCTCAACAAGAAGGCCATGGCTGCTGAAGATTTCAATGTATGTTCTTGGAAATTTAACTGTGAAGACATTAAGTTGTAGCTGGTCCTGTGAGTGTCTTTTTGCACCAGCTCAGCAGAAGACTGATATCAAACTTAGCAGAAAGTTCTTTGTTTTTTTTCCAAGAAAATTTTATTGGCTCCTTATCTACGTTCTTTTTATGAACTGGAGTCATAAAAACTTGGAATAAGTGTTATTCTTCACCAATGTTGAAACTTTTCCCAGTGCACCAATGTGGTCTTTTGCATTAACTTAATATCAAAATGTGCTCTACAATTCACGTTGATTTAGAAAAGCCTACTTTTTAAGATTTTGCACAGGATTCATTCTGTAATGGGGCACAGGATTCATTTTGTAATGGGGCAATACTTGTTCAAGAAGGCAAAGACCATTGACTACATACGTCTCAGAACTAGCAATTCTATTAGTCCTATGGTGGTTGCCCAACACAGTCCTATTTGACACAGTGCAACACATCAGAGCGTAGATATTGATTGGCCACACTTTTGCCATTTTTTTAGCGAATGGCCAAGAACAAGTTGTACTGAATGTATAAGCCCCATTGTACTGGCTGCTACTTTGAGAGCATTAGCACTGTAAGACTCCCACACAACAACCTTCTCACTCACAGTCTTTAATGCTAAGCAGAGCCCTGAAGAAAAACCCGGATACATCTAGCAGGTAAAGCTGATGAATGGACAGGGGAATCAACCACAAATCTCCACACAGGCTGCACTGAACAGGGAATGATAACCAAGCACTTTTCGAGGAATGCACACAAACAGCTGTAGGAGGATCCCATTTTGATATGCCATCTTCTCAGGAGAAATTATGCAACCTCTCTGTCACTGTCCCTGTCATCCTTATGGGCGGGAGGATTGAGTGCATTGTGCTGATGTGTTAGAGCGAAATGCTCTTAGGCAAGAGGGATGGATTGTGTTTGAGGCACTACTGAGACCCACTCTTTTAAACATGCAGCTCAGGTTTACTGAAAGGTACACAAATCACTCACCCTCTTTGTTGAGGTCAAAGCAAGTAGTTACACCATCTTAATTGCCAGTGACTTGAGAAATGTGCCAAATGTGCTTGAAGGGCTCTTTTGAAAAGACCTCAAGAACCAAAGGCAATTCCCACACAGGGACAGAGAAACTGATCAGTGGACAATTCCTTAACACCCAGTATCAAATGCTTCAAAACAGACTGCCCTTTCCCCAAACTCCACATGCCGACAGAGGATCAGCATAGATTTCACTTGAACGAGAATTTGAGAATCTGGTTACAATGTATCAGCCCATCTCCCAGCAGAGGATGAATGGAAATAGTACAAAAATACAGAGCAGCGGGAACAGTTTCTGTTAACTACTTGCAGAAGTTTCACCATTTTGTGAACTTTATGTATCCAAATAATTAAAAAGCTCACTATTAAAATGCATGCCCAACCAGGCCCAGTGAGTTACTATAGGCTATAATTCCATTAATCTCATTCTCACCAACAGCCACTACTTAGCTACCCCACTGAATCTTTTATGGCCATTGACCTGCTACACCAAATAAAGTGACATGGTGTCAGAATTAATCTGGGTTTCAGTGTTTCACAGAGTATCAGGCTAAATTGACTCTGGTATCACCTGCCACCAGCATACTAACCAACCACAACCAGATAATTCCTTGTCAAACTAGACAGTAAGCTTCTACCAGGAGCATGCTGCTCAACTGATTAGCATGCTAACCATGTGCTAAGATAATCACCATGCTGTCAGGCCAGCATTTACACCAAACAATATTTCACCTACCTTAATTGTTCACCAAACAAACTAGCCTAGCACCTTCAGCTACCTTTTCATGGCAAGCAACACACCAGTTAAAGCATCATAAATTCACACCACAAGTTCTGCATTTACCATTATTTGCCCCAGTCACCCCAGTTGCCTTTCCTCCAACCGACAGCCATTCACTGGAACTGGCTGCAGTGTCTGCCATGTTTTTCACTGCCTGCTTTAGACTCTGCCCTCTCACACCCAGTTCACTTAACAGGCAGAAGACTGATCTTCCAGCAAAAACGCTTACAGGCAACCTCCACTGGGCGGACACTAGGTTTCCAACCACACATCTCTGCCTCTGCCAACTCCTGATAGTGTTTTCCTCTCACAGTCCATTTCTGCTGCATCCTCGCATGGTACTGTCAATACCACAAAGTACACAACTCGCTGTGGTCCTGTCCACAGCACAAGATCTGGACTTAGTTTAGTAGTAGAGATCTCCCAAAGGACTATCTGCTGTTTATCTAAAGCCTCTCATTCCTGCCTTCAGCTGACAGGCATCATACCTGTTCAAAGTTGCTTACGTTCAGACTTTATTTTAAACAAATCAGTTTTTTTTGTATCCTTTTTACATGCAGTAAGTTTACCTCTAAGCACCATACTCTTAATGGCTGCTGCTAGACACTTGCTGACATAAATCTGTACCTCTCTCTCTATCCAGAGACACCACGCAGGTATCATTGTCAGAACAGAAAAATCCCTCTGTACCACCAAAATATTAATCCACATCAGCCACATTTCTGGGGTCTTTATCTCTCTGATTCTGTTCTGTTTTTCCTTGCAGAAAATGTAGCTTGGTCATTTTAGCGAAGTGCTGTGCAGTGAATCCAGGCACCTCTGCTCTCCCAGTAGAACCCATTGGCAGACATGGTTCTGGGCATGACCATAAGAACTACAGTATGACAGTTCTTCCCTGTGGCATGCTTAAAAAGTCCCTTGCTTATGCACAAACAAGAACAGTTTGCCTTGATAAGGTCAGTGCTGACTGAGGTCTCCGCCTTTTGCATCCTTGTCAAACCCTAAAACCCAGGTACTCTCTGACCAAGGTAAAGGTTGCTATCTGGACTAATCTAGATCCCTATTTTGGTACTGCATCAATTAACAACGTGTGGAACTTACTTATCACAATATTACCCAGCACTCGTATTTATAGAAGTGGGTGTTAAATGTGCACTAATGTTCTAGACATACACACATTAAAGTGCAATATTAACAATTCACTATAGAAACTAGATAGGATTTGAAAAAAAAGGAAAAAATTCTAAATAATAATTACTTTTGTCTTGAGTGACTTTTACGTAAGTTTCTTAAGCAATAAGTACTTCTTACAACCCATGGCACAAAAAGTGCTTTGCCAGCTATGGTTCAGTACAGCTGGGTGTGGATTTTCTTGAGAAGAGGCGCTGCTCGTCAGGCCAAACCCAGAAGTATGCACTTTCCCGATCAGCAGCTTAACCATAAGAGCAAAGAGAATAGATTTATTGTGAAAGGTCACTGAACTGTATGCCAATGGAGAGAAGGCTCAGAACGCCAGTTAACCCACAGTTCATAATTGCACACAAGAAACAAGAAGATATGCTACATTTGTAATAGTTATTGTAGCAGCAGCTTTGAAAGCGTCCCAATTGTTTCAAACGACATGATTGTCTCACTATCAACACCAGTTTGCAGTGAGTAATGCCACAGTTAAACTTGCTCATCTGTTGAAGTTTGAACAAGAAAACCTGTGGCACGTGCTGTGAGTAAGAAAAGCGGACACAGACCAACATCACTATTAAAGCATCCCCTGCAGGCTCCTTCAGCCTTCATGATATTTAAATATGTAGAGACAAGAGAATAGGTATACCAAAGCCTTGTTAAAAGGTGATGACAGGAGCATACTTTACATCTGTTAGGCCCCCACATGGACACAAACATTTTTTTTCCTATTCTTTTTTTAAAGGTGACACCACCCCTTTCAACCGATTTACAACAAAGATAAACATGTGTATGTGATACTGACAGAGGGAAAAGGTGATGAAAAGCTTGAATTCATACTTCTAAAGGATATATTTATACGCTCATTTGATTTGATCACATTTCATTCCAGGGTTTGAAAAACAATAATTTCATATAACTTATTTTATCACTTATTTTTATTGATGTCACTAATGATAAACAAACAATAATTAGGTTTAGTCTCAGTCATGAGAATTTGGGCATGTTCTTATGTGCAGTTTTGAGGCTGTGCTTCTTTATGCAAACATCTAATGGCAATGTTTGTTGGAATCCACATTCTTATATATATGTCTTCTAATGAGCTAGTTTAAAGGTTAAAAGTTATTCGTTTGTTATTAAAGAACAGTACAATATAGATATAAATAATTTACAAGTTAAGTAAGTCTTGTTTTTTTTAGCTGTGAATCACCATACATGTGTTTGTAAACTCAAGAGAAATGTCCCTCTCTATTCACACTGCACGTCCCAGAGTTCAAGCATTGACCACAAAAGGTATTAGAACATTTTTACGTTGACTGTTGGCTGACTGATGGCATTATTTTATTAATGATTTAGCACTGAACTTTGCATTGTGCTGACACCAGAGATGGGGTAGCTAAGCTGTGAATTAAGCCCCAAATCCCTTCGATTCCCCCTGGCTGGCAGTCTGCTCATCACCATTACTTATTCACCAGAAATAAAAAAGGGACTTCCAGTGTGGTAGTGGCCCTCTATACACATACACTGTATCCTCCAAGTCCTACCTGCTATAATCCTGCATAATGGAAAAGTGGAATGTCACCTTGTGTGAGAGGCAGCTGATATCTCTCAGCGAGCAGAAAAAAGTCATTTAGCACAAGTGCAGATCACATTTAATTAGACGAGAGGATTTAAATTGCCATGCATCAAACACTGCAGATGACCAAAACGGATAGAACTTGGGCCACGGGCCAGATTCCTTGAGCTCTTCCATAACCCATCAAAATCCCTTGAGCTACGGGGGTCAATAAGTCAGAACACAGCCGCTTTAATTAACGATGACCATAGCTGGGAGGTGCCCAGAATTTCAATGTCTGCCACCTGCATTCCAGTGAAATATGGAGGAAATTTACAAATGAGCAACTTTAGTAACAAAATTATTGTTTTATTCGGTGTGTTAATTTGGAATGGCTGTCCAAGAATGTGCCATTAAAAATCCCCCCTGCATGGCCAAGACCATCAGAGGATTATACAGCAGTAACTCATTACATGTACAAGATAGATATCACCGAGGTGTCTCAGATAAAATTAGTTTGATGTTTCTAGTTCACTAATGACTGCAGTCTAGGTATGACGGGGTAATTTTTTGATACATGTTAACCTGTCAGAGCGGGCGAATATTTTCACCATTTAGCTGCCACCTATTGTTGAGGAGTGATTTCACTTTCATTATGCTTTGCAGAGACATCGATAATAGCCACACAGCTGTCAGAGTCCATTAAGACACATCTACATAAGGATGGGAGCAAATATTCACAGGCATATCAGCTTTCTGGGAGCCGTTTGGTTAGATGGATTGGAATGACACAAAGATGAACTCCCTTTTGAATGCATTGTGAGATGGGAACTGCCACATTGGCTCATGGTAAAATATCACCCACACGTGTACACACATATTGAGGAGTACATACTAATGTGCACACACCACACACTTAGAAACTTATTTATATATTTCTCAGTCATGTGGCAGCATTTCTTCAACAGGGGTGTTATTGTATGAGAGCTTTCAAATCCCTCAAATGTGCCATTGTGGGGAAGCTGTAGTAGCCTGATGCATCAGCCGCTTACTTCATTACATTTCATATAGCGTCTGAACACGAGCCATAGGGATTCGTTTGCTTCCGGGAGGCGGTTGCTTACATTTGCTTCAACCGGCTTCAACTAATCGCTGCTGCTTGGTGGTCACGTGTGCTATACACCGGTTAAGCTCATAGGTTAATCTTGAGCGCTTGAGTTCAACGTCATCGCCTTCACTTACCCGTCTGTTCGCTGATTGGTCCGTCCGCTCTGGCGGACGGAGCAAACCGAAACGCATTGCTAGTGTCCTGACTACATGTTTGAGGCAAATGAAATTTGCCGGAACCAGTAGGCGGCGCTAGCCTGGCTAAAGCTGTAGAGGCTGGACATCCAGAATGGAATCTCGGATTCTCTGGATATTTTTTTTGTTTTGTTACTTACTAAATACATTTTGCAATGTTTAAATAAAATAACATATTGATAAAAAAAAAAACTGATTGATAAAAAAAAGAAACAAATATGAATTTAATATGAAATATGAAGAAAAAATAAAAATAATCAAAAGTCAGCATTTTAATTCACCTAAAGGTCCAGTGTGTAATACTGGGGTAAAACTGTGATATCTCATTCAGATGCTGGTTTGCTGTTTGCCTCGTGACAATTATGTTGAGGCCTTAGTTTTGTACATCTTCGTTTGGGAATTGGGCACTAGGTTTAGTCTTTTGTTCTTTTGTTTGGGGATCGTTCCCCCTCGTTTTTTCCTGTGATTTCCTTTTAGGTTATAGGTAGTGTCCTTTTTTTGTATTGATTTAGTTAGTTACTTTCTGTATATTCGACTGGAGTTGCTAGCGACTCTTTTTGTTTATTTATTGATTTGACGCCACTCGCTGCCCTCCCATTGTGTTGTATCAAACATTCAGTTATTTTCATCATTCTTTAAATAAATCCATTAAGAGCTCTAACCTGCATCCTGGTTTCCTTTTTTGTTACTTCCTTCTCACCCCTAGACAAAGTGGGTTGTAACACCTACTCCTTCTTTCCTTCCGCCTCTTCTTCGTTTGTTTGTGCATGCGAAACCCGAGAAACTCGCTCTCTGGCGGGCTGGATTTACCGTTCGGGCTGCCGTACATGACCCTTGCTATCCACCTTTTTCCGAATGTTAAAAAACGTAAGCCTGTTTTGCTCTTCCGGTGGAATTTTATGTTTACATTTCCATGGTTTCGGTAGTTGAGGTAAATGCATGTTTTTTTTTTTCCAATGAAAATCTGTAAAACGCATGGATCATCACACCTGCTTTTAACAATGGATATACACACAAATTGACATACATGTTTAAAGCCAGCATTAATAGATCCATGCGTTTACCGCAACTATGACAATGACTGAAAACCATGGAAACGGAAACGTATAATTCCACCGGAAATGCAAAACTGGCTTCCGGTTTTGACCATAGATGACATTCGGAAACTTGTGGATATGAAAAGAATTATAAAGCTATATGAAAACCAAACATATAGTGATAATTCACTTATACAAATATATTGATGGGTAGTATATTCAGATGTTGCCAATAAACTTTGCCAGTTATTACACACTGACCTTTAAGACCCACAATACATTTTTTATAAGTGTGTTACCTATTGGAGTTGCTTTTACGAGACATTTTAAGACACATTTATTTTATATTTCACTTTTTATTTGTATTTATTTTTCCATGACAATGCTTTAACCAGACTCTGCTTCATCTACCCAGCCAGGGTTGTCTGCACACTTGAATCAAGTCAAGTCTGGTCAGTTTTATTTATATAGAACCGAGTAATTTAATGCTTTTTCACAAAAATGAAAAAAGTCTTACAGGGAATGGTGTTTTTGTGGAACGAACAAGCCTGGAAAAACACATGTAATCATGTCGAACATGACATTCTCGATGATTGGATTGTGATGTGTCAATCAAGCTGACGTCTCTGTCTCCCTCCTCTACGTGTACCGCTCTTCCTGCATTTATCGCGTGCGTGATCAGAGTTTTCAACGAGTAACGACCACGGAAAAGACAATGTACCACACTCCAGTCTGGTAGGTGACAATAAGCTAGATGTTGGATGGTTTATTTTGATGTCAGGCGTTTTCTTTCACATATGAGCCATGAGAAAAAGCTGGAGGAAAGTTTGAAATGCTGCGCAGTGTCGCGCCACGAAGGCGATACTTTGCAGTGCGACCCACGGTAATCCTATTGTGAGCTACATGGCTTTCCGCAGTTCCGTTGCATGTAGTGAGGCTTCACCTTGATGTGAACCCAATGCTGAACAATTGCTGCGTGCTCCTGAGCTCTGGTGGCGTGGCTTGAGAGGCGCCTGAGGAAAGGGGCTTGGACTTTTTACTATTTTCAAAATGTGGCCTGCTAGAACCGTTTTTCCTGGATCTCCAACCCTACCTTTAAAAATGTATCCTGGTAAGGAAAAGAAAAACCCCACTGAATCTCACTGTTCGTTAGGCAGTATGCAGCCACCTGTGGATGTGAAAGCAGCGCATCGCTGCGATGTGTCTATGCACTGCACCTGCGTGTGTGTACAGGACAGGAAGGCAGAGGTGTCGTTATTGTGGAAGTAGCTAGTTACATTATTTAGAATTTGCTGACGAGAACAAGAACATCACAGTAAAATGCAAACTATGCATGGGTGAGAAGTTTTTGTCAGTTGCAAAGAACACTTCCAAGCTCAGCACCACTCCCTAACATGCATTTCCTGTTATTATTAGCCTACAGAATTACAAATTATGGCTCGTAGAATGATGTTGTTAAAGGTCTGTGTCCTGTGGTCAATTTAGCTGCAGCTTTTAATTTTTGTAAACAGATGAATCTTCATACGCCACGTGACTTTTTTCATAGGTAACACATTACGTTATCTTTAATTCACAGTAACGTTGTAATGTAATAGTAACTATACCCAACACTGCATGACAAGTAGCATCACCAACCTTTGTGAGCTAAATGAGATGTATAAATGTCTAAATTATGATATAAAACTGAACTGTCAGGCAGAACAATTCAAATATACCAATACGCCTGAGAACATTAACAACAACAAAGCGAAACTGCACAGACTCTGAAAAATATGATGGCCTAATACAAATAAGCCAACAGATTCTCATGCAAGTGCACCATAAGCATAAACCGATGCCTTTTCATTACAAACATAATGCTTTGTACAATTAACAGGCTTTCGCCTCATTGTTCTTGATTCACATCTGTAACATACAGAGCAAAACGGCCAAGCTGAGCTAGCATGCACTGACATAATTGCCTTGATACCTCCGTAGCCCCCAGCAGTCTCTGCATAATGAGAACGATGTGTGCTTGATGGTCTCATGATTGCTGCATATTGCTGTGCACACACACAAGACCTCAATTGTACTGTAAGCCTAAATGTAAGTTTACATGCACTGTACTTACATTAATATTCAAAGGCCTATTTCCTTTATTGTCTTAGCTCAGCAAAAAAGAAAGAAGAAAGATGGAGCGGTACAAATGAATACCCTGCTCATGGATTACACTGGATCAAATCCCTGATGGAGTAGTATCGTTACAATGACCGAATATCCCAGCTCACATCCAGGTGTCCCTGGAAGCACCGGTATTGACCATCACAACAGTGCCGGAGTGAGAACAAGCTTCCCTGTGGGGCCTAGATGAGTAAGGAGCTGTCAAGCTTGGCTCCCCTAAGCGTTAATAGACCCCCTGCCTGCAAATATCTCCAGGTCTGCATCTAGCCTCCAGCTGGGTTCTCCAAAGCTGTGGCTGAAGAACCCTGTTTCTGTATACACCCTCATTTACTCATATACATTTTATTGTAAGGTTTAGAAAAAAAATATATAACTGGCAGTTGTTTAACACATATACCACCTGCAATTTGGTTTACATTTAATTTGGAATAATTTTGTTTTCAGACACATTCCTCTTTTTATTCTCATTATTGTGGTTTTATTTTCACAGTGATACAGTATGTTTGGAAGAGATTGATCATTGGAGTTGGAGTTATCAAGAATAAATTACACTGTCACAATCATTTAATGAGAAGAGGTACAAAAAAAATCCAACTTTATGGGCCACCGCATTTTTATGAAACATCGTTACAGTAAGTCTACTTTTGTGACTCTAAAGTGATGTCTTGCATAATCTTTCACAAAGTATTACACAGTCACTTGTTAACTCTACTAAAAAACCTTTACCAAAAAACCTTTTTCACTGAGGTAAAGATAATTTTGGCCTTCAGCAGTGCTGAATAAAAAAAATACTAATGAAAAAGAAACTGTATTGAAAGAGATTTGTTTTGAATTTACGGAGTGAAAAAGTCTGAAGTTGCAATAACTGAAACACAATGTATCTGCCAATGTTCATAGACCCATGAATATACAGGCACAAACTTTGTTTTAAACCTGCTGCTTTGTTCAAAATGAATCGTCTGCCTAGATATACATGTAGGCAAGGTCAGGCAGTGCTCAAAATGTACAGCATTCACTTTTATTTCAAGAGATACCTGAACACCAAAGTGTGGTGATAAAAACGAATGTTCACCTTCATTGACAAAATGGAATTAAGTTTTCATCGTTATCGCTAAATTATCTTTGTACTTGCGTCATGGCTGAATTGCTTATCTGCACAAGATAGAAAGAAATATGCCATCGAAATGTTATTATTGTAACAGTAAAGTTTATTATACACTTATGTTACTCTTAATTATGGGTTTTATGTCATTAACTTGTATTGATTGCCTTATATTGATTGTATATTATGTATTCTTCATGTATTTTGTATTTAATTTTGAGGTTTTACTATATTTCACTATCACTTACAGTTTTTTATTGTGTACTGTAAATGTTTTGTGGATTCAGAATTTGAAATGTGTGGTTACATCTTCTCTTCCATTACTACAGTAGATGATGTTGATTCCACTTTCACGGGGGACAGGTAAAGGAGAGACGCTCGCTTTCTGGCTTAGGCTGGCGTGTGTTGACCTGACAGTGAACCTGTGAGTTTAGCTGTAAATAAATGCTCTCACTGTCCTGCCATAACGGTGTATTTTTATTGAAGAACAGACCTTTATCCTGCAACACCCACACAGCCCTGAAACGCTTTCTGCTCATAAACAAGGGTTACATTATCCTTAGGATTTTAGCCTTTTTAAAATCGTTATTTATGATCAATGCCTTTTCAGAAATACTCATTTGAGGGTCCTCTGAGCAGAAGTGCATCTCACTTGCATCTCAGACCAAAATACTGTATGTTCCCTTCACGTTCTCACTAAGTGAAAATGGCCACTTAACACACAACAGAAACACAACTGTATAAAGTTACATTGATATGAAAAACATTTAGTATTTGTCGGGGTTCGTACTTTGTAGCGATGGATGGAAAGATGATGGCCCAGTCGGCAAACTTTTGTTGGGTGATTTTCTTTTTATTACACCAAAAAAACCCAAAGACCAAAATACTCACAGGTGGCAAAGCAAAAAAAACCAGCAGGAATATTTACAACAATATGGAGGAAAACGATATTTACAAGAATCAGGCAGCAAGTGTTATCTACATGCTCCTCAGCCGAATGCTCCCTTCAAGTGAGTTTGTAGTTGTTTGTAGTTTATTGTTTTATTGTACGTGGACAGTCCCAATTAATCAACTGCATTAAATACAGTAAAAAGGGCAGCTTTAGCCAGCATGGCTAATATCCTGCTGTAGTCCCCGGCCAGATGACAATGGGCATCCTAAAAAGCAACAACAACAATATATTACAACACAGCTGAGCTGAGCTGAGCTCTCTTTAAATACCCCCTTGGCCCCTCCCCCGGGCAAACCAATTAATCAAGCACAGGGGTTACGAAACATAAACTGGGCAACATAACACAAAACTTACAGAACCCCTTTAAATATAACCCCAGTAGTGTGGCACTAATAACCCCTAATATGGCTGCGCCACTTTTCCCACAGAACACATAAATTAACAATACTTTAGAACAATTAACCACATATCGTTTAGTCCGTGGTCACCTGACCCACGGAAGCGCGCCACAGTGCGCTACTTATGACGTGGACCGGAACTGCCTCGGTTCGGCCAGTGAACCCGAGTCAGACCTCCGCAGCAACAGCAGGTGAGCGTGTGTGTAGGTGTGTGTGTGTATGTGTCACGTGGGGAGAACAGAGTTCAGGGCACGGGAAAGTTTATGCCACCGCTGGACCGCGAGATGCGGCCGGCGGGGAACAATTTATAAGGAGCTTGGCTCCGCCGGAACAATGAGGGCGCAGCGCGCGCCCCCGACACCGGCACTCTCTGGGAGAGAGAGCGCGCCGGTCAGGGAATGACGGGGCGTTCAAAGGCGCTCCGTCACAGTATTGTATAGCCATCGACTTACTTATGGCGCTTTTCCACTACACTTTCACGGCACAGCTGAGTTCTTCTAGTACCTCCTCAGCGGGGGCGGGGTCGACACGGGGGTGATCGCGGGGCCACATTGTCCGCCTCTCTTTTTTCGATCCGCTCGTCAGCTCCAAACTCACTCGTCTGCACCTGGTTAACAGACCACAGTGTGGTTTTACACACAGCATCATTTGACTCGGGTGAAGGAATAACAACAGTCTCGATACAGATCAGCGGCCGCTGTTGCCGCTGTGTTTTTGAAATTTCCAGGTTTGATTCTCATGTCAGACGTACTGTAGTGCTCGCACTCTTTCAGTGACGACGCTCTGTCCAATCAGTGGAAGGCAGTCAGCTGACGTCATGTTATAGTATCACTTCGGCTAGCTTGGAACCAGGGCCGAGGAGGTACTAAAAATGGCACCTGGTACCAGGTACTATAGGGCTAGTGGAAAAGCAATAAAAGCGGGCCGTGCCGCACCAGTGGAAAAGCGCCATTACACATTGAGGAGGAAGAAAGGGCAGTTTCATGTCAAGCTGAAGCCTTATAGTGCTCTCCATCTCAGTAAAGCCAGACTGTTGGCTCCACAGTCACACTGAGAAGGAAATTCGGCCTAGACCTATCCACCGGGAGTGGCAGCATGACTGACACTGACAGAGCTGTTAAAACTTCATGTCAACTTGTTTTGATAGTCCGCTGGCTGATCAGGATTTGATCCAGTGTTGTTCCTGACCAGTCTGCCTGTGCTCTGGTCTCATTTGTTTCTTTTTCAGATGCCCTTTCAGACAAAAATTGACCTACTGAAATTCTTGAAGGTCCCCCTCATGTGAACACTGCATATTGCACCTTGCCATCTTTCGTGTGGGTGGTCACTGTGTTTTTGTACATGGGAAGGACCAGTGATTTTACAGGGGGGGGGGGGGGGGGGGGACTCACATGCATTTTAACATGCATTTTAACATGCATGTACTGCCAGACCAGAACAAAGAACAGAGAAACTCAGATCAGAGCACACGCAGGAGAAGTGTAACTTTGCTCTCTGCACAGCAGGCTACTAATCAATTATATCTTTACATACAAAGTAGTTATTTTCAACCATATTTTTTAAAATCATGTTGAAATTATTGCTTGCTGCTCACTCTGCTAATGCTTTATCAAAGCTGTATTAAATTACTGCGACCATGGTGGATGTGAAACATTTTTTGATCCTGCAGCTGTTGTCAGCTTTTAAACAGCTCCTGAAGTATAGCCCTCTTCTCTGCTGTCCATTTTTGTGGTCAGACACAGTTTGACTTAAACAGTCATTTTCACTATAGCAGCAAATGAAAGCTGTCCATTTTAGAACATTTTTGGCTCACCAGTCGATTGTAACCACCTGTTAACAGCATGAATTTCTTTTGCGGGGACCATGTATAAAATAGCATAGTTGAGACCAGAGAGTCCCTCCTATGGTTTGCCTTGCTATACAGGGAAACCTGCAATGATGATGCTTATTTTGCTGTGGTACAATCTGCAGGGGTTCTTTTTGTTTGTTTTTGTTTTGTGTGTGTGTGTGCAGATAACTGTTAAAGTTGTTGGCATGTACTATGAATACAGTTCATAAATGATTTGCCTGCATGTTTAGAGCCTCTGAATCCTCCAAATAAGAGTACAGCTTCAAAATTTAAAGCAGAAGTGAGTGATATATTTGTGTTAATATAAGTCTTAAATAGTTATATCTTCCGACAGCAATCACTTACATAGAGTGTTTGGTCTGAATCACGGGTCTGTCAGTCACTCTGCTCTGCTCTGAGTCGAGGAGAAAACATTTATCGTATCCTACAGTTTTTATCCAATGAGGAGAGAGAACGGCATGCAGGGCTGTGTGTGCAGCCAAGGGACGCCGTGAATGTGGCGACGTAGGGACGAGGACTGTTATGGTGCGTTCAAGGAAACTCGTTTTTTTCCGACCTGTGACGTCGTACCAGTTCGATCTGGTACATAGACTGTACAAAAAGACGTACTGGTACGATTTCACGGGTCGGAAGTTACGAGTGGCCGTTATAGTGACTTTCACCGGTAAAACAGGTCGGAAAAACACGAGTGGGTTGCCTGGAACGCTACAAAGTCGTAAGTTGTGACTTGAAGCTGTAATTTATGATTTCAAAAGCCTGCCTGGAACGCAGCATTAGCGAAAACGACCGGATCACTCACTTCTGCTTTAAGGCCTTGCCCACATAGAAACGGAGCTTCACCCAAAACGATCATTTTCTTCGTTCGTTTAAAAAAAAAAACTTTAAACACTGCATTATTTCAAGAAATATCTGGGTACACACATACATCCACATCCTCTTAAAATGTCTCGAATAGCTGTGATACATATGCCAGGTCTGTGTGGAGTTTGTGTGGTTCTGTAACGCTGCCACACAAATACACCAAAAACGGAGGAAAAGACGGAAGGCTTGCCAGCTGTACTTGAAACATTATAAGTTCATTAAATGTTGACTGGGAGTCGTGTCAGTGCAAACATGCCGGTCAACAGGCGCATCTCAGCTGCAGTGTCTGCAGTAGTCTGCTTTTGTTGTTACGTTAAAGGGATAGTTCACCCAAAATTCAAATTTCACGCATTATCTACTCACCCTCATGTCAACTAAGAGCTGTGAGAATTTTCAGAGTCCTCCGTGCCTTCTCTGAGTTACGGGGGGGTCCGTGCAGCAGTATTTTTCCATATAATGGTTGTGAATGGATACCACTTTCTTCATCCAAAACGACACACCAAAAAACATCCAAATACCTCCATACTGCTCGTCTGTAATGTCCCTCTTGTATTGAAGCCTCAACACGAGAAATTGTTCCGAAAAAAATCTAAGTCTATATTTTAAGCTTGTTTGTAGTGGAAGCTCCCAGTTTCTCGGTTCACTGCTCTTCCTGTGTCAGTGCACTGACTGGTGGAACAATTTCTCATGTTGGGGCTTCAATACAAGAGGGACATTACAGACGAGCACTATGGAGGTATTTGGATGTTTTTTGGTGTGTCTTTTTGGACAAAGAAAGTTGGTATCCATTGACAACCATTATATGGACAAATACTGCTGCGCGGACCCCCCCTGTAACTCAGAGAAGGCACGGAGGACTCTGAAAGTTCTCACAGCTCTTAGTAGAAATTTGGATTTTGGGTGAACTATCCCTTTAAGCCCATATAGGCTCCTGTATTATGTGGTGCAGGTTACACGTTAGAGCGGTGGGGGTAATGACATCATTGCTTCACAAAAGATCTGTTTTGGGTGTCTATTGAAAACACTGGGGTGGCTTTTTTTTCCCACTCTGGGACCCATTTCCAAAAAACAAAAAACTGTTTCTGTCTGCATGAAATGCTGAAATGATAAAAAATCTTGTGCAAATTCACTTAAACTTGTATCCACGTGGCGTGTTGGCAGGATTTACTTGATCATTAAAGGAGAAAGTAGGATTTGTGGCAATAGGTAGTTTCCTCAAAAAAAGAAAAGAAAAAAAAGTGAGCAATAGAATAGGTAGACTAAAAAAAAATCACTAAAAGCAAAATGGAAAGAAAAGGGAATGACTACAAAAATATAAAAATAAGTGTTTTGGAGACAGCACACATAGTATTACAGATTGCATGTTGTTGAGGATTTTCTTTTTTTTAAACAAAAATACAACAAAGCCAATACTGAAACATTCATTGTTCAGTTTAATCGCTTTTATCAGAACAACATGTTTCAAAGAGAAAACTTTACAAATGAAGACAGTTCAGTTCAGTTGTGGGGGAAGCATGATATAAGCTATATGGAACTACTGTGACTGAACACAGGAACACCTTGTCCCATTTGGTTGACGTCCAGGTGAAGGTAAGCATTTTTAACTTTTAAGTTGGTCTGTGGAGTGTTAGTTTCTCATCCAGAGATTGAAATTTGTTCTTTACTTTTACTTGAAGCCAAATTCTCTTCCTTCCATGCCTTCATTAAAGCTATCTCCTCTTCTCTCACCTGAATCCAGATACTAATTCAAACAAGGGACTGCACTTCTAATTGGAAGAACGGTGATTGTAGGGGCTTCAAGACTGTGAAAATCTTACAGTTCCACTGAATATATTTCAGCAAATTCATTTGACATCCACATATAAGGGCGCACCAAAGGAGTGCCGAGGGCACGCTGAGATTAGGTGATGGGCCCAACAAAAACTCTGCATGGAAAATTGATGTGTTATAGCTGCACTGACCAAAGAAACACAGACAAAACAGATACACAGGTTGTGTGGATGGGGCTTTAGTTTTTCATGTTCTTGCAGGAATCTCACTGGAGATCTTAAATTTACAGTGTAACCGGTAAAATTATGCTTCTAATATTGCCTATGACAATGTCACAATACTGTCGGCTCATTTTGATAATAATCATTCTGCTTTGGCATTCGGGTCCATTTTTAGCGCAACTAGCCAGAGCTTTGGTAAGTCCAGGTTGCGGAGAGGAAGCCTGTGGAAGCTGAACTTCGTCCAGCTACTCATTCAAGTCGGAAACACGCAGAAACAAACCATAGTATTAGCAGTAGCAACTTTCAGGTAAACAAGCCACGTTCAGAGATGATATCATCCAGGTCAGAGGGTAGGTCAACCTACAGACCCTGGATGTTGATAACACGTCACCCCGGACTCAGAGGGGAATAGCATTAGCGTATCAGAATAAAATATTGGTGAAATGAACGAGTTTCGCAGCAGATAATGTGTTATTTAGAGGCTGCATTCCGCTGCCCTGTAGATGACTTGAAAGGTAGCACTTCCCACCGTGTTAACTCCCAGTGGAATAAGCAGCAGTTGCAACTCTTTCACATTACTGCCAGTAATTTGATTCATTGTTCAGATACATGCTTCTGTCTTAACGCAGCTTAAAATCAAAATGGAATAATTTGGCAAAACAAATCCATCAACAACGAGTGTGAGACGCAGCAGACTTCCAAATGCCTGCCAATGGGATAGATCAGACCCACTGTTAGTTATTGTCTCATTTCTCTGTTAGATCAAAGTCTAAAGTTGATAATCACATTCATTAGTTTGGGCAATTGTACTTCAGAATTAATTTGTGATTGGCCAAGTAAACTACTGCCATCCAATCAGCGTAGGATATTTCCTCAGGACATGTCATAAATCCTATTTATCTACTATTAGATTCTTACTAAAGCCAAAACATATTTCATCATTGTTATAATTAACTGTGTGTTATTGTGATTATTTTCCCAGAGGTGATGTATGGGAGGACATATTTTTTTTAGTTTAATCCAGTCATGTTTTTCAGCTGTGAAGATTTGTAGTAACATGAAAAGCCGAAAACATAACAGGTGCAGTTGTTTTTACTTACTTGGAAAGATGGACAAGTGCATATACACATATGCACAGACACTTCCACAATGTACAATTACTCTGATGGACAATTTTCAACAAAATGATGAGTCACCTAGTAATCAACAAGAAAAGCCTTGCTGAATGGAGCCAAATGATACCCTTCCCTGTTAGGAGCCTTTTTGATTGAAAGTTATGTCACCACCATGTTATACAGAGGCTGTCGTTTAACAGCCAGAAAAATAGATAGAAAGATGGAGAAATACATGTATTTGTTAACATTATTGTATCCCTCAATCAAATGTTGACACATCATTCATGACAACATTAAACGGGATGCTCTGTTTTCCATCTAAATGTGTATTTCTTTACCACATTATTTCCCTTTGAATTGATGTTTAATTCCCAAAGCCAAAGTCCAGCAATGGCTTATTTGACACATGCCTTCCAGTTCATCAGCTCTTAAAACCCTGTTGTAAGTGTCTCATCTTGAATATCATCAAAACTGTGCCTTATTGAGATAGACAAGCACAAAAAAATTGAGTCAAATAGGAAATGTAAAGGGTAAAATGTTTCCATGGCAACAAAGAGAAAGGCTTTGATACCTCTGGGCATGGAATGATGAAGATAGAGAAAGACTGCATGGATTTGCGTCTCAGTCCTGCAGTGTGTGAAGAGGCCTTCCATTAGAATACTTGTTGTCGTCCATGATGAAACCTTCAAGCCTATTGAATCGGAACTTAAACATAACTTTTTCTTTTTTTCGTTTGCTCGGCTATGTCTATGTTTATGCGAGAGAATGGAGTGACATTGAAATATAATCACATTACACAAAGACTTGTGTGTTTACTGTAATAACGCAATGCCAACACTGAGGCCTTTGCCACTGGCTTTATCTGTCGTGTCTGCAATCCATTACTGGAACTACAGAGCCTTTGTTGAGCAGAAAATAATCACAAATACTTAA
Organism: Trachurus trachurus; assembly: GCF_905171665.1. Taxonomy (NCBI): domain Eukaryota; kingdom Metazoa; phylum Chordata; class Actinopteri; order Carangiformes; family Carangidae; genus Trachurus; species Trachurus trachurus. The sequence continues at coordinate 17,752,398 of NC_139894.1, read as the reverse complement.
AATTTAGTGGTGTATGACAACATTTTTTTCCTTACCTCCCTCATATTGATATCCTCATTCTCTGTCAAAAATGACAATCATTAGCTGACAATTACTCATTTTAAATGCATGTTGTTGTTTTTTCTAAAGCATGTCATTTGAAGTCATGTCAACTGCTGAATTGATGTTTTTTTCTTGGAAAAACCTTCGCTGTGCCATGCTGAGATGTAAGAGTGTCTGCCCTGGTTTATAGCCAGCCTGTCAGAGTATATTATTACAAGCCTTATTGGTTCCCTGATTTTCATTTAATCTGCCTCTGAGATGCATTATTGCTCACCCTTTATGATCTCATATTGTTTTACTGAACATGCATTGTGCCTCTCTGCTAGTGCTTGCTTTTATGGCAATGCAGTAAATTCCACTCTTTTAAGATGAAATCTTGAATTACTTTGAAAAGTTGTAGCTGAGCAGAACAGGGGGCACAAGCTAAATTTGGAAGATGTGGTGAGGTGTGGTTTAACGTCAGGTTCACACTATGTAACAGCCAACTCTGGTGGAGTGGGATTTATTTAACTGATATCTGCTGCACAGCAAACTAGTTGAGCTTCGCAACAAGACTCAGGTGTTTTCGCCTTGGCAGCTCAATAATAACAGTGATAAAACTCTAGCACATGGTTTTCTTGCTCTGGCTTGAAGCATCAAATGACAGCTAGACATGTAGAACATATATAGGTCACTATAATGTGCCTCATATTTAATTCACTGATGAGGGCTGGTGACGTTTCATTTTCTCATTAACGAACAAATTCCAAATTGGATGACACCAGTTTTAATAAAAGACAGCAGTTAATTATGGGGCATTCTTAACGCTGATTATGGGTTTGTATTGGCTGCACCTCATGTCTACAGCATCATCAAAAGTACCAATAATTATGAGTTTTATACTAAACATTAGTCGCATAAGATCAGAGCAAGCAGATTACCACCTTTCTCATCACTGCTAGAGAGTATAGATGTGTTTCGCAAACTGACTTTACAAACAGCAGAGAAATATATATATATGCATTTGATTATTTCACTGAAAGCCTCAGGTGTGGTCAGATGTCATGGGGAAAACTGTTTATATAGTTATAGTATTACACTACAAACCCTGTTTGTACCATTATTATTATTCTGGAGTTATTGTACAACACACAGAGACATTCCAGGGAGCAAATGTGATCATTTGAAAATCAAAAAAAAAGAAAAACTGTGTTAATTTGTAGCTAACCTCTAATTCTGTATTCTGTTGTATTTTGGTGTGCTCTTGGATATAATTGTCCCTGTGTCAGCCACGCACTGTGCATCCAAAAATGTATGCTAGTATGTGTGGGCCTACAAACTAACAATTGCCTGTTAGGTACAGATATCACATTTAACAAGATAACTGATTAATCATGGGCTAATTAATTTCCCAACTTCACACTGGGTACCACAACTCCCATGTCAATTTACTCTATAGCCTGCTGTCTTATAATTATCACTGTTTTACCACACTTTTGTAGTGTGTATATATATATATATATATATATATATAAAACTCATCATGTTTATTTCTGTTATACAGTATATGCACATAATCTTTCTTTGTCTTTTTATTTTATTTTACTTTTATTCTTTACTTGTCCGTAGCTGTCCTGTAACAGTAGATAGTATTGCTTGCGATGGCAAGATGAAGGCTGCCTCTCATGAATAAGTGACAGCTAGGAAAATTAAAGACTCACCATATATTTAAGAAGTTGTGAACTATAGGAGATTTCTTATTAAATGTGTGTGATCATTATTGCATGCCAGTCTTGTGTGCACTGCACTACACTGACACAGTAGGTTAGAATTCATATGTATTTTATTGACTCCTCATTCCAGTTTGATAGAATGTGCATTCCTCGTCAGTGTATTCAAAATGGAACCAGCTTTTAAAATCCCACCTCTGAACACTGCCATAGGCAACACCATGGTGATACAGGCCAAGCAATGTCCTTCCCTCCATACAAGCTCAGTGACTGTAAATGTATAGGAAGTGACTATAGCCTTCAATAAATAGTTGTTCGACTTTGATGCTGTGGTGGAAAGAGTTCTTTGAAGGAACATGAGGTCTAAAAGTCTGAGACAACATGACACTTCTATTAAGCATTTGTTTTCAATGGAACATTATTGTATAATACTGAGTATTTACAGATCCATGCATGAATTTCAGTTAAACTGTGTACCAGTGTGTCCCCTTTCCCTTTAATGACAGCGTGTGCTAGAGCTGCCATGGACTCCACAAAACCTGATGACCCATGTTATCCCAGCATGATTTGAAAATGATCCAAAGAGCTTCTTGTAATGTCACAGAGTGCTCGGCTTTCTCAGTCTTCAAGTGCCCCCCATAAATGATCAATGGGGGTGATGTCAGGTTACTGTGAAGGAAGGTCCACAGTCAGTTCGTTTTTGTTGTTGTTGTTTTTTTGGTCCTCAAGTTCTTTGAGCTCGAGGTTTGTGGTTTCTTTGGAGTCTTTATCCTGCTGCAGCCCTAAAATTTCTCCACAAAGATGCAAACCAGAAGGTACAGCATGTCTGATGAATAGAGTGGTGCTTTGGGATGTCGTGTCAGTGTAGTTGATATGCTGCAGGTGTCTATCACCAGAGTAAGCAAGCTTAAATATTCCCCACTGCCGGTTTGATACTTGGTTGTATCATTGTCAACTGTATATCTATGTCCCTGTGTTATTGCCATATAATTCAAACCTTAATTAATCTGTAAACAGGAGTGTTCTCTCTTTCACCCCCTGTAAAAGTTTGGTATTAGCCCAACAAGTGTCCCCTCTCCTGCGAAGTGGGTTAGAAATTGTTACTCGCCCAATAAGACCACAGCCTCCTGTTAACTATACATTTTCTGATTCAAGTCTTGCATTCTTTATTTAGCAGTTTATGTGATTAAGCTGCTTTTCTATCTCCTCAGCTTGATGTATTGATTGCCTGATGGTGTGGTCACTTTTGGTCTGTCTGATCGTGCTTTGGATACATCAGAACCAGTTTCTTCAAAGCCTTTTAGAGTTCCATGCACTGCCCCCTCGGACACCTTTAGTCTAGCCATGATTTGACGAGGAGAAAACCCCACTTTGCTTAGAATAACAATTCTTTGACTTCTGACATTTTCATTTGCCTTTGATGCCATTTTCTTATTATTACTGAGTAAGTAATGATCTTCTGGAAACTTGAGGCAAAGCCTTATTTAGAACATGTAAACACTGGGGAAATCTGAATCTGACCTTTTGTGCAAAGGAGTTACATCAGTGCCCTGAATTTGAGCACTGACCTAAAGATTTTGAAGAATGTTAAATCTCAAAATTTCTGATTATTTCCAGGATTGTGAAAATATCAGAGTGGCCTCAGAGTCTTGGACCCCATTGTACATAATACATAAAAGGGGTGCACAAAAAATATTATTAACAAACTCTCTGGTTTCCACAAGAATCATCATGGCACCCAATAAAACATGGATAGTTGTGCTTTATGGGAATTATCAGCTCAGTTGGAGCGCATCTTTGACCAAATTGCTTGGCTGAAGCTACACATTATATAACAGTATATTAACCACCAATTGTGAGTCAGCAGAATCTGGGATGCATTAATATCTCTTTTATTATATCAGTGGTGAAAGGTATTGCTTTATTTAACTGAGTGTGCAGTGAAATGGGTAAAGATGCTGTGGTGCATTCAGGTGAACCAGATATTCACATGATTTTGCGGAGTAAAACTTGGACTCACATAATCTTAAACATCCTGGATTGCATCCATATTACACCTAGAACGAGTATGTGATTCTGAAACTCATTTACTAGTAGGACTGTGTATTATGGTGTGATACTGCAAACCTCTCCTGACCTTGAAATGTCTTGTCTAAATGCAAATCTAAGTTATATGCATATGTTTCCATTTCAGAGCAGATAAAACACCATATTTTTTCACAGCGTACAATCATCCACATCTTAATCACTTGTACTGGAGTCTGGGAGAACTACTGAGGTGATGCTATTTACATGTGTTCTGCAGAGACCTCCTGTTGATATTTACTTGATGTCAGTAAGAAATATTCATTGCAACTATTTCTCAAGCTCAGGAGCTCTGGCCCCTGCACTGCATGTAGGGGAATTCTTCACAGTGAGAAGATTCGTATGGACGTATAAATCAAAAAGTGCATTCTCAACTGATAAAGAGGAAGATAAATAGGCTCAATCCAATAGTGCCTCTGGAAGGAGCTGCAGGCTTGAGGCATTCAAAAGCAACCCACCCTCTTCAATAAGCCATGAGCAGATGAATGGACTGTTCTCCCATTCCAGGGCTGATTGGCGCTGACAAACTATAGATCACCTGTGAGGGAGCAGCACCCTATTTCACCAGGACTTGTCTCACTCTATTCCTCAGCCACTGAAATCACTCTGCCCAAGACAAAACGACAACTCAGGCTTTTTGTGTGACTTTTGTGCGATTTCTTTTCACTCTCACAGCCACTTTAGTTCTAATAGAAGCCACTTTCTTTATGGGTGTGGTACATGTATTGTGATCATGAGTTGTAAAATCTTTCCCCCTGCTATTTATTGTCTAGGGTGCAGTTATACCTTTTTTTTTTTTTTTTTTTTTTTTTTTTTTTTGAAGAAGAAGAAGAAGAAGAAGAAGAAGAAGAAGAAGAAGAAGAAGAAGAAGAAGAAGAAGAAGAAGAAGAAGAAGAAGAAACAATTGCAATGTTTTCCATTGTGTTCCATTCTGCTCTATCCTTAAATGTGCACTTTCTTGGGAATGAAAAATTCTGATTTGTTGATGCTTCTGTGTTGATGTGAACATGTGCTAATTGGAGAGAAGACTTGTTACAAAAGTGAGAAATTCACCACGGATCTCAGCTGGTTTATGTCTGACATCACTCTTTGTCTGTGTGGGTGATGAAAGTCCACAGATTAAAAAATCACCACATGTAGAGACTGTAGCCATATTATGCTGATATAGTTTATATATGTATCCTGCGCATATCATCCAGTTGAGAACATATGACAGATGATGTAATGAGCCCACGCCCACAGTGACTTTTACTTTGAAAAAACAGCTCATTAGAGACAGAGAAAAGTGTGTGTTCCTAGCCATAACGAAGAACAGTTGGTTCAGTAGTTATGGGAGCAGTTTTATTTGTGAATGATGAAAATAGCCTGTGAACTACAGGCAATGCTGAACTTATCAATTGAATAAATTGCATGATTTTTATCCTGTTAATATATCCTTCAAACTCATTTTTAATACATCTTTTATCGCCGGGGGCAAAACTCTGTTTCTTTGATCCTCTGCAAGTCTGTGCATAAAGGATCATAAGGAATTGTGCCATTAGGATTAGGGGGAATAGCTTCTTTTATCAATTACATCAAAGTTTCAGCTGGTGCCCATTAAATACACGCTCACACAGACACACAAACATACAAAATACACATGCACACCATTTATTTCTCTGGACATCCAAAAGATTGTTGGTAAAAATAAGGCGCACATTTTTGTACTCGACTTGACTCAGTGTCTGCATAGTAATCAGCTTGTAAATTTGGGTTGAATCACAAGTCAATCCTCAAAGCATCATGCTTGTTAGACCCATAGGCTTGAGGCTAGGAGCTTGGAAGAAAGCCAGGGGCATTTAAAAACAGTCTTCTATCCAAAGAAGGGATGAAAGCTTACTTTTAACTCCTGCTATGCTGCCAGTGTTGAAAGTGCACTGCTGACACTGAAACTGTGTTCTGTGCAAACATGCTGACATGTACATCAACTGTAGATGACACTAATGATAATAAGCAGCGGGGAATATTTCGTTGTTAGCAAATAGTGCTGAAACTCTCTTATTAGCAGCAGAATATGTACGGTAGCTACAGTTTACAGCAGAATGTAACAAGAGAAGGGACCTGACAGGAAATATACTTTATTGTTTACAGTAATCACTGGAAAATAAGCAGTTAAATTAGCACTCTGCTGTAGGAAGTAAAAAGAACAACCTCTACAATGCCCTTGTGAGATGGTAAATTTTATGATGGAGCCCTCTGTGCTGGGCATTCATTGAATAAAATCCCTCATGACTTGTTATATGGCAGCTAAGAGGAGACGGATCACCCGCTCAAAGCAGATGTTGCTGCCACACACAGGGCCCTCTGAAAACAATGTGATCCTCCAGGACCAACTAAAACACACACATAGGCAGACACAAGCAGAACACACACTGATCTTAATATATTACATGGACATGCCCCCTGCTTGTAGGCTATTCTGACACACACATACACCCTAGAAATATACTCCTTTTATGTACGTTTACAGTACACAGATACACAAATGCAGCCCCAGACAGATACACAAAGGGATTTTGCTGGCACACAAAATGCACATCACCCAAGCTTTATTTGTTTGTGTTTTATCCTCAGAGCCGCTATGGCAGAGAGGACATCACGCAGCGAAAAGCTGTCGATAAAACCTGCTCAGCGTGCCCTGTAGTGTTTATTTTAGTATGAAAGGTAAGGTCACACCATGTTACAGAAAGCAACTTCCTATAGAGCAAATAGATCCTGGACACTGATGTCATATGTAATCTTCATGGATATATTCTCAGCGCATATTCCAGAGGACGTAATGTTTACTATGGTGTTGCACTCACGTCTGTCTGTGGTGGTGCTTTTCAAACACTAGAAATTCAGAAGCAGGTCATCTTTTTCTTTATGAAGGAGCAGCTAATGGGGTACCATTTTTAATTCGTTTTTCATATCACTTTTTACTTCAAAAACAGATACATGCATGTTTTGTAAAGTCACCATTGCCATGGGAATAGAAATGGAGCACATACACAGAGCTAAATGTCAGCTTGGTTCCCCTGGGTAAATGAGTCATGCAGCGTTTGGGGACAGCAGGGGAGTAGAAAGGTGTGTAAGCTGGTGGTATAACGCCCTATTAAAAAAAGAATCCCACCTACAATTTGCCTCAACATTCTTTTCATATTTCATCCAGTATGAATAAAAAGATCCTTGGTGTCTTTGCTACAGTGTAGATGTTTAAACTGTGTTGATTCAGTACAAAGATGCAACATGAGCGCACATGATATAAGCCTACGGACAACTTTAATCCTACAATCTTGGGTGAAAGTCCGTCTCCCCTCAGCAGGAAGGACAGTGCTGCGAGCTCTGTGTGCAAACTTCCCCCATTGTCTCTTTTGTGTGATCTGTAAATGAGAGACAATTTGCATTACGTGGCATTGGTAAAGGGATTAGGAGACATGATTTATGCTCGAAAGACATTTATCGTTCAAAGCAAATGAGTTTCTTTTCTCAGAGGAACAATGGAGGACTGCCTGACTCCTCCCTTAATCTTTGTGAACAAAAAGGGCTCACTAATCTGGAACTGAGGGTCCATGTAATTCAGACCCTGATTAAGGCACTTCTCCTAATTTTACATTACCCTGACTCTCTATTCCCTGGGTTATGAGCATTCTTCACAGTTACACAAGCCCAGTCAGAGGTCAAAACAATCTGATGGGTTACTTTCTTTTATTGGTTATTGTTAAGAGAGGGGAACCACAGGTTTAAATCAAAGGGTTTCTTCATCTTTGAAATAGGTAGAAAATTCGCAGAAGACAAAGTAAAGAGAAAGATTGGTTTGTTTCTTTTGTTCTTTCTTTTTCTTTTTGTCCAGTGAGCCATTTGTAGACGATGAGCTGAAGGTGCCTTTCATTTTTCTGAAATAGGCAGTTGCAAAAAAAAAAACCTTCTACTGTTTACTACTGTCCTTTTTGAAAATGATTTGTTGGAATTGGTCCCTGACACAGCTCCAGGATATTTTGTCGTTAACGTCCGAGATCGGAAAATGTTTTTGACCTCCTCCCCCTCCTCCTATTCCCTTCTCCAGCACTGCACAGCACAGCACACCTGCACCATGGTGCAAACACACACACACACACTAAAACTCCTGTTTGATCTCCAGACCAGTAATTCTAGTCTGACAGAGCTGCAAGATTGTTGTACACTGTACACTGTATGTTATGTATTCTCCACAGTCATCAGAGGTTTGTTCACAATCACTGTAAACCCAAGGGGACATCAGAGTCAAAGGAGTCAATATGATTGGCACGACTTTCAACCTCAATGGTGGGGTTTGGCGGTTAAGGCGGGGGTCTTGGCTGTTAACACATGGCATAGTACTCAGCCAGGGAGATTAATGGTTCTGACTGCATCAGCCCAGTGACTGGGGATCAGAGGATGTAATTGGGTTAGGCATTCTAGACAGCTGCTCATAGCAGGAGCCAATCACACACTCCCATCCCTGCCATGCTTCCAGTTGTTCACCACCTCAGGTAAAGACATTTGGATCTCTTGTGTACGAGAGATGTTGCTCTGAGATTTTTTTTTCTTGATTGCTTGAATTTTGTTTGAGCGATTCTTTCTCAAAGTATTTGTTTTCTGATACTTAACAAATTCTCTGAGGAGAAAAAAAAACACTGATAGGTTTATTAGAAGTACTTCCAAATAAAGTGAAATTTGGTAATGGTGCTATCTGGTATAGGAGTGCCCAGTAACATTTTGGAGAATGCCACTATATTATCTTGAATGTCTTTTGATTGACATTTTAAAAGATTAAAACAACCAAAAAAAAAACAAAAAAATTTGACATACAACTCCACATATTTCAGCATATCACAGCCACATAATTTCTATTATAGACACCATGAGATGGATAAGTGTAGTGCATTATTTAAAAAGTTTGAGAATGGTTTCAGGATTCATGCAGTGTACCTTACCTGCAATCTTCCTGGTTTGTTGCACAACATCTCTTCTTTCCCTCCCTCGCTGTTTCCCTGTTGTGCTGTACTGTAAAATAATTTCAAAACACCAGGCCATGTAACAGGATAGGCTACTCCATACATATATGGTGTTCTTATGTTAACACATAAGTGATCTTTTCTTTTTTTGATGTAGACAAATTCTACCTAACTGTACTTATTGAAGCAATAATCTTTATCTGAAAACTAGCCAAATTTAAATGAGCCGGTCTTGCTCTTTTGACATTGTCAGACTCTCCTAATTCCAGCAAAGTCTCTGCTCTGATCCCAGCTGTAGCAGGAAAGAAATCATGTAAATTTATTGGTGACATTGAGATGGTTCTTTGCTATTCAAATGAGGCCTGCCTCGTCAGACGCTAAACGGTACCGCGTATTGGCTCGTAGCGGTAACCTCCCCGCAAACAGCTGTGACCCCATGCAGGAAGTCAGACATCCCACTTCCTGTGGCAAGCTGTGCCGCTGGCTCTGTTGGCCGAGGATGGCTTTCTAATTGGTGTCCTCTCACCCCTTTACTCTGAGATGCTCCTGCCTGACAGGTCTTGGCAGCGGGAGGAGATGTCCTTGGGGGGAAGAAAAAGTCAGATCTGAGAAAATGCCAGTGTACAACATTTTAGAAAACGTCCCTCAAAGTCTCCTCAGAAAGTAAACTAAGGCTGAGCTCTATTAGATTTAAAAAATAACAAAGGAAAGAATCCACACAAGCCTGTCATGAACTACCTAATATTGACGCAAGCAAGATGCTTTGAGAGCAAACAGAACTTCTTCGTCCTATCCGCTGAGTGCCTGCTGGTTTAAGAGATGGTATTTCAGTCAATCGAATTTTACCTTTGTACGAGACAGACTGAATAGCTGCATACATAATATGAATTGCTGATTGACAAAACTCATCCAAGGTTTTACCAAAGTGTACTGTGTATTAAGAAGAACTAACTGTGACTTATTTTATCCTGGTTTTGTTTGAAAGTACAGAATTCAGTGAAATGTGTTTTTTTCCCTAATGAATGCATGAAGTTTAATGCTGAAGAAATTTTGTGAAAAAGAAGTTAAAGGCAAATAAAAAGATAGGCAATAGACAAGTGATGCTCATCGATGAGTGGTGTTTCAGTGTTTGCAGTGCAATATAATGACGCACAGTACAGAAGCAATAATATTTGTAATTTGGCTCTCTGTGAATGCATGTAACTGCACAGACCATCAAATAAACAAATACTACCCACTTTAATACACATGGGTCATTTTCCTACTTTCCAGCATGATTCTCTCTCTGCACTTTTGACTACAAGTTCAGTTCTGGATCATGCACCCTCCAGCAGGTCTTTGATGATTTCGTTATAGTGGGTGTCTGGTGGAGTAAAGGAGAACCATCTGCAGCTAAATGTCAGTAAGATCAAGGGGCCGTTGGTGGATTTCCGACAGAGCGAGCAGCTACTGACACCTGTCATCATTCAGGGTGAAGAGGTGGAGATGGTGCAGACCTACAAGTACCTGTGCATGTACATCAACAAACCAGGCAGAACTGACAAAAGAGAGACACTGTATGAGAGAAGCTACTGTAGTCTGGAGGAGACTTAGGTCTATGAACCAGACTACTTTTCATGTTTAATCCAACAGCTGAGCCCAGAGCATTGGGCTCTGTGTCTATAAATTTAGGAGTTTGGCGCTACGGTTTAAATACAGGCTGTGAAAAACTTATTCAGTACCCTTTCCCTCACTTACTGTAGCTCTGTTGCAACCACTGCTGCTATTTTGCTCTCATTGCTGTATTTTTTATATTGTGCTACAGTGATTCATGTAATTTACAGATAGCATAGTGGTGCTCCACCTCCTCCAGAGGTGAAACGCTCTATTTTGAATCTTTTGTGTGTTCGTTTGACTTCCTTTTACCCTGTTTTCATTTTTGCTAATATTCTTCTCTGATCCTGTATCCTGTTGCTATTTTCCTCTGTAACAGTTTCACCGTAGCGATTATTAAATTCCCATCTTATCTTATCTCTCTATTGACGGAACACAATATTTTCAAATCAAATGTCGGCAACCTATATAAAATCCAATTGAATGGGTAGAGATTCTGCAGTAAGAGTTAATAGAATAGAGGAATCCAGCCTGTGGAACATACAGCATCCCTGGTATCCATGGTTTTGATATCGAGTGCACTAGCTGTGCTTTCAGACTTTATCTGATGATGCACAGAGGAAAGGAGCACTATCTATATTGTTAAAGCCAAAGCCTGTGGGCATCAAACATCGAAATGTCAGGGTTGGGCTAAATTCAAAGGATAAATTATTCATATGGCCCCGGTAAAGGCTGTGCATGAGGTCACCACCAGGCCTCCCAAGCAAAGGAGAACTTGACAGGGAGCAGCTCACAAGTAGTCTTCCAACCCCTGTTAGAAAGGGAGGGGGGGTCATCACTGAAGCAGCTGTTCAAGCAAGCAGGGGAAGTGACCTGCTCAGTAAACCATAAACAAGTGTGAAGAATATGCAAAAAAGGCTTCCTCACTGCAAACTGAGTTGAATTTGGCAAGATAGCGTGCTCACCTTGGGGAGTTGATGAACTGAGTTGAGGCACGCCAAGTCAAACACACCGATGTCACTGAAGAATTAAGAAACAATTTGATCCTACTGATGGACCCAATATCTAGACAGAAATCTTTCCTGCACCGACCAGATGACGGAGGGGGGAAAAAAAAATCTTGGGCCAACTATAACATCATGTTTTTGTTGGGTTTGCAGTTGCATTCTGCGTATGATCTTACTCTTACCAGAGATTTTGAAATCCATACTGATTTAAAAAAACATGGGATAGTGCAGGCTTAATGACAGATTTAACGTAATTTTAATATTTAATCAAAAGGACATAGACACCACACCAGATGATACACTCAAGGTGCAGGAACAAACACTGTTGTGTTTATATTTCAGAGTGGTAATTCCAGGCACTTGGGATGTCAGAGAAGCATGTCTGATTAAATGCAACTTCAGAGCCAAACAAACATGGAGGCAGACTTCATTGTCAGTCGGTTGCACTTGTACTGTACGTGCTGTGCTTTATACAGAAAAACGAAATATGAGAAAACTAGAATTTCTACTTCATGGTTGTGTGCCTCTGCCAACCAGCCAAAGTGGAGTGAATGTGGTGACAATGTCCCTTTCCTGAGTTGTGGATACTATAAGTGTCTTTGAAAAACATTTTATACAACATTGAAGTTGACCTTTGACCATTTGGATATCAAATGTCGCCACCTCGTTTTATCATTACAGACACTTGAGTTAAATTGTGTATGTTTAAGAACTGAACTTCCCTCAAGGTGCTCTTGTGAAATCACATTCAAGAAGCCAGAACTGGGTCTGTGAGGTCACAATGATCTTTGACCACTAAAATCAAATCACCTCATCTGTGTGTTTTTGTGCCAAAAAAAGGAAAAAGAAAAACAACTTTTACAAAACACAAATACAGTACAAACAAAGTGTTACTGAGAGAGAGACAACCTTGACCTTTGACCTAGAAATCTGATCCATTCAAGCTTAAGTGAAGATGAACATTTGTGCCAAATTTGAAGACATTCCCACAAAGTGTTACCGAGATGCAAGAGTGGGATGTATGTATGAGTCTCAAAATATTACTCTGTCATAAAATTGTATTGAGTCACAGATTCAATCAGAATCAGCATGGTTTTCACATTTGTCAGTGCCAGCTGGAGGTCAGCTGGAAATTGAAGGGATAGTTCAGCTTTTTTAAAGTGGGGTTGCATGAGGTACAAATGGTCATTAAGTATATCTGCAGTAGAAAGGTCTCCCCATACACACACACACACACACACACACACACACACACACACACACACACACACACACACACACACACACACACACACACACACACACACACACACACACACACACTGGGTTACAAACACGTCACGCTGCACTGATACACAGGCAGTGCTGTTGTGAATGAGGGACAATTAATCAGCGTATTTTTGCCGCCTACGAGAAGTCCAGTCTCAATATAATACACCAGTTCAAGATTACAATATAAAGTAAAAATGTACAATACATCAGCTGGTTGGAAAAAAAGCTAGCTTATCTGGAACTAGTACTCCTCCACACAGGCAGGCTCCGTGACCTGCTATATCACTCTGCCTATCAGCTGTTTGGATTAGCAGTGTGTGGAAGAGGTGGAGTGATACTGTTGTATATCAATGTGTTCATGAAAAGGAAGTGACCACCTCTGACACATCTTCTTTTGCAAATGAAAAAGAGTTTATCACAAAAAAGACAATGTCAAGAAAATGCAGAATCCTGGAGAGCCTCTATACTTTTAGTCTCAAACAGGATAAGATAACATTATTCTTAGGCGGACAAGAGTGTTTATGAGCTATCTATTTCATATTAGTGTGCTCTAAGCTTTGTATGGAGGTTTCTGTCAGTTTCCTGGTACAAAAACATTATTTGCCGTAAAATCTTCCACTTAGTTCACAAAGTTCACTTCCATTACCCATTGCATATTTCTGCTCAACACTCTGTTACACACTACATGACTTCAAGTCATGAATAACCATCATGATTGATATGCAGTCATGATGGATATTTATGATTTCAAATCAAGGAGGTTCCAAAGGAGTCTGCAAAATTGACTGTTAGCCCCCCACACTGCAGGATCATTTGGGCAGATAATGGCTGCAGCACTGGGGATGCTTTTGCAATTGTTAGAGGTGGTGAAACCTCTCCAGTTCTCTGCTAGTGTGGCAGAAAAGCTCATAGGATTGCAGGCACATAAGGACAGAAGGCTTATACAGGTAACAAACATTTGATCTGTAAATATAGAGCCTTATCCTAAAAGGAAAGTCAGAGTTTCAGCTCTTATCCCTTTTTCCATTCCCTTCAGTCTATAGAGAATATTTCAGTTCCTCACAGAGCACAGAGACAGGACAGAAAAGCCTCTCAGTTTTGATCTAGCGTTACATGATTTGACAGTTTGATCATGTTGAACTTACACACAGTTGATAAAATGTTCCTTTCATTGCTGTAGACATAGGTCAAGGCTCAGTATTTGTCTGATTTCACACATTAGTTTAGGTTCCTTCTTTTTCCGTCTAAAGAGACCCGAGAATACTCCATTAAGTGTCAAAAATCAAACCAAAATGGTGTTATCGACTTGTGCTTTTCGTCATACACGTCATACAAAATGTTTTTGTCAGCGTATGTGTGCTAATATTCTCATACAATGTGTGTGCTCATCAAACACATATAACTGGACTGTGTTGCTTTAGAGAGAAAACTTTTATTGAGCCAATTAATCCCTAAAGACAAAAGCAACCTCTTGCTGTCTTCTAAGACCTTTTCTTTCAAAAACACAGATTGCTATATTTCTACTGTGAATCTCTGTGGCAGTGACAAGGAAACCAATGCTGACCTTCATTTAGACTATGGAATGACAATACCGGAGGGGAATAAGAAAGTGAGGGGGAAAAAGAAAAACGGAAAATCAATAGCTCATTTTCTGCTTTTTTGTATAGGGATTCTGATGTTTGCTGAGATAAAGGTCGACAAGCCTCTGAGATCTCCTGCACCGTCTCAACTTGAACAACCCTGAAATTGCTATTGTGTCCATAGCAATTTAAAACTGAGGATTCTGATTTTGCCCTGTAGCCTTTTATGTATCTTATGGAAAGTTGCACATATTTGTTTGTATTAAAGGGCACTCTCTTAATTGCCCCCTGCAAAATATACAATTTCTAAACTTTATTTTTGTTCATAGAAAACAGACGCATTACTCCATGATCCAATCAAGAATCTTGCAGGTTGCAACAGTTTCATAAACAATAAATAATTACACTTTCTATATTTATATTATATAAGCTAAAGCACTAATTGGAACAAAATATGCACATACCATTCAATTAATATAGTCTTTGCAGAAAAAATGATTTATGGATTCTCAGAAAAGCATCCACACAGATGGTAAGGTGTGTCTAAGCCGTATAGTAAACGTTAGATACATGATACAAGATACAGTACTAAAAGCAAAACATCAAATATGCTGCTTTAAACAGCTTGGAAGGGAGGACCAGCCAGATGTTTAATTCTGATATCACACATTAGGACTGAGGAGGGAGATTTCCATAATGTAGAGCTATATGGACCATAAACTGAAACAATTTGCTTCATTACCAACATGGAAGTTAGCAATTAGAAACACATGTAAATCAAATTAAGATATGTGTATAAGACTAAGTGCATCTGATCGACTAACATGAATGTTAAGCAATTAATGCCTCAAAACAAACACACTGATCATCACTTCAAAATAAAAAGAGAAGAAAAAGTAAACTTTATTTTCAGATTATTTTTAATTGAACCAACTTCACAGATTAGAAAGAAGCCTTCCTCCTTTGTCTCATTCATCTGAGAAAATGGCTAAAAGTCTGTAATATGGGTCATCCACCTAATGTCAAAATGGGTTCTGCCTCCCCGTTGGGAGCACTGTCGGGAGCTGGACAGCGGGGAGGATGGCAGATACTCCCCGTTGTGTGTTCTCACAATAATTTGTACGATTGTAGGATTTGAGGATGGATGTGGAAGTCTCCTGTGGACATAATCACACCATCCCCACTTCCATCATTTCCCCCATTCAAAGAAGTGTCAAGTTCACAGCCTCTGGTAATTATGATGTCTTTCTCAGCAGGAGGGGTGTGTCGAGACGGGTCAGACACCCTCCAACTCAACACAAGTTGAGTTTGAGGGTTACTTTAGAAAGGGAAGATAGTGGACAGTATTTCTCACAGGATGACACAGTTGTCGATAAATATTCATCAGTCGAAGGATGAAAACAAAACTCTTCTTTTCTATCTTGGGATCAAACTTTCCACTTCTCTATAAATACCATCACTACTAAATCACATGGGGAATGAACAGCAGTGTACTGATAAAGATCTTAAATGATTAGCAATTCCATACAAATAAATAATAATAACTATAAAGCGGAATGGCTACAGCCAATGCACTATTTGTATTAGAGTCAGATTCAGGCTTTTTTTTTTTTTTTTAAACTTTGGATTTGTTATTCGTATTCGGGAAGAAACCGGAAGTGGGGGCTCTTCATGTGGCTCTTCTAGACTTTTCCAAATGTAATCGAATTGGTAGTGAAACGAGTTGTTTCGTGGGGTTGTGACACTCAAAAAAATGTATTTCACCGTTTTATAGCCGCGTTTTAAGAACCAAGCCTATTTTTTAGGGCTTTTCTAAAAAATTGCATATCAATAATAAAATGAGTATATCTCTGCAATCACAAGGTCTATTTAAATACAAGGGAAACAAATGAGAAATTGCTGATATGTGTAAATTTCAGTATGTGTATTACTGGTGAAGTGTAAATGAAGATGACACACAGCAAAAATTAAATAAATTTAATGTTCGCCCCCCCCCAAAAAAATCATATTTTGGATGAGTGTTCTTCAGAATGATGCTGCTAAAGCTCAAAACCTCTATCAAATGATTGTACAATGTGTGAACATTATCTCTGCGGTTGATTCTGATAAAGTGAAGCATGTACAAAGCTATTTTACTACAAAATATTCAGGCGAGCTTTCCAAAATGTCCATTTTTGGCACAGCTTGGAACCACCTGCCACTATAAACCATTGTTTAATCTTTATTTTCACACAATTTGCATAAACTACCGTAGATGACCATTTATTAGCCCGGGCGTTTAATATGCTAAATCGACTTGGAGCCCAGGCGTTTATAAGAACCAGGCGCGTATTTGCAACAGGCTACAATTTATTTTTGCAATGAGCAGCACCAGACCATCATGCAAAGAACAAGGAGCTCACCGTAGGACCACTGGAACATAACTACTTTTTCCCCCCGACGCATCTTTATTGACATCAGACAATAAATAAAAAGACAGTTTGTCTTTGGCTCTATCTCTGCAGCGGATTGGTTAATTTGAATAATTGTTAGCTCATTCGAACCGTTAGAGCCAATGAGGCTATACCCACGGTGATGTGATTGACAGTACTGGCAGCCAATCAGAATCAGCCATCCTGAAATGTGTTGTTGTGTGCGGCGCTCGCAAAGGTTCCCCGCTCCTAAAGCCCGTCCGGACCGATTTAGATGTAACACCGGTCAAAGTTCAAACTGGAAATATTGTGGATTTACTCATAAACAGTGGCGTTTTTACATGTAAAAAGTGGTGGGGCACCATCATTTCATAGAAAGGCTGCACACCAGAAAAAACACAGTGCTTTCTGTTGTTACTGATATGTTCATCAGGGATCCATGCATTGTAGCAATCACACAAGTCTAAATGAAGAATGTAAGCTAAGATTTCACGTCATAAGCTGACAAAACCAAACTCAGAGCAAATGAAAGAACAAGGAGGGAGCAGCAAAGAGCTCAGTACTGAAGGCCACAACGGAGACACACACACGACTGTTAGGGAACAGATCCATTCTATGACAACAACCTTATGACGACGACGACAACAGCAACAACAACAACAACAACAACAACAACCTTATGACCTGGGGCGCCGAAAAGGGGGGGTAAAGGAGACGGATTCTAGGGGCCCATGATTGAGGGGGGCCCAGAGAGGCCCCTAATGATGATGAAATGATAATACAGTAAAAAATAATGTCAATGTCCTAACTTTATTGTTTTGGAAACATCAACGTCTGCAATAATAATACATTTTGCTACAGTCTCAAAACAATACGAAGGTGAATCTGTTATGGGAAATGAAAAATGAATTCCATTGTATTCAGAGTGATCAGTTCTTCCCCTACTGCAGCCTACATGTCAACTGTCATGTTGTTCCTCTTTCACAAATATGGTAATGATAGTCAAAAACACCATTAAAATGCATAATTGTATATAAAATATCATCAAAAAATTTCACCGCTGTGTTGGGGCTCTTTTTACAGTCTATGGTTGGGGGCCCTGTAAAGATTCTTTTCATGGGGCCCAAAATCCCTAGCGGCGCCCCTGCTTATGACACTCGTCACCGTCTGGAGATCCAGCACAACAATAGCGGATTTCTATTACAATTAATTACAAACGTGAATTATCCCGCTGCTTTAAATCTATAACAACATATTGTTCCGTTTGAATAAAATAAATAAACATAGTGGGTCTCATTCATGAAACGTGAGCAGCACGGATTTGTGTGTAAACCCTGAGCAGCGCAAATTTACGTGGATTTCCGCATTCATCAATCTTTTAGTAGTGCTGATTTTTTCGTAGCTACTCACAAAATATACACCTGCTCCGGACTGTGTGTAGCGCTTGTGTAAATGTAGGAATGCAAATAAATACTGCTTGTCACTGTTGAAAATTACAATTTTAATCCGTATAGCCTACTCTCTCTCATGTTCAAAATAAGCCAACGCCTTTGAAACACGTAATTTAAACATGACAAACAATTAGAAATATTTGGAGAGAGAGACATTTTAGGGATCGGACACGCACAAAAACGTCAAGGCTCCATCTTATGATGATAATAATCTGATATAAAACCGGAAAAAACTTTTTTGTGTTGCTATACACGCTCGGTGGGCGCACACTTCACCCTGCGCAGTAGCGCAGTCGGCACCGGTTTGGATGGAGCTAGACGGCTGGTGCTTCTGTAACAATATAACCTGCCTATATAACTTCATGTGTTGATACAACCATGCTCCTCTAGAGGTGAGGGTGTGAAGAGCCTCCTCCCCCCGTTGCTGCTGTAGCTCTGTTGTGTGTATTTTTATTAATTTTTTTCATGTTTCATATCGAACTATTCTGGCTTTACTTCTTAAACGGTTCTTTAATAAACCAAGGATAGGCCTAGTACTTAATTCACTAAATCTGTTTCTTCCCTCCACGCCTTTGACCTGTCCCAGTCACACCACTACTAACAGAAGAGAATTAAATATTTTTTCTGGACTCCACTTCACCCAAAATGACTTTGATCCGCGATCTCTCTCTTTTTTCTCTCTCTCCCTCTTTCCTCGTTTGCGTCATGGCCGCAGGTGAGCAGGATGCACCTACCTCCTAATATGGTCGTCAGGATCTCCTTATATGGCTATTCATGTATGGAGATCTATGCTAATTGCTGATCACCGGGGGCGTGTTGTTAGTTTACGATGGGTTGGCATTCATCATCTTACACATGTGTTTACGATCAAATCTGAGTTTCCCGCACCGTTCATGAATCCGGAGTAGAGTTTTAGTAGAGTGAGCTTCTATGTGCAATTCTACACACAGATTTACTCACGTTTCATGAATGAGACCCAGTAAATGCACAGACCAGCAACATAAAGGGAGCATGATGATGAATACGCTGTCACTCACCAATACTGGGGTCCGTTTCACAAAGCAGGTTTAGTGAAAACTCTGAGTCTGTTAACCCTGAAATGAGGCAAACTCTGGGTTTTCCGTTTCAGAAAGGGAGGTAAGTCAAACCAGGGAAAGAGGAGTAACTCCAGCCCGTTTCACAAAGAGAGGTAACTGAAGCTCGGAGTCAGTTACTATGGCAACACAGTCCGTGAACCTAACCTGGTCGGGAGCAGGTTTTCTCCAACTAACCCTGAGTTTCTCCTTTTTATCTGAAGCTGCAGACTGAAAGGACGTGTAAACTCCTCAACTGGATGTTTGATTTTCCATGAGGATTTGTTTGATCGTTCCCGTTGTTCTGCACCGTCACTTTATCTCAACAACCCTCACATGACACCACATGGACACTTCTCTCTCTCTCTCTTATTTTTTTCGTAGTAGGTCGATCCACTTATGGATTATATCCAGGTGTGATTGATGACTACACGCACATCACATCCTCGTCACATTATAATGGAGACAAACTTGAACATATCAAACGCACATTTGGAGTTGCACCTGCTCAAACACACAATGTTGAATAACTGTCAAGATTTCTTTTTTTAGATTAATACCAGAGACGTTCTAATATTAATACTCACGTAATGTCCCGCGGTAAAAAAAAGAAAAAAAAAAAAATCCGAGCTCACGTCCATTTGCCGCTGCGGCGTTGCTGCAGAATCTTTTTTTTTGTTTGTTTTCCCGAGTGTGGGGGGGGGTTCTGCGTCAGCATTCATACGTCACTCCACCGTGAGAAGTGGGAGGGGCAAGGCTTTTTTTTTTGCTGGTTGCCATGGTGAATCATGTTATCTTTGTTCCATTGATGAGGGCTTTTCATCTCCCAGTAACTCAGGGTCAAGTTACTCAGAGTTGATTGAACTAACTGTGATCACCTGTTCTGAAACCCAGAACTCTGAGTTTCCTATCTCAGAGTAGATCAACTCAGAGTTCAGGATTTGACTCAGAGTTTGTTGAACCTGCTTTGTGAAACGGACCCCAGGACTGTCTGCTGGACCTGTCGAACTGGACCCAGACGGACCGCCGGAGCAATTCACTCCCAGTAAAGACAATCACAACATTTCCTCGGCGCGCACCGCGGTCACCAGTCGGTCTGAGCTCCGGTCAGTCCGGTGGACGGCACCGCCTCGGCAGGTGTTCTCACGGATGAACGTGAACGGAGGAGGCAGAGACGTCTCCCCGGTGTGAGGCTCCGTGTGGCGGTAGCCGCGGTACCGGGGGGTCGGACTTCAGGCCGTAACAGCACAGTCAAACTCTCAGATCACTGGACAAACTCTGTAAAGATCGAGCTGTCAATCAGCTTCGTATCGATCAGGTGATGATCAGCCGTTCCAGCGGGTGACGTCGATCATTTTTCCAAGTTACGGTAGTTAGCGTTGTCTAGATCAGCTGGATCAGCTAGTTTCCTCTGAGAGAGCTTTGTTTTTCTCGCTTCTTGCCGACTGTCCAGACCCGGTCCAGACACGTCACAGACAGAGAGCCAATCAGTTCTGCCATGCGGGATGACGCTGTGGTGGGGCTCCGGGCTGACTGCCCCACTGTCCATCAAATTTCTGCCGTCTACATTGATGTATAAACGCTCTGAGCATGCGCGGTCGTGTTTTCTCGTGTACACAGTACTTTGCATTGAGAGAGAGGGGCAGCTCCAGCTCTGCCCCACCGACGCAGATCACTCTGCACCGACATGACTCCGTAACCATGGCTACCACCAGGGGCGGACTGGCCATCTGGCCGTTCTGGAGAATACCAGAACGGCCGGTGCGGCAGGACGGCCGCCGCCGGCCGCTGCGCAGCCGTCACAGTTTTTTTTTTCTTCTCTTGCTTATCATCTACTGTTGTTCCATGTCCGGACCAATAGGTGGCAACAACGCGCCTGCAGGCACATAGATGCGCAAGCTCACTCCTCACTCAGCCGTTGACAGTGGCGCAGTCTTATAATGTTACAGAAAACCTGCATGTTTTTTCTCCTCATGTTCCTAAAGAACCTGTTCTTCTTATCACCAAACGAGGCTGCTCTCCCTTTGTCAGCTGATTCTTAAATAACATGAATGGAAAGCATAAGAAACGTCCAGATCTGGATGTTCCTTATGCTTTCCATTCATATTGCTGTTATTTCAAGCTATATATATACATATATATATATATATATATATATATATATATATATATATATATATATATATATATATATATATATATATATATATACATATATAAAGTGTGGCCTCTGTCAAAAATGCCAGGGCCTATTTTCTGTCCCAGTCCGCCACTGGCTACCACAGATGCTAATCAGGAGAACTGCGGTCCGAAGCAGCGAAGGAGGGACAAATAAACCTCAACTAAAATCGTAACACAAATTATATATTATTTAGAAAAATGCTGTATTCGTAGATAACAAATTATAGGCAAGGCAAGGCAAGGCAATTTTATTTGTATAGCCCGTTTTTACAAACAGTTTGTCTCAAAGGGCTTTACATGGCATCGTAACAACATCCTCTGTCCTTAGACCCTCACATCGACAGAGGAAAAACTCCATGGAAACCCTTTTAACAGGGAAAAATCAGAGAAACCTCAGGGTGAGCAACAGAGGAGGGATCCCTCACCCAGGACGGACAGACGTGCAATAGATGTTGTTACAGACAAGAAACAGTTTACAGTTTGTCGCAGAATGTTATAGAAGATAATAACCATTGAAGATTAGAAATAACATAATGTGTTGGTGTAGCCGATGTCATATCTGGCCCTCTGCGTTGTGTTTCTCACGGCCTGCCCTAGGTGGGGTTCGATCCCACGACCTCCCGCACCGGAGGCGACGATGCTAACCTCTTCGCCAAGAGGTTGACAACCGCTTGGCAAGTTGGTTAGCACGTCTTTTATGGGTGGAGTGAGTGCACATCCGTTACACTCACCCCCGCTGAACTCACTCCACCCAGGGCATCCGGGTCACGGCACCACTGTAGCCGATGTCGATCTGGCCCTCTGCGTTGTGTTTCTCACGGCCTGCCCTAGGTGGGGTTCGATCCCACGACCTCCCGCACCGGAGGCGACGATGCTAACCTCTTCGCCAAGAGGTTGACAACCACTTGGCGGGTTGGTTAGCACGTCTTTTATGGGTGGAGTGAGTGCACATCCGTTACACTCACCCCCGCTGAACTCACTCCACCCAGGGCATCCGGGTCACGGCACCATTGTAGCGGTTTTGGTACTCATCCTTGCGTTGTGTAGTTTTAACATACGAGTCAGACTTTCACCGTTGGCAACCTCGCCGTTTATTGTGCACACATGGACTGACCTGGCAGAGAAATCCACATTTACAGTCAGTCCAGCTCTTCTTTTCTCACACACACACATATACACGGCAGGGAAATAGCATCTCCGACTGCCTAAACATTCTCAAAACTAACATAAAATAACACAAAGCGTACCTGGCAGAGAAATCCACATTTACAGTCAGTCCAGCTCTTCTTTTCTCACACACACACATATACACGGCTGAAAAATGTAAAACGAAAGGAAAGTGCAGGTTAGCTACCACATGTAACCCTAGCCATGTTGTAAACAGAAATAAAAGAAAAACACCGTCAACTTTATATGGAAAAGGACATGCTTGACCGTTTGGGAGCTATATGCTTAAGAAATACAACTTAAACCACCCCTTAGCATTGAAATTAAAGTAATTAATATGAAACAATAGCGGAGCTCGTAGCTTGTGCACCTACCAGGGAAATAGCATCTCCGACTGCGGCTACCCCCCGGGGTGCACGACCCTAATCCGCAGGGGTTATGCATTTAATTACCATAGGAAAAACAAGTTTTTGTGTTGTGTGGTGAGTTTTTATGGCAAGTGGAATCAAATTATCTTTTAACTCCGTTACATTGGCACTCTTTTCCTCTCTGATGACCAGTCGCCACTGCTCATAAAACAAACTTTTCACGGCAAAACAGCGAAGGTAAGAGGAAATTTACAACCATGTTTTGGCCAAGCAGTGTCTGTGTTTGCTGTTGTCTGTTTTTTTGGCTTCTCTCTCTACCGTGCTTCTGTGTTAGCCGCGGGTGCTATGTATTGTTCCAATCTTTGTAGCCGGCTCTTTCATATGAGCGGTAGCTGATGTGTTTTGCATAATGTACAGTAGTATACGAGCCAGAAATGTGGCGACTGGGTCCACACAGAGGTGCTTCATGAAGTTTGATGTTTAGTTGTTTATCTGAGTAGTGTTTGGGTCATATAAACATATACATGTAAATGTAAATGTACTTTATTTATACAGCCCTTTACAACAATCCAATCCAACAATCCTTTCGGTGTACCAAAGTCCTTTACAGCGGGTTATAAAAAAGAAGAATAAATAAAAACAATTAAAAACAATTAAATAAAAAAACAGTGAAAACAATAAAATACAGCAAAATCGAATAAGTTAAAATAAAATAAAATAAGATAAGATAAAAGTGTCATCATGCTACTGGGTATTAAAAGCCATCCTAAATAAATAGTTTTTTTTACACGTTGTAGGCCAGCTTCTGCTGTTTAATTTGACGTAAAATATGACTATATTTGTTCAAAATTAGTGCAATAGAGGTGGTTGTTCTGTATGTCTGCTCCCGAATAATGAGAAGCAACTTTGGACAGAAAAACTATTCTGGATCAAAGCATTATTTGTGTACTTCCGAATAACGTATTCAGGTTCGGGTACATCCCGAGAATGAACTGCTCTGCCAGCTCAGGTGGGCATTTCTATGTTTTGTGCTATGAGGCTGTGCCATGCTACACATCAATAAACACAACCAAGAGCATCCACTGAAAAATGTCATCTAGAAACTTTAAATCCCTTGTTCCATCTTTTTGAGGTCATGCTGTGTGGTGTTATGATATTGATATATGGACATATGAACATTACACATTTCCTTGAGGTACTGTAGGCTATTCTCCGCCAACCCATGTATTTTGTGTCATGTAGGCTATGAGGATTTGGCCTTATAATAAAGCAGGAGATATTCTAAATTATTGCTCTTGTCAAAAAAAAAACCCTTTGAAAAGAGCAGACCCAACAACGGTTTGACTGTCTCCCAGCTCTTCTTTCTGACTCACCTCCAAGCCAACTGCATCCTACAGAAGTCCGAAGGTCACGGATTAAGTTCCATTTAAGAAAAAAGGAAACACAGTGGCTTCATGAAACAGGAGTAAATCATATTTGTTGGGAACTATTTTGCTGTTCAGATTAATACACAATGTTGCTGCAATGTATTGTGTTTAAAATACATGCAATGTCTTTGTTGATTGTAATGGAGAAACTGGTCATTCAGAACAGCAGTGCAGCCCATTGACATGTTTTTAAAAGGTGTTGAACAACAGTGGAGCGACATGGCAAAGAAGAATCACATATGTGGCCTTAACCTAGATGTCTGAATGTTGCGTCACCATGAATCAGAAAAGCCTGCATTGTAGCATGCTCTTTGCCCAGCCCCCTAAGTGCAGATGAATTCAGTAGCAACAGTTCATTGTTTGTTTTTGTTCACGTGTCCTGTTGACAAGAAAAACTGTGAATATCACGTTTTCTATTTTTGAGCCCTCATGTGTAGCTGTAGCATATGATGGATTGTCATGTCGTCCTGTAATAATACATCACTCACTTGTTTCCACATCTGATGAAGATCCATTGATCAAAATGTTGTCAATAAATCCTCAGGCAATTTGCAAACAAAAATAAATACACAAAAAGAAAAAAAAAATTCAATAATAAACAGTCAAAGAAAAAAAAACTATATATATATATTAAAAAAAGGGAACCTCATTCTCAGTAGTGTGAAATTAGACACCAACTTTGTCAGCAAATAATGCACAATAATGGCAGGTATAATGGAGCAGCCTGGATGTTAAAGTACCTGTAGCTGTAAAACCACCTGTTGTATGTGATTATTTGTGACATTGATGGCATAAGGACTGAAACCAGAAAACAGATGCTTCCATCTAACCAGTCTGCTGGGCTACTAATGAATCACGAAGTCCTTGAATGCTAAGTGACATTTGAGAACTCTCAGGGTGTGCTTGTTTTTTTGTTTTTTTTAGGCAGAATGGTTTTCCTCTTGCACCTGCATGACAGCTCGATGCCTCACTTGCAGCGCCTTATATGGGCAGCCTGTTGAGAGCATGGAGAGGGATTTTATGCCCTAATGGGGAAATTGATTTTTTTAAGGAGTTAGAAATACATTTTTAAGTTTTAGCAATCTAGCCCATGTATGGTAAATGTATTTTCTACGAGGAATCCTCCTGCCATGTTGATTTCCAGTTGAGCATGGTGACAATGTATCAATGAAAGTGACTGGAGGGGTGCTAGAGATCTTTTATCTGAATAAGCAGCATCCCTTTGGCCCCTACAATTGACTTGCACACATCAGCTGTTGTCTGCTGTGATCAATTACCTCAGATGAAAGTGACAAGGCTACTGCACCTTTACAGTGTAGCGTTTCCTGTGCGAGCCTCTGCCCAAGGAGTGATGGGATGTCCCTGTCAGCAAATCTATCTCTAGAAATTCAGGCCTCTCAGCTGTGACACATGCTCAAATAGCAACAGAGATGTGACTACGGTATGGAAGAGAGGTGTCAGTTATTGAATGACCCCCCTCATATATTGGTGGAAAAGAATGAGGTGTCAGAACAAAAGTGGTAATAGACTGGAATACATTAAATGATGTGGAGTGTCCACCGGACTGGAACCAATTCTGCCCGTGTCTTTAAAGCTCAGTTGCCCGAGAATCGGCGGTGGTGAGCTTGTAACCCGTTTGTGGTTTAGGGGATTAAAAAGGGATGAAAAATGAAACATAAACAAAGCTGTGTGTGCTCAAAATAATCTTTGATTTCATCTGAATTTGGTAGTCAAATGGGAGAAAGTTTCAAATCGGTTGTGTTTTTCATGTTAAAGTTTATTTTTTGCAGAGTGCATGTATGGACAGTATAATCCTTTCTTATAGATTTAAACTTGGAAAAAAATATCAGAGAAAATTATTCAAAAATGACATAACAAATGCTTTGTAATCCAAATAAATTCACACTGAATTTATTAAATGAAATATGGTCAAAATATTTACATTGTTACTTAGCTTTTGAACTGTATTTTAGAATATGAGCTATTTGCTCCGAGTAAAAAAGTGTCAGTAATTTGCAACAATTGATAAGCTTGACACTCCAAAGTGCTCATGGTAAAGGGGAAAAAGGCTTTCATCCATCCTAAGCCTTTTAAAAGAAAGGCTTAAGCTTCAGAGCATCATCATTATGGAAACATAATGCCTCTTGTGACTCTTATTTGTCTGACATTTCAAAAGATTTCAAAGTACTACAGTACGCCCCTCCCAGTCTTTCACACACACACACACACACACACACACACACACACACACACACACACACACACACACACACACACACACACACACACACACACACACACACACACACACACACACACACACACACACACACACACACACACACACACACACACACCCTTCTCTCTAGTCTAGTAAATCTCATAGCATCGGCTGTGAAAGCTGCTGGGATCTGCTATTTTGTTCTCTTTGGGATTGCTGCCTCTTCCCACTTGATCCAAACAGTCAGCTTAGGGAGCTTGTGGCACACAGGCGTACAAGTTGCCAAGGAGCTGTCACAGAAATGTCCGCACAAAGGATTTCTGCTGCAGACTAGTGGAGTTTGATATACAGAACAGCACTTTCCCTCGGTATTTGAATGTACACAGCGGTAGGGGGTGATCCAATTGCAGCCTCAGGAAACGCTGAATTTTATACCACAAACCCAGTTTAGTAACAAAATGACAGCTCAAAGAATAAATGGGTGTCAATGAGGTGCAAGATGCAGCTTGACAACACTGGCTACAGGGTTTATTTAGGTGAAAAATAGTCAATACCTGGCACCATACAAATCAAAATCAGGCAAGACTAAAAGTCATTTGGGGGATGATGATGTGGTAATCGCATTTTTGTCAACCCAGCACTCGAGAAAGGGTGATAAAAAAAAGCAAGAAGACAACAACACAGTAAGGCTGAAATACACAGAGATGCAGAGTGTTGAAACAAATCATGAACTACAACCAAACCTTCTTAAAACTATCCATTCCTCACTTCTCTAATAATAATAATAATAATAATAATAATAATAATAATAATAATAATAATAATAAATATTTTATTTGAATAGGGACAGTGCATATTAATGAACATTGGTATAAAAAATACTGCAGTAAATATGCTGGATTATAGCCGAGCCGCTAGTCCCTAATAAATAAATAAATAAATAAAATACAACAGTACATGGAATAAAAACAATACAATAAATAATGAGGAAACAGAGGAAAACACAGTTCTGTTGATTGTTGTCTATATTGTTTCCGTCACTATACCACTGACGCACCAATGTCATTCAGTTTGGAC
Organism: Trachurus trachurus; assembly: GCF_905171665.1. Lineage (NCBI taxonomy): Eukaryota > Metazoa > Chordata > Actinopteri > Carangiformes > Carangidae > Trachurus > Trachurus trachurus. The sequence goes on along the minus strand of NC_139894.1, from coordinate 17,724,740 downwards.
AGGTTTGCTTCAAGTGTTAAAAAACTCCAGAGTGAATCTTCAGCCGCTGTCCATCTAATGGCATCAGAGACTCGAGCGAGCCCCCGACCACAGACAGCACTCAATCAGTCTGAGCCTTCAAACTGACCTTGCTCTGCAATCATCTAGCTACAGGGGATTAGGCAATCACTCAAACCACCTGGAAAGGACTGTTTGTTCACATCCTACAGCCTTCATCGCATCACAGATATACATCAAAGCTCTTTTTTTTCCTTAAGCTCCTGGAATTATCAATAACGCTCTGATTAGGGAACAGTCCCAGTGTTTCATGCAAACAAATTTACAGTGTGAATTGTTCATTTATCCCCCTTTTCAAGCTAGAGGCAAGCATATGCACTCCTAATTGGATATTGTTGCTTGATTATATCTATTATACAATCAAGATAATGAGAAACTTCACAAGAGACATTCAGCCTCGCCTTTTAGCAATACAACATACAGAATATCAAAATGCTCATTACTGTACATCTCCCTTTTCTCTTAGCTTTTCATAATTGTTTGTCTTTTGTAATTGCTCCAGTCTTCAAAAAGCAGCTCCGCTTTTTGACACTTACTCCCACCAGTGGGATGGTGACATGCAAGTGTCCCCCCCCCCCCCCCCCCCGAACAGCACCAACAGGTCGCTTTGTGACAGTGAACAAGTCTCCCACCCCACCTCCTCTTCCCAGTGGATTTCCTAGTTTATAGTTTTGTTCTTTAATTACAAATGAAACAAAGACAAATCACTAATATTGTTCTGTCTGTTCTTTCATTTATGCTTATGTGTCACAAAGCCAGACAGCATTTCGATCATAAAACCTCTCAGAATGTTGTTCTGACTTTAGACTAGGACACAATTTCAGATATCTTGCAAATGGACTCCTCTTTATTTTATTTTAGTTTTTTTTGGGGGGGGCAACATGAATGCTAGCTTTTTTTTTTCAATGTAAATGTTATTAGGAGAGTGAAGGAACATCCATAATCATACTGCACGTCAGAATGGACATTTGTCTTTCAGTGGAAGCATTCGAAGCAATTAGCATTAAATGACAAATTGGCTTTCAATTCAGTCCTTTCATTAAAGCACTTGCTCATTTCATGGCATCACTGAATGGAGCTATATGAGAGCAAAAAAGCAAATGCTTCAGCTCAACAAAGTAGGCCTACTGCCATGTTTAAAACAAATTTAGTAAATTGTAAGGTTATAGTCACTAAACTTTATTTTGTCAAGCCATTGCATCAGGACTCAGTGCCCTTGAGGAGGTCTGAACTTGCAGTTCCAGTAAAAAAAAAACCCACAATGACAAATGTCAATGCACGATATCTGCTATGCATATTCATTAAAATCTGATGCCAGCTGTTTGCAAGGAGCACCTAGAGCCCCTACTCAATGTCAAGCCTCATAAATTTAACGCTTGCCTTTATCAGGCCCAGGTAGAGTTAATTTTCAAAATGTATTGACAAGGCAGCTGTCACTAGGTCGTCAAATTGTTGACCCAAACTGAGTAACATTTGACCAACTAGCAAAAGAAAAATTATTAGTGCATAAATTGAGGCAGCCAACTGAGGAGTGACTTTTCAACTCAAGACGCCATGCAAACATCAACTCAGCCCATCCCTGGACTGGCTGCTAAATGTCAGTGTGTTACTACAAATGAGAGGGATTTGCTGGCGGTCATTTTCAATCATGCTGCGGCATCTCTCTCATCATCTCTGTAGTGTTCTCTATAATAAAGCCTTGTTTCAGGAGCAAGAAGCCCCATTGCGTTCTTGCTTTACGTGATACTTCCTGCATCCAATTACGGGCCACATTAGGGTAATTTCCTCCCAGCACTGCATTTGCATTCTGTATGAGACAGGCGACAGGGATGTCAGTCATTAATCATGGCCCAATGAGGGCTGTCAGGGCATTGTCATGCTTGTCAAATGTCTGCTCTCTAAACTCCCTCCAGTTATCAAACCCAGATCTCTGACCCACCTGCAAAGCTCGACAGAGCTGGGGGTGACCTCTTTTGAGCAGGTATAGTAAAGGCATGGAGGGGTGTGGGGGAGTTATGTGTGCGTGCATGTGCATTTATCTGTCCTTCTTCCTCTAGCACTTGACCCGTGTCATTCTCTTTATGTGTGTGTGTGTGTGTGTGTGTGTGTGTGTGTGTGTGTGTGTGTGTGTGTGTGTGTGTGTGTGTGTGTGTGTGTGTGTGTGTGTGTGTGTGCGTGTGTGTGTGTGTGTATACGTGTGTGTGTATGTTGAAGGGGATTTTGTTGTCTAAGATCTCAATTAGCTAATCGCTGTTTGTTGCGATAAAGACATAATAGCAAACTGAATTTTAACAGAGGCTGGTGATTGTGTGCAAACATAAAGAAGAACCTAATGATTAGATTGTGCTAAACAATGCTAATTCAACTGTGGCAATGCAGGAAAACAACAAAAAACACAGTTGGTTTTCGAGAACCTGATGACACTAAATCCATGCCAGAAGCGCCAGATGTGAGACAATGAAATGTTTGCACTATTTGAATTGGCTTTATGTCACCTCTTCTTTTCGGTCCCTCCAAATAACACCTTGGTGTCCATTATCTACACACATAATTGCTATATTGATTTTCCCTGTTGCTTCTTTCTTTTCATCCCACCATGCTTTCGCTTGCCATTGTTCAATAGATGTTCTTGAAAGTAAAGGTTGATTGCCTTGAATAATTCTACTTTTGAAAGTGATTAAATGACCATACCACAATTTCACATATTCTGGCACAGTTACAATGGTATATATATTTATTTATATATACATATTGTTTCGGGCCTTCACTTTTTCAAAGCATATTGTAATATTTTAGATTTTGTGGCTGGACTGGCCCAGGGTCAGTGCTATGAATGAGTGATGAAGTCACACGATTGGTTGGCTGAATGCTGGTTGAACTTTTCCCATTCACAATCGCTCTTTCAAAATGATTTGGCCCTGAACAGTTTTCAACCACATTTGCTCAAATAATGACCGAGGCCGTTACATGAAGGTAACAGGCCTTTATTTAAGGTCGACTTGTATTAGAGGCAGCTTGACTGACCCACCAATGTGGTGAACCACTGGGGTTGCTACTGGTGCCCCCAGTCTAACGATAACAGTGCCAAGCACAATTTATTTTTATGTTGACAGAAAGATAGATGGATAGCACACATAATTAAAGTCAACATATAGTGTAGTAGGGTATATAATCACATTCATTATCCATTTAGTAATCTAGCGACAATACAACCACAAATAAAAACCTCTTACCATGGAAATTGATTATATATTCAAACCACAAACACAACACACCCTGCGTCAACACTGTTGTTTTGTTTGATCTTCCGGATTTCAAAGAGGAGGGAGAGGCGTCCTACCATCGGAGAGGCTCTGACAATAAACTCCATGGAGGAAGAGCTTCAGGGACTTGCTGCCTTAACTGCAGGAAAGCTGCGTGTGTGCTGAACGTGAACAGGCTTGTCAGGCACAGTGGCTGCCCTGTGATACCGTCTTTAGATTCGCACAAAGAACTCGCAGTAAAAGCAGTTTCTCTGATGTACTTCCTTACTGCGAAGGGGGCATGATATGAACTTGGTTTCTCTTTATTACCTATCAGGCAAGCCAATACGTATCATCTTTTTTTTATTAAGGCAGGAAAACCCTGGGAGAATTTTAGAAAACAACTTGGTCATTGTTATTAATGATCAGAGCCAAACAGAGAAACATTTTTGCATATTTATTTTCCTTAAGCCATTATTGCAGCATGAATGGCGATGATGGCCTGTCTGTCAGTACACCGCTTAACACTTGTGATCACTTTATGTGCATGGTCCACAGGGAATGAATACTACAGATTTTGTTGATCCCTAACATCTACAGTACCATCAGATTGCACCGCTGGATTGAAGTGAGATGTGTTAAATTTCTAAATCTAAATATGAGCATGTTTAAAGTGTAAGCTGTGCCCTGCTGTAGCTGCCAGTGTGTGGACTTGAAGACTTGGGAAAGTTATTTGCTTCAGGGCTTTTATCTTGTCCTCAGTTGGAAAAACCATCACATGCTCATAGGAATTGCTTTTTTTTGTTCTTTCTTTTTTTTTGTGTAGAGAAAACTTACCAAGTCAAACTCCACTCAAAAAAGGCCAAGAACATGTACCACAAAACTGTTGTCAAGGAATGACAGAGCAAAAACTCTTTGAGTACCCACTTAGCATCAACTCTATAACTAGATTGAAAATAAGTCTTGGACTAATGTCTCTGAAGAACAAGAAAACACATACATGAAAGCAAGGGTCTTTGGTATACAGCAGATCTTTGCAACATATTTTAAAATGAAGACAAACAGCTTTTGCTGTATGGTCTACTGTCAGTAATTGCTCTCTAATGGTAGAGGAAAATTTTCTGGCATGGCTTTGGTTCTCTAATGTCCAGCAGGACAAGGTCAAAGTTAATTACTACCAATTACCCCACATTTTGACTAATCATTTGGGTCCTCTATGACGGCAGTGAAGAGCGTTGTGTCTGACCCTCTTTCAAAACCTTCTCCTAAATGCCAAACTGAGATCATACTGAATGTGGTTATTCAGATGTCCTGGCCATATGGTTAACATCATTGTCATGGTGCTCAGCCTGCTGGGTGAAGCCAGTATTGAAAAAAAAACAAAAAGCAAAACAAAACAATGTTTTACACCCAAATTATTACAGCCCCTTTGATTTATCCACCTATTACCCAGTATTTACATTCATTTAGATTCATCGGAGGTCACAAGAGTTTCACATGTTGATGTAGCTGTTTTCTAACTGTTTGTGTATTTACTGTATGTCGCACAGAGCTGTGGAGGACAGTTTTGTGCATGGTCCCAGGAGTAATTTCTGCAAAGTGTCCCTAAAAGTTAAGCAGAAATGGGAAAGAAATTCTTCAGAACCTCTGCCCTCTCTGTGCAGAATACCCCACAGATGCATTCAGAGCATGAGGGAGTCGATGCTGTAAATCTATTTGATAGTCACAGCAGGAGGACAAGACTGTTGAATTTGTCTTTAATCTCGCCTCTACAGCCTCTTTAAAAATAAAAAATAAAAAATAAATAATCATTGTATATTTCTTTCACTTTTATTATCTTTCTCATATTCTCCTGATTTATTTTTCATTGGGATATGAATTAGATAAAACAGGTTTATCTAGTTAGCTGTTTTCAGCTTTAAAACGTGGATGCTTGTGCATGCTTTGAGGTCTAACATGAATTAGAATTGGGTTTAATTTAAATCATAATTTTTGACTGTTTTTGTTACAAGGTTTTATGAAAGCTAGTTGAGCCCGTACACAAGTGTCAGCTTGCACGGGAGGATAATATTGGTTCTTAAGCCACCCTGAGACGGGCTATCTCCTCTCTCCAAAATCCCTTACATTAGCTTTACATGAGTCAGTCTGTTTTCTGTTCAGCAACATTTCTCAACATTTTCATTTTGTCTTCTGCAGCTTATCCGGACCATCTCATTTTCTCATACAGAAAAAGAAGCTACAGTTTTTATCCATCTGCTGACCTCATTTTCATGGCCAGACTGAAATCTTTGAGTGGAATTTTCTTTGTGTGTATACTCGGCCGTCCCTTGGATGTCGTTGGCATGTCTCCGAAGCAATTTTCTCAACTATGAATTATTCACCAGATATTATTCCAAAGGTCATCTTATAGTAATTAGTACCCTGCTGTTGACTAAACAGCCTCAAGGTACCTGATGGCCAGTTTAATTACAATTTGAAATGAGTGTACTGTTTGACAATCTCTATATGTTCTCCTGACACTTGAACAGATGACACCTTGAGAACTAAGTAGGCTTACAATAAGTTGGCTTGTTAGCAGATGGGGATGGAGGGTGTGGGGCGGGAAGGGAGGAGAAAGGAAACAAGCACTGTGCGCCCTGTTAAGATCACAAAATCCTTACTGTTCAAATATGCAGTAATTACTGAAAATGCAGATTGGTGCAGTTGGAGATGCATGTGTTTTGACAGTGCGGACATCCTCGGCACTGTCACCGTCTCATTATTAGCCAATTACCATGGAAAACTAATGGGGCAGGTCACAGCCGGCTCTCTTAAGGAGACTGGGGACTGAACATATGCTGAAGATGTGGCAAGATGACAGAGTCCAGAAAACCTTTGGCACTTTACGAGGTACATGACGTGGCTCTTTGTGTTGTGCAAATTAGGAGTCAGTGCCGAGAGATCCTGTCATGTCCTGTTGTTGTGAACATCAACCCCTGCACTATACTGTATGTTTAGGTTTCCTCTCTGAGGGATTGTATGTATTCATAAGAGAAGAGTGGGTAAAGCATTAAGCCAAAAGGGCCTCAGGTAGGATACATAGCCCAGGGGGATTGTCAAGGCTCTTGCAGAGTTTGCCTTCGAGGCATCATAGCTCTCATGGATGGATGGATGGATGGATGGATGGGTTCATGGGAGGATGTGTGAATATATTTATAGAGACACTGTCCAGATGTATTTTCAAAAAATAGCCAAAGTTACTTAAAATACAATAAAATCAAATCAAATAATATCACATACTATGTTTTAATATACATTTCAGCTCTCTATCTCCTATGCTATGAGGCCAAATGGCCACAGGCACTGTGGACAGCCTAAGAGTATTACTGAAGATGCTTGGAGATCATGATCCATAGTGAATTCAAAGTAAATCAAAGCTGTCATTCTGAGCAGCCAGAGTAAATGAATGAACAAATATATATATTTTTCCTACTCCTGGCTTAAATTTAGATTTACTTCTTGGCCCTAGAACCAAAAGACTGAAATTAAGGGTTTATTGTGTTCTATCGATTTTCCTCTGAAATTTATAGGCATCTTCCTAGACTCTATGGCCTATGCTGATATGATAATGGCTGGACAGTCTAATGAGTAGAAGAGCGACCTGGTGACGGGAAGCACATTGATTTGTATTGTTGGAACAATTCAAAATTGGAGGAATTGATTGGGTAGCACTCTGCCCTTCCTAAACAGAGAACATAAAAGTGCCCCTTAGTCTCTCGTGCTACATTCAATCATTAGTTTAATTGACCACATAAACTTTAGGTATGAGCCTTTTGACATACATAATTTAAGAGTTTGACTTTTATGCAGATGAATAATCTAAACGTTTTCTAAAATTCTCACAACTACAGTACTACTACTACTACTACTACTACTGCCGCTGCTGCTGCTGTTGATATAATCAATTGTCTTGATTATACATTTCTTCTGTAAAGCAGTGCCCTTTGATGTTTGTTGTATAATCATGATTTGTTTGGCCCTTTACTCTACAAAGTCAGACATGAATTTGCATAATATGGGATGGAGGAAAGCACTGAATTTGGTTTTACATACCACAGTTTCCTTGTCTTTGTTCAGTCTCATTCTCCCGTATTTTCATCAACTGTCAACTGTTTTCACTGAAACTATCTGACCAACACCAAAGAACAGACAGTCAGATTAGTCACTAGCTAATGAACATCAATTTTAGTAGCTAAAAAAAAAAGAAAAAAAAAAACTTGATATTTCTGGCATGTGATCCTGGAGACCAAAGAGTAAACAATGAACTTACTGTAGATTTTTATGATTACCACAACTCAACTTTAAATCAACGTTAATGTTGCTGCATGACCCCAAGCTCTTTTTCAGTTGGACATTTCAGATGCTTACAGTTGTACACACTATTAAATAGTTGGCAAAATCTTAGTGTCCAGGAACACGAGAGACCTATTTGATTTAATATAAATGTAACAATATCCTGAGCCTGATCACTAAATACAGTGAAAAATGATGGGATATTTCCTTTGTATGGCACTGAGGCATTAGTTTTAATCATGTCTAGTATTACGTGCAATTTGTCAAATGTATTCGTGAACAATGAAATGGGGGAAAAAAAATACAATGAATACAAAGCATGTTTAACTTTCAGTTGCCTCTGAGGAGACTTGCAGTTATGTTGAGTGTGACAGCTACTTCGTGATATTTATATGTTTCCTTAATAAGGATTACATTTTTTTCCCCTTTTGCCATAAATATATACATTTATGCCATAGGGTAAATTATATCTCCAGCAACATTAATTTGCTGAATTTATGAAGGTGAAATGCCATATCCAGTTTGATGGGTCTTATATCATTACCTTGTAATTGCAATTATTATAATACGGTGACAGTATGCACTCATGTCACATATATCTTCAACATGACAATACTCTCAGAAAAATCTAATCAAACAACAGTGCAAAGTGAAGGACAAGCATATACTTTGAGGACTCAATATTTAATGGCTCAAGTAAAATTCAATGACAAGAAAAATCATTTCACCATATGGAAGGTCTTTTTTTTCATAGATTTAAATGGAATATTTTACAAAGGCATGACAACACAGACTGTATAGCTTTAACTGACCAATACAGATTCGCTGGCAAGCATTGAAGCCTTCTATCAAAGCAAACTTGACCTGACTCACTGATGACTAATTTACAAGCATATACTTAAGTCTTATATCATATTTTGATATAGTTTTTTGTACAAGATACATTTGTGTACATAAAATATTCTGGCAAGGTGCATGCCAGTATACACATATGTGCACACACGCACACATACACACATTCATACATGCAAGGAGACACACACATTCCCCCCTCACAAACATACAACATCACCTATAAACACATTCAAACACACTCTCATCAATATTATGCATATGTATCCATTTACATTACAACAGAGATTGTCATCTCATCCCTTCTAATGCTTTCCTTTTTTCTTTTTTTGAATTCCAGTAATTCCTCTAGCTTTTAGTCTTTACTGTATGTGTCTTTCCAGTTTGTAACCATTATTACTGGTTCTTAGGGGTACTGCTATGTACAGTTTAAAATCCAGTTTACCTGAAAGGATAGATATTTGTGTGTACGTGGAGGCATAAATGGTACTCACATTTCACAAAGTTTGAATGTGTACACTGTGTAACATTTGCTTTGTTCCATAAGACAGACAAACAGGTAGAGCAGTTAACATCAATACTGACAATGTAATGGTGGGTGCATGACCTACACAGGTAAGTGTCAAAAACACCTTGTGGAAGTCCAGAGTTCATGCAAAACATGACACAGATTGGCAATGGCAATCATGACACACATTTGAATAGAAAACTGTTGAAAATAAACAAATTTGTCAGTGTTGAGTATAGTATCTTTACTATTTCTATTGTCAGGGCATTGGGAATTAGAAAACTACTGTATGTAGTGAGAGCAGAATCATGCAAAGTGATAACCTGTGATCACCCTTAACATTTTTGTCTTTTTCATTGTGTTTTGTGAAAGATGAAAACATTTGATACAGGACATTTTTCAGCAGAGCCTCATCCAAAAAAAATAATAAAATAAAATAAAAGTAAAACCTGGCGAACATATGCTCTCTGTTTTTAGAAAATAATTATTAAAACACTGATACGTTTGCTTCTAAAAGGGCATATGGTAAAACAAACTGTAGGCAAAATAACTTGTGTTGCAACATCCTACAGATGTACATTCATGCAGTTATTATACTGTTGTTCCCTCTCGGACTTCTCTTTCAGTTATGCTGCTGCAACATTACAGTACGTATGGGTTATGTAGGCAGAGTAAGTTAAAACACAGTGCGAGTTACAGATAGGTAATATTGTGCTTCCTGTACACATGTGATTGTGGAAATTTGTTCAAACAATCACAGTTTTATTACAGTGTGACAGTGTATTATCCCTTATGTTGTCCGTAGACAATCTCTCCCTCCATGATTTGAGGAAGGGCACAATTTCCTTTGTCATATTTATAAGTACTCCAACAGCAGATAATGTCCATTTTTTTCTTACTGTTAACAAATAGGAGATGTTCCTTAAAAGCTAATAGCTGTTTTTCAGTTTTATTTTTTTTAAAGATCCAACCAGGAATTCATTTGTCCTACTTATTCAAGTGATTGTAAACTGAGACTGACTTGTGAGGATTTTGAGGCAACTTTTTGATCACATATCACAAGTGTTGTATTTGCATTTGTCAGATTGATAAAATTCCAATTTTATGTGACATCATGTATGTCTCCTTCTGATTAAATATGCATTGTTTATACCATTTGGTGATACATGTCTGTCCTAAGAAATAAGATGAAAAATGATGGAGGAAAAAAAGAAACTCTGAGTATTAGTAAATGAGCTGGAATTGGATTCCCAAACAGGGACATTTTCATCAACGAATGTTTGTAGGAGGATTTATTTAAGTTGCTTGTTTTGTATTAGATTCATTTTCGTAATTGACTCGGGTGAAATTGAATTGCCCCTTCCAGTGTCCTTGACACACTGTTCCTTAAGTGATCATTTTACTGAGTCTCAGATATATCCTCTTTATAAGTCCTGACCCCAAGTATCGGAGAGAATAGGTGTGGTTGCTAAGAGCATGCAAACACAATTTGCTTTGCGCCTTCCCACGAGAATGCCACATTGCATTATAGATTTAGGCCTGTTCCCAATTTGCAAGATGGTACGACAAAATGAATCGCATGAATCATATACCTGATGATGTAGACACCTGGCTTGGATGTTACTGGAGAGAAAAATGGGTATCAGCAAAGTCACTTATTGCTGTAGCAATAGATTATACTGCACCCAATCTGTTACAGCAGAGTTAGTCTGAAGTACTTATCATCATCAGTACGATTTACACACACAGGCAGTGATGTGGTGTGTGTGTATGATGAGACCATGGTGAGGGGCAGCCTGCAGGAAGGTCTTTTCAAATAGTTTGAATTCCTATTCTTACGATAACTGCAAAATAACATTAACATCAATAATTCAGCTAGACTCAGGACCCTGAAGAAATCCTTGCACTGGTCTATTATTCTGGTGTCAACACAGTAAAAACTGATTAAACAGCCAAACCGAACAGTATGAAAACACTAAATGCTAATTAATAGCAAGCAATAGGAGCTGCTATTAATGGTATGATATATGTATGGGGAGACAGGGAGCATGTAAAGCTGTTAATTCTGAGCACTTGTCACCTTTTTCATTACCTCAAAACATGCAAAGTACATGTTACTGGCTAGCCAAGAGAGCCATTCCGGACCTACTAACCACAATGAGGGTCGACACTGAGATCACACATCAAAGTAATTAGACTGAGAATTTCATAATTGGCTCCATAGCTGTTATTATGTGAGAGTTTCTGAGCAGCAAAACATGAGAAATAGAAACAAAGGGAAGGAAACAAAGAGTACGTCTCCAAAGCACATCTATGTGCACTTTCCAAGGCTACGCTACTGAAATAAAGCTAGGAGTGAATATTGTCTTAATAGAGTGGGCATAGATGTCACAACCACCATGGAGATCATCCTAGGCATATGTGTATGTGTGTGTGTATGGGCAGGAGTTTGTTTTATTTCCTCCATTATATTTTGTGAGCAGGTCCACGGTGAAAATGTAGAATGCAAAAGATTACCGGTGCTGTCTACCATTGGCCTAGTTATGTTTAGTAGACTTTTTTTTATCCTTCTGCAGTCCCCTGACCAAAATAGACTTCTGAAACACGTTCAGGCAAGACAAAAGAAACATCTTCCACCACCAAAGGAGTTTGTGCTGCGTGTTTTACAGAGCAATACTTCACTAGAACTTGAACAGAAACACCATCCACCCAGAGCTCATAATTAACATTTAGCCCAATTTAGCTCACTCCACACAAAGAACTGTATTTGCATTTGTTTCTGTGCAAGGAAATGGTCTTTTAGGGCACAGTTTCACTAAGCTGAGCCCAAGGAGCTTAAAGCATACATTGCCCTTTCTTATCACTAAGCAAACATCACCAAACTGAAAGAAAAAATTATCTTCTTTTTTTTTTTTTTTTTTCCTGTGATGGAACTACTTTGGTATAGAACTACCTTTTATTTATTCTACATGGGTCTGCTATGTTAAGACTTACATTTCCTTTAAAATGCTTAAGATGTCAGACTGATCCCATATGATTTTGTCTGACAACATCATCATGATCGAATCCATGTTTTATGTCTTCATTAGTAAAACTGAGCTGGAGAGCTGGTCAAAGTTATTCAAATTATGCATACCTCCATTTGTACGCATACATACTAATCACAAGTCACTGACAGAACGCCATCAGTGGATGGAGTCACATGTACGACAGGCCAATGAAGATCTGCCTTTTACTCTTACAACTGGTGCTCATGTAAGAAAGAGCTGCTGCCCATGCTGGTGGGCGTCTGCTGCCCGGGGGAGGAAAAGCTCGCCAGGGGGATGACCTTGACAGGGTCCTCCTTCTTACTACTGCAGTGTCTATCCAGGGTGTTGTAGAACTGTGGTCGGTTAATCCCTTTGTCTAGTTCATCCTTTTTGGGCACAGACCTGCCCAGGGTATGGCGGCCATCCATGAGCCCCATGCCTCCCATGTTAGCTTTGGCTCCCCGGGCACAGCTCTGCTGGAAGCCAAAGGAGGGGAGGGTACCGGTGATGGCAGTGGTAGTAGGGGTGGAGGTGGGGCTGTTGCTGCCAGGACTCTGGAACTGGGCCAGGGCTGGGGGCATCCAGCAGCTGTCGGAGTGGCCCAGTATCAGACACTCCTGGGTACAGGTCTCAGAGGCCTCGGCCAAGGCTTTCTGCAGGTTCACCTCGATGGCTTTAGAAACAGAGAGAAAGAGGAAAAAGAAGAAAACAACACAGTTAATCCATCAGGTTGCAACTTACAGAGGGTGCAGCTGAAATGCCATGGTTTTACCAGGGTCTTGTAGAAAGTACGAAATGAACTCATGAATCATTATGTAAACAGAAGACAGTTGTCGTCTTATCAGTGGTTGACCCACAAAATGTCAGCCTTTTAGTGAAATGAAAGTCAGTGATAAATGTTTCATTTCATCTTGTAATGAGAAAAACACCAGCAGAGCATTTAATTTCCATTGGTATTCCCGTGACTCCGTCTGTTTACCTACAATATGCAATGAATTCCCTGTAGCTTAATTAGAGTTAGAAAAAAATGTCTTGCTGTTTGTGTCTCGGATTGGCTTTACCGTATTAAATATTTAATGAACATCTTAACAAAGCATTGTTTATTTTAGTCACTGTCAATGTGGCATACCTTAAATCCTTTTGATCTTTCAGATTCCACAATGTATTTGGTCAAATAAGAAAAATCTAATAGTAAGAGATGGGGGGGGGGGGGGGGGGGGGGGGGATGACATTATGCCAGGATCCTGTGAGCATCTTTAGCATATTTAGGTATAATTAATATACACAGCTAATTGTGCCAGCATTTAGGTTTGCATGCATTGAACGGAAGGAGAAAAAAAAGAAAGAAAACTGAACGAGGAGGCGACTGGGCAAGGCTAAACACTCAAACTATCTTATCTCATTATCCCGCCACTGACATCACATGTGGAATGAGTCTGGGATGAGGCCTCAGCATTGAGCCTCAGCAATAAAGCCTGTCAAGCCAGATAATTAGAATGTAAAACAGTATGCACCAAGGCAACCAGGAGCCTGCGGTGTTATGTTTCCTAGGCCATACAAAGGAAAGAGGGGTCCTCATTCAAACATAACATCGCTCCTCTAGGCTTCAGCTTCAAGCTGTCATGTAGAAATTATTTAGCATATTTGCATAAGTAAGAATGCTATAAATAATTAAGTGGTCTTAGACCCTAGCGCACTGGGACGACTATTTCCTTCATGCATACAAGTTCTGCATGCTCTGTGTAATTCTACTCCACAGACATCGGCAAATCTTCTTGCCACCCTGTTTATTGTTGTATGGCAAAATGAAAATTAATATTCTTATAAGTCTATATTGGTGATACCACTCGAGCCTCCCAAAACTATCTAGATTGGTGCATAACGGGCCAGTGAACTCACTTTTTTTTCTGTGCTGCTGCAGATTGAATAGCATAGCGTCAACTTTAATTATGAGAGCAGTGTCTGAAAGTGAATCGCCTGATATAAATTGTGAGGATATATTTGGAGTGCCCACGTGGAGTCAAATCTGTCCTCTCCATATTGAACTGGAGCCTTGGAGCAGGAGTGTATAAATCCCCTGGGCGGTAAATGTGTCACCTTTCAGAGGGTCACTAACTTCATTAAGGCAAAAATGGATGCTGCTTTCTCATTCTCTGAGCTAGCACAAAAGGGCCAAGCCAAGTCTCGGCCGTGCCCTGACTCAATCTCTCTCTGAGTGTTTTCTGCTAGTGGTGATGTCTTTTCGGGGTATTGCTGCTTTTGATGAGGTAATGCTATTAGCATAAATGTCTTATTCCTCAAGCATGCACAAATAAATATGCTTCTAGGTACCAACACAAGCCTTTGCCAGGCTTATACCCTCCTCCCCCAACTTTAAATGATCAGTTCAGTTGTACAGCTGTCTTTAACGTAGCGTACTTTACGACTGAAAGGTAGTCTGAGGCTCCATGACTTCACACAGCTTGAACTCGCAGCGGTTCTGTGTCAACAGTCTTCAGCGCCTCCGAATTTTGTATGCAATATTTCACATCCAGCCTCTCCAAGAAGACATGGGCCTGTACTATTTTCTATTCCAGGGGGATAGTTTGGAAAGGTGGTGGCGGGTTTGGGAGGGTGAAAGCACGGCGTGAGTGATGTCGCTGACAGCTCTGGCTGCTTTCGTCAGCCAGAGGTATGCTGCAGCCTGCTTGTGATGCCGCCGTCTTTTGTATTCAGGGGAAACAACTGTACCCCGCAGAGCTTTCGGGAGGAATCACACATCACTGATGCTGTGAACATTCTTTTCTACGTTGCCTTCAAGGAAATTTGAATGGCAGACAAGTGGGGATAATGGCAAACAATGGGGCGTAATAGACAGCACGACTGAGATCAGACCAACTGTTCTCATTTGAGATGATTCATCTTCGCTGATACGGCTGGAACAAAAGTGTAAAACCGGTTAAGTTGCTCAGTCGAGTTGACTGGAGATCTAATACAAGTTCGGCTACAGTCACCTGCAATGACTGACTTCATCTGACTCCAGAAATGAAGTGGTATTCAATTCATGTTCTGATTCAAAACAGCCTGCAGTTTAGTTTGGCTGCTCTGTCGTGAGGTAATCTATTATCCGTGCTCTTGTTGTGTTTTTCTTAGACACCCCGCTGTGCCACAGTTCTAGGATTCTAGTCAATGTTATGGTCATACACAAGGTCAATACCGGTGGTAGCCTACAGCAGTCGTGTTCTGCAACATCAACACATCCTTTGGCCAGCCGCTGATCGAACACCGCTGCATCCACCTTCAGCTGACCTTCCATTCATGCGGTCAAACATTACAGCTTGTATAAACATTGAACACATGTACAAGGGAGGCATGAGAGTGCTGGACGGCAATGAAAAGCATTTCAAACAAGTGTTTTTTAAAGTAAATGAAAATACTGCAGTACTGAGGTTGATACAGTGCAGATGCTTCCCTGTCAAATTAAATATTTTAACTCTAGAAGTTTAAGGGGGTCAGACATGACAACTCAAATGCAATATTTTGCAATCCATTTCAGCTCAGTTGTCCTTAGAAACTTTATAAGACATAGATTTTTTTTTCCTGAGACTTTTCAGTTTTTTTTATGACTCTAGTATGTGCTGTTGCAAGCAGGAAGGGTGGGGTGGGTGTGGGGGTATGGGTTGAACAGCAGCATCAGATAAACATCTTTCAATCCATTGCAGTCCAGTACATCACCACAGACTTGAGCCTAAAAGCTGGATAAAAGCCTTTCTGAGCCAGTTTTAAGATTAACTCCGTCTAAAATTGCAAGTATATTGTATTGGATTGTGTTCTAGTGTACTTTTGCTCATCTTACTTTCAAACACATTTTGTAATATTCCTGTTGGTTGGCGTGCAGGTAATTCATCGATAATCATGTTTTTCTTTTTAAAGTACTCAACCAGCGAAGAAAACAAATTCATGTTCTAATTTAAAACAATCAGCCCTCCCCGTGCATGACACGCAAGTGCTTCTAGTGCAATTTTCTACAACAGTGGTGAATGAGGGATTACACATTTTGTGTTTACGCATTCTATTTTGCCTCTTTATTATACTGGTACGCATTCAATCCAATCTCACTTATTTTTTTCTCTGATGGCCATGAAATCCACCAAAGCAAATACAGGTTCCGACAGGCAGAGACACACACACACACATACACGCACACACAAAGCTAGGATGCATAATAGCCAGCTGATCGGGGGTTTTCACAGAACACTATGAGATATTTAACATGACAGTTGATGATATTTACTGACAGAGCTAGTTACATCTTGATGAGCTTCACATTAAGGTCTGCACACATATCACGATTCAACTCATTATTTCAGCATGCATAAACTCATTATTGCTAATTAAAAGGATAATTGCATGCATCTAGGACATTAAATTCCTCAAACAGCCATCAGGAAGGTGGACTAGGCCCCTGACTCATCCTACACTGTTGATTGGTGCTGTCTTTTCAATTTTTTTGCCTGCAACCTACCATGCATCAAACTCATGTACTGTCCAATGAAATCTGTATCATGTTGTGCGCACAACTCTCCTATGAGCATGCTCGATCATAGCCACATTTTAATTACACTTATTAGTTTCATGTGTCACATTTTCTTCTTACATGGTTATCTATTGAACTGAACACTTGTTGTCTAAGGTTACACATGCATGGACTGTCGCTGTGCAACATTGTTTCACTCCATCTTCACTGCGAAGACCTGGAAAGGGTTGTCTTACTTGCTTTCAGTTTTGTAGTACCTCTTTTAATAGATACACAACATTCACAAAGTTCAAACACAATCTAGAATGTAAATATGGCCCTCTTAGTGTCAGCAGGTTTAATGGTGCCAGAAAATAAAATCAAAATGTATAAGATGTTTAGAATGGAAACCTTATCAACCATCCTAAATGACTACAAGTAGTATGACAAGTGCAAACATGTTATCATCTTTTTAAATGTTCTTGTGTGATATAGGAGATGAGATGAGGCTGAAATGGAGAGAGGAAGAGTCACAGAAGGGAGATGAGTATGTGTCTCTGTGTCTGGAGGGAAACCAAAAGACTGAAACACGGGACTGTTGAGGATTCTTTCAAACAAATAGAATTTCAGTAGAAATAATTGGGTTTATAATAACCAAGACTTTATCTCTTCACTTGGCCCATACCCACTCCAAATGTACAATCTGGATAAGCAAATGAATGGTCATTAATAATAATAGTGCTATTAGGACCTCTTGTTGTTGCACTGAAAAGAGAGATGCCATTACTTTCATCACAGCTCTGGCAGTCATCAACTGAAGGAGAAATGTATGTGTCACTTTCAGAGAATTACAAAGACAAGACAGCCCACTTGAGGGCAGTCTCACTCCCAAGTCGTCACATACAGGCGTTTCACTTTGTATCGCGCCAGGTAGAAATTTAGCGCCATTTTTTGATGTGCCGTGTGGTGTGACTTTCAGTGGTGACACGTGAGAAAAGCAGGTTGAAACCTTTTGTCTGCTGAACCGTATGGAGCGAGAGTGCATCATGGTTAGGTCACAGTGAACTTTAAACCACAACATGATCTTTGAGATACTGTCTCTGCAGGATGTCTTCTACATAAAAAAATTATGCTTAAATTGAATCCAGTCTGTGCACGCAATAAGCTGAGAATGAGGTGGTGTATATGTTCTGCATTTGCGGCAGATAACTCTTCAGAGGCTGAGCAAAGGAAAAAAGTATGTGCCATAGTTATAGTTCCTGCATATATATTACAGTGCTTTAACAATGAAATAAGATGCAGGCTCGGAGACAAGGTCTGTGACTTTTCTTGGATTAAAAAAAGAAAAAAGAAAATCTGTCTCTATGGCAATGACTCTGAAAATTAACTTTTCTCTGCACGTCAGCCTCAAATGCTATTTGGTTTTCTTTACTTTTATCAGAAAGAGGTACAGTATAATCCCTGGCGAAGGCAATAAGAGCTGTCATTGTCACCACTGACAAGGGCATGGAGGAGGAAGTAAATATTCCATTGTAGCAATAAAAACTTGGCATGCTCTTTGGAAGGCAGAGACCTGCTATGCCGTAGAGGTCAGCGGTGCCATGTAGGAACCTGACATGTATTAAGATCTATAAGGAACTGTGCTGAGGTTGACAGCTTGTCAAGGACTACCGTAGAATTTTATTAACATGATTTTATCATAGAATGGGGAATGAAACAATAGAAATATCTCTATAGAGCCTGTATTGAGCTCCTGGCCAACCTATTGAGTGACGACATAAAGGACTGCATGCCAGTGAATAGTAATGAATTACTTACAATAATGACATAGTGGATTTTTCCACTGAAACATAAATTTCAGGGTAATTCTGTGTAGCAGCGATAAAAAGTCAGATGTAAGAAATGGCAGAGCCGTTGCTCCCCTTTTTTACTTTTTAAAACAAATAGTGCCAGATGTAATGAATGGCCCTTTTTAAAGGAGACAATGTGACGCAGATAAGAGGGGAGCGAGGTTGTCCATATATACTCTAGACTAATTACTTTTGATGCATTTACTGAGACGCTGCTGACAACAGTGAGTCTCCGAGCCACATACGTATTTATCAGCACTTGTGGGACCTATACAGTTTCTCTGCTGTAATCCATCTAGCCTTGTCTGCTCTCGACCCCTTTTGCTTTCCTAGTGTTTGACCCATTGTAACTGAAAGTAATTGCAGGCAGAAAACAACATCTAATGATTACTTTATCTGGGAGTCTGAGAGAGTGAAAAGTCACAGACAGGTACTTTCAACAAAAGGAGGAGGCCTTTTTGTTCCCGACACACAATTTCAGACAACAAAGAATATTATTGACTCGGCTGAGATTAGAACACCAAAACAAATAACAAAGCACAGAGAGAGGACAAAGTGCACAAAGAGAGAAAGGATCTCCTGAACAGCCCAGTGCCAAGCACTTGCTTCTTTCTTTTTGTTGCCATTGATTAAAAGTATGTTGTAGGTTGAAGCACCTGTTTCTCCACTGGGAATATACAATGCCGACATAATGTCGAGACTTAATTTAATGTAAATTCCTTTATCTTCGAGTCACCTTTGTTGTCAGGAGGAGAAAGAGGGGGAAAACAAACACACCTCAATTTCATATCTCCTCAGCATAAAATGTTCACAAAGAAGCAAGAACTTACAACATCAACAACAAGCATGATTGTGTGTTTTCCATCAACAGAGAGTGCAGTGGGGAAGGTAGAACAGAGAAACAGCTTTCGTCTTGACACTTGACTTTTTGTGTGTGACATTGGTTGATTACATCTCCTTCATTATGTCTGGGCTACTATTTGGCCTCCCCACCCGAGGACAAGGTGCCGGTGTCACCATCAACACAATCAGGCCTGGCCAAATACCCAGCATGGGCCAGATAGATGAGAGGTGCAAACACCATAACAATCTGCAATCAGCGCTCATCACCACAATGACACACAGAGGCGGAGGCACAAAGCTGCTACGGGGGGTAGAAACACAAAACACGCTCATGTAGATGCACACAGAGACAGAGAGGGAAACCAACAAACACTGACGCTGTCATTTGAAAAGCTCATGCGAGGGTAGCCATTGATTCTCCTCTTTGCGAGTCTGCAGGCGCTGGACGGTACTGTAGATATACTGTAGGTGTGCTGTCACGGACAAGGAAGCAATATATAAATGTATATTTATGAGATTTAAAAAAAAAAAGTGAAGCCACCTTAAAATTCATTGCACATGGATGGATGTCTGAAAATTTCCATACTGTGTAGATAATGTGGGGCCTGGGAAATGAAAATAAAGAGCACGGAATAAAAAAGAAGTGAAAGTATTTTACAAGGATTACAAAAGAAAAGAAAATCGGCTGATTAAGTGGGACCTGAAGAAGCTGTCTGATATTTACATGAAGATTGGATTGTTCCACCTGGGACACTATATAAACAATCATGCTTTTTAGGGAATGAATTTGGTCTAAAAATCTAAATGTCACCTATAACTGTCATAGCTTTCCTAGTAAAAATCAAATCAGAAGGCAATTTGAAGCATAAGGAAGTCGTCAGAGAGTTAAACCTGGTGCATTAGGAGTGTTTTCGGATTATGGCTAATAATAATAATAATAACATGGAAAAAAAGAAAAGAGGCCCCTGCTTCACATGATGGAGGAGAGACTAGAGAGAGAGACAAACTGTTCGGCAGCCTCCACTGTGCTGCATCCTGTGTCATGTAACAAGCAAATTCATCACGCTGACCCATTGCCCCCAATTATTATGGAAAACAAGAATGAATCAAATTAACATTGAAGAAGCTCCCAGATCTGGCAGCCTGTCTGTAGGCTACGGCCGATGGATCCAGCAGGGGGAGAAAAGAGGGTAATAAACAAGGTGCCACTGCATATGCTATATATCTTGCAGTCATTGATGATTAGCTCTGTTTTCCCTTAGCCATACATTACCGTTATTGCCTCCATGGCCAGGCAGATAGGAAGTGGATACAAAGGCATCATGAAGCCCATCTTTCAATGGATAACTGGCAGGCTGAAAACCACTCAGCACCAGCAGCAGCATGATTTCAGTGCATGAGTGAATGGTGGGCATGGTAAAAATTGTAATCTCTTATATGAAAGCGCTGAGAGGGGGGTAGGCTACCTAGCGGATACTTTTTTTCTCCATGTATTTTCTTCCAGGGGTTGTGTTTACTGTACTGTCAGTGAAACCACTCGATGAAGAGTGTGAAAAAGGAGTTCTCTCTCCTCACATGTCCACAGTTCAAGTCCTGGTGTTTTGTCCTGTTTAACAATCTTGAATATGTGTAATGTGTGTCCCAGTTCTCTTCCTTTTCTTCCTCCATTTTCAAAATATTTCGGGGAAAAGCTTAGGACCTGAATGCAGACTGTACACGGTATTAGTCACAGTCATTAGTGCTGAGCAAACTTATATTTGAAATATCAGTGAGTAGTGTAGCATGGTAAAGGTTTTAATATGAGGGGCAGCCTCTCTGCAGATCCCCCTGTGCATGTACACTTTAAAGGTTTTCCTTTTCCGAAGTGCCACAGACCCTCCTCCGGGGACAACTATTAATTTTTCACTGAAACCTCCCCTGAATAATGAATTCTGTCCTATTTATACGCTGTGATAAGTCCACTGAATGTCTAAAAAGGGGTTATCATGAAAAGGGTAAGGCTTTCAGAGAAAGACCTGTTCCTGCTTAACATGTTTAATTCATCCGCATCGCCATGTTCTTGAAAGCAGAAGAAAAGTCATATAATGTATCACTGGCAAACATGAAAGCAGAAACAAGCAGCACATTCAATAAATCACAGCTTTACTTTTACTGTTTTGATGTTGACTTGTCACAATCCTCCACCCAAACACCCGTCGCTGAAAGTTCAGATATATGCTTTTTTTTCTTTCTTTTACTCCCCCAGGCCCCGGCTGACAGATATGCTCTCTCTAAAATCACAGAGGTACTCAGTGGCTTCTGTTAATGTTTCTGTCACTACGCACTTTATTTGGGGTGTGTTGAGCAGCAAGCATTGTCAAGCGAACCAGCATTCGCAACAGAGGAAGCGACAGATACAGATAGACACACGAGGGGGATAGACTGTGAGAGAGTGTGGCAGGAAGTACTGAAACATTGAAAAAAAGGTGTGAAGTTTAGTCCATAAATAATGCAAAAACCAAAACAAAAGACTAGAACATTTTAAGATATGGTAAAAAAAAAATTGTATTGATAAACAATCTTAATGCTTAAAAATAACTGCTGCTCTTGCCACTTCACTTAACTCAGATTCATTTTGCTGCTGTTGGTATCGGGACCAAACCGTTCATTACAGATATCCTATCTCTCTCTCTCTCTCTCTCTCTCTCTCTAAAAAAAGAAAAGAAAACACATTTAACTGACATCGCACTCTATATCTCAGTGCCATTGACATAATAATATAACTCAGGGTAATTACGACTTTGTGTTTATTTTCAGTCTGCAGTCTTTCAGGTATTTCATCCATAATTTATATTGAATTCTAGGGTTTAATAATGATTAGAACTGTCTCCTAAAAATAATAGTGCACTTGATTATATATTTGTCTTAGTAAGGTGTTGTTTTAGATTTGATCTAAATATATTGTTACCAGTTCTCCTCACTATTTGGAGTTGAAACCTATTTCACCATCTTCAAAACTGCTTTCATTTCTTGGGTGGCAAGTCTAACAGCTCCTCCTTGGCTTCTAAACACTCTCAGTAGAAAAAAAAGAGGTATAATAAAATAAAAGGGCAAAAGCAAAAAGTAGGTTCGCTGATTGTATTCTGCCTGTGATGATGAGGAGAATGCTCCAGTGGCTACAACAGTCCACAGAGGAAGAGACGGTGAAAATAGCCAGGCAACTGCTTTGCTCTGGAGACTGCCAGCAACCCATTGACCTCAATGTCTTTTATGCTGTTTAGCCCAGAGCGCTAACTATCAGATATTAACACCCCACGTCTTTGATTTTGCGCGCCTGTCAGGCCCTGAGGAGACTTGTATGTATTGTTTGTCCTAGGGATCCATCCTCTTTGTGTCAGTTGTTTCGTCCTCCTCTAACACGACAAATACCCACAAAGAGGCAAGGGTATGTCACATTTCTTCTGCCTGGCGTCTAGTATCAGCTCTAATGTTGACATGTCTTAGCAGAGCCTGGGGAAGGCATGGGGAGACAGGAACTTAGCAAAAAAAAAAAAAACAACCCAATGTCACTAACATGTCCGGGTGTTTGTAGAACTGTGAGAGAAAATTGCAGGCCTTCCTGGCTCATCACCACCACCACCACCACAGCTACAATGACATCACTATAGCCAATTGCATCTCTGCCGTTTATTTCGAGTGACTGTGTCTGCGTGTACACGTGCACGCCCTAGTGCATGTGTATAAGTGAGAGTATGAATGTGTGACAGAGAGAAAAACAGGCTCGCTCTCAATATAATTCAGTGTGTGAAGGCACCAATACCCATCTCTATGATAATTTCCTATTCACTATGAGCAAAGACAGCAACACTGATACAATTCATTTCCCCTTTATTAACTGGTGCGGAAATGTTGGGCCTGGCAGAAGTGACTTCTGAAGTCTTTCAGGGCTGAGGGGTGGCAGAGTTTGTTTTACGGGTGGGAAGAGAAACCAACTCGTACAGGGCAGATGATTTTGGGAGCAATGCCTCCATAATAGTGCATCTGCCAGAGACCTGCAGGCTCAGTTTCCATGAACATTTAGTGGCCTATTGAGGTTCTTATTTTGTATGAGACCCTTGGTCAAAGCAAATTATTAAAAAAAAAAAAAGAAAGAGAAAGAGAAAAAAATATTTTCCAAGAAAAGAAAACTGACAACTTCTCTTTTTCGCCAAAGTCTCAGTATCAAATGTCGTATTTGCATAACTTGTTTGAGTTTCACGTGACATCCAGTCAAGTCCAGTCAATCACAGTGACATTCAATTCACTGAAGTTGATGACTTGCCACCAGTCTGCCGTTTTTTTATCTCAGCATGATGTCCTTATTTTTCTCCATCCCCGACTCTTCCTCTCTCCACTCTGATATTGCTAATTATTTCAAACTATCAGGTAGACAGTTTCAATTTCAATTAAAACGTGTCTTCTGCACTGACCTTGGGGTGGAGAACAGGGTTGCTCTCTCGGCCCTGAACAGTTCCTCTGGCAGTTATGGGTGCCATTTAAGAAGACATTTAAACTCAATTTGAGCCGGACTTCAGTGAATACATGCTGAGTTCAGCCTTATCAAGACAGAAGTGTGCTTGGTATATGTATTCCACTAAAATACTTAATGTGATAATTGAAAGGGACCCAATTAAAGCTTCAAGTCATAACTGGCCACTCTGGTAGCTGTGAAGGACAGATTTACAACCATATGTAGCTAATCTAACTCATCTAGCATGGGCTGTGAATCTTAATACACTGATGTTGCAGTGTGACATATTGGGTGATAGTTTACAAATTCTATTTTGTGCTATATCACCAAGAAGGTAAATATATTCATGCCCTATAGGTGCGGCAAAAGTCAGGTCTTCATAACAGTGTAGCAAAATTATAATAAGTTTTGGAGAAAAAAAAGAAAGAAAAGAAAATCTACAAAGTAGCTGCCATGCAGTCAAATGGAACAGTAGACCCTGCTGCAAAAAACCAGAGGGCACCATGTATGTAAGAAAAACAATTACGTGATATTGACAGCTAGTGCAATCAAAGGCTCCCCTGCCAGACTCAATGAGGTGCCAATCAACTGAGTGTCTCTGCCTCATGTTGCCGCTGCTGCCGCTGCTGCCTTTCATTTTAGAGTCAGAGGAGATTCTGCCGTGGTGAATCATCAGTCAATAGCTCAGAGCTGATGGTTAATGCTGATTGATGACATTCACCACCCTCCCCACCTCCACTCCCACCCTGCCATGCCCCACAATAATACCTATCATCTGCAATAAACAGAGTGCAAGCTGAAATCAGGAGGGGAAATCAAGCGGAAATTAGCAAATGTTTTATTACTATTGTTATTATCATTATTTTAGTAATAGAAGTACTGCCAGTTGAAGATGTAGTTAAAGTCTTGTTTTGACTAATGTTGTTTAAAACTAGCTTTAAAGCCTCTGTCAACGTGTTTTGATGGCTTTATTGTTTTACTTTGCAAGAAACCAGCTTCTCATTGAATGTTACTAAAGGTCGACCATGATTGATTTAAGCCGTAATTAAAATGATTATTAAAATAAATGATAAAGCACCACATGCTTTCTCTTCATTGTCCCATGAAATAACGTGAATTAGTATGTCATTCAAAGCATGGCATTAGCCAACACAATGTGATGGCACCCAAGAACAATTTAGCATATGCATGTAATTAAAGTGATTCTATCAAATGTGACATTTCTTTCACCACAATATTCTAACTTGCTCCTTCACCTGTGGTGGCTTGCTCATGACCAGAATAACAGCGCACGACGGCTCAGCAACAGCAAAAAAAGATAATTTCTGTGGAAATATCTTCATGTCAATGTAGATGAAACATGGCAGTGGTGAGCAGCAGTAGGTTCAGTCTAAAAGAAATATCAAGGAGGAGGAGGGACACTGCAACAAAACGTGTGCGATATTGAATTTGGCCGGAAGAGTCAGCCTTGAAAGAAAGTTAAATTATTTTCTCTCTCTACTTCCGTCCTTTTCTGTACTCTCTCTCCTGTTATTCTCTCTCTTCCTCTTCCCACTTCTGTTTTTTTTCTTCTTTTCTTTTTTTTTTTTTAGATTTCCTTTTTATGTTGAGTGAACAATTTCAAGGTTCTGCTTTATTATTTAAGCTTGTTGAATCTGGCAACTTCTTCTGCTGGTTGTTCATACAACACGGAAAAATCATTAGGCGTTAGGGTCTAAAGAACACAACAACCTGCACACATGTTGGATGTCATCTGGTGATGGTTTCCTTCAGCAAGGTCTGTAGCATTCCTTTCATTATCTTCCCTCCACTCCTCCTCACCCACACATCAGCTCTTATTTACAATGGCTCTCAGGAAGCCAACATATTGAAGTCAGACTTCAGGAAGGGTGGATGTTAACCATCCATCTCTTTGACATAGACGCAGAATAAACTAATTTACTAATTTGCGAGCACAGGGACCCCGGTCATTTCTATTCATAATTCATTATGGAAATATAATCAGACATCATACCTCACCTTAAGACAACATTGAGCTGCTGGGAAAAAAGAAAAAAAGAGTCAAAGACAAATCCCTGTGTGTTGCAATAATGTACGAGAGACCTTTAAACAAACTGCTGAAACAATCTCAACAATGTGTTCAGTGCTTAGAGACTACAAACAATGTGTCTGTCTCCCACCCCCTTCATTTCAATTGCTCTTTCATTCATATAGGTCTTTAAAGAGCAGGGTGGAACAATTACCATTTAAAGTGGTTAACATGCCCCAGCTGTATTTCTTCCCATTTCCAAACGGAAATATTATTCATTGTCATTATTAAGCATGTTGAGAGCACTTCCCTAGGTTTGTCAGGCTATATTGTGCATCTTAGCACGAGTAGTGATAAGCAGACTGAAACGCTCCCAAACTTGAGTGGAAAGAGAGGACTAGTCATTAAAAAACAGCCTTTAGAGATACTTTTAGTCAAAAACAATCATCAAGAATTGAAAAGCTATAGGGAACAAATCACAATGATATTCCATATACTCTCCTTCTATTTCTGCGTTCAGTCTGCACTTCACAGAGCACAACAGCAAAGAATTGTAAACTCCACTGGCAGAAGAAGAAAGGGTATTAATTTTCCAACCTGGAAACTGTAAACTGAAAATACCTGTGAAGTGGATAATTCTGTCTGGGGGAGACATGTATTTTTCCCCCTTCCTTGTGTCAACACAACTTCTTTTGAGGTGTGCAGCAATGTCTGTATGGACCTGATAAGTCTCTTATTCTCAGCAAAGAGTAATTTGCAAAATGCAGACGGCTGTACACAGCCTCTCCACATTGTTAATTAAATCATTCTGCCTTTGATGTTTTCTCAGGTTTTAATGGGAAAATAACAGAATTAAATAGGATGCTGTCTTCCCTCCTTGTGAAAAGAATGATCCATGGATGGTGCAGCACTTATTGAAGCTGAAATACTGTAAATAAATTAAATTAACCGTAAATAAAACTGAAAGCAAAGTATTGTTTTTTCCCCTCTCTTTTTTTTAAACTGCCAAGACACTGACATGTGAAAGCAGGCGTGCATTATACACACTCATTTGCACTTCATACCTGTTGCCAAATGATCACGGGCCATATGGTCAGGCAACAACCAAAAGGTGTGAGTGGTATAAACAAAACTGTATTGTTGTGTTTTCTTTCCCCTGTGACCTTGTTATTTAAAATCTATGTAAAGACATTCATCAACAAGGTGTCTGACAGGCTTCCCCAAGACTTCAATCTCCTGTCTCACCCTACATTAACATGTAATAGTAAGACAAATCTCTCTATGGGAGCTAATTCATAGTGAAAATGACAAAATGAGAGGTCACTGAGATGACATGGCGGTTTGGAGCCTGATGATTGTGATTATATCCAACAGAATACACCTTTCAGCCTCCTGCAACCTGCCTCTTAATTTGATCAATAAAGATGAATTTCTCTCCATAATGAAATTCACACTCAATCACAAGTTTGTCAGTGGCCACCATGAAAGGTCAAGCAATAAAATGAGATTTTGTATCAGGGAAAAAAAGAAAAGAGAGAGCAAGAGAGAAAGAGAGAGAGAGAGAGAAACTGCTTAATTAGTTTAGTCTGCTCTACACAGGGCTGCTAAACAACAAGTATGATGCCATCTATTTTGTTTAGTCAATAACTTCCTGAATCACAAATATGCTGGGAGTATTACATGATGACCTTTGCGCTAATCAATCAACAAACACTTTGTGTCTAAAGAGTAAAGTCTGCAAATCAGGCGATGAGGGGAGTATTCATCAAGTCGGGTCAAGCTGATAACAGCATCCAGCCCCCAAGGTGTTAATGGCAGGCTGATTATCTGACTGGTTAGTGTTTTTACACCAACCTCTAATTACTTCCAAGGCTAGTCTTTGAAAAAGCAATTATGAGCTGAGCAAAACTGTACATCTCACTTTAATGGTCCGGTGCTTTTATAATTCATTTGTTCTAATTTGCAAAAATATCAGCAACAAGTCGATCAAAAATAAATAAATAAATAAACTTCAATAAACACTTTATTTATCTCCTATATCCTCTACCTCTACATTCCATTATAATTCAGTTGAACATAATTAAATACATTTAACCCATACTATTCACACCTATTATCACGGCAAAATATATGCAACATGTCTACAAGAGGTTGCACACACATGATGCTTGGTTATTTAACTGTCTTTACCTAATCCTGTTCATAATATTTGTTATATTTGCAATATCGAGTAAACTCACACTATTTTGGGAAGTGAGCACAGGGAAGTCTCAGCCAAACTCCTCTGAATTATTTGCATTAATTCACCAGTAGAGGGAGTGCAGTTTCCCCCCTCAGTGTCTCTTTTCAATGTCCTGCAGCACTGAAAAGTTACTTAAGACCTCACTAATGCTGCAGCTAAGCCCCTTGATGTGCTTTTCAGTCTGAGGCACCTCTACAGGGCTCTCTGTTACCAGCAATACATCCACCAAACAACATATGTAGCACTGCACAAGGGGGAGCAACAGACATACATAAACCCAACCATCAAGAAATTTACAATGGCTTCCTTTAGTGCTCACTTGACAGAATGGGGATTTCTTGTAGTCCTCCTAGAACAGTCAATAGCTCACAAAAGGATGAAATAAAAATAATACTATAACTACATATTGTGTTATATGTTATTCTGCGTTGTTATGGTTGTATAGATATAGATATGTAGTTGGTTTTCTTATTAATGGACATGAGTGGACGTTTTACATTTATCAGCATTGCACTAACAAAGACGTTCAATGACATTTAATTAACGCACCTCGGTGCAGCAAAGCAAGAGCTGCAGGTGAGGCCACATTATTCTAAGCCGTTTTGTAAGATTGTGAAGGTGTGAAGGCGCCTGCTTAAATGATGTGTCCTACTTCTGTCTGGCCACACATGTCCAAAAACAATTTGACAGCATGGCCCCACAGACAGGCCCAAGATTAATGATTTGTGACAGCTTCAACGAGCCAGGATATGAACAGTCATCCCGCAGCCATTACATAAGTAGAAACAGCTGTTGTTTCAGCGCAGGCTTTCATTTCGTACTGTACCCGCTCCTCATAGAAGCGTGGCAGCAAGAGAGGGCCTTGCGTCACATACAAAATAGGCTGAACAATATCGTGGCAGAGGCAGCAGGTCTTTTTTTCTTTTCTTTTTTTTTTGGAGAGAACAAACGGGTGGCTTCAGCACTGGTTACAATTTGAAAAGGGCTGAATAACTTTCTCATGTCCACTCCTCCGAGTACTGTAGCCCTCAAATATTGAGATGTCAGAGGAAACAACAAGCTGCATCTCTGTAGTTTATATTGATGACTTTGGAGGCTTCTGCCAATGCCTGCTGTGTAATTATAACAGCCTGATTTATGTTTGGCGGTACTGTAATACTGCTGCACAGACTATGTTGTGATTAGCATGGGCATGAATGGGGCTAGATTAAACCCAGTTGGAAAATATAGTGAAGGAACTGCAATTAGATACAACATTATTCCTTTTCTATTTGATTCTGAGAACATTGCCTTGTTCTGTCACAATAGGATTTAGATAGTCCCTTTGTGATGAAAGCCTATTTTGAAACCTGGTGAATGTACAGAACATGATGAACCACTTTGTTTCAACAGGACAAAAGGCTGGCTTGGCATGTGTTTTATGACTATTGCCTTTCTGCTATTTCTGAGTCTTTTCTCTCTAGATCACCCCTAAGAGCCATACACAAGAGCTTTAATAGACGTCCTGAAAACAGCCCGGAGACTGTTTTGTACTGAAAGCACAAATACTAAAACCTTTTGAATGACCATCTTATTATTATTTATTTTGTTAAATTACTACTCACTTATATTGAGTTATTGCATTTGAAAAAAGTTAATTTAGTGTTTAATAATTAAAAACATATACAATTGTGATAATTTCTTCTGCTTTAAATGTTGTGTTGGATTTCAAGTACTGGGATAAAATTAAATGTTTTTCTTTTTTGCTTCAGGAAACCTACAGAGCACCTCCTGAAAACAATTAATAATTCTTCTCCATTCACCTTTTGTGCAATTCTACATTAGGGCTTGCAAGATGTCAGGGTCTGGCTTTGCATGTCTGCATGCACTGTCCTTGCTTAGGATTCAGCAGATGGAACCATGGGATGGAGGTTATCAGCCATCCCATTCCCCTCTGGACTGTAATTCGTTGTCGACAATGTGCTATGGACCCTAAAGGCCTGCCATCTGCTTACTTTCACTCCTTCCAAAGGTGAGAAATTTCAAACCACCACCTGGTTGATGTTTTAGCCACGCATGCCACCTACCCACCGGTGCCCATGTCCATATTGTACAAAAATAGAATAGTTATATGGGATGAAAAATCAATAGTCAAATATGATTAGCGGTGTAATTAGCCATCAAAAATGTGCACGATATGCGCTGACTGGGTAATCTTAAAGGTTACCATCTAAATTCTCAAAAGAATAAATTGAGATTTTTCCACTTGAGATTTTATAAAAAATTTAAACAGTACGAAGAAAAGGAGAACATTTTACATGCCGACTCAGCTGTGGAATGAGATTAAAAGTTTAGAGAAACTATTTAGAGTTCAGCTGAGACTTAATAAATTACCCATATTGATGGTGAAATCCCAGAGTCATTTATGGATTTTGGCACTAATCAGAAAGCTGTGCATGAGGTCTCACACAGTCTCCGTGCAGACTGGAAATGTGAGTGTTTGGTTGGTAATATAGAGAAAACTTCTGTTCATGTCCATGAGAAATGAAACATATGCACAGCGTCTGTTGCACTTACACTTTTTTAAATACCAGTTTAATATATGACTAGATGGTCCAGAATAAAATGACTATTTATATGTTTGCAAGAGAAAAGCACGATTGAAATTAAGGGTGATGCCTCACACTGCTCATTCATAATGTGTTCAGTCATTCATGCTGCGGCTTTTCCTCTATGGTCACAGTCTTATTCGCAGAGGGAAGAATAAATAAATAAAATGTTAGGCCTTAACGGATGTCTTGTTGCTTATGGATCATCACTGTGTTTAGAGATTGCATTTTGACAAGCAAGCCATTCTTAATCCTTGGTCACATCCGGTTGCCAAGTCGATGACCGGATTTCTTTTTGTGTGTGTTTGCCAGGCAACAGTCAGGTTTACACACTACATAATAATAAAATCTCTCTGGAAGGGTTCATTTTTCATTTTATTATACATTATGTTTCCTCATAAAAAAAATTTAAAAAAATAGGAAAGTGAGATAAAATACGTAGTGATGAAGATCTTCTCAATTATCTGCTATACTTTCTTTAGAGACACCAGAATGCAATAGCAATAATTAAACACTTTAAGAAGATATGCACACTAGTGTATATTTGAGTTACGTATTCAGCTGGTGGACTGGAATACTACAGGGATGTTTCTGCAATTTCAGAGGTATGGATGAGACACAGAAAATTTAAATTAGTCTGAATTTGCTGCTCAGATCTTTAGTTTAAGCTGTAAGGACATTTGAAGCAGATGCAATCTCACATCTTTCAAATTAACTTTTGAATTTAAGCAGCTGATTCAAGCTGCCGATTCGAAATATGGCTCACTAAGCAAATTATATATATGAGGATGCGCACATCACAACTACAGAAAATGTACAGCAAAAAAACTATTCAGGAGCATTTCCTCCGTGAAACGCTGCATTTCTTTTTGCTGATTTAAGCAGATTGAAAATGTGTACAAAACAGAGAGGTGACTTAACAGATACACTGTGTCCCATGTGTCTCTTTATACTTAGATATTGAGCTCTGATGCCAAGCTTCCACACCTAATCCTCTATACATCATCAAATTGATCTAGTGAGGAAGATTTAAGCCTGAGCTTGGAGACAGAAATCTCGTTCCAAGGTCAGGTAGCGGGAGGCAAAGGTCATGGGTCACCTGTCTCCTCACACCTGCCCTTGATGTATCCCCAGCCCAACTCTCTTGGGGACCTGAGAGATTCCTATTCTGCTGATGAGTTAAACCTGCCTGAGCCATAGAAATCCGCAGGATCTCTATCGGCCTTTTTCCGCCGCTGTGTAGGACAGCGATCGTACTACTCAGCTACATCAATCAATATCCACGCAACATGGACACAGCATGTAGCAGCTGATGTAGCCAATGCGTAACGTCCGAAGTTTGCCTAACGAACAAAAGTTCATCTCGCAAAAACTCCAGGTAATTCATCATGGGATGGATTATTCCAAGAAACTTTGACTCTGCATGGGCACATGGATTCCTCAGGAGGCATAATCTCATTACACTAAATCACTCACTCCCTTGATGCAAAGATAGAGGGAGTGGTGAGCTGTGTTTCCAGTAAGATTCAGGGTTGCTAAGTATAGTGCATGCAGCCGATAGAAGCTGTGGACAGAAGGTATCCTCTGGGCGCTCAGAGAAATGCTACGTATTAAATGGAGCGGCAAACTTTCTCCTCTTTTATTTTATTTTTTTTAAATGGGGCATTATGTATGCATGTGGGGTTGTTTGTTAAAAACCCTTGTCTGCTGTCAGGCTTCACCTCCTTTCCCCTAAGCTCGGAGAAGGAAATGTAAGCTGTTTACAAATACAGTATGACAGGTTGGATACTGCTAACTTAAGTTTTCATGTCAAAACCTGTCAGTGACATTTAACAAGAAGAAAAGCATGTCAGATCTAAAATGCTCCAAGAAAAAAAAGGACAAAACCAGCTGACAAGTGAGTGAAAATAGCATTTAACCTGGGATGCACCAAAGTACATTCATTCAGAGAGCATCGCTTAATTCTAAAAATATGATGATATAATTTGATCTGATGTATATTTACACTTGTTTTATGTGTGACCATAATCTTATAATCACTCACTAGTAAAACACCTCACTGCCTTACAACTGATTTATTTTATGAACAACATTTCCTCGTGTGTATAGGCAGATTGAGAGCTATTAGGTGTCCTACTGTACAAAT
This sequence comes from Trachurus trachurus, assembly GCF_905171665.1. Classification (NCBI taxonomy): domain Eukaryota; kingdom Metazoa; phylum Chordata; class Actinopteri; order Carangiformes; family Carangidae; genus Trachurus; species Trachurus trachurus. The sequence goes on along the minus strand of NC_139894.1, from coordinate 17,692,038 downwards.
ACTAGTGTTTCTTTTCGTTTATGTTTCTTGTCCACCTATAGCAGAATGTATACAGCAAAAATATTGAGTTTGGTCGAAGGGCTTCAGGCTGTTTTGAGTTCAACTGGGAATAGATTTTTTTTTCAAGGGCAGTGTGCAATCATGGAGCTGTGTTATTCCCTATGATTGCCAGACCACTGGCAAAATGCACACACACATGCACACACCTTCACACAAGCACGCACACACACACACACAAAACCACACATGAGCACGCGGGGTAGCTGTGTGAGAATGTGACTTCACAACATCAACAAAATATTCAGAGGGAAGATCAGAGTGAAGAGACATCATACACTCAAGTCCAGGTGATGTAACCGTTTTTTTTTTTTCATGCTTTTGCCCTTTTCTACAGCCCAGCATTTGTGCCTCTTGCACTATGAATTAGCTGTTGTCAAGGACACATGATGGACATAGAAAAATAAAAAAATTAAGAAGCTTTTACAGGTACAAGAACTTCAGCACAATACTACGCTGGAGAGAAAGAAAACAGGTCTCTGTAAAAGCAAATAACGAGAGCACCCGGAGAAATGGGACAGAAATAAAGATTCAGTGCACTCTTTCAAAATAAGCTAGATGGACTGCAGCTGCACTGTTTAATTCTAAATGGTGATCTGATGCAAAATATGGCATACTGTGAATATGATTGTGAGATTAAGCCTCATTCACAGTGTGAAATTATGGATTTTTGGAGGGTAAAAAAAGAGGAAAAAAAAAAACAATAATAAAAAAAACTAAAAAAAAACTATATCTGTGTCCTAAAGTGTATTGTGCTTGTTACATGTGGGTGAAACAGTCAAATGCAAAACTCATCTACATACTGGAATGATTTATGTTCATAGAAGGCACAGCTGCTTTTGCTGATCCTGAAGAACTATATCACCAAAATATTAATTAATTGTTGCTGGAAAACCTGATGTGCAAGAGTCCATTTTTCATTTGTTATCTAACTACCACGTTACGCTCGGCTGTGCTCATCAGATTAAAACCTTTTATTAAGTCACCATTTTTCAGATTTTTAATTTTCCCAACTTTCTGATTTGTGTGTGTATATATTTTGCTTGCCTGCAGTGCCTTTGGGGCTTTCGTAATGAAAGGGAAACAACTTCAAAGAGATTAAATCATCAGCTTTGGATAATAATGAAACAATGAGATAGTGCATCATTTTCTCCTACTATTGCAGACTCTCTGTGTTCAAAATCAGGAAAGACTATGTTGAGTAATTTGATCATATTCTCTCTCTCGCTGTCTCAGTTTCCCAGCTTTATTTATTTATTTTTCTTGTTTGGCTTTTATTAGAAGGAGGAATCCAGGGCAAGGACAGCGTAATAGTTAACAACCAATGATCTAAGCAGCAGTTATGGGAAAACCCACAATAAGTGAGCCTGAGATCAGAGGCTATGGTTCTTCCATCACTTTTTTGCAGCAGTGAAAAGTCAGGGAGCAATGCAAGGCAGATCATGAGCTCAGCTACAGGGTGAAATATTTGTTTTCCGCTCTAACTTATAGTAGCAGTCAAGTTTGTTATTCAGGCACTCAGTGAGTAGCTTATCAGGGCAATGTACTGTATATTAGCCAGCGATACAAATGTGCAGCCTGGACTTGCGGGCGTAGTATGACTTCGAGCTTGTTAAAAGGCCCTGGTCAAGTTATGTCAGATTTTAACAGCCATTCGCACAGATTGGCCTCTCCGGCATTCTGAAGGCCCATAAAGCCTGATTCATCACCCTTCTCGCTCGCAGAGGGCATGCAGAAGGCAGGGAAAGAGCAGCGCTCAGGTATGCTAAAGTCATCCATGATGGAATCTGTCAGCTCTGCAAATGGCTCCCTTTCGCCCTGCTGCCTCGTGCGTTTTATCAGCTGAAGGAGTCGATGACAGAAAGTCTATTGAACTCTGACTGTCTCTCCATACAAATGATTTCATTCTGTTGAGCAACGTTTGTGTTAGGACAGCGCTTGATTATCAGTCAAATTTGTGGCCCGACTCAACTTTAAGAGCAATTACTAAGGGAGGCAATACTTGTCAAAAGGCTCGGCCCCCTCATTTGCCTTTTTACCTCATATCAAGTTTTCTTTTTCACCTTCCCTCTAGTAATCATACATATATTGGGGAATTCTATTTGTTGCAAGGCTGCTGACAACCCCTGAGAGTGAAAAATACAATTTAATAATTTTGCTGCAGCAGGCACATCTTCAAGCACAGCAGGATTTGGGGGCAGAAAACAACGGGTGGGCTTTAACAGCATTATGAATGCTATTGGATCATTCTTTGAATGACAGATAACAAGCTCAGAGTCCCAATGAAGTTTCCCCCAGATGGATACAAAATCCTTTATGCTAGTTAACAAACCTGATTATTATTGTCATTAAAAACATTGGCTCCTACAGTAAATGTGGAAATAAGACTGAGTGACAGAGATATTCAGAAATAGTTTTTTGGTGAATCAATAGCTGAGCTTTGCGAATAGATTAAAAAAAAAAAGTATGAAATATTCAACATTCAATTGTCTCTTAAAAGGCATTGTTTTTTCCCCCTTGCAGACGCTCTGATATGTTTTGCAAGTCTTTATATTGTCAATATCGCAGGAAGCCCTTAGAAGGTACTGTAGAGTGACCAAGGGATTAAAGTCTGCCCTGTGTGTCTGTGGTGGAAAATGGAGTGTTGGATTTGAGCATAGAGAGTGCTAGGCTGCCTCCTTACATTTTGTTTCCCTCCACTAGTCCAATTTCATATTGATGAGCTCTGCAGCAATTCAAATTGCATGTCTTCTTTAAACATTTAACCAGCAAAGAGAGTAATCACACTCTTTGCTCAAGTCCTGGCTCTGTTGAAAAATGCAAATGCTATTGCTGTGACAGGAAAATTAGGATGAAGTTTTGATTACCTGAAGAAGTTCAGATTTTCCAGCTAATAAGAACGGGCTTTGTCTTAAAAATGGACGACTTGAACACAGAATAGGCTTAAAACGCGACTGCTTCGCATGATGGATCCTTCAGCTTCCACTGAGGATCAATAGTCATACTGAATTCTAATTTCACCATCTGTTTCAATATCAATTGCAACTTGCTCTCAAGGATTTTCCATGCTGCATAGTATTGCTCAATGGATGTCAACTGCATAAAACAATAAAGTGGGACACTTCGTGATATTTGCCATGAAGTCCAAGGAGAGATCGTTGTCACTCTTCTCTACCCTCGTGAGTTCAGCTCAGAGTGTCTTTTTCCAAACTGAAGTTCACATGAATTTTTTAAGATAAAAACAAACGTATTAACATCGTGTGATATCTTGATGTTATTCCCTCATCATTGATAAAAATAAACCAAGAGCAAAGGATTCTCTCTGTTTTGTTCCACTGCTTCTGCTCTGTCCTTAAAGGAGAAGTGCCGATTTTTGAAACCTGGACCTTATTTATGGCATAAAATACAGTCGTTTACTCATGCATATAACTTTGGTGTCTTTAAGAGTGCTTTGGACAATATTTAGATCCACTTGAGAGCCACATATCCATATAGTGGGAGTCATCGGGTCACCAAAATGCAGCCTCTATATAACCCATTATCTGTCGTTAAACTCGTTCATTTCACCAATATTTTGCTATGATTCGCTAGTGCTATTCCCCTTTGAGTCCGGAGTTGCCTGTTATCATCATAAGTCAAGAGGCCTGTAGATTGACTTACTGACCTCTGAACTGGATGATGTGATCTCTGAGTGCCGCGCGCAGCCACGCATGGCTCATTCACTCTGCCTCTTTATGTATCATTTTTATAACTATAATAACCCTGACTAAACAGTATTGTTCTGTAATCAATTGTGAATAATTGTGCATAAAGCAATTTAAAAAAAGGCTCATTCACTCTGTGACTGTCGGCTTTTTTTTATTTTATTTGCGACGGTTGAATTTGCTACTGCTAGTTCAGTGCAACATGGTAGAATATTTGTCAGATTTTAAGGTTGTGGATGACGACTTTAAATATCATGGACGTCCTTACCGTTTTGAGCCAGAGTATGAGGTTGAGGAGCTCTTTGAAAGGAGGATGTAGAGGCAGAGAGAGGAACAGCTGGCCAGAGAGCAACAAACTGCTGCACATCCACGAATAGATGGTAACTGGTGGACTTCTTATGGAATAGCACTAGCGAAGAATAACAAAATATTGGTGAAATGAACGAGTTTCGTGGCAGATAATGCAGTATTTAGAGGCTGCATTTCGGTGCCCCGATCACACCCACTATATGGATATATATGGCTCTTCAATTGATCTAAATATTGCCCCAAAGACTCCTAATGACACCAAATAACCCTAACCCCTAACCCCTTATATGGGTGAGTAAATGACCGTACTCCATGCTAGAAATAAGGACCAGGTTTTGAAAAACGGCACTTTTCCTTTAAGAAATACATACACCCAACAGTGAAGTGCCCGGGCTGGATGTGTCACACGGGAGAAAAACTGAGTACTGAATCTGAACTTTTTTTTTTTTGGGGGGGGGGGGGGGGGGGGTGCAAGTGCAACCAACGTGCTTGGATGAGGGTGAGCTGTTAGTTTTTGCAAATCATATGAAGGGAAGTAAATTGGTCAAATAACTAAATTGGTAAGGTTTTTTTTTTTCTACCCTGGCTTCTATAACACTCATTCTGGATGCTCCCAAGGAAGCTGCTTAAAAATGATAATCCAGGAGTGGAAGGGAGAATCTCCACAGACCTGCCTCAAGCCTCCCTTCAACCCTATTAAGAAATATTATGCAGCCTTCCAAAGAAACCTAAACTCCAGCCTTAAACTCTGCTGCCTGCATGCTCTCCCCTGGCCTTATCCTTTTTGGCTGAGCAAGTATCAAAATGAAAATCTCCGAGCACCTATCAAATAACTAATTGATGAACAAAAAAAAATATTTCTCCTCGGTAGATTTGAATTACATATGCTACAAAATGAAACATTACACTATTAACATCCTTTTTCTATTTTAAATTTAATGCAACTCAAAATTCCTTGTTAGTAAGCGAATACTAATAACACTGACACAACAAAAAAAGTAACCAAAGGCCCTTTTTCCAACGTTCAATCCTTCGCTCCACAGTCAGAAATGTCTACAGATTTTAGCTTTCTCACACTACCAGACCAAACCTAGAAACAGTGCCACACAAAAGAGAGAGCTGTGTCTGGCTCCGAGCTATGAATGTGAGTATGCCTCAGGCTAATTGTGGGACTCGGCTTCATTACATGCAGCAAACACTTCATACAGGGTCAGACAGAGTTGTAGAGCGAGCTCTGCTTCATTCTATCAGGAAGTTTAATTCAAACCTTAACATCCCTCTTGAGTGATGAAAGTGCCTAAGTTAGCATTTATATAATGTACAATATAATTAAATTTAAGGAGTCTAATGTTTATCTTATTCTGTAATCATGGGAAATGAAAGATGATACGTAACACTGAAAGCCGCCTCTCATTGCTATCCAACACCTGGTGTTCGCTGTTTATATAATAGGCTTTCTTTTTCGCAACAGTATCTTGTGAAGACTGTCAGGAATTCTTTATACATGTTAAATTATGTACAGATTAAATCAGAAATGAATAGATGTTGTATTATAACATCCCTGCCCATCAGGTGGCCTTGTTTACCCAGCATGCTTCACATCTGATGGGGTGAAGGAAGACAGGAAGACCCTGAGAGTTCAATCCTTGGGTATCTAATCTTCTCTGAGACCTTGGGGCTTGTTATACAGATTCAAAAATGTGAATGAATGACTTGCAAATGAAATATATTTGATTTGGTTTGAGTTACACTCTATGGGCAGGAGCGGCATGAGTTCCCCAAACGAGTAAAAAAGGCCAAGGCCGCGTGCAGCTCTGTGTTGTCTGTGTGATATTTTGTGGGATTAGTGGACCAGTGTGGGTCGCTGCTTTAGTTTTAAACTCAGTGTTTTGTCAATAGCCATCATGGCTGAAATCCTTATAGTACATGCAGTGTTCAATGACTCCTTTAAAAACGGTCTCTCTTGTGGCATACATGTCAATTTGTCTGGTGATTTATTTGTTGGCTAACTGAGCTGGTATCACCTAACTCACTCAGGTAGACAGTGTGTGCGTGTGTGTGCATGTGTGAGTCACAGAGAAAGAGACAGACAGACTATGCTTGCGATGCAATCATACTTGGCCTGCATCCACTCACACTGTAATGGGAAAAGCAGCGTGCAAGCATAACTCTCATGAGAAAACAGGGAAAGATGAGAAAATAAGTGGGTCAAGCACCAGGCATGAGGGGCAGGACTGGCGAAGAGGACCCCACTGAAATCAATGCGCTTCTCAAGGCTTGCTTTGGTGGGATATCGAACACCAGAAAAGTGTGCTGCGGTGGTAAATGACGGGCTAAAAGCTGGAGGTGCCCTATTTGAGTTTGATTATATCATTCTCTAGGCATTCACCGTCATCAGATATTGTGAGATAAGTATCATAATAGTTGTGTACTTTTTGCTGTTACAGTAAATGCCAGCCAAATTGTTGGGCCATTATAACGCTTGTCTCCCAAGACAGTAGCAATGATACATCACTGGTGTTCTGGTATTATAGAAGCTAATTGTTCTGTCAGTCCCTGAGCAAATTCAAGCCAGCCTTCACAGCAATTACCAAAGACAGTAAACCAACAACACTCACAAAAAAAAGCCATGTAATGCAAACTTAGTTGACCACAATTTATTGTCACTCTGATGTACTATTCTGATTGAACAAGTGAAAATCATTTGACAGAGAGCTTTTATCTTTCAGAGAATATAATTGGTTTTAACTGGTTGAATATGCAACTGTGCTTGTCATACGATGGTGCACAGCCACCACCCATCCAACCAGGAAAAGGTTGCATCATAGCAGAAACATTGATTATCATCAACAGCGGCATTATCACTTTCAAACAATAAAATACAGCCAATCCAGGAAATGAAGCCGCTCATTTGTCCACATGAAATGAAGTGGGATCCGAGAAGAAGACAATGCAAATTTGTTTACCAGGCAATCAAAAGACCTCCTTATCAAGCACTGATTTATCTGACTGATACAGTAATATTCTTGTCGCTCGCACCCATTTAATTTCATCTCTGAGGCCGCATGTCCTCTGAAGTGGGTAGAAAAGGAAGAGTGTGTTGCCAAAGCTGGGGAGTTATGTGGGCCTATACTGTAATTTAGACCAAACAGCAGTCTCACTTTACTGGACTTTTGACACAGTTAACACTCAATCACACAATGTAATTTTTTCTATGGAAGTACAGTGTAGTTTATAGAATCAGCAACGTGTGTGTGAGTGTTTAAGTGTACTGTAAGTGACAATGACAAAATCATCCTGGCTGCAGAGCAAAGTAAGAATCTCCCAGTGCCTTTTCCTCGCACTGCTTTAAATAAGAATGTGTCTGAGTCACATCAGGTCTCCAGATGTATGCAGATGAGGAGGAAGAGCGTCGGACTCGGCAGGGACACCACCTCAAGCTTTCACACCTCTGGCAGAATCTCCGCACTACTCTACAGTTCAGTTCCATATATATCACTGATGTTTTTTTTGGTCCAGGAGACAATATTCACCAGATGGAGTAAGTGAATTCAAAGAGTTCAGAGTTGTAAATTGTCCCCAAAGGAGCTAAATTAAAACTAAATGTGTTTTAAAACAAAATGAATACACACTTAAATTAATTATAATGTGTAGACTGTAATGCTCTTTATTTTCTAAATTACACTCGGGGTCTGTTGGTTGGTTTAAATTTGCCAACACTACATCTCATCCATAAATGTTTATGTAACCTGGCTGCTGAAGTTCTTAGTGACACGCTGAAACCTTTCTAGGCTTTTGGCTCAATTACCAACTGTGCTGCTGTGGGAAATTGCAAAGTGCACTGTCACAAAACCTCCTTCAGATAGACAGCTCTTTTCTATAAAGGGGATCAACATATGGAATCCCTTACACTTATAAGACAAAATTGGCCATAATTGGGACCACTTTAAATACAAAATGGACCACTTTCTGAGGGGCAATGAGCCATGATGGAATCATGGCTGACCCCAACTCTGTCTCTGTCTGTTGTCTCCCTCTGTCTTTCTCTCTTTCTCTACCCCCACTGATGGTTCTTTATACATTTTAAAAAGCTCATTAACATTGCAATGCATCTTATTAGATACAGTTTATATTGTACATATGATTGCAAATATATTATGTGCTTATAAATAAAATATTTTGGCAGCGAGCCCATGTGGAATCAGATTGCTTGAGAGCGCAAGCTCATAGAGTTGAATCATTTTTAAATTGTGGCTTATTCAAAATTTTCTACCACCAGGCACAAAATGTAGTCATCAACACTATAGCATTTTTTTTTTACACTCGAGCTTCCACAAAATGGAAGCAAATGATAAAATATCAGAAATATAAGTCCTCAAGGGGAAATCCAACATTTCAATGTCACGTGGTCTTTATATAGTGTATCAATATGATTTTAGTACGCACATTAATGTGATATGAATCGCAGTTGGTTCTAGGGCGAGGGGGGGGGGGGGTCCCATTTACAAATTGTGTCCTCGTTTGTTAGTGGCACGACACCTCAATTACCCAGTGAGCAGGTTTTATTTATTCATGCAGACAAAGTCACGTATTCATGAGGATTAACCCAAAACTCGCTCATAGACTGGCAGGCACAGATTGCATATTTTACCATAAGAGGAATAGCTGACGCGTTTACCCTCAGAAGATTGAGAGAAAGCAAGATGAGCGCAGGAGGAATGGCTGACTGAGCTTTTGGGTCACTGCATGGTCAGTTTCACTAACTTTACTCGGATTTGTGTTTTCAAGAATATATAAGAGGGTATTATGAATAAAATGTGTGCAGTGGAGAGTGTTCTTCTTTGGGAGAAGAGAAACACCATATGGCGCTATAACAGAAACGCTGTGCAACGCTTTGTGTTTGTAACATTACTTTGTTTACCCCATGGAATATGAGTTTTGTAGCTGAAACTGCAGGAACTATTTGACAGGAAATATTGCCTGAACATATCCAAATACAACACCCACGTTCAAAAACAAGCTTAGAAACAAAACAGACAATATATGCATCAATTCCCGTAACTAAAAAAGTCAGACAGAATGCCAACAAAATACATTCCCCTCAGATCAAATATATACTCTCGCCGGAAAATATGAAATCATCCTAATAGCCAAACTTCTCTTCAGAAATTGTTAGGGAAATCCTCTGTCCCCTGTCATATTACCCACATTTATCAGGATGCAGCATAGCCATTACGTCTGGGGGTTTATCAAATTATCTGCTTGCAGAATGGCCGAAAAGGGACACATTACAACCAGCCGACTTTGTCTGAGATGCTGCAAAGCAATATTCCGGGATGCTGCAGCAACCAAAAGCAAATTATGGTGAACATAACACAGAGTTCAGTGGAGCGTTAACAGAATGGATGGCCCTATCCTGATTTTCTATCTGTTGGGACAGATGTCCCTAAGTCCCTGTGACTCGTGAGGTGGACGGCCCTGTAAGCGATGGCAGATGCTCCAAAGGTAAGACAGATGGAATTTGCCTGCGTTCTGTGAAAGTGTGCACATTTTTCACTTTGGAAAAATGAATATTAATCATTTACAACACAACAATGGTAATTGTAGTGCCAAGCGAGAAATGATAAAACAAGAACAAAAAACTTAAGATCCCCCATGAGAGATGATTTTTGAGGACAAAGCAGGTTTACCGTACACAACTGTTAATATTACACATCCTGGAGATTCATTAGATTTTCAAGGCATTATAAAAGGAGCACAACAACCACAATTAAAAATGTCTTACTCTATTTGACCTTGAAATTAAAACATGTTTTTCTACACGGAGACATTTGGAGACTGTGATTTGTACCTATGTGATTTTTCGAGTCTTGAACCGTGGAGACACGGCACAGTAAAATGGTGCTCTGTGAATGAAATGATATAACTTAAGACAAAGCATCCATTCACCGCCTTTGATACAGTATGTGTGATTGTCTGTCTGTCTGCATTCGTCTGCAGTGTCGGTGCTGGACGTGCGGGTGTATAAGTAGGTCTTTATTAAAGTAAATGAGTGCTTGCTTGAGAGGCCCGCAGGCGGGCGTCCGCTTCACATGTGAATATGAATTCATGTACGCCTGTTATATTCAAATGCTGGCAGCTGCAGAGAAGTCGTCCAAACCCAGTATTTCATAAACACCATGCCTCCTAATACACTGTGATATTGAGCTCTCATTGTTGGGTAATTGCCACTGATGGAGAAAAAAAAAGAACAATATTTCATTCAACACAATCTGTGGTAAACTGAAATCAATGAGGCTGAATAGTGTGATTAAAATTTGATCGGATCACTGACGACCAACAATGACAACAAATACGGAACAGAGCTCCTTTTTTTTTTCGAGCAGACAAAGCCACACAGTGGTTTAAATGTTGTTTAGTGTGGCCAGGATAATGGCAGCCAATTGATCCTTTTGGAATTTATTCAGAAACCCAAACTTTTCTTTTTTCACTGCTTTGCATTAATTTCAAAAAGAGGCACTGACATTATACGAGGCCAGGTTATTGGGAAACACTGGGAGACTTCTCTCTCTGTTTGGAATTTTCTTGTGTTGGGCTGCAGTGTTTACGTTTGATCTCTTGCTACAGGAGAACCACACTAAAGAAGGATCAGCAAGTGGAGGCTTTCAAAGACCCTCAGGTTGTCAGTGGTTTTGTGCTCGAGGTGTCTGTTCTTAACAGTGGTTGTACAACGTGGGAGGTTTGTTCAGCTCTGATGCAGATCAAGCTGTATGTATGTGCTTGTGTATGCGTGTTTTCTTTTGTATGCCTGGTGTGTGGCATTTGTGTATGCACTGTGTATCTTTGAAAATAATGGTGATTAATCAAGTAACCAAATACCACAAACCAAATAGGATTGTCTTTTTCTTTTTTTCTTTTTTAATAGGACAACAGCAAATATAGAAAAATGGGTCAGGTTTAGCTTACGGTGTGATGTTGGACTTTAAATAAGAACATTCCTTGCAACTATTTCTGTTCTTTTCTCTAAAAATTCATTCAAATAAACATTAAAGACAATTAGCCTCTTTTAACAGATCACAAATACTGCACGTTTGATGCCAGAGTTCTGTTTTTGCAACATCCCGTATAATCTTAACTCCATTTTCTGTCACTTTAAGACTAAAATTGTCCCAAAAGGACATTTTTCTGGCATTTTTTTTACTGTCTGGCTCATCCTTATTGCTACTTTTCTTCATCTGGAGAAAGTATTGTTTGTGCTTTTGCTCTCCATTATATGTTTATACAGGCATAATGAAAATAAAAGGCCTAACAAAGCTTCAAGGAGAGAAATATTTGAAAAGAGAGCTTTCAGTAATCAAATTTATTGAGTCTCTTCGGGGGATGATTTCAGCCATGCATTCAACATGCGGGGTTAAGGTGCCAGAGATGGTTTTCTATAATGTGTTATATGGACCTGTATTCCTTCAATCATTCTTTATACCACATGAAATAGAAGCCAGCATGAGACCCCATGTCACCTCTGTCCACACCACCATGTGTTGCATTAAGGCTGTATTATAGCACGGACCAGTGATTCCCAGATGCGACAGCAGGGCTGATCATCAATTATTATACCTCAGTGGATCAAAATGAGCATATCTGCTCATTCCAACATCCCCAGTGCTGGCCTGTGGCGGCTGAGCGACGGGCTTAGTGCACCTCCACCACCCCCCGCTCCCCGTCCACCATCCCCTCTGCACCTGTAAGCTCCGCGACACCAGCCGGAGCCCTCGCAGAGGCAGTGGGACATGCCTCGAGACAACATCTGCCTCCCCTTGGTGACCTGCCGAGTTAAGCCAACTGCAGAATCAAGGGCATGCTCGCAGAGGTCCCTGATTTTATCATAACAAAGACTTTTCTGCCGCTGCTGCCTGTAACTGGCTTCAGGAGACGTTCCAGTCTATTTTCTGTGAACACTGTGAACTCACTCTGTAGAGCAGACTCTATCTTTCTTTCACTCTGTATTCCTTTCCCTCTCTTGCCATTCCATCTTAAATGAATGGTAAAGGATACTTTCAAAGTCTAATCTATGTGTAAATTTGTAAAACAAAACAAAACAAGTTTTTCAATTTTAACTTGTATTGAAAATATGTAATTTTCTTTAGCTTATCCAATTCCTATCACATAATCACAATCGGTTCTGTGAAGATTTAGCGGTGGAGATTTAGCGTGCTGAATTAGTGAGTGTGAGGAGGCCTCTGTATGACAGATGTTTGATACTTGAAATCCAGCGGGACCCCTGGCTGAATGGAATTAGGACAAATCAATGCAATCATGCAGGTGTCTGGGGGAAATGGGGACAAAGGGACACAGTCTGTCTGCCTGCTTGCCCAGAGCTCCTGGCAAAGCTTCAGCTCCAGGTCTGCTTCTGCATGCATGGAGTGGCAGACAGATGAGTGACCTCACGAGCACTGCATTGCCTTGAGGTCCCCACAGATGCCTCGCAAAGCACCCGGGCAGCAGTGCCTTTGCGAACTTGACCATGGTGAATGTGATGAATGCCTTGGCTCACTTGCTGGGGAGGGTTCACAACAACCAGGTTTATGTGTTCAGTGTCAAGCCCCTCAAAAGCCCCCTGTCACTTTCTGTTAAGCCAAACATGTCCTGTAGGGCCCACCTGAAAATCTACTTCCTCAGCATGTCCTATCTGAAAACCCCATCCTGTTTCTTCCCCCTCTCTTCCTGCGCTCATTCAGCACAACTCCTTCTTCCCTTCCTAGCCACACTCTCACTCCATTTGTCAGCGTTACCAGCCCGTGAGTGGTTTCTGAAGTGATCCATTTGTCCACGAATACCAATTTATCAGCCAGTCAGTGCATACATTGATTAGGTGGGGAGAAGGTCCCATACTGTACAGTGGGAGAGTAATCCCGTTCATGCGTATGCATTCAACACCTGGATTAAATCACAGCAGTGACTCCAGATGCAGATTAAAAACATACTGTAACCTGCATGCTTTATTATATTTCAACCAATTGAATTAACTGCCGGTAATGTCCCCGGAATTCGAGAGTGTGTGTATGTGTGTGTGTGTGTGTGTGTGTGCGCGTGTGGGGGTGTGTGTCAACTGTTATGCATGGGATTTATTACAATTTTATGCCCGTGCTTGTGAAATTAATGATTTCACAGGAAAATATTGCATTTCTTGTGAATGACACATTTTAGTTGATATATGCTAATACGTGGAATACAGACAGATGGCATCATGGTTGTAGCCGTCTGTCATCATATCATTGATGTCATCGCGGCAAAACCGCAGCTATCACTGTAAATTGAATCCTATCAAAACTGCAGTTTATCTCATAGCGATTTGTTATTGAAAAAATAAGCCAGAGAAAGGCAGCAATATAATTTTACATTGGTCACAGCATGTCGTTCCCCAAGCTAATTTCCTCTGGTTTTTGTTCCTCTTTCTCATCTGTCAGCACACACTTGTGTGATTCATTTTGCCCTGATATCAATAAATGTTCCTTTATTTTAATTTAGGACAACAGAGCATTAAGATGGCCTTTTTTTTCAAATGTTTCCAGCCTGCCATGCCGTTCTGCAGCATATCAGACCAACTCAGGTCAATAGCATTAAAGGCTGAGAGAGTTGGTGAAAATACAACCCCTGTGATGCTGTGGTCTGTTCAGCCTTCAGGAGACATATTGATGCACAGTTATTTTGGTCAATAAGTCCTTCTGAGCAGAGGCCATCCTTATCCTTGAGACCGACTGCACGTGAAAAATGAGAAAGGGATGAGACCATGCATTTTAATCTGTCTACAGCGCTATATCTTAACAGAAGGGGGTGGTGGGGGAGAGCGCATGGTGAGGGAGAAAAAAGGAGAAAGAGAGAGCTGCACTTCCTCTAACCCCGTCTCAGCTTTGCTAATGCAGTTGTTAACAATAAACCATGCCATTGGTTATGCTGAAACTCAACACCTCCGAGCCAGAGCATAATGGCTTTATTGAAACATGAAGCAGACTGACCTCTGACCTTGTGATAAGAATTCACAAACACAAACATACAAACATACAATCTCAAATGAGGAGATTTTGTAGTCATACATTTTAATGTGCATTGATATTTTTTCTCCTTTGTTTTAAAGCCAAAGAAAGTCCATCCACATCTCCGGGATATTAACATAATGCAAGATAAAACCAAGAAGCTGGATATGAGATGGGGCATATTCATAATGCAGCGCTTTGGGTTTAAGCTAAGAACTGTTAAGTGGCAGGTTGTGTTTGCAGTGTGTGTTAATGTATGTCTCGTGCAAGCAGGGTGGGGATGGTGGGAGGGACAGGTGCGGCGAAATTGCAGCCAGAAATGTTCACGCCAACACGAGCTCTCAAACTAAAAATGAAAAGGAGTGGGATTTTTGTAAAAAGCTATCTATAACAAATGGCCTTGAATAAAACATCAGCCCATCTATATTTTATAGCTTCCCATGTTTTCCTCCTGCTTCTGAGGGGAAGGTTTCAGCTCTTTCAGGCAGGTGTAACCTCGGCTCATCGCACTGAAAGGACAGCGAGATTCTTGATAAAAATTGAAAGGGTTTTGTTGTGTCCAGATCTGTGGCCAGATTTCTTCAAACTTTCAAAGCTGAAGTAAGTTTATTATCTGAAGGGCTCTGACTTCGAGGTTTCAGGCAGTGTTTACTGGATGCTTGATATCAACATGCACTGCTACATAGCCTTTTGGCCCGAGTGCCAGACACACCATTGGCATCCAATAAATAGCTTGCCCATTTTTGATTTTGTGTGTCTTGTTGTTTTTAATGATTCATGTTCGGTGTTACTGAGATCATATCAGTAAGATGGAATCAAGCACCAAAGCAGCACCTCTCTCAAACTCGGAACATTTCACAGGTTTAATATGCAGCCTGAGCCATATTCCAGTTTAGGAATCACAGAGTCAGTGAAATGGAACAAAGTGAATTGCTGGCTCGGGCCTTTGAGCCTCTATCCTTGTTTGAAGTCTCTCTCTACCCCTGCCGAGTTCAGAATACATTGTCCAGAGACACGATCAAACTTGGCAGCTATTGATCCCTTCCCAAACCAGACACAAGACTTACTGAACATGTTAACAACTTTCGAATGAGTATTTTAATTGTACAGGTCTTTGAAAAACCAACTGAAGTCACAGTGCTGCTGAGTGAATGTGAAGCAGCAACTTTTGGACAGTCAAACATGCAGCCAACATTCCTGTTTTTCTCCTTAAGATAGCACAACTCTTCGTGCATTCAAATCACATCTCTTAGGGCACATTAGAGCATTAAGAGACGCTGGAATAAAAGTATAAAATGATGCATTTTTAATCCTCTAAAACAGTAGAATACAATTACTGAGTACAACATGTACAAGTTAATTCATAAAAAAAGGCTAATTTGTAGATTTCTGGTCAAAGTTAAAACGGCTTAGAGCCAATCCTCTCTTGCAACAAAACTAAGCCAAAAAATAAATATGTGTAACTCATAACGTGCCGTAGACTTATGGAGCTGCTGGTTTTATGTATTCAGTCTAAACACTGCCTGTCTGTCACAGTTAGTTTGTAAGTCAGCCCTCAACACTGGGACAATTTGTTCAGCTTCCATCATGTGTGATATTTTCTTCTGGTTCTGGCAGTGAAGCACTTCAACTGGTATGAAAACTATAAATGCCATGCGCTGATTGTCTTGAAATCTTTTAATATCTTTCCCGTCTTGTTCTGCTAAGATCTGGATGATTGCACCAGAAAGCTCCTGTCTCAACTTCAGTGAAGACTTTGGCAGGGCAACAAAGAAGGGGCCTAATACTCTGGAAAAGGAGGTTTCTAACATGACACTTTTCAGTCGTTTGAAGGAGGGTGGAGAGAGATTTCTGTGAGCTGAGTTGACTCCTCCAGATCAATAGCTCGTCTCTCTCTCTGAGACAACTGGTGTGGCATTTGAACCAGATAAAACAAAGGTTCCCCTCCACCTCACCTCTGAGTGCTGAGCACTCCCACCAAATCCCAACCGGTTGAGAAGGATACAGATGAGTCCATCTAAATCCCCTTCTGACTCAGCTCTAGACCCCCGGCGGTCAGAAAAAAAGGAGAGAGGAAAAAAAAAAAAAACTAAAATCATCTTAAAAGGAAAGGTCCAATCTATGTAGGTTAATACTCACTGTTGCTTCATTTAGCTCTGTTGCAGGCCCACTGGGGCAGCTGTAAAAAGTTCTAGGAGCCAGAAGGCACAAAGGCTTTTATTTATTTATATGAGGGAGAATATATAGCGGGAAGCAAACTGGTGCAAATGATGTGAAAAAAAAGCGGTTTGAAGAAGTTATCTTGTAGATTGTGGGATAACTGCAAGAAAAGGAACAGGCTGCATTACCATTTTATGTGTGGAATGAATTAAACATACACACCGCGGACAGAATATCTCTGATAACATGACAATATGTAAGGTTGTGGTGTGAAATTAATGAGACATGCTTGCCCCTGTCTTTCAATAACTACCAGCGATGTACCCTTAAGCAAGGCACTTCATTCTTAATCACCTTTGTGAACCTACTCATTTACCAGCAGTCCACGGTGAGACGGGCTGCCAGAAGTAAAAGGTTGCACTGGCAGCTATTAAAGTGTGTAAATGTGGAGAAGGCCATTGCTATCAAAGGGAATGCCTGCACAGCCAACTTTACATGAATAAAAGTTGGAAAAAAAAGAAGAATCATGCCCAACAGTCTTACAGCAGTTCATCATCTTTCTAACCTGTGGTCAGCCAATTATCTGGATCTTACTACAATGTTGGACTTTTTAACTCTCTGAACAAGGGTCTTCTTCTCTCTTGCATGTCAGCTTAGTCTTTCCCCCTGGTCGCTGATGACATTGTAACACTAATTACAGCTAATTGTTCTATGCTGAATGGATTTAGTCACATTGCAAATGATACGCCATTGGTCAGTGTCACAATGTTTCCACAGAAAAATTCAATGGGGAATGGAAATTTGCACAAATGAATGTAATTAAGAAGCACATTCATTACTTCTAATTGCATATGAGAACCCTCAAAGTGAAACTGAGATTGGACTCATATGAATAATTAATGTGGCTAACTGTACTGAAGACTATGGCGTTGTTGCCGTCATCATGTGTTCAAGTCTTGGTATGAATGACAAATGTAGTCGCATAGTTTTGTACTGAAGTCGTAGACCTCCAATCACAACCATCTCACTGTGTTTTTTTTTTTTTTTTTTACGCTTCCTCGTGAAATCCCTTTATTCATGGGCAGATTGTGTCTAGACAGTTGAATTCCAATCTTAGTGCGAGCTTGCCATTGGCAGCCAGACATACTGTGTAGAGTCGGAGGTTTCAGAAGTATTAAAAATTCAAGTGGTACCAACGTGTTTGGCACACTAGATCAAGTCAAGTGGCCTTTTCCAAAGACACAGAAAAGGGCAGTTGTAAATCAGTCAACTGGAAACTCAGTCTGAGAGTTATTATGAAAATTTTTAGACCTACAGAAATCAAAGAGTTGAAACCCTAACCCCCACAAAGTCAGAACTCTGCAAGCCTTTAATCAGATTATTTGTCTCCTGCAATGGGGAATTATATAATCTATAAATATATACATGTATAAATGTATGGTATAAAAGCTTTAAAATCTCACAAAGTGAAAAATAATTTAAATATCAAACATAATCACTGATTGAAATCTGTAATTTGACAAAGCAATTCTCTTTTGTAAAAAAAAAAAAAAAAAGTCACCAGCTTTTTAATACACTGTGCCGCATATTAAAACTATAATCTTATTATACTTGCAGTGTTTAAAAGGGATTGGCTTATTTTAATAGCAGATTTAGATCTTAGACAGACAAGGTGTAAGCTGGTCATTTGAAAGCCATATGCCACAGATTAAGATACGGCACTACAGTATACAGCGTTTTTATGTTTCTTTCCAGAGACTAATGCACTGCTTCAAAACTGCCGTTGCTGAGCTGCTTGTAAGTGGGCAAAAGCACAAGCTCCTAAATCCCTCATCTCCAACAACAGGAAAAAGAAATAGGAATATTATAAATCGTCCAGAGAACAAATTTGTGTATTGTTTGAAAAATGTGAAGGATTTAGATGCAGGGATTTGCTTCTACTTGCTGCACTTTGTCTGAGGGTTTAGCACTGGTTGCTGTTCGTGACATGATGAGTCCCATCATTCAGCTAAAACCTTTCAGGGCATCATTAAGCCAACATCAACTTAACAGCGAGGGCAGTCCAAAATTAATAAATGCATGAAAAAAAAAAAACTAAAACAAAAAACAGTGGATTGAATTATTCAACGTCAACAAAGCTGGATGCAGTAACATCACTCAGAAGAAGGCCAATGGTCATTCTAATCAAAAACAACCACAACATCAACAACAACAACAACATCCACAGGACACAATGTCTGAGCCAGGATGGGTCAAGAATGACATTTTCATCAACTGGATGCTTCTGGTATCAACCATAAAAAAACTGTCTGCTCTCAGTGACTCCCTGAAACGTCAGTCACTGTGGATGCCACAGCACTGAGAATATGAGAGACTGAAACAGCAGCGTGCATCCTTCTTATTCAAGGGAAGAGATGCATCGCATATCATTATGCATTCCTGTTTTTGATGTTTTGATGAAGTGTTGCAATTTGGCCGAAAGGGACAGGTACGATTCATCATGCCTAATTGTTCTGAATGTGTAGTTCTGTACAAGCCAGCAGTCAGATGTATGGGGGGTTGGCCCTAAAAAACACACATGCTAATGATATTAATTTGACGCTTTTATCTATTTGTCGAGACAGAGGAGGAAATATCAAAACCTTTGGAACAATGTGTAACAAAAGAGGCGACAGCAGAAGACTGATGGTGGGGTGGTGAAGTAAGCCTGGAGGGGGAAGCAAGAGCCCATAAAATGAACAGCCGCCTAACTCATAAATAATAGAAACATAAAATGTCATATGAACTTTATTTCAAGAGTGGGTGGTCTAATAAAGATGCAGGTTTAAAGAGGAGTTGAGAAATTCATTGTCATAAGAAGGCCACATGGCTTGCCTTTGGCACAGACAATTATTCAGTGGAAGTTGACATTCAGGTCCAAGCTGAAGCACCTTTAAGAAACAATACAGCTTCTGACTGCTGAAATCCTCTCTCTCTTTCTATCTCTCTTTTTTTTAACCGTTGCGTGAATCTTTCCGTCCCTCAGCTCTATTTCTCCTTCTTCACTTGGAGTCATTCCATCTCCTCTCCCCTCTTTCCCCTTGTTCTTTTTGCTTTACAAATTGAGACGACATGATAAGAGATTGCCACCGCCATGCCAGCCTGGTGCTCATTGATAAAACCATATCTAATCCATCTTAGGCCCCCCTCTGTCACCAACGCACTCATCTCTGAGACAGTCGCCATGTACAGGATCCATCCATCTCTTTTTCAACTGAGTAGCACAGAGTCAGAGTTTATCTGACTTAACTTCTGGAAGGAGAAAATGGAGCCAGATGAGTCAGACCACTTTCACTCCGTCTTCAAATGATGTGCGAGTGTGTGTGTGCGTGAGCATCTGTACGTGCAAGCGCATGTGTTAGATCAGCAGCATCTGAGCAAATGAAAGGAATTTAGTGACTTACAGTAGGTGAGACTGTCTGCACTTTTAAAGATGTATTTATTAAAATGATACAAATATATAATGTGAATTTCCTGCCTGGAACGGTCACTCACAAATATAAACACCTGAATGCGGCACAGCCCTACATACCATACATTTCATAATGACTTATATTTGAGTACATAAAATTTATGAATGCACTTCGGTGTTTACATTACAGCTGAACATGATCAGCTCCTGGCTGCTTTAACCTGCTTTTGCATTAACATCAGTTCAAATGAAAGTGACTTAAATACCATTTGGTGTGATAAGGTCACAGAGTATTAGTATGGTCTTTTGGTCAAATATCCAGTGACTTCCATAATATCTAACTACTCCAATGTTAGCCCCTCACTTATTCCCTTATCACTCACTCTGCTGTGATTTTTAATGCAGCAATTTATATAAGTACACATGCATTTACTATATTAGCATGGTCCTCTAAAACTAATGCACTTCAACAAATATTACCCCAGAGGGAAGTGGGTAAGTGCAGTATTTGAGAAAGTTTATGAAGTATAAGATGTTTAAATCACTGAATATTAATGAGATGGTGAGCAATTTCCTCTGTGTATGAATGAATCACATATGTGAATCACGGCTGTCACCATGGAGAGTACATTAAAAAAGAACTAAGCAGGGGCGCTAGAGGTTTGATCATCAGACGGGTATGCTTGTGTGTGTATTCAGATACCGACCTGCATGTATAGTCTGTGTGAGAGGATAGAGAGGTCAGCTGTCTGGAAAAAAGCCTACATTGTAAAAACTGATTTAAAAAAACGGATTTTCTGTTGCAGGTTGCAACATCCTCTCATCAAATACTGTATATATAAATATATACAGTATAAGAAATAAAGAAAAATCACAAATGGGACGGACCTTCACATGCAAATGAACAGGGCCAGGATGTCAGCCATCTTGTCTAATGTCTAACAAATGTATTCACAATCACACTCACACTGACACCCCGGCCCCGGACCTGTCAGCGCAGCTGCTGGGGAGGCAGATGCATCAAGGACTGTTGTCTCACTTACAGCTATGACACAATGGCTATATTGCACGTAGGTGTATGCAAAGCAATCTATTTCTGCCTGTCCTGTTTTTTTTTCTTTCTCTCTTCTTTCTGCTGGATAGAAGAAAAACAGATATGTTTTTTGACAGGTAACTCCATGCAGTGGCTCAAGTATTCCTGGCAATGACACACACGGGCCACACAAGTAGCAAAGGTCTGCTCCAACCTGAGCCTGGAGCCCCTCCGCAATGCACGAGGCAGGGAAACCTCCACATAATACAATCTGATTTATCAGGGCTGGAATATCTAGCTGGAAGTGAGAGTAGAGTGGGGGGGGGGGGGGGTTAGGATGTGACAAGGACACATTGATGGGGAACTCAGAATAGCCTTGTCCGTGTTAAGGTGGTGCAAAATCACTTCAGCAGCATCATTGGCATGCTGGCTTTGGATCTGTGGTGGAAAAAAAAAACAGATTCCTCTGTTGTTTGTCTTAAGCACCCCCCCCTCAACCATTTATTTGAGCAATGATTTTTTTTAAAAATCTGTTGTATATGTATGAGGAAGCAGTTGTGCATCCTTGCGTTCAATGGAGCTTTTTATGGAGAACATCATTGGGCAGTAAGCCATGCAGTGACAGCTGTCTAGTGAATCATTTGAATAAATTCAGTAACAGAGTTCCAACTTTAGAGGTAGTATTCCCTTTACACTGTACAGCTTAGCCCTGGACAACATTTACTAAATTCTGACTCACAAAATTAATTTTCAATACTACAAGTTACACCCTTAATTTTATTCCACACTCCCATAACAACAGACTCACTATTTTGATACTATCCAATTTATTTGCATATGCGATATGGCTGAGATATCCTCTGGTTTTGTCTGAGAAGAGAAAAACTAAATAATACAGCACATGGATCAACACTTTGTTTCCTTCTCAGCAGCACAACCTTTGTTCTTCTGCAACAAAATTATCATTTTGACAAAAACGTTGTGTATGTGTAACCAGTGTATTACTAGTTATATGACAGACAACACTTGCTTGTTAAGCATCTGCAAGGCTTGTGTCGTTACTATGAAAATCACAGCTGTAATCTCAGTAAATAATTTTACTGTCTAAAAACACAGATGGCCTCCTGTAAATTGCATTTGTAGACACTCAGCATCAAAATTCAGAAGAAGAAAAAAAACGATAAAAATGAGACACAACAGATTTGCCTTCTGCTTGAAAATACATGCAAAACACACTCACTGGATTCAGGGTCTGAATTCCCGTCTCCCTCGGTGCGGCTGTTGGGTGATGTTTGCTCATAGTACTCCTCCTGGGGGAAGTTGAGGGGAAGAGGCTGGGTGGTGCTGGCCGTGCTGCTAGGTTCTGGATCTCCCAGTCCGCTATCACTGCAACTCTCCTGGGAACCGTCTGGAAGATGGAACGTCACACGGCGCTGGGTCTGAGAGCACATGGACAAGGAAGAATTGTTTGATTAGAAACTCTTCTATGCTGTTTAAAGTGTCTTGAAAAGTGAGAACAAATAAATAAATAAATGATCATAAACAAGCCACTGCAAGTACTGTAATGTGGTGTCGTTGTGCACAGGTAGAATAAACTATTATATTTGAGTCTGAGCTACAGTCCTGCTGTATTGTCTGTTATGCTTGCAGCACTGAAAGAAAATCAAAAGAAATGTTTCTTTTTTTCTGGAAACAGTGTCTAGTTTCACTGAATAATCCATAGAACAGAATGAGAATCTCTCTATTTTTCTTTTTTCTTAAGAGTAGAAAAATATTTCCAATGAAAACTGTTTACAGTCAGGTATGTCCACAGGAACAAGGACATCCCTTCTGAACAGTCACATTGTTGTTGATTTTTTAAAAATATATAATAGTTCAATGCTTCTGAAACACACCACAATTGAAATTCCTTTCACCATTGTATTGAGGTGACAAAATAAATCTCAGAGAGCCTCTCTGCCACAGCCTAGAACTATGTGTGGCTGTGGCTTTAACAGAATAAAAAAAAAAAGAAAAAATATATAAATACAGATGTACTGTAATGTTTAATTATTTTTGAAGAACTGAGGTTGCATAGCCCGAGAGAGTGACTGTTAATTCAAAGTTTCACAGTGACCCCTCTGAAAAACAGACTTAACCCTCTAGGCGCCCGCACTTAAATAATGTCCTTAAAACCTCCGTCATTCCACGTGTGCAGGCACCTTGGTATTAAAGAACGTATCCTTTCTGTTGTTCTGCTCCTAGAGAGAGTCTTGGCACACCACCACTGACAAACAAAGATTATTAATTTCATCATAAGTGTTGACAACAACACTTGTTTATGAGTGAATGAGTAGTGTAGGAGCTGCATTTACAAGGGAAATCCTTGCTTAATTGTATCAAGTGTTGCTTCATGCCCGGCGCTGCATCCATCATCTCTACCTACTTTTAATAGGAACATATGCCAAAACTGCATCTTGTCACCAAGGGGACTAATTGAAACTGTGACCCCATAACCCAAAAATGATTTCTGGTCTGTGTAGTGTAGTGAATTACTATTCAGATAATAAACTGACTATACGATTTATAATTGAGACTTTCTGTCCTTGTAATAGATGGGATGTGTATTAACAGGTTGAACTACTGTATGTCCTAGTTTTCCCTCTCACCCATTTCAGACACAAAAGAGGTGGAGTTGTGTGTGGAGGCTGAGACTTTGATTTGTAAAGTCTTAGGGATCACAGGCATGTGGGCATTTTCTTCTGAGAGGTGCAGGCCTCTTTGATTTCTCCCGAGGTTTACAGAAGTTCAAGATGCAACCTTTCTTTGGAGCTATAAAGAAAACACATCCCGTGTGCGATTGTGTCTGCTAACATGTTAGCAAAACCACACAGTTACAATCAGCCCTGTTGTGAATCCCACTGGGTAACCTGCGGACACTGCTGATTTCATTTTTACTTTGTTTTATATATGTATACTTTTTCCTTGGAAAGAAAGAGAAATGAGGAATGAGAAGATCTGACTTGGCTTTGAGGCAAAAATGGTAAAAACTGAGCATTGTCGCAGTGATATACTACATGATTCCCTGTGTAACATCATACTGCATCACACTGTATAGCGGCATAAAACACATAAAATATAATTACGCCCTCAGCTTCGGTTATTGCGGTGAATTTTATTCGTCCCATTATTCAAACTGATGAGAGGATTTTTCCTTTTTTTTCAGCCTAAGCACAAATGACTGTCTTGATTTTCTTCATCGCTATAGCAACAAAAGCAATATGCAAGTCCGGAATTAAAAACATCATTAACACATGCTCCTTCAAGCTCAGGAGGAGGTGATGTCTCTGTGCAAACATATTTTTTCTTAGCTACTATAGTGCGTAGATAAAGCAATTATTGTTCTTTGATAAGATAAATAATGCCAGGAAAATTGAGGAGAAAGGGAGAGTGAAATAAAGTCTGGCACTAATGAAGGACAAACTGCCAAAAAACAAGTGCACAAAAAGCCTCATTTGAAAACTATCAGAGAGGGTTGACTAACCTAAATCCACACAATTAGCACCCTGAAAGCACAACTGAGTGGTT
This sequence comes from Trachurus trachurus, assembly GCF_905171665.1. Classification (NCBI taxonomy): domain Eukaryota; kingdom Metazoa; phylum Chordata; class Actinopteri; order Carangiformes; family Carangidae; genus Trachurus; species Trachurus trachurus. The sequence goes on along the minus strand of NC_139894.1, from coordinate 17,667,726 downwards.
TTCAATGCTGTGATGTTGAAACAGCTAGCTAAATATTCTATTTACTTGATTCATCTAGATCCCGAGGCCACAAATCAGTGTGTGGCGCGTGTGTGTGTGCGTGTGCGCGCGTGTTCGCTCGTAAGCAAAAGATGGATGAGAGATATACGCATAAAAAGGGAGGCAAAAGGGCAGCTGAAGAAACAAACTAAAAAACACACACAACCTTCACCTCTTGTGTCATTTAGCTCAGAAACTGCAGCTCTTTGTTGCTGTTTTTCTCCTACCAACACAATAAAAAAGAACAGTTCACAAGCACTGCACCAATTTCTGAAGTACATAAATAAATAAATATACATGATGCAGGATTAAAATTAATCTCGCCTTGACTACACGTGGCATCAGTTTCTGCTGCCAAATGATGAGGTGTATTTCTAAAGTCTTGCACAGAAAAGAACGAAAGAACGCTTTCCCCCACTCTTCTTGTGATTTTTATTCTTTTTTTCTAAGACGGAGAGGAGACAAATACCTTGTTGGCAAAATCATATAGTTCTGTGTGCCATGTTTGCCCACGCTTTCAAGTAGACTAAATATCTACTTGTTCTCAAACAGTGTTGGCAGCTGTTTCTCAAATTACTGGAGGATGTGCACGAAAAGCAAAGTCCAGGTTCCAGCAAAAAGAAAGAGCCCACTTACGGAAGGTTGGCAGCACTACAAAAAGCATACTTCCTCTCCACATGATTCTAATTATTGGAAACTTGCTCCAACAATGGCATCCAGAATCTATTAGAACAAACAGCTGTCCGTGACAATTAGGACATAATCATGTTGCATGAGGGAGTGTCTTACTTTTTAGGAAGCCCATTCAAGTTGGTGCCAGATGTTAGGAAAGGCCTAATGTGATTTCATGATAATGCTCAATGCTAAGTTGTTTAGTTACAATATTAATTACAATTAAATATCATTAACGGCTCTTGAATAAATAAAAGTTTTGCCCCCAGTGATAATGACTAACGTGAATGAAACATTAATGTCGAAAGACAAAGGTGACAAACAAAAACAAACATTCACAGAGGATTCAAGGTGAGTGTTTTGCTAAGCATTATCACTTATTTAAAGAAGCTGCCAGAAATCCATAAAGCAAAGACAAGCTGCGGTAAGAGATATCAAGACCAAACAAAGCCCGTTCAGCCAGATAAAACACTGCCTTGAGAAGTATGTACACAGAGATAAAATGAACAGGAGCAATGCATGCCAAGTTCTGCCATATTACAAGCCAGCCAATCCCAAACCCTCCCTCTGGTAACGACCCAGACAATAGGCAGATGGGGCTGGATTCACGGGTTAAAGGATTAGAACTCCGTTATATTTAGATATTGAGGAGGGGAGGCCAAGTGGCTGCCACCACCTTGTCCTTTGCTAGACCTCAGCTCTTTGGGTTTTATTATTCTACATAGCCCCCCCCCCCCCCCCCCCCCGGTCTACCACCCTCAAGAAATAGCAAAGAAGTCAGTGCCGCGTGGAGAAGGACTTGGCTGACAACCTCACCACTTTGAGTGATAAACAGAGACCACTTAGGAGTGAATCAGGGGAGATTGGCTCTGCCATTTCAGATAAGGATCTGCTCGCAGGCACACCTAGACCTGCATAAATCTGTTCAGTGGAGATGCTGATTTGTCATGTCGCACATGTCTTATGTGAAGAAGAAAAAAACAAGAAAACAAACCAAAAGAAAGAGGAAAAATAAGACCCCAGTTGTCCCTATCCCCACTCTACCGGTGTCAAGACTATGCAACATCCACAAAACTCTTGTTTTTGTACATGCTGTTCCACATATGTGAGGTGAATATGCCGCTGTATGTGAGATGATGAGTTAGCGTGAACATGCAAGAGGGAGGTGATTCTAGCAAGAAGGTTGAGACACGGCTGGGTGATTTTTGACTAATCAAATGATGAGTGTATCTGTTTTTGAGTCATCAGTTATGATAATCGTCTCTGTGCCACATGAATGACAGTATTAAGAAGACTCTCAGGCTAGTCTGGTTTTTCAAAGTCATATTAATATGTTAACAATCTAATAGTTTAGATATTAATGGTATTAAAGTATGCATCAACTTACAGTAGATGATAAATCTGCATCAAACTATAACAAAATATCGGTTCTGTTCTCCCACATCTAAAATTAGTTATCCTGCACAAGAACTCTGACAGTCCCAAGGACCAAAGCCTGCTGACCTGTCTGTATGGCTACATACACAAATATAGACATATTCAGACAAGACAAGACAAGACTGAATTTGATTTTTTGTTAATGGAGTCTTAAGCTTGATCTATTTTGAATATATTCAGTTAAATATGCAACAATAAAGATAACTGAACATTAAATATGTTTTCATTTCACTCTCAGCAAAACTTTGCAGTATAAGAACCTTTTCTAAGGCATAAAAAAGATGTTAAAGGATGAGAAAGAGCTTTTTGTGTGTTCATGTAGACAGTTTGAGAAGACACTTAAGTTGGAAAACTGAAGATAACAAATCCCTGGCGTCTTTAAACAATTCCACATGATTTGTCAGTTGTATTCATGCAGCAATAAGAAAAAGAAAAGTAAAGAAAAACAGCATTATTTAGGTCATGATTAATTATTGTTGTTGGAATACATGTATATTTATGATTATAATGCATATTTCTTGTGTATTCATGTGCTATATTAATATGCATATTTCTGGCAATAAAGATTATAGTGGGAACATGCAGATTTATAGTTGCCATGACTTGTGTGAAATATACTGTAGCAACAGGCCAGACTCCTGATCAGTATTTGCACTGTAATGATGCTCATGCGGGAAAGAGCAGAGAACAGAGTGAGACTTACATTCACAGAGGAGATCTTGCCAAGTTGACAGCCCTCCTGCAAGGACAGAAGAACAGTCATTTCACATCCCTGTCTGACTCTAACTTCTTAAAGCCAGTCAGAGTTCACAATTGACAAGCTCATAGGTTTTCAGGGGTTTAAAGTCTTTTTTTTTCTTTTTTAAGTTGGAATAGAGATTCAGGATACATATTGATTTTTTACTCAGACACAGGGTTTGTACAGTGCATTTCTGTGCTCTGTTGGCACACCAACAAACCCGGTTGCAGAGTACACACCCTCTCCTCAGAAATGTAAAGAATAGGGCAAACCTGACATCCTGACAACACAAGCCATACAACTGACACTTTGATAAAGATGTTTTCTCTGCATGTCAGGGAGGAAAGTGAACAGAATATCAAATGAAGCATCAAAAATTAACAATAAACAGCGACAAGCTTCTAAATTGGGAACAAAAGACACCCGCAAGCCTGCAAAATAGCATCCTCTCTCTGGGGACTGAGATAACTCACAGAGAGATAAGAGTATTTAATTTTTAATCACTAATTTTGTTTTCTTTGTACTGTGTATAATAATCTGAGTACATGACTTGATTTGCAAAGAAAATAGAAGGAATCTGGCAATGAGGAGCCACTTAGACAGGGGAGAAGCGGAGAGGACTGCTGAGGTGGAACGGTAAAACAATGAACAGGAAACAAGTTCATGTCAACAGATTATCCTGCCATAATTGTTCACCGAGGGACACAGCTACTGACTGAGCGATAGAGCAGTACACCCAACACTATTCATCAAACACAAAGTGGTGCTGCATGGTGGACAACTCAAATGATTTTAAAAGCAACATCTCCAGACTTCTGACAAAAAGCAGCACAGGAAAACAGTAGGGTTGTGTATTATTTATAATAAGCAATGTTTGTGTGGAGACAGGAATATTTTTATTTAAGACCTTCATGGGGGTAACCATTGAATCATCTCATTTCCATGAAGTATCTTGTTACACAAATTATGCATATTGTATATTTCTGAATGCGCTGGCAACATTTTCTTAGAAGAGAATCAACATGTCATGTCATGTTTGTCTCTTTGTTAGTTGTTTAAAAGTTAAATTTTTCTGAAGAAAAAAGTATCATTTTTAGTAGTTACTGTATAGCCATAATGGTACTGCACTGCTCTATGCCAAAATCTATTTTTTAATGTTGGGCTGAAAAAAAAGAAAAGAAAAAAATGTTATGTTGGATGTTTCATATATTCACTTAAATTCACCAGGTACCCAGGACAATGATTTCTAATGAATAAAAGAGCTGCTCTGTGCCTACTTTATATGTATCACAAACACTGAACTGCCCTGCTACAGTGTGTGACTCCTGCACACAGCTGGTAGTCTGCTCATGAAATAAATATAATTATTTTGTCAAGGGCTCAGTCACAATATTCAAGAAGAATTTGAAAAATTCAAAGTAATTATGGTGACTACACGAGGGACTGATTCACAAAAGGAATGCAGAAAATATATATTTTTTTTAATCTAGGTTTTTAAAAACAAGTGCAGAAAGTGCATATAGGCCCAATCTGTGCCCATGTGGACTGACTGTTCTGCATATGTAGACATATAGAGGTTATAATATCCACATAGATCTTAAAATCATTGACATAAGCTATCACCACTACTGACAGTATGGCTTGAGCTGCTATAGCACTATACTATAAATAACCTCCAACCCTAACCCTTTTTCGTCACATTCGCATTTTTGAGCGCACCAACATTTGTCAGGTCTTGTTTGAGGGGCGGCTCATTTGCATCCACTGACTGGTCATTTAAAGCAGGATTTTTAGTTGAGGCTGCCATCAGGCAGTTGTTTCTTCTTACACTAATGTTTTATTCAACATCTCGTGACACATACTTCAAGTTAGAGACCTTGCCAACCAATTAAATATATGATAATGTACATGAGGGATCTGAGAAGGTGACCTATGGTTGTCTCATATTTAGATGACATTCAAAACAATAGTTGTACATTTGATTGCTGGAGACCACAACTGTGTGAGTTTTTTCTCTCTTTTCTCCCCCCTCCTCTGTATGGATTGGTCAGTGACCTTCTCTCTGTGCGTACGCCTCTCCAACTAGCTGTTTCAAAGCACCCACATGCAAGCCTGGGAGAGAGTTATGCTTAAGATAAGTGCATTTGTTGGTGAACCACATCAAAGTACAGAAGGATGTCTTAGTGAGCAAAGGCAGTGGAGCTCGAACCAAGCCTTTGATCACCACAGGCACTCTGATCATTAAAATATTGGATAAATAATTGATTAAAAACACCAGACCTTATTGTGCTCTGTTTCTGTATCCAAATGTATCCCATTTTTTGAGCACAGTGGCTGCACAATGAATAAATAGTGAATGTAGTAAGTGAAAGGACCATATACAACATCCTGTAGTACTGTATGGCATAAACAGAAAATTGCATATGTTATTGTTGTAATTCTCTGTAAAAGTGAACTGGAGTACAGTCTTTGAGTTTGCCAGCACTGAGTTCCAGTATGTACCGGAGGCAGGTTGAATTGATGCAGCAACCTTTCTTCTCCAGTGAGGGTCAGAGCAATGGTGTGGCAGGTTGGCAGAGAGGTAGAAGGACTGGGTAATAATCAAAAGGCATAGTCAGAAGGTAGGTAGCTATGGGTGCTTTCCAGCTGTGCGTAGGTGACTGGAAGGCAGCTAATATTACATCCACAGCTGAAACTAAGCCTGCAGTGTGCAGGAGGAAGACAATAAGCCAACTGTGGGTATATGAAGGATATTAGAACAACTTTTCATCAGCTTGTGTACATATGACTGTTAATCAATCTCTCTCTGTACATATACATTAACATTAAGGGTATAAAATAAATGCAAATTATTCAATATATATAACACTATGCATGACTCTCAGAATGAGAAAAAACAAAACAAAAAAACCTTCATTGAGTTCATTGTCTATAAATTTGATTACGCTATAAGGTTAAGTTAGGTAATGTAAACTATTGATAACTAATGTATCATTTTTGTCATTTTAGAGGATTATCTCACAGTCAGACCAACAAAATGTAAACTCCATCATGTACAGAAGGGAAGGTAAAATACAGAACGAACAGAAACTCGCATGAGGAGGTGTGGTTTTCAGTAAGGCAAGTGCACAGAGAGGGAACTTATTATTTAATGCAAAATGACCAGTGGTGCTTAATCTAAAGTTTGGGTTAATATTCAAGAGGCAAGACTTAAGTTCATATTGTCAGTTTCTGATTTCAACTGTCTCTGTACAAATGGAAAAAAAAAAAAAAAAAAAAACACAATAATCATTGTTGGCAGGCTTTGTACTTCAAACTACGAAAGAGAACATATTTGTACACAAGCAAGAAAATAACCAGAGGTGCAGGCATCTTTAAACACACAACCAGTCAAAATTACTACCCTGGGATTTTCAAGGTCTTGTTATAACCATTTTTCTTTTCTTTTTGTTGCGATTTTTTTCTGACCTCTGTGAACTTGATGGCACTGAAATCTGCCGACGTGAGTTTACTAAGGAATAAGAATTAATTAGATTTTCCCTATTCTCATTTTCAGCAATTACTACCACTTGTGCAAAATTTGTGTTGGCTTTCCATAGACCGATTCTACTATATTATAATCATACAGAAAATTAGACCCAGTGTTTAACCATCTTTTTTCTCTTTCAAATATGCCCTTGCTGAATTGGTTGACCTCTGCACTCTGTTAGCAGTGGCATGGTATCGCAATACAAAGCTTTGTTTAATCTCTTCTATTATTACTGAGTTCAAAGTTTTAAAAGAAAAATAAAACTGGTGAATCAAGGCAACAGACTGCAGTTTCTGAAAACAGATTTTGGAGTGTATGATGTGATAACTTCAAGCTACACTGAAAGCCTTAAAACCGCTCATCCCTGGGGTCCTTGTGCTCCTAATAGTTTAAAGCTAATGAGATCTGCTGCTCCACAGTCTCTGTAGCCTCCCACATAACAGTTTATTTGGTAGTGTAAACACCTTTGAAGGTGGGGAGAAGCACAGAGCAAGGTAAAACAAGATTAGAACCATGCTAGCTAGCCACAGTCTCTTAAGCTGCCAAAGTCTACCCTTGCGTATTTCAAATTCCTTATGACACAGGGTTCACTGGTGAGGCTCACTATAGTTTGCGTCTGTTCAATTCAACTGGTCTCTCTGCAAGAAGTTGGTGAAAATAATGGTCAAGGAGGACTTGTCAGGACTGCTCTGTATTCCAGAAATGTCAACGCGGCACCACAGTCCATGACTTAAGCTGCTTGAAGAGGGCCAGGGGAGAAAAGCATGTGGCCCGCTATCAAGTGGTTATCCCAGCGGATGAGATGGATGTGTCTGAATTTATCAATAGGAAGAAAATGGCAGCTTTGTCAGGTGGCCGTGTCACAATCACACGCATCCAGACATATGCACGCATAATACAAATATTCACAGTGGAAAACTTAGACGTGAATGCCATCTGCTCATGTATGCATGCACTAGAGACACGACTGTCTCAGCCAAGAAACAGTGGGCAGAGTTCAAATTTACATCCCTTATATTTCTGGCAAACGCAGCATGTCTTAGACAGTGTGATAAAACTGTTGCAAACAAAACACCTCCTCATCAAAAGGGGCTAATAAAGTCTTCAATATACTTAAGTGTAGCCTTAGATAAATAGAATCCCCATTTCCCTCTGCATTGGTGTTCAGTTGTCCAAAGTGTATTGATGTACTTATTGACATTCAATAAAGGGAAACCCTCTCAGCAAACCACACAGAGTGGTGTAAATCCTGTACACTTCTTGAGTGCACACAAGGAGCAACTTTCCTCTAACGCAATTACTAGACAGCAATAATGTCACAGTGTGTTCGAACCAATTTTGATTTACAAGTGGACAACATGTAGCCTTTTCATCAGCTTATTATTATTAAGTGGTCTGTATATGTGTGTTTCCCCTGGACAATCCCCCCATCTTGCCTCACTCTTAGTGCGGTATTGATCCTCCCAGTGTACTGGCCCCTCCTGATTTCATTAGACTAGCTGCTGTTAATTACTCCACACTCTAACCTTTTGCTGTTTCATTTGGACCGACAAATTGGATGAATTAAAAAAAAGGTTGGGTGGGGTGTGTGTGTGTGTGTTGGGGGGTGGGGGGGGGGTGTTTGGGGGTAGCAAAGAGGAAACAAGAGGAAGGAGAGAAAAAAGCTCCCTTGCAGCTGTAGTGGTGGACCCCCCTCCCTCTTTGTGGCGTTCATGTCAGAATCCCAAGCGGCATAATAATTAAAAAAGTTCATCAATGTTCTCTTTGCTCATCAAATTATGCAGAAGGAGGCTACTCCAGTAATTGTTGCAGAGGATTCATTTATGAAAACCATACCAGCTAGATCTAGTATGGTTGTCTGGGGAGTTGGAGAAATACGCCTTTTTCCACCTCTTTATGTATTTGTAAAAGGTTTCTCTGCATCAAGCCGGCTGGTCATTAAAACACACTTTATCCATTTATGCATATTTATTTACAAGGATCATGTGACAGCCTTAACGAACTCCAAAATTTTGTATAACACTGAATCAAGACACAGCACCCGTCTTGACTGACACACCAATTTGTCTTCTTAGTGAAGGTATTAAAACACTATGATGTGACACATAGCTGCAAAGTTATAATTAGACTTCATTTAATATCTTATGTCATGAGATTACATGCGCAGTGCATGGCATCTAAAGCATATTTAAATCACAGGGGATATAATTGATTAACCATATGAGACTGGAAACCAGATGATGGGGATGATGCTTTAAATCCATGTTAAATCAATATAGCCACTTCCTACACATCAAGGGATTATTGACAGAAATTACTACCAGCTGTAATTACTGAGGTAAAACACATCAGATAATTTCTGGCGTGCTGTATTAATGTGTCTTTACTCACAAGTGAGTCAAAAACATTTGACTGCTATGACTGCATTATGTAATCACCTGCTTTAAAGTGGGACAATGTTTCAATGAGGATACATTACCAACCGAGCGAGTGACATTTATAGGATCTTGTGGATCCTTAATATGAGAGATGCCCTTTCCTCAAGGTTGAGTACATTCTAGTTGAAAAGATTCTACATGATGCAGAAGGAGCCATTCAGAGTACTCCCTTTGGCTGAGATAATAACTTCATCATAATTAGCTTGTGGTGCTCAGGAGTGTTGAATTGTCGGTTGCAGTGGGATCTGGGCTGATTTATTGCTTGATTTAATTACGTATCAAAATTCAATTAGACATGCTTTCAACCAAATTCAAAGTGAGTTTTGTCAAGCTGTCCCTTGAAATCAGGTGCGGCTTGAAGGACATCCTTCATAACGCTGTGACATCTAACTTAATAATTATCACTGAGCAAAAATCATCCATGTGCTTAAAAGACGAAAATAGAAAAAAACAAAAAAACAAAACAAAAAAACTGCTATGCCACTTTTGGTGAAATGTGCTTTTTCCCCCCACCATTACTTGTCTCACATCTCAACTGACATCAAACAGCATCAAATACAGCGAAACAGACCTTGATTCAGTAGTGATGTGAAGAAGGTTGCAGGTACTTTACCAAGTGAAGATACATGACAAAATGCTCTTTGAGGTTGACTACTGCTCAGAAAGTGTCTGACTTTCTTTACCCACATCACTCACTACCTGCTCAACCCCTTCTGCACTAGACTACATGGGGGGAAAAGGGAAGCTGTTTTGAATGAGTGTCACATCAGCCTCCAAGAGCTACATTACTCTTTACTACTATGCAAATTCAGGATGTCATGGTGTCTGTGCTAAGAAGTCAAGGAAGGGAAGGATATTTGAGCCGGAGGTCTCTGACTGAAGTGTAGTCCTTTCCAGTACTGTAAATACTATCATTGACAATTTTATTAGGTACACCTTGGTAATACTGTGTAGGGCTCTGTTCGGCCCTCAGAACTGACTTTTTTCTCTCTCCCTCTCCAACCCCCCCCCCCCTTCTCTCTCTTTCTTTTTTTTCCTTTTTTTGAAGCATTGATTCAGCAAGGTGCCAGAAACATTCCATAGGGATTCTGATCTATACTCACTTGACAGCATAGTTTTTGCAGTTTTTCAGTGGCACGAATGCTGTGAACAACCCAGTCCCCCTCCACCCCCCACCTATCCCAGAGGTGTTTTATTAGGCTGTGATCTGGGGACTGTGCAGACCATTGGAGTAAAGTAATTTCCTGGATCACCATCGTGAGACAATGACACATTATCTTGCTTGAAAAAATAAAATAAAATTCTCTTGGAAAAACAGTGGGCTGCACTGTCAATATGAAGGGTTGCACTTGCTCAGCAACAAAAATATCATGAACAAACCAAGTACTGGGAAACATGAGGCATTTGTATGAGGTTTGTTTCCTACAATATTATGTATTCATTGCATCAATGATATTGACAGCAGCCTTTCTTACCCCCACCTAATGTTTTAGTATGCTCGTGTTATTTATTTCTCTTCTTTTTTTTCGGCTTTTCTGTGCAAAAGTATTGAACTTAGTTTTATAATATACAGCAACTTGGCTACTTGTTCTCCTTTGGTTAGCTAAAACAATATGCATTGACATATTGGTATGGCTAAAAAAAGGCGTTTTACTGTTATGTCCATATACAGTATGTGGGGATGCTTAGATAGTGAGCCAAGTCTTGCGCATTGTTTTCTGTCCAAAATCAAACATTGGCAGCAGTTAGAAACCCACTGGTGAGTGTGGTTGTAGCCTATAGAGAGAGAATATGTCACTCTCATATCCCACCTTCTGTACCTTGGCTTGAGTTCTCTGTTGCTTAGTGCAACAAGTTCTCCAATCTGAATGAGCCTCCCATTCTTTGGGCCCTAGTTTCCTAGACCGGGCAAAGTCTAAGTGCAGCGCAGCTTCGCCACGCCAACTAGGCGTGTCCAGGTCCATTTCGCAAGTTTGCTGGACAGCGCAGTCCGACTTACGCCAGCGCAAGCCCGCCCCTCGTCCCTCCTACCGGCGCAAACGGCAAAGGGGGAGGAGAGAGGGCGGGAGGGAGACAGGAGGAGGAGAAGTGGGATTAACACAGCCGATTAGGATCTTCACCAATCAAATGAGCTCCTCTCCTCACCTTTAACTGCGCCGCGGGCGATGCGCACTGCAAGTTTGTCATTTTATACTTTGACATGGACGGAGGAGACAGCGACGCCAGAGGCCGAACCTCTCCCAGGAGGAAACAGCTGTTTTGGTCCGGAGGTCCGAGCTCAGAGTGGCCGAATAATGAGTTTACTAATATCCTTAATCAGGTTTGATCTGATACACTGAGAACCGGTGCTCAGTGTAAGAAACAACAACTAATAAACTAATAAAGAAACTCACATTTATTCATTTCAATTTATTATTCCCTGTGTAAGACAGATGAGAGGTGTACACTAATCACAACATAAACAAACACCATGCGGGATGAAATCAGCGTAAAGGACGCTCTCTCTCTATCTCTCTCTCTCTCTCTCTCTGTCCTCCTCTCTTTTTTCTCTGTGATGAGAGATGCTGAGTATAGGCTATATACTGACTATCTGATACCGAGGCTGTTGTGGTGGGCTAAGAGAGATGATGATTTGTGTTTTGTTTTTCATTACGGCCGCGTGACGAAGCAGTCGCCCTCTAATAAATTAATAAGTAAATAAATAAATAAATGGGATCATCAGGGCACAGTGCGTAGTCTCAACACGGCAGCAAAATGCAGTCATCTACCCTCAGTCCTGCTTGGGACATCCACAGCTGCTTTTCAGTGCCAGTTCGTCCCTGCTGTGTTAATTCAGGTGGAGTTTCCATTACGCTGCCGACAGCCTTTGATCTCTGCTTTGATCTGACGTCAGATGTGACGGGACAATCTATATAGATATAAATTCACGTGTTGATTCCATTAGTTGCATTATATAGTGGTTATTGTGGATATTTATTGCATTGAAATGTGCCTGGAACTGTGTAAATCTGCCTGTGAGGTCTTGGTGACGTGTGTGCACTGCAGGTCAGTCAGCCAAACTTCCACTGCACCTGCTGCGCTCCGCCCTGCGCTGAGAATAGACCTGGTTTGAGGTGGCGAGCTTTCAGCGCAACCTCGGCGGGACATTTTCGCACGAAACTTCCATTGCACCAAGCTGAATCTGTGACGCCTCCCCCTGCTTGCATCAGACCGGCTGCGTTACCTTGCGCCACCTGCGCTGCGCCAGCAAACTAGGGCCCGATGTCTTCAGGTGTGCGGTTATGCTTATGGATCAGTCGTGCTTTTCTTAGATACTGTTGCAACCATACGCCAACCTGGATATTACTAAGAAACTTGACATTAGCTAGTGTGTCTAGATGTCATGGATGACGGGAGTGTACATATTTTTTGTGGAAATCGAGCTTGGTGGGAGCCAGCTTCCAGACTGTTTAATACCTGACTCAATGGTTACATCATCCAACCGCTCACCACCTGAAGCCTTGACCGACCAACCATTCAGGGGTTTGGTCCCAACATCAGTGCTTCAGTGGCGTTTGGACAGTCACCAGGTCACGTTGGACCTGGTCCATCGACCTGGTTCGCTGTTTGGTCAGTTCTTATTTATTTGACTAGACAGTAACTTATCAAAACGCTTCACTTGGGAGGTTAGGGGTGCTTCCGGTCCTTTTGGAATGACTTCCTTTTAACAAGACCTCCCTTCCACAAGGCTGTTTTGGCTTTTTCCCACTCTCTCTCTCTCTCTCTGGACACGTCAAACTTAAGCGGTGCCGTTACTAGGCAACCAGATAAACATTAACACAGTGTGGCAGCATAATTCATTCAGATTTCAAAAAAAGTGCTCACAACAGCACAAACAACTTTGTTTAGTTGAAGAAAAGATTGTTGGATTGCTAAACTTCCTTAAAGCGCTTTCATTGTGACAACAGTGATCACCATGCAATAAACACTGGGGAAAACAAGACAAAACATAGATGACATAATGGTTTCAAACAGGAAACAAACAGCAGCATCTGTCAAAGTCTGTGTTTTGTCAACCAATCCATCCACCCTAACCATTGTTCCTACATCAACTGTCTAGTGTCTACAGCCTACAACACACTTTATTTCCTCCCTTGCTCCTGTCATAATTACTGCAGCCATTAGAGGTCATATGACAATAAAACTTAACTGTGGTTTGTAATAAGCTGCTTGTTCAGACAATCTAACAGTCTTGCTGGGTGATAGAAAATCAGCTGTAGCTTCAGCTTCAGATTGATGCATACCAATATCCAGACCTTTACAACTGATGGCCACGGCGTTATGAATGTGATATTAAAAACACATTTCCTGTTGGCCAGGGCAGAGCAGAGGAATTACAGATGTTACTGGTTCAAATTTGCGGGGTTTGTCCTGCACTGCAGGATCGCGTGATCGCGTGACTTTTCACCACAACTGTTTTCCTCTAGGTGGCAGCACCGTACTAAATACTGCTCAGACGTTTTGGGGACAATGCTGACAGCCTGATAGCCGCGATTAGGAGTGGCGCTGTTCATGATACAGAATACAAGAGGATGAAAGGAGAACTAGCTGCAGACAGTAAATAATATAGTAGCCTAGTTTTTCAATGACAAAATGTAACGACGGCAGCTACAGTAGACTATAGCCCACGTCTCACTCTCTTTTTTCGGTCATCTGTCTCGTCATCTCCAAAATGTGTTTTTAAAATGAGCCAACTACAGTACTACTGTGCAGTAGTGCCGCAGATTTCTCACTCCGCACCTTGTTTGAGAGTGCAGCTGGATGATTTCTTGTGAATGAACGGGTCTGTGTCACTTTGGGGCTGGGCGATAAAACATAGGATAAATAACTTTCCCTCGATAGAAGACGCGGCCGATACAAAGTGACACCGTCAGCCATGCAGCCGGCCTGGACTTTTTATTTTTAATTATGAAGGATCATCTGCGCAAGGCAAAGATGATAGCATCAACAAAACACGGCGTAACACACGCGGCTGTATGGGACAGGCTTTTATTTAATTCAGAACAAACCGCTTAGCAAAAATGGAAAATATAGTCTATAATAATTAATTGATCTGTTGTTTGGCCACTGTTTGAAAATAACCCGAATTATGAGCAAATAATCTGATCCAGAACAGCAGTCATAATCAGACTTCTTCTAAATAAACCTAAACATTAAATAACTGGGTCAGGTCGGACCATGGGGTTATTTTTTCTCTTCTTCTTCACAGGAGAAGAGGAGGCTATGTGCAAAGTACCACATTAACATCTCTATTCATATAACGCCCATCGAAACAGCTGATTTACATGTCGGCCGTTAAGGCAAGGCAAGGCAAGGCAATTTTATTTGTATAGCCCGTTTTTACAAACAGTTTGTCTCAAAGGGCTTCACATGGCATCGTAGCAACATCCTCTGTCCTTAGACCCTCACATCGACTGAGGAAAAACTCCATGGAAACCCTTTTAACAGGGAAAAACAGGAGAAACCTCAGGGTGAGCAACAGAGGAGGGATCCCTCACCCAGGACGGACAGACGTGCAATAGATGTTGTTACAGACAAGAAAACAGTTTACAGTTTGTCACAGAATGTGCGGAATATGGAAATGTTAACACATGGCGATTGGCCATTCACGCGGCTTTGTTCTTGGTTTCGGCCAATCAGCTTATAAGCACATGGCTAATTATCAGCTTTCAACCAATCGCACTGTTTTAATGTGTGTGTGTGAAAGTTATTTTCTTTAGTTCATTTTCGTTTCTTTTGGATTTTTTTTACAACAATGTATTTACGGAAGCGCATTGCATTCACTTGATAAAATAAAATTTAGACACCTTATCTCGTAATTACGAGATCTTTTCTCGTAATTACGAGATCCTGATGTCGTAATTACGAGATCTTTTCGCGTAATTATGAGATCCTGATGTCGTAATTACGAGATCTTTACTCGTAATTATGAGATCCTGATCTCGTAATTATGAGATAAAGAAAAAGGAATGTCTGTAACTCCGCTCTTGTCTCAATTGGAGTTGACCGTCCGTGGTAGTACAGTGGATAGAGCAGTTACCTCTCACACGGGAGACTGAGGATCGAGTCCCGTGGTGTGGCTTATTATTTGCATGATGTTTTTTAATTCGGAATTAATTATTCTGAATTAAATAGTTTGGAATCAAAATATTCTCCTTCGAGTTTACATGGAAATAATAATTCAGAATTGGGGTTAACATGGAAAACACATTAAATCGCCTTTATTTAATTCTGCTTAACGTCTGGGGGTCGGGAAGCGTTCTGATTGGACAGGGGGTACGCGTGTTACGTATTTACGTCTACCGGAAGAAAACAAACTCCATTCTCAGTGTGTGAAGTGAACTGAGCTGCAGCCGCGAGCCGCTCCGCTGCTCCTGAACTTAGAACTGCCAGGATGGCCTTCCCTGGGTGGGGAGGGCGAAGCTCACTGATCGCCTCCCCCGCCTGGCCGCCCCCAGCGGCGGCGGCGGCGGCGGCGGCGGGCTCACTCACCCTCACTGCCAGGATCGCCTTCCCTGGGTGTGAGCCCGGCCGCCGCCGCTGCTCCGGCGGTGATCCTGGCAGTGAGCTTCGCCCTCCCCTCCGGAGCATCAGCAGCAGCAGCAGCAGCGGCGGCCGGGCACCGGGGTCTGTGAAGCAGGTTCATGAAGCCTGGTTGTCCCGACATGACTCACTCACAACACTGCGGCTGTCACGTTATGTTGTGTGTCTTGTAGCCTACTTTTCGGCTACAAGACACACAACATAACGTTACAGTGTTGTGAGTTGAGTCATGTCGGGACAACCAGGCTTCATGAACCCGCTCCACAGACCCCGGTGCCCGGCCGCCACTAGAGCAGCGGCGGCGGCGGCCAGGCACCGGGGTCTTTTATACAGTCTGGCGTGTATGAACGGCACAATCGGTTACGTGGGCCGGTGTGTCCCCCGCCAGCTAATAATGTAGGCTACAGTGACCTAATATACAAAACAAGAACGATATGCCCCACCAAGGATTCGATCCTCAGTCTCCCGTTTAGTTAGCAATTGCTCTAACCACTGCACCACCGTAGCATTCATTTATTGAGACAACAAGAGCGGATTTATAGACATTTCCTTTTTCTTTATCTCATAATTACGAGATCTTTTCTCGTAATTACGACATCAGGATCTCATAATTACGAGATCAGGATCTCGTAATTACGAGAAAAGATCTCGTAATTACGAGATAAGGTGTCTAAATTTTATTTTATCAAGTGAATGCAATGCGCTTCCGTAAATGTATCAATATAATATTGTTTTCGTTTCATTTCGTTATAAAAATCAATCCCTTTTCTTTGAAACAATGAGATTGAGCAGCTAAAACTCAATAAACTCAACCATGGCTTGTCTTATTGTTAATCTGAACGCACATGTATAAAGGGCAGAGTCAAGGCAGCAGATAAATCACAAAACATCAACGCGTCCGTGAGCGCAGCGCACCTCCTCTTCTCCTGTGAAGAAGAAGAGAAAAAATAACCCCATGGTCCGACCTGACCCAGTTATTTAATGTTTAGGTTTATTTAGAAGAAGTCTGATTATGACTGCTGTTCTGGATCAGATTATTTGCTCATAATTCGGGTTATTTTCAAACAGTGGCCAAACAACAGATCAATTAATTATTATAGACTATATTTTCCATTTTTGCTAGGCGGTTTGTTCTGAATTAAATAAAAGCCTGTCCCATACAGCCGCGTGTGTTACGCCGTGTTTTGTTGATGCTATCATCTTTGCCTTGCGCAGATGATCCTTCATAATTAAAAATAAAAAGTCCAGGCCGGCTGCATGGCTGACGGTGTCACTTTGTATCGGCCGCGTCTTCTATCGAGGGAAAGTTATTTATCCTATGTTTTATCGCCCAGCCCCAAAGTGACACAGACCCGTTCATTCACAAGAAATCATCCAGCTGCACTCTCAAACAAGGTGCGGAGTGAGAAATCTGCGGCACTACTGCACAGTAGTACTGTAGTTGGCTCATTTTAAAAACACATTTTGGAGATGACGAGACAGATGACCGAAAAAAGAGAGTGAGACGTGGGCTATAGTCTACTGTAGCTGCCGTCGTTACATTTTGTCATTGAAAAACGAGGCTACTATATTATTTAGCCTACTGTCTGCAGCTAGTTCTCCTTTCATCCTCTTGTATTCTGTATCATGAACAGCGCCACTCCTAATCGCGGCGATATGTGATACATAATCATCAAGTCATAAAGCAAGACAGGCTTTATCATATTACAATAGTTTCTGTGATTTAGGCAGTGTATACAGTAGTTAGTTCTAGTTTAATAGCCTAGAGTTTAAGCTGTGGATTACTGCACAGATCACTGAGTCATCCGCCTGTCGTCCTCCGTTCTCACAGATGCCACCTGGCGGTTGTTTTGGCACATTGAGGCTTTTCATTAAAACCTCTTGTCTCGCCAAAGAAAAAAAATGCCTGAGTCTTGTGCCGTCTCGCGTGGACCACGCGTGAAGTCCGCAAATTTGAACCAGTAACATCTGTATGTCATGGTTCATGTGTTTGCTATTTGGTTCTGTTCAAGTGCAGCTACAAGAAATGAGGATTAGATGTTGCTGCTGGCTGGAAAAGATAAACCCAAAAGGATGGGCAGGAAGACATCAAGTGATTCAAAAACAACATGTTCACTTGGCCACAGAACATTAAAATATTGATATATTATCAACACTGTTTCAATTACTGCTCTACTCTAAAAAAAAATGTGCTGGTCAGCGGTAGAAGGAAGTATTAGTTGTAATATTGAATGTCAACATGTGATCAATCCTAAACTACATCTTTTATGCTCTTTTACACACTACGCTATAGGTTTGAAAAAGTACAAAACACTAATCTGTTAAGTAGGCTGTGGCTTAAAGAATACAACACCCTCTATTGTTGGAACCAGCTGGGATTGATCCATGACTCATCTGCACATGGCAATGGAAACATGGTTTTGTAAGACAAATAAGGATTTTGACAATCTTTGGAAATTTGGTTTTAATGGTCTACTATTAAAGCTTCTACAATATGTCAAAGTTTCGTCCAATTGTCCATGTGTCATATCCAACATAGTATGTTGGATTTTCTCAAGATCGCCACATTGCAAGAGTCTGATCAGGATGCCTTGGATCGGAATCAGTAAAAAGGAAAACTTTGTATCATTTGCATGGAATTCAATTAATGTTGGACACATGTTTAGGAGCCCACAGACTCAGCTGGACAGTGAGTGAACCTCTCAACTCTGCCTGGCTGCATTATGAGTCACAAAGGCTTGACTCACTGTCTGAAGAAGGGAGCTGCATTAACAGGGAGGTGTGTATGATAAAGTGCCCACTAAGTGCACTGTCAAAGAGGAAACATGGTGGAAAGGAGAATGGAAATCCCATTGATGTGTCAAAACTTCAGTTTATCAAGATTTCCCAGTAATGTGAATTGTTCATCCGTTTGATCTTTCTCCCACTGAAACGCCTGACAGTTTCCTTCATTGAGACTGGCAGAGGCATTGTCCATAGATTGTGATGTGTGATGACATATTGTATCGGAGGCTGGCGTTTGAAGCAAAGCGCCTGAATCGTTGTCATTCACTGACAAACACGCAGCACAACGATGATACTGATTAATGATTCTCAGAACGTTTATGGAAATGATCTCCTGAAAACTGGGAGTTGCTTCTGACTTAAATTTAAACCCACAACTGATAGCCAAATGGTTAGCTGTAATATCATTCAGCTAATTTCATCTCAGTTTCAAAGTGCATTCGCTGTCACTCTCCACATATCACCACCAGCATGAGGATTTCACAAAGACGCCTGTGAAACATTAACACTCCAAACGACTGTGGCCTGGTTATAAATTTCAATGAGAGCTCCAGAACAAGAAGTGATAATACTAGTATTATTACATTATATATCACATTAATGTTTCTAATAATAACAATCCTCTTTCTACTGTTGAGGGGTCTCACTTCAAAAAGACTTCCTTAGTATTCCTGGTACGTGGAATCTGATCACTATGCAGAGATCAATTTATATTAAGAGATCAAATTTATCATAGAGATAACTGGAATGATTGCTTCTACCTATGTAGTAGATCACAACCCTAACTTCTGAAGATGTTCCTGTATCTCAGAATAAAAGAAGCCTACTGTTAAATCCCTAGTTAGATCATCTTATATCTGCCACTTTTTAGTCCACTTTACAAAAGTTATAATTACAACCATGAAAGAAACATGTCTTCCGCACAAAGGTGTTGAAACATTCGATATAATTATAAAGGTGCTGTATATTATTCCAGCTGGACCAAATCTTTAGCATTACAACAGTTTCAGAATTAGCAACACATTGTTCTTTTTCACAGCTCCTAAGTATATTTTGAGTGTTGAACGATGCTGTCGAGTGACTGTGAACACATCTTTTCCTATTGTTAATGAGGTGTTTTTTTTCTGTGGTGTATTTTTCCTTTTAATCATCCACTCCCTTCTGTGGAAAAAACTAAATAAAGGTGGTGCAGGTCGTAAGGATGCCCACCCACAATCAAGTGTTCACACCTCCCTGCGTAATAGTAATAAAAGCAAAAGGACAGACACTATAATAAGCAATATGATGCTGCTTAATTACATAAACATTCAATGGATGTGGGACACAAGAACTACTTTGACCACTCCTGCTGCAGTTGAAATATTAACAGTCAACATACTCAATATTCAGGAAGAGACAGTGCTCCTTCCACCATCTCCAGTGAGACCAAAGCCAAGTTCATGAATATATTCTCAGGTAATCCATATGAATGGGAAAGCCAAGCAAGACACGCACTCACTGTCTTTGGTTGCAGAAAATCCTCTTCTACACAAACGCTCATCTACATATTGCCGACTGAAGAAGGTAAGTAGTATTTCTTAAGACGTGGTAAAAATGGAAAATTAAATACTGGGTCAGGGCATCATTTTCCTGCTATGTTCACAAAATGGTAACGTCTTTCTATAGCATCCTTTTTTCATAAATATCTTCCCCCATCTGACAACTTGTTACTGTAACTGTCAGCTCTTGAGAAGGAACACAGACAATCCTTCTTGCAAAGCCAGTGGCACAGTCTTGGTAAAACATTGATTAAGCACAGAGACCAGGCACACAGTCATATCCCCATTTGCTCCACGCATATCTTCCTCAAGTATGTTGATGTCAGTTTTTCTGGCAGCGCAGTCAGTTAAAAGTGTGCCATTGATGTAATTCAAAAGCCACAGAGCACAGAGCTGTCTGTCTTCCCCCAGCCTGCCTCAGCCAATTGGGGTCCATCACCATCACCAAAACAAACTTCTCCTCACTGCCAGGGTAATTTTTTTCTTCTCCTCCTCCACCACCACTGAGCACTAGTCATATTAATATCTTTGTAGAAGGCGAATGTGTGCACTAGGAGGCTGGTCCCATGTGCTTTCTTTTTCCCAAACCTCTTGCTGTTTCTCTGGCCACAGCCAAGTACATTAACATATGTTCTCACAGTGCACAGTGCTACTCTGCATTGGTAAATGCCTTATTACAGCAGGACCTGTGCTCTTCCAGTGAATATCCATAAGTAGTAAAGCACAGCCATATCTGCCCACTCATAACAGTAGGGATGTGTCTCACATGACAGGGGGCTCCTTAACATTTAGTCAGAGGCCCTCTTTTTGAAATTGATATTCCTCCCACTCACAGTAATGGCGGGTGGTAATAATGACAAATAAAGGCAATATTGTTACTGCATGGTACACACTGAGCGTAATAAGGTCATCTGGTGGTTATGTTTTTTTTTTGTTTTTTTTTCACCACACGCATTTATGCCTTTTTAGCATGCAGAGTCAAATTCTCTCAGTATGACTTACATCTCCAAAGACGACACCAGTGTGAAATATGCAAAGGCAGAGGGTGAGAAAAATATCCTGAGCAAGGCAGCATGTTCTTGCCTAGGGATCTTACAACTAGTAATAATTTCCAAACTCCGATTTCCTTTTATCAATTCCTTTTTTAAGTTATTTTTTCCACTGTTTTTGTTATTTCTTTCTGTCTGAAGCAATGGCATTTTCAGAGATCTTGAAATCTGTGTCACAAAAGTGTGTCCTTTTACACCTGGAGCGAAATTGGGAGATGACACTTACTACTGTCTAAACAGTCTTTTGACATCAACGCGCAAACTACAGTGTGCTGAATAAAGCAAACTAACAGGAGGGAAACTAATGAGGCACAGTGAGACACCTCGCAAATCGCAGGATATCCTTGACAAGGTATCAGATGTTTGTCATTAATTTAACTGATACAGTAAATGCATAGGCTTAATACCTAAACAACAGCCGCAAAAAACAAGTTGCGATGGAATTGGATAAAAAAAAAAAAAACACTGAGCATTTAAATAGGAATAAGACATGTAGCTTGATTAGCACCTGCACTGAAAGTGTTTCTTGATGGCTACAAATGGTGAAACTGGAGAACAGACGGCACATCGACAAATCTGCAAATGCAGTTTGCTGGTAATTATATTGATCCTGCTAAAATACAACTTGAGAATGTGCAGATATCACCTGGTCACTGAGTTCATAAGCTCGCGGTCATTGGTTTATATATATTTTTTTTTTTCAGATTTATTTTTCATTTCTAATTTGGGCGATCTTTGTTCTGTCTGCCAGAGACACAGTTGTGCTGTGTTGATCTGAAGACAGACTCTAAAAGAATGTGTATCAAACACCACAGAGAACTTGTCTTACTGTTGCACAAAGAACCAAGGGCTGGTATCCATGTCATCCCGCAGCACTGCACTGATTTATAATGGTTGGGAGGGAAAAAAATAAGAGGCCAGGATACATCACTGAAAGATGAAGGCATTGAATAATACTTTGCTCATGAATAAAATCATTAAAAGAACCTCTTTTATAACTTAGGCCATAACAATGAATCTTGAACATTTTATGATTAATGCTTTATCTATAAATTAAAGGTTTTGGATTTCAAAGGTTTTATATTTATATATTTATTTATGTTTTCAGTTATTCATTATTTTATTCTACTTCTGACAGACCAGATCACCTGAGGACACAAGTTCTGTTTGCTTTAACTTCTATTTCTTAGACAATCTCTTTTGGGCTGCACCATTGTGCAAACTAATGAAGCCTCAAAGGCTTTGTTTAAGTCATTAAACATGGAAATCTAACTACACAGTTTTCTTCTAATGGCAAACAATTACATGACAACAACTTTGCCAGCAAAATCAGTGACATGAATGAAAAATAATTTAGGTTGCATTGTTTATGTTTCAGCATTGGGAATTTCATGCCTGTCCAGGTATAAGCAATGATTGACTGGTCATACATACAAATATGGGAATATGAATAACCTCTGTAACCCTGGTATACTGATATAATATAAGCCACATTTATTTTGTAGCTATATGGCTGAACATATGAATGACTCTAATTAGCTATGTTGCTGTAGAATAGTTGTCAAGCCACCACATCGCTGTGTCCTGACACATAAATCCTCAACCTTAAAATGTTGTTTTTAAATTCAAAGTAATTTAGACGTCTCACTATCCTCATTTTTTTTTACATCATAGATCCATACTGCATTTATCATTGCCTATGCAATAGTCCCATTTATTACCTCACAAGCACAAATACAATACAATCATGTTATACTCATTATTTCCAGTATTTCCCAACCTGCAGGTCTGCTGAACTTTTAAGAAGAGGCAGATGGATGGATCCCAATGAGTCATCCTGCACTAGAAGAGCACAATTTCCAAAATACACAAAATTCAGGAGTCATGTAAGTCAGTTTTATACTGTATATATATAACCCAATATAGCAAACTGCAGACTTGCCTTCAGGGCACTTACAGTCTGTACACCATGTCTCGCCCTCTATCCTGCACATATACATAGACAATATAGACTTGGCATGATATATTGACAAGATACTGGATGATTTATGTAGCATAATATTAATCTCATCCATAATTCATCATTAGGAGACATTGCTTTACTCACTTTAGACTTCTTCTTAATTTAACAGTGGGCTACCCGTAATAATCTCACTTTCAGATATTAAAGGGTTATTCCGGTGTACATTTAACCCATGGTCCAACGCACCGTGACACAGAGTTAGACGGGAGCGTACCTATGTTCCCCTGGTCCTGTGTTCCCCAATCGGGGAATATAGGACCCTCTTTTTGAAAAAGCGTCCTATGTTCCCCGTTTTTCCCCAAAAGGGTCCTATGTTCCCCGGTCCCAATACATACTGGGGAACATAGGACCCTTATTCTGAAAAAAGGTCCTATGTTCCCCGGTAATAGCGGGGAACATATTAGGACCCTTTTTCAGAATAAGGATCCTATGTTCCCCGCTGTTGCTGGCCGATGGACTCTCTCTATCTATCTGGCCTGTCTAGCCTCTACCTAGTCTTTTTACTAAGCTTAACCAACTCCTTTCTTCATTGCCTAAACCCAACCAATGGGACAATTACACATCTCACTGAAAGTCACAACTCAACTTCTCACTCAAAAATAGGCAAGTCACTCACAACTCCACTTCCAGGTATGGGTACGAAAATTGCATGTTCCCCGGTCCAGACACAGCGGAGAACATAGTACCCTTTTGTAGAAAAAGGGTTTTATGTTCCCCCGTCCCATACAAAGTGGGGAACATAGGACCCGGGGAACATAAGAGTGATACCAGTTAGACCCCCCCCTCGAGAGATTAAGTCTGCTAACCGCTAGCTTCTCTAGTTGTAGCAACTTTAGCAAAGACCACACCATAACAAACAGCGTAGTCTATTTCTCCATGCGCAAACCGCGTTCAAAAAGCCACTCATAGCCACAAACAATGCTCAGAACAATACCAAACATCATCAACAGTACAAACAGGGTCCCAGCACATAATACGAGGCATTAAACATCTGTTAGCTTTGCCTGTTTTCTATTGAAAAGAGACGAAAACAACTCACCCACTCTCCTCCTGTTATACGTTATGCAGCAACTTTCCACGTCCAGCATAGTATCCAGGCACTGACAAAACACGTCTGTGTCCGACTGGCAGCACAAACATTCAGTTTCAGCGGTCAATGGCAGGCAGTGACCACAGCCAGTCCACTCAAACCCCCCAGGCCCAGCACCTACACTCCACTGACATCTCTCCCTCTTTCACTTTTCTCCTCCATTTCCTGCAGCTCTTCTTCGGTAAACTAAGTCTCAAACTGACAGGGGCGCCCATTGAAATGAAAGCAGTCATTGTTGTTCTCAAACTCCATGCCATGTTGTCCCTTCTGTGATGTCTGCTTCACTATTATGTCACAGGCAGTCTCTTCTGGCAACAAACGTCATCCTGTTCTCGCGTGACGTCGCGTCTAATCTCGCGCTTGTTTACGTGATTTTCTCCCGCAAATATCTAAAGTTAGAAATGCCCAATTCCATTCATCTCCCTGTGAACACTCGATAATAACTTTTATAAACTGATAGGCAAGATACATAGGAACTTTGACTGCATTGCATGAAGTAATGATCACACATTTTCATCCTTGAGCTGCGGGACTGTACTTCACTCCGTAATCGCTTCCACGCCATCACAGAAGGGACAACACGGCTGAGTTTATGCCAACTGGTTTCATTGGATGGGCGCCCCTATATCAGTTTGAGACCGAGTTTACCAAAGAAGAGCTGAAGGAAATGGAGGAGAAAAGTGAAAGAGGGAGAGCTGCCAGTGGAGTCTAAATGCTGGGGAAGTGTTCATGTGTGGTCACTGCCTGCCAGTGGCCGCTGAAACTGAATGTTTGTGCTGCCAGTCGGCCTTGGACGTATTTTGTCAGCGCCTGGACGCTATGCTGGACGCGGAAAGTTGCTGCACAATGTATAACTGGAGGAGAGTGGATGAGTTGTTTTTATCTCTTTTCAATAGAAACCAGTCATTGATGCCTCGTATTATGTGATGGGACCCTGTTTGCACTGTTGATGACGTTGGGCGCTGTTCTGAGCATTATTTGTGGCTATGAGTGGCTTTTTGATACCGGTGGAGAAATACACTGCGCTGTTTGCGGTCAGCAGACTTCATCTGTCGAGGGGGGGGTCTAACTTGTCACGGTGCGTTGAAATATCCCTTTAAGTATCTGATTATGTTGCTTGTTCATTGTTTTCCTAATGCACTTTTGTACATATGTGAATCATCTCAACTCTATTGATGTCCACAGCACAGTGACATTCAGCTCTCCTTCTGACTCTCTTCAGTCCAGTATGAAGTTCTCTTGTCTTGTCTTTTGGTGTTAAAAACTTTTCATTTCACATAACTTAGCCCACACAAGCATTGTTTATAAGGTCAATAGCTCAGCAGGCGCCTATTTGCCACAGCATTATAATAGGACTACATGTATTTTCTCTGTAGCTTTTGCAGTCTTTCAGTAAGATTTAACCACATTTAGCTGAAAATTATGCTTTCAATCACCAGTAGTGGGATTTTGTCAGCACCTCCAAAGTGCTGCTTCATATTGTGTTAATATATATATTTTTTTTGTATACTGATAAAGATCTGTTTGTACATGTATTGAACATCTCAACATTCATAAAGAACACATTAAGATAAAAAGGATTTTGAAGTACTTTTAAAATTATGTTCTGTTACTAGTTCATTTTTGACCCCAAGCAGTGCAATCCTACTTTGATGTTCCGCCCTCTGGCTGTGAGCTTACAGTATAACTAACCAGGAAAAGGCCAAAGCTCTATCATGTCATCACTCTTTTGATGGAAATCACCTGTTAGGGACATCTGTTAGGGGATCAAGAAAACACTAAAGTGCCAGACAGAAACTACTTTGCCAAAATTTGCTGTGCACTATGCACATCATATGAAGTTTCAAAACACATAACATCTTCAAAGAAAATTCAAAAGTAATTTCAGCCAATAATACAACCAATCTTGTTGTGGGTGATAGGTGTCAAGGTCTGGCTCATGTTAACAACAAATCAATAATGATGTGCAGAGGAATCTTGCTGTAGAGTTGTGTATGTTTTAGCCCGAGCAGCAACACCTTAGCAAAAAAACAAACATACAGTAAGAGACCTTGACACATTGACCTAAAACAGTAACTGAATGGTAAGTTTATTCACTGAAGTGTGGGTGGTTGACACAACATCAGTTAATGTGAGAAATGTCACTGTGCAAATGACTGGACTGTCTGTTATGCATAAAAAAAATGCAACCTACAACTCCTAATGAATTGCATTACAAAGCCTATATGTCATGGATGTATTAGTGTATAGTCGGTAAGAGAGATGGAAGAGTTACTTACTACGCAGAACTGAAATGTAAGCTACAAATCTTTTTTTCCTGTCATTTAGATGAAATTGCTTGGAATTTTTATGCTAAAAAGTCACAACCACACAGACAGACTTTACGTCTTATATTCCTCCCACTACTCAGCACTACATCAGCGGTGGCAAATTGCTTTTCTCCCAAGCCTGTTTAATGAATGAACCAATCATGCATTAATGGCACAATCTATAGAGGAATAGTCCATGTTTGGAAACTTTCCCCATTCAAGACACAGTTTGCAACGATTTGGGATTGCACGTTGACATTGCGAAAGAGAAGTGAGCAGCAGGGAAGAGGAGTTATTGATGACATTTCTCCCAGCTAATGGTATAGCTTCCTATGTCCTATAATGTTATAACTTCCTGCAGCATTTAACTATTCCATGGAAAGCTGGATCTTTATATAGAAATAGCTTTTCAGTGTAGATTAGATAGACATATATGACCTAAATGTGCAGTTGATTGTGCCTTGTTTGTGCCTTCTATGGATCTTATGCATGTTACACAGTTGTTGACAATAACACATATATCATTTCCTCATTAATGTTAAATTTGTAACGCTGTTATCATTACCTGCACTCTAATTTTCATCTAATATATCCTTGATTGAAATGATGATGATTTTATTATAATGAATGTCTGTTTATTCACATCTCTGCAGTGACATTCCATTAATTACAGTGTGACTGATTTAATTCACACACCCGTACTATATCATTTACCTCTTCCTCAGGTCGGGCTGTCAAAACTTTGGTTGTGACACTCACTGATATTGTGACATACATTTGTGGACTTTTTACTGCATGTCTCAGTTTCAGAACTGTTGCACCCATTGTACTAAAACAACAGGCCACACGTGACAATGCAGCATTTTAAAAGTGCATTGCTTAGCCTTTGTGAAATCCATATGAACACCTCAAGTAAGACTGGTGAAAGTCACATTTTTGCCCGCCTTAAAAATAGTCCACATCATTATGGGAGACTCTGGGACTTGGTATTATCCACGGGTCGGTCTAAGATGCTTATACATGAGCAATCTAGGGGACCAGGCAGCTGGACTGCGGTCCTGGAGCACACAATGACTTCCCATTAATAGGTCTGGGAGCGTCAGGAGAGCCCACCCTGAGCAGAGATTTCCACATGGATATGGCCTATGGCACAGGGGTACCTGCCCCCAGCCATCTGCACTGATTTGACAAATGATTCTATATCAAAGGCCTCTGCACTGATTTGGGTGGTAATTGATTGGAAGTGAGGCCTTCAAATCCCTGATTGGTTTAGCTGGATGTAGGGGGGAGATAGGCTGTGGGAAGTAAGAGGGAAGGACAAGCCAGCATGAGAGAGAAAGAGCAAGACACACAGAAAGAGAACATTCAGGAGGTCTGGGAAATACACAGAACTCTGCCTCATTTGCACTTTGAGAGAATTCATAGAGACTTTGAGAGAATTCATTCAATATGCAATTCCTACACACCTCTCTGTGTTTCTGTTTCTGTTTCTAATGCAGCTGTCAGTATATCCAATTTGTTAGTGTGTCCATGAAGATTGGATTTCACCATTCAGAAAGAAGAATTTGGTTAGAAATGGAATATTATTGATTTGTTCCACATGAAGGTGTGGTCTGATGCAGACATATGAGCATAGCAAGTTGGTTGTGAGGGGGCATGGATTATATATTCCTTCATCAATTTCCCCTGAATTTTTCATGCCATTAACCCTTGTTGTGGAAATCTTGTGACAAGGGATATAACATCAAACACGGAGGCTAGCAATTGTTAGTGATTCCCATGAGGATTATCTAAACCTCATAAACCATTACAGGAAGAGCAGCGCAACACATTGATATGAATGATGGGATATGATGAATGTTTACCACATCTGAGGAATGTAGTGTGTATGTCTTTAATCATTTATGTCAGTCATAAATCTGAAGGTTTGATTATGTCATCCAGAGGTTTAAAGCTATTATACATACTGTACTCCTCAGTGAGATTGAATATGGTGGGGAATTTTCTGCTATGAATCCAATCATATTTATCATACACTACAGCATTGCACGTGTGACCTAAAAATTATTTATACTTAAAGAGCAGATGTAATGCTGCGACCAGCCCTTCAAGTCATCCAGCCACTCATGTATGTAACACGGCATGCTGGACGTTCTGCAGATAAGCCAGGGCGCTGTGGACCCCTGTTGATGCCACTGTGACAGTGATGCTACGTATATATAGGCTTACTGCTTTTATTACACGGCAGGCTGGCTGCGCCGCATACCTTTTGCCATTTGACACAGACATGTGCTGCTTGCTAGTGACAGATGCTGCACAGTACTGGTCCCAGAGGTCACAGATGACCTTTTGGATTGTCTTTTTTTCAGTCACAAAGCATTATTTGTTTGACGATGGCCACCAATGCAACCTGAGGCAGCCTGATGGAGCCGTGGGTTGTTGCTGCTTGTCTTCTGAGATCACATTTACCTCCAACAAATTGTGTGCATGTATATGTGAGAGGGGTTGAGTGAGTGAATGCGTGCGTCGGTGCACTTGCATGTGCAAGCATGTGCATGTACATGTTGAGGAAGATTCCTCACCAACCACCCATAGTCTGCTTGATGCCTTTAACTAAGCTTAATTGCTGCATGACTAGCCTCTTGTTTGGATGCCAGAGGGATTTTCTTTTATTATACAGAATGAATCATCATTAAGATGTGCTTATTCAGTGGCCTTTCCTTGGCTTAAAAAATGCTGTTGCACACAGGATCTCCAAAGCACTTTATCTGCGGCAATCAGCGTGTTTACATTTGTATTCCAGTGGAAACTTTGTAGGATAAAGTCTGCTTCAAGAAGCAAGGTGCCTGTCTAGCATTTTCATCACTCAACTCTTACATTGTTAGGGTGACATTTCACTGGAGAGGTTCTCATTTTATGTGGAAAACAAAAGTTGTGAAATGGCATCCAGCAGTGGCACACTTTTAGTTTACCTTACCAATTTCAGTCCTAGCAGGAACAGGGTGCAGTGCAGGCCCCATACTGTCAGAGGTGCTTGATCCCCACCCCCATCCCTTAGCCTCTCCATCTGTCACCTAACTAGATTGCGCTGTTCACACAGACACATACACGCATGCATGCACACACATTCTAACACAATTATATTAGCCAGAACGCCATCCCCTATCTCTAGGAGTAAAGTGCTCACAACCAACCATTTAACATTGTTTTTGTACATAGGGAACTCTAGGGGAAAAAGGTGCTTCACTGAGACAGTTTGTGAATTTCTGTTTACCACCTGTGCAACAAATAGTTTATGTACAGAAACATGTATGTATGTGCACATCACTGTTCACATTAAATTCCTATCCTGTTGTGCTATAATGAGATACTGTTATTCATGCTGTATATGCAGAAGAAAACCTTGTGAAAAACTGACACAATTTTCTACCGCCTGAAGCCTAGTGTCAGAAATATGATCTTACCCTCACCTCTTACCCTGACTGCCGTACTGTAATGATGCTCTGAGGTGAGCACACTCATCAATTATTCACAGAATGCAAGATTTTTGCTCTTTATCTTCTCGCCAGCTAGAGGAGACCATTTAATAAAAAAATAGATGAGAAAATAAAGGAAAAGCTGCTTGGTGGATGAATAAGAGAGTTCGCGGTGGACAGACAATGCTCTCCATGTGAGTTATAATTGTGGTTTAACAATGTGTGGACCTCTGGGATTTTTCAGTATGCAATATATGGCCTTTAGACTAGGATCGCTATGGAAACCGAAGGCCCCTGAACGACCTGCAGTGCCCACCCACTCGGACAGCCGTTAATCATCTTCGCTCAGATCCTGGCACTGCAGAATTTGGCCAATGTGTCAAGAAGCAATTATATATACTTAGTGCTTGGGCACCCGATCTCCTCCCTCCCCTCTCTTTCCTCGCTCTCACACTCTTAATATAATCACAGAGCAGTCAGTTTAAAAGCCCTCTGTTCATTTCACTATCTGTCTGGGGGATGCACACAATGCAGACGAAGAGAAGTGTAAAAAGACAGAGGATATTCTATTCTGAGAGCCATAATCAGAATATTCTTTTCATACAAATCATATCCAGTCATTTACTCATTTTACCAGCCTCCTGAGCTGACTGACATACCAAATTACCCCAGCTGGCCCATTGCATTCGCAGCACATACTGGGTTGGTGCGGATCATGGAGACTAATGTGAGCTGACTAGAGGGAGATTATGTTCCGCTGCTAACAGCTAAAACGTGAATAACACTATCCGCAAACCCACAGTGTTCCCCCTATTACATCAGCCCTGATCAGCTGTGTAAAAATGGAAAGAGAGCAAATCAGAGATAGAGAGAGAGAGAGAGAGAGAGAGAGAGAATGAGACAGAAATGTGGCGACGAGAAATTACAAAACAGACAGGTGTAATCTGTAGAGTCATAGGAAGAGAGGTGGTCCTGTATTAAAACTTCTGCAACATCCCATCCTGCTCTGAGACTGTAATTTCTCATCACAAGCCTCTGAATAGGAAAAGTTCAGTGAAGGACACCCAGTGTTGTTTTGCATCAACAAACCTCCAAACTAAAGTCGATTGCCTTCCTTGTGATTTCCCTGTGATAGACGTGGGTACAGGGGTATCATATTTTATTATTATTTACTGTTCTACCACCGTGTGCAGCTTTCAATGCCACCAAAGTCACTGTAGACAGCTAGCGGTGCATGTAGAGGGGTGTTAGGGTTTGATCAGTTGATGACAGCCTGTCAGACAGCTTGCCTCCATTGGACTCCCTATTTTATTTATTTATTTATTTTTTAACCAAGGTCCACCCTTGCAATAAGCCACTCTTCGCCATACAGGCCATTCATCCAGAAAAGGACACAGGCAGTTTTGACACGTTTGGTGCTAAGTGAACTGAAATTGTGTGAATTTCACTACATAGCACATTATCACATTTGCAAGAGACATGCACCAGAGCAGGAGTTGAAGGGGAAAGTTACTTCAGTAAGTGTGTGGAGATGACTTGAGACCATCACAGTGAATGTGATGACTTTTGCTGTGCATGTACATGACTAATTAGCATTGAATAAATCTGCCCTTCTCACCTCATGTCAAATGACTGTTTGTATCATAATGAAAATGCCAAAAGGAAGAAAAGAGAAAAAGAAAAAAAAACAATAATGAATTAATAAATTAATTTGTACATCCTTTGGCAAAGAGTGGTGGGCAAACATGAGATATGTGCAAAGAAATGAAGAGTCTTAACAGAGTTAATTTACAATGTGCAATGAAAATAGACACACAAACACAAACTAATAAGACCATAAAAAGCTGCAATTATTTCCCATAATGTTGTTTGTCCCTTGCCTGAGAGCCAGCTGGAGCTTACCTTATGAGGACAAATGGGGGGCGGCGAGTTAAAAGACTTCTCCGGTGTCTGGCTCAGATTCTACAAGAAAAACACATTATCAGGAACATGTTTTTGGTAGAGGGCATCTCCCAGCAAATCTTCAGTGACAGAAGTTGCAGCTTATTTCCTGGCTCTTTCCATTAGCATTTTTTGCATAGAGACTCTCAATCAACAAGCACGTCTTTGCTGCCCACTAATCCAAGACCACAGCTTTTGTTGATAGTCATATTTTAAATCTTAATCTTGACAATATCATCTTACCCTACATCATGTGAGTGGGCACAGTCATGTATTTTGTTTTGTTTTCCAGTTTTTTCCTTATTTCTATCCCTCTGCAAAGATTATAAATCCTTCTTTGTCAGAAATTTTCACTGAACATATGTTCATACTTTTGCATACACGCCCGGATGCATTTTTTGAGGTTAAATGATTATCACATTGTTAATACACCAATACATCACTCAGACACAAGAAAACACCATTAAAAAGCAGACACAAGGTAAGTCAACAAGCCAACAACAGATGGTCCCGCTGCCTGTGATTATGCAAAGATCCAAAGTATTTGCATACTCACAATGCCACCGTAAAAAAGAGAAAACAAGAAGCCATCTTGAGTTGACCTCAGTGAGAAATGAAAAAAAGCAATGGGTGAGGTAAACCCAGCAGGGGACTGGGTATGCTCTGCAAAAATCTTTAGGAATCTACCAAGGGCCTCCCTCCTGGGAAGGCCCTGTTGATTTCCAAGCAGGTGCTTTCAGTTATGTCCTCATATCCAATTATGTGCCTGTGGTATGTCTGATGCTCCCTGACACTATTAATGGCTGCCTTATGGTATCACCAGGACAGATGAGACACTCAACTCTCCAGACTCTTAACATCTATATTTCATTGCAACACAGAAGGAGGAAACCTCACTGGCCAAGGCAACTGAGAGGCAGGAGGAAAAAAGAGTCAGGCTTTCAGTGCAGCATAAACACCACACCATGAAATATAAATGAATAAATGGGTCTTTCTGGGACGATGGAATTAGTAGATAAAATTTTCCCTACAGATTGAGACTGCTATATGACCATGATATCTTAATTGATGTGACAAATAAACATGAGTTTTTTTCTCTGGGGACAGGAGCAGGTTTGTTTTTTTGTTTTTTTTTAATTTGTGCAAAAATGCATGCATGTTGAAAGTATGGACATTATGACCTTAATTCCAAACCACGTCTACAAAAGTGTGACTATATTTTATACCTAAGGATGTCACAATATCAGATTTTCATGATTATCAAGACTAAAATAACTCAACATCTATTACAACAGCTATTATTGAGTCGAGAGATACTGTAAACAAATTACACTGTGAAGCATTTTTTGTTTTTAAATTTGTTCAAATAGATGTTAGGAAAACATTTCCTGAAAACACATGAAAAATCTTTGAGCTATGGTGCTGAATTGTGCTGGCAAACAGTTAAACTCTATTTCATCATTTCTTTGTGGACATTTTGGATGGGCCCAATATGGTTAAATAATGACACACTTTGACCCCCATACCCCCATAGCATTTTTTGTATGCCAGAATACCAACAGCATTGTGTCCTTGTTTAAATTGAAAGAAAGATAATGAATGGAGGAGGTTGAATTATTTTTGTGAAGAAGAAGTGAAATTACTTTTCAATATCTAAATAAAACAACTGGAATACTAAGACGACAGTTTCAGCAGCAACAAAGCAGATTAACTTTATTTGACCATTTTATTATATGTTATTATGCAGATGACTCTGCCCTAATTAAAGCAGAAGTGAGTGATATATTTGTGTTAATATAAGTCTTAAATAGTTATATCTTCCGACAGCAATCACTTACATAGAGTGTTTGGACTGAAACACGGGTCTGTCAGTCACTCTGCTCTGCTCTGAGCCGAAGAGAAAACATTTATCGTATCCTACAGTTTTTA
This sequence comes from Trachurus trachurus, assembly GCF_905171665.1. NCBI lineage: Eukaryota > Metazoa > Chordata > Actinopteri > Carangiformes > Carangidae > Trachurus > Trachurus trachurus. The sequence goes on along the minus strand of NC_139894.1, from coordinate 17,634,151 downwards.
TCCAATGAGGAGAGAGAACGGCATGCAGGGCTGTGTGTGCAGCCAAGGAACGCCGTGAATGTGGTGACGTAGCGACGAGGACTGTTATGGTGCGTTCAAGGAAACTCGTATTTTTCCGACCGTGAAGTGGTACCAGTTCGATCTGGTACGAGTTCACCGGTCGGAAGTTACGAGTGGCCGTTATAGTGACTTTCACCGGTAAAACAGGTCGGAAAAACACGAGTGGGTTGCCTGGAACGCTACAAAGTCGTAAGTTGTGACTTGAAGCTGTAATTTACGATTTCAAAAGCCTGCCTGGAACGCAGCATTAGCCAAAACGACCGGATCACTCACTTCTGCTTTAAGTTACAACCTAATTAAGGTACAGCAATACTGAAAAAAATCTTACTCCAAAATTTACTATACAAACTCAAATTAACTTTACAACTTTCAGCCACTCTAGAATGGTAAACATCACGTTTAATTTATACCATGTCTCTTTGTCACATAGTGTAAGAGTAACTCACACATGTAAAAGGTAATTATTAACCATTACTTTTTCATCAGTGCGGAAACAATGCAACTTTATGAACAATAACTCACACTCACTGCTGTGCTGTGGGGGGGGATTACAACTGTAATTTTTCAGCTCACCTTTGGTCTGGGACATTTTACATCTGATAGGGAAACACTATTGACGGGGCTTGCAACAGAGGGCTTTGGATTACACTACATATTGATGGTTGTGCCTTTTCAGAGTGCTTGGGGTGGTTATTGTAATTTGATGAGGCCCAGAGAGCACAATGGTATGGTGTATAACTAAATTTATTTTCTGAAGAAACGGAAAGATAACTGAAACATGATGTTTCTTTGTCTGATTCTTGGAGACATGCTGATTTAGCAGGGGTCATTTCTGCTGTGTCTCAGGTTTGTAGTCCTTCAGAGTCTCTCTTACCCTCGCCTCAGACCAAAACAAACCTATAAATTTGTCTAGGTCTTAATTACAAGTCTTAATGCATATAGGTGAAGCAGTTCGTGACAAAGAAATATCAACCCAAACGCTGCGTAACTCTCTGTTTCTCTGTGCCAGATGTAGTATATAGCAGTCTGGTCACATTCAACGAGCCAACTTCCCTAACAACCCCCAAGAAAGAACAAGAGCACTATTCAGCGCTGAGTGGACAGGGACTTGTGGCACATTTGTGTTTCTACTCCCATTAGCTCAGCCTCCATTCTCACCACACATAAGGAGGCTTTATGCTGCCGTCTTCTGCGGCTTCCTCATAACTGCCAAGCTACATTTAGTAAACTGCATTTCTAGCAGCTAGTTACTGCGTTTCTAGCACTGTTCGCCACCCTGACATTGTTGAGCCCCCCCCCCAACTCCACCCTGCCCCCTCCCAATAAAATATAGTTCTCTCACTAGGATTAAAGGAGCAATGTAGTTCAAGGATTATCAAATGCCTTTGATCATGTGACTGCCATGTTTTTGATCTGCAGCACATAGCACCAAATATATTCCCTTTTTCTTTCCTTCTGTCTCTATCCCTCTCCATGGATTTCCCCTTGCTTGATGGTTCTCTGCAGTGTGAGAGGAGCTCTTGACAGGCAGCGAAAGAAGAGAGTGTAACAAGCGTAAAACACATATTTGTAATCTTCTGATGAGGGAGATCATGCTCACACTGCTTATCAGAGGTAATCCGCACAAGCAAGTGGTGTTACAGATAAAGATTCCTCGTGTTGAAGTTTGATTAACATGTTTATGACATGTAAGAATATGATGAGTATTTATCTTTGCCCAAAATTGTTTTCATGAAGTCAGGTACTCTTCTTCTTCAGCAACACTGAACCACTCCTGTATTTAATGTTTTGATTATTTTAGAGGCAATGACACAGTTGTTTTGGGTATAAAGGGAGCAGCCATAGATTATTTGCCTTTGAATCAGGAAGTAAGGTTTCAGATGCCTCAATCCCCCCTGCACCACCCAACTGCACCCCGCTGCTGTTCATTAGCAATTTCTGAGCCTTGGGCTATTTTGCAGTGTTTCAATCTCCACACTATTATTATTTAGTGGATGACTTGGACATGCAATCAAAGGGACACGCAATATGTGCAACACTTGTATCGGAAAGCAATGCCTTTTCTATGATGCCCAGACTAAAACCCTGTAATTGTGTGCCAGGGGAGCTGTGGCTCAAATTTAGTCAATATACCTCAAAAAATGTTCTTTATCCTCATTGTGCGATCACCCCCTATTATTGTCATTGCCAAGACAAAAACGGGACATATCAAAACAATTATTTTGATGTGGCATCAACCAACATTTCAATGTGAATGGCACTCGAACCGTGCATCATTATAAGGCGTGGTTTCGGGCAAGAAAAGCGCATCAAAAAATGATTGAATATCATTTTAATGGGTAGAAACCTACAAGGCTTTCATACTGTCTACCTGCCATGTTATTAGATAGACCACGTCAGTCAAGTTGAGGAACACAGAAACAACATACAGACAAGCTGACAAGACATAAGTATGCTGCCTTCCATCTTACTCGCATTTTGGCATGTTTATCTAGACTTCTATGTAAGCTTAGTGCAGTAGCTACTGTGCATATGCATACAGAGTGAAGAAGGTTCAGAAACTAGTGCCTGAAGGAAGCTGCACATATAGCATGAGCGCTTTGAAACATTGCCAGGGTGGGCCTCATTTGCAAAGCAATTTGACAACAAAAGTAAAATACTCTACAACTTCAAACCAAATTCTAAAGATGCCAACTGGTACGGCTGTGCAGTTTGCTGAGAGAGGGAATTTGAGAGGGTTACATCCGGTGTCGTATGTGTGTGTGTGAGGGTGGGGGGTGCGCGTGCGTGTGTGTGTGCTCCTGACATGGCTTATTTGCAGACCTAGCATTGCACCAGTGCAATGTCATGATTGCTTTGGCAAGGAAAGGGGGCCTAATTTACATGAGAGGGAGTCCTAGAGGCACACAGGAGCTTGCCTTTGACCAAGGTGCCAACAGCCTGCAGAAAAACATTGTAATTACAACTTACAAAGCTGCTGTGTTTACAACAAACTCACTCTTAATACAGCAGGACCACATACAAGTAAATCAGTCAGTTTTCCAAATGTGCATGACAGAAAAATGCTGTTAAATATTTTATAATCATTGATTTTTTTTATTCAACCCTTGAATCAAATCAGAACTCTAGATTAGTCATTATTTCATGTTTGCATACAGTATGTTTTATGAAAAATGTCCCATGCATATGTTTTTCTCCTCTGATAGACTTGAATATAATGTGGCTCGTACACTGAACAGCCAGTCACTATCCACTATCCAAATACCCCCATTCACTAGAGATTTGTTTTTGTTTTTTCCCCCTTTTTTTCTTTCCCTGTGACTCTGAACAGTCTCCGGGTAGCCTGGGTTGTTTTGACAAGTGCAACATTACTGTGGATTAACTAGAACAGGATTTCATACGATGTGGGTTTATGATAATCTAAAATATGTCGAGTAAGCTTAATATTGTTTTTATTGCCTATACAACTACTTTGACTTTGCATCAGAAGATTTTGTTTTCAGAAACCTGATACCTACAGAGAGGAGGAGACAAGAACCACATTTCACAGGCTAATACTGTTTAAAATTGAGCAATAGAGCTGCCGTGTACCACTATACACGCTCTGAATATTCAGCAGCTCGACAAAGGTTTACAAATAAAGAAAGAAAACTGAAACACTGTTTTCCTCTGATTTCCACATTTTCTCTGTTAACCCAATGCTGTCAACTTCAGTGTGTGACCTTCAGGTAAGAAGGTTCTGACTTGATTTATGTTTTTTATATATACAGTTATGTTCATAATAATAGCAGTGTGTTTAAAAAGGTGAGTAAACCTCAAAATTCTTCAAATAAATTGTATTTTGAGGAACACAACTGCATTGGGGACACTGCACATTCCATTTCAAACCAAGAAAATTGGAAAAAAGTAATTTAATTTGATAATATTTTACAGAAAGTCAAGAAATATAATGTTCAAAAAAAATAGCAGTGTTGACATCTTTCTTTACAGGCTTGCTGGTGTGTTTGGGGTCATTGTCTTGTTTGGGGTCATTTCCTCTTCAGTATACGGCAACATGACTACTTCCAGTATTCTGGTGTACTCAAACTGATCCATGATCCCTGGTATGCGATAAATAGGACCAACACCATAGTACGAGAAAAATCCCCATATCATGATGCTTGCACCACCATGCTTCACCGTCTTCACTGTGTACTGTGGCTCGAATTCAGTGTTTGCAGGACGTCTGACAAACTGTCTGTGGCCCGTAGACCCAAAAACGCCATTTCTTTTTAGGCCAGTCAATGTGTTATTTGGCAAATTGTAACCGCTTCATTACATGTATTTTTTTTAACAATGGGACTTTGCGGGGGCTTCTTGGTGGTAGCTTGGCTTCACATAGACGTCGTCTGATTGTTACAGTACTCACAGGCAATCTTAGATCTCCTTTGATCCTCCTGGAGCTGATCATTGGCTGAGCCTTTGCCATTTTGGTTATTCTCCGATCCATTCGAATAGTCGTTTTTCTTTTTCTTCCTCGCCTTTCTGGTTTTGGCTGCCATTTTAAAGCGTTTGATATCATTTTAGCTGAACAGCCTATCATTTTCTGCACTTCTTTATAGGTTTTCCCCTCTTTTATTAATTTCTTAATCAAAGAATGCTCTTCTTCTGAACAGTGTCTTGAACTACCCATTTTACTTTTTAGGACAAATGCACAGCCAGCATATGCAGTGTCAGTTGCCTTGATCCTTGAATAAGGGCCACCTGTTTAACACCTATTTTTTTTCACATAATCAGTGACCTCAATAATTGAACTTGGTACTGCTATTTTTTTGAACACGCCCCTTTCAGTAAATGATCCGTTTCACAGAATCAGCAGCATGCACGTCATGCCTGTTGGGTCTGTTGGTTTTCTATACCTTTACTAAACCTTCCAGAAAAAGTTGAATAAAAAAAAGTTGAAATTCTAACAAGATTTATCTTGCTAGTGATGTCGGACTGCTATTATTTTGAACACAACTGTATATATTTGACCTGTGTCAAAATACTTACACTCTTGCTGAAATTCAGAGACTGGCACCACACTAAACGAAAAACAGCACTTCTTACTAATTCTAGTAATTTGAAAACACTGTTCCAGACTGTAAACACAAAAGCATTATTATCTGGGTGTGAGCAGGTGGTGGTTTTATGAAAAAGTTAATTTAGTTAACACATTCGAAGTATCAGTGAGAATCATGGTATTAGTGTAGTATTATAAAACAACATGAATTTTTCCCTGATTATTTCTGTAATTGCCTTAAATGAGTTATGTAAATTTCCTGATTTACAAGGAGCGAGGTCTTGTTGGATTAAGTTGGATATAATTACATGTGTGATTAGAAATTAGTGAATATTACAACACTGTCAGTGTCAAAAACACGAGCTCGTAGGCAAACATGGTAAACTCATTGTCACTCAGATAGTTTGAGAGGAGGGGCAGTTTGATACAAATTGAGGCCACGAGACGAGAGACTGTGTGCTGAAAAGCTCTCTAATCCAGTAATATTTTGGGTGACTTTCTAAGATAAATACTTTGGCATTGTCTTGATGAGAGAGCCTCGCCTCATTTAAGTGTCTTTGGGATCCGGATCAATCCACATGGCGGGAGTCAGACTTGTACACTTGACCATATAATGTGGCGTGCTTGTCACAACCCGGAATGCATTTCTCTCTTCAAAGTATATTTCTTGGCCTGCTCTCGTCACTCACTCCCTCTAACCAATTTGTCATTCTAAGCCTAGCTTCGCTGCTGCCAGCGCCTGGATGATAGCAGTGGGCCTCTCTGATCCAGGCAGTGGCTAGGGAGCAGGCCAAGTGTTACGCGAGCCACCCTGGGACACCAAGCAGGCGCTTCTGCCGGCTGATGCACGCCTCCACGGCCGAGAGGAACTGGCTTTGCAGATGCTTCCAATTCGACACAGAATGGAGCTCATCTACTTTGTAAGGACATTTGCTTTTGTGTTTGTGCACTGCATTTGTGCTTGTTTGTGTATTTTGTGCGAGAGCATGCACATGTGTGTGTTAGAAAGATTAAGAGAAGTCTATTTGTGTGTGTTTGTGCACATTCAAATCTTTGTGTTTGTGCATGACTGAATATCGGCGTGTGCATGCAGAGAGTGTGTGAAGCTGCTTTCTTATATAAAGACACAATTATCCTGAAATGAGGCTAAGCTTTTTTTTGTCCTCTAGTTTTTTTCCTTTCTCTTTTTGGTTCACATTTACAGTATTGGCTAAGTTCTGGTGACCTACAGTACTACTTCTCTGCTGATGTCCTTTAAAAGTCAGTCTAGTCACCATTCTACTCTGCTGGCAGACGCTCCTCTCAAGAGCAAGAGCGAACACAAGACTGTCATCGTCACTTCATTATTCCTGTTTTAAACAACCATTAATGCCCTCATTCCATTGCTTGGATGCCACTTAGCTGTTGAGCTTATCAGCAACCGTCAACCAATTTTCTAGTGCAGTTCTCTCTCTCTCTCTCTCTCTCTCTCTCTCTCTCTCTCTCTCTCTCTCTCTCTCTCTCTCTCTCTCTCTCTCTCTTTCTCTCTCTACTCGGGTGAGCAGAGCATTAAGTGTATTCAGAATTACATTAGCTGCATATTGTTCCTGACTGCCTCTCACGGTCAGGCACAACTTTACTTTGATAAATGAAAATAAATACCATCTTATGAAGTTAAATTACCAGCAGCATGTGCTATGCATTAGCAAATCCATTCCGTGACTTGACATTTCGCTGCCTTTTTGATGAAAGGAGTCAGGATGATAAATATCTTAGTAGCTGCAGTTTAGGTGATGCTAAACAGGACTTCTGAGGAACAAGAGAGCACAACACTCTTTGGAAGAAAATCTGCCAAATATGCTAATCATCTTCTGTTTGTCAAATTACAGAGAATATGCTCTGTATTGATGAGCGGTCTACCCACCTCTCAGCGGAGGTGCTCCACATCGACCTTTTGGACCCTTCTGTTTGTATGTTGCAGACGTGTTTAGGATTAAACTATGCATGGCTAATGCATTCACACAGGAGTAGATGTATTTATCTTTAGCACATAGACTGTCAGCCACCATTCTGAACCCAACAATCAGCCCTCTGAAAACAGACCCCTTCATTTGTCTCAGAATTGAGACTTGAAGTAGCTTGTTGAATGCCTTGCCCGAGCGTCCTCGTTAGACATTGATACCCATCCCACAAAGCAACATCAGCCTTTTATCTGTCTGAGCGTGATTCGGCATTTGATTGGGAATGAATTTGGAAGGCGCCAATCAGTTTCCCTTGTACGAGCACAGTTAACATGTATGTGACTGCTCCTTGAGCGCTGATGGCACAGACATGGGCGATTAAGGCCAGAGCCCAATCAAACCAGCTGTGTGCCATTCCTCCCCCGTGGCACTGCTTGTACCAGGCATGTGTTCCACACCACCAGCAGGCAGAGGGGCCTCGACCAAACTCCCAGTCTGGGGAGTTACGGCCACACATGAACCAGGACGTGTAGGCAGATTGGGGTTTTAGCTATACAAACATTTTTCAGAGACAGAGCTGCTATGCAAGCAGAAATAATCTCATTGGTTGTGTTAAACCTCAGTGGAGAGTAACTCTGGCCAAGCAGCAGTAGGCTGCTGAAGCCCAATGTAAAAGGCAGGGGGTAAGATGGGGGGTAACTAATATTATGAATCCCAATGCTCCTCCTAAGCATAAGAATGCAATTAAGAAATACTTATGCCATATTTTATGGGATAGATTGATGGCCTTGGATTTTAGAAAGTCAGAATTTATTTTTTGCATTCATTTGTCTTGTTCTATTTTGTTTTCCTTTTCAGATTAAATGCCTTGATAATTATGAGAGGAATGCTTTTTTTAACCTGGCTCAAATTCATCACCACATCTTATTGAACACAAATGAAGTAAGTAAAGTGATTCATTGATTTGGAGATGGGTGCTCACTTTCTGAAATGCAATTTCTCCAAAACAGGGCATTGTCTGCTCAGTCTCATATGTTTTAAAGACATTAATGCCCAAAGTCTACAGTAATACTTCATACATCTACCAATCATTTAAACATTACATTCAATAACAGCCCAGCCAATACTGAACCTCATATTCCCAGAGCCAACTTCTCATTTGTCAGTAGTTAATGATCACATACCAGCCAACTCAAAGTATATCATTCACATCAATGGCTTTCTTGTTTACTTTTTAAAGCAGTCACCATACAATTAAACAGTACACAGGCATACACAAACATATATTACAAATGTGTTCATAAGTTATGGCCATAATCCTTTAAACAAATGGAATGCAGTATACCACTTAAGCGCACATATGCATAATATTTGAGTCATAGTAGCAAAATCTGGCACTGGGGAGTACAGAAGTCAGAAACAGTGTAATTTTACAAACTGTGTCTTTTTTTTTATTCCTGCCCGACTTACAGCTGAACATTTTGGTTAAAAGGGGAGGTTTTTGACAGCAGCAGCATGTCTTTGTATAACACAACTGGGTTTGGGAAATGTTTTAAGAGAGGTAAACTCAAAGTGAAGGAGTGGTATTAGTCTTGTTAAAAAAAAAGGAATAGCCGGAGTCATTTAGAATGAAATAGTGTCTTTCAGACAGGGTCGATAACTTGTGTTAAACAGGGATCAATCTGTCACCGGTTGCTCTTCAGGCTGCCCTGTCAATCCCTGTGTGTTTCTGACATCGTAGCTCTGTTATGATCAAAGATGGATTTGCAGATCTATTGTTTCTTCTGTTTCTGTTTCAGCATGAATTATGCAGGTATACTGTGTTGCAAATTTACAAGCGATTGGTTTTCCACAGATGCCCTTGTTCTGCATGCCGGCCCTGACTAAAAACTGCCCCCTCAACACGAATCTTCTCTCTTTGAAAGACATGCCAAATCGTCAGCAGGCAATCAAACACAGGCACATACAAGACCTTCTAAACACCTATTAGGGCTATCGATAACAGAGGCAGGAGTTATGACCATGGGATGGGGAGGATATTTGTGTCTCTCACTCGGCATTAACAGCATCTTTGGAAAAAGCTTTATAGATTTGGACAGAGGCGAAGGAAGGCTTTATCAGCACCAACACAGAGAAACACATTAAGGGATCAGAACCCCAAAGGTCAATTGTGGCTTTGGGCAGTGCTTTGTTATGGTGTCCTCTCTGTTTATATTGCACTGAAGCCAAGTGACACATCTGAAAACAAGTAATGATACCAATTTTAGAACATAAACCGAACATTGTTCCTCATCCTCAGTTGACAGTGTACTAATATTTATACATATTCCTCTTTATGTGAGAGACTGGGAGAACACTTGGTATTCTCTGCCCTTTTTCACATGTTCATAATGGTAGGATAACAGGTACTGATGTTACATGCAATGATAAAGGAGGGTGGTAGAAACAAAATGTCAGAAAGGATCTTGGTAGCCAGCTTGCATCTTCCTGAATTCATGCTCTATATGATAGATGAACTCATATGTGCCACAAGTACAGAAAACTGAGCCAAATGTGGTTTTGAATTTCAATATCTTCTTTAGAAAAGGGTTAGTGGAGCCGGAGCTGAACTCTGCTGCCAGACGTCATTCTAACACTCAGGTTTTTCAAACCCCAGTTGCATGACATGCTGTCATTAAAATAGCACACAGGCCTTACAAAAGATGTAGACCTTTCTTTTTCAGGATTCCATGCCTGTGTCTTTTTTTTCTTAATATATTTTCAGGATCTGAACAATAGACTCTGTGACACCGTGTTGTGATTTACTTGTATTTTGCAGGGCAACACTCACTGGTTGAGACAAATCCTTAATCCCTCACAAGATAATAATAATAATAATAATGTAATCCTTATTCCCAGATGGAACCATTTTCTGAAAAGACAGTTTTTGGCCCTGCAGAGGTTCTATTCAAGAAGAAGAGCAATGGGAAGTTATTTAAAATACACGGCGGCAATTAAAATAAGACACACTGCCCAATCCTAACCACCATGCTAATCCTCTCTGACACAGATGTAGCTATTGTAGGCTAGTGCAAAAAGTTTCTCATTTTACTCCATCTATTGTGTATAAGTATAAATGTGGCACTCTTACTCTATCCCCAAGTGTATTCTTCAAAAAAATTTAAACGTCTTCTTTTCAGATGCCAAAAGGTGCAACTAGTGATCTTACTACCTGCCATTGAAGAAAAAGCAGGCAATTTCATTTTCAAAATACCAAGTTTACAACATTTTCGAGAAAACAGGCCCAAAAAAATAAAAAAGACATGGCAGCACCAGCTGCTCCAGAGCTAGTGCAGAATAAATGCAGCACAGATGAAAGATGATGAGTGCCTTTTTTACCCGTGGACTTCACAAGAGTTTAAGAACACACACATAGGCAGGCGCTCATACAAAGAGGCCCATCCACAAATGCGAGACGCAGGCAAACATGCTACTGAAGACATACTGCTTAATGTTTTCCCTTTCTAATGCAAAAGACAACCAATTTGGGAAACAGATGAAATCATTCCTAACCATGAAAATTGTTCATGACCACAATTAATGATGGTGAATAATCCTAATGATTGCTACACCATGTTCCTGATTGTCATCTCTCTATCTGCTTAAAGGCTCGTGGAAAAATGGTAATTGTTATGCTAATCTTTCAAACAGCGATAAATATAGATGAGAAAAAGCATGTATGAGGAACGTCAAGTTTATGTGTGGTTTCTTTGGATACTTTTTTTCTGTTTCTTTTTGTCTTTCTCTCTATTTCTCTAACCATTTTTTTTCTTTTTGAAAGGCAGTCTTTCTAAATCCAATACAGTTTCTCTCAGCATGAGGCAGCTTCAAAGCCCTGCTCCGTGGTCAGGCCCGTCGATCCTCTCACCCACCTCCTGGTTGTTTAAGAGAGCAAAAGCACAGCAGTGCAGTTTCTTAAACACACAGATCCACCCCGGCACCAACAGAGGGACCGCTGTTTGGTAAAAGAGCCTCTCTCTCTCTCTCTCTCTCTCTCTCTCTCTCTCTCTCTCTCTCTCTCTCTCTCTCTCTCTCTCTCTCTCTCTCTCTCTCTTTTTCTCACTCTCGCACTATTTCTCCTCACCTTGGACTCTGACACTCCTCCCCCCTCTCATTACCCACACTCCTCCATAGACCTCATTATACCCGGATACTCCTCTCTCTCTCTCTCTTTCTCTACACTGCTATCTCTCTCTCTTGCCCATCTAACTGTACAGCTCCCTCATTGTACAATTTATCTTTCACTCCTTCTCCCACACTCACTCCATCTGTCAGTTACCTCACCCTCTCCATCCCTCTACCATCATTTACCTTTTTTCCATCCCTGGCTACTTCATCTGTCCTCGCTCTTCACCTGGCACTCCATCCCAGCGTCCCGTGCCTCCCCTCTATCTTTGCTGCAACTCAATCCCTATTGCCGCCTCTGCCTTTCGTCTCACTCTCAATGTAAAGTGATTGATGCCAAGCTCGGGCTCTGGGCCATCCCTCCTACCACATGCGCAGAGACTTCACACTGAACCCAAAGGGGATGCTGTTACCTCAAAAAGGGGGATATCAAGTGCGCGGTGGTGGTTTGAGGAAAAGGTTTGGCGAACAAACCGTGCCCACCCATGTCTGAGGGGCGGCAGGGCTTGAGCGACCCCTGGGTGGGGAGCATGAATTGGTACACTGAAGTGCTCATTATGTCTCTGTAGGGACTGTCCTGCGGGGCATCCACTGTTTGGCTGTGGAGCTCATTACGGCAGGCAGCCACGGAGCTCGAGGCACCCAGAGGCAGCAGGGCTCGTTGCAGAGATAAGAAAGGGGAGGGCTGCCCAGATTACCCTTAATCAGAGGCACCTGTAGACAGCCAGCACCTCCCTCCTCATTGCCTTCCGTTAAGCCCCCACCCATCCCAACGCACACGCACAGTCTTCCTTGCTGCTGTAATTATTGCAATTGCTTCATTTGACTTTCGTTCCTGAGCACGGAGTTGCACAGCTTGCCTTCTAATGAGAAACCCAAGCTATGATCCGGAGGTGTTATTTATTTATTTAATTATTTATTCAACACAGCATGTATAATGTCAATTATTTAAATTAGTGTGATTTTAGCATGGTGTGCTCCGCGAAGCTCTCCCCACTGCGCGTTTTCGGGAATTCGACTCACATCACGCTCCTCATGGCGGTGGATGGAGAGTTAATTAAGTTTTAATGTGACACGTGCACCAAACTGAAGGGATATGATTCACATCAACTATTATTGAAACAGGAGGTGGCAAGTATTTAAATGACATAAAAATTCACCTCTGCAATGTCTCGTAGAATGAAAAGGTAAGTGGTTCAGACAGTTGCTTAAACAATATATAGAGTGTAGCTAAACAAATGTGAATGTGTGAGCGAGGCCTGGTTCAGTTATCATTCAGATGCAATCACAGTTCAGCTGGTTTAATTCATTTGTATGTGAGCTGGGGAAGTCAGATCCCTGTTCAACTACTTTGAATTACATCATTTCAGCTTCAGGTCAGAGGAAAAAAGAAAATGAAAATCATAATCTCATGCACTGACACCATCACTTTCCCCTCCACCTGTAACCTGTATGCTGAGAACAATGCAGACTCTACTACCTGCCTATTTCCATAATAAGAGCTGTTACTGTCATTTGTTTGGGCAAGTGTCTATTTCTAAAGATGACACAACAAACAAGTGTTGACTTTGATGTGAGTTAGAGGGTGCTGGCAAAAGTCTGTTTTAAGTGCTGCAGCGATATACAGTAGGGATTAATAAAAACAAGAACAATGTGATGTGCATGACTGAACCACTTTTGTGATTGTCTCCTTCCTTGCACACCTCCCTTCAGGTGCTGAGACGTTCTTTGAAACCAACTGTCAAGCTGTTGTCTGTGCACGCAGCATACAAAGAGTTCATCCAAAAGCTGCACGTTATTTATTTATTTTTTTAGGCACATGTGGCTTTGGCTTTTCTTATCACACTGTTATGTGATATGTTGGAGACAGCACTAACTAACATTAATCAGTGTTTGCTCACAGTCTAACTCTAAACTTGCTAATTTGAGCCATATTTATGCATCATGGCATGGTGTCATATTTAAAACTATATATGTACCATAATTACAGTGCAAGGGGGAAGTAGGATTGATATTGGAATACTTCAATTGTTATTTCTCTGTCAAATTACATTTCATGTCACTTAATGGGTATTAGGAATTATAAAACCAAGAAAGCATAAACATTTAAACTCATTACCAGCTAAAACTCCCCACCCACATCCCTCTATCATGTCACCCAACAGATTCTGCCTCAATTAAATTAACACGCCCACTTATGAACTGGTTTGCTAAATTCATCGTTTCGAGCGTTATCATATGCATAAAGCTTTTTTAGTCTAAATTCACAGTTTTGAGGCTGTGTTGGTAGCAGAAAAAAGAATTCTGCAAATATGCAGATATATATACATAAATATATATATATATATTTTACCATGATTCTACTCTAAATGTAAACTATACAAAGAAATGATGGTAGGATCTTTGGTGAAAAAATAACATATCAAATAACGGTTTGAGAAAACTAACAACATTTCATCACATAAATATCTAAAGACTTTTGTCACTAATCACGGAACATGGCCTCATTATTTCAGCTTGATGAGCTGCCACGCCTGACAGAAATATGACATGAACAACAAAAACAAAAGATTTGTGTTGAGAGGCTGATCCGCCACATTCCCTTGGTGCCCAGTATGAAGACTTAACTTCATGGGCTACACAGTAGCTGCACCAAGAGGGGGAAAAAAATCAAGTTCAAAGACGTTGTCGTCTCACAACTGGAATAAAGAGGTAAAACATCCACAAAACATCCAGGTTTATGTGTTTTATCTCAGAGTTTAGTTGATAAAATGGGACCGCCACACATTTTGTTTTGCCTGCAGTGGAAAGGCAAAAGGTGAAACAAAGAAACAAAAAGCAGGAAATAGAAAATAAAGGCACTTTCAACACAGAGAGACAATGTATCTCTGTCATGGTCACAAATCAAAATCCCCCAAGTTTCATGAAACATGTCGCCCCACAAGCCTCCGTTTGTACTTCTTCATTCTGTTTGTAGTTATGCAACTCTGAAAACTAAAAGCTAAGGGCTTATGACAGAGTTAGTGGAACTAAATTGTCATAAATTTCTGCTGGTTACAAGATGATGGATTACATTCATCAGTGTGAGGCCTCTAATCTAATCTGGAGCTGCACTCATCAAACTCCTCTCAGAGGAGGTGTGCTGATCTGGGATCACTAAATATGTCCCTGTTTTTCTTCCATTTTTGGCATGATCTAAAGCTAAAACTGATGTTAGATCAGCATGGGCACTTTGGAAATAATAGTCCTGATGTTATTTGTGCTCTGATGAAAGAGCTATAAAAGATAGTACCGCTGAAACATCTCAACGTGATATGCAGAATTTTAAATGCTTCAATGAAGGGCAATTCTGCAATTCAGATAGATAGATAGATAGATAGATAGATAGATAGATAGATAGATAGATAGATAGATAGATAGATAGATAGATAGATAGATAGATAGATAGATAGATAGATAGATAGATAGATTAATCATAATAAATGTGCTGTGGTTTACATGCCTATGAAATGGTTGTTTCAGTTAGAGCAGAAGTCTGCTATTAGGACACTTTTTGGCTCTCCCTCTCCCTGCCCACATATAATGACACACTTGAGTTGTTAAGCCTTGCCTTCTGCATAAACCAGGGCCGTAGTCCTCATAGCAAATAACACTGGAACATGAACTGTGGTGTAGCGTATTTTTTTTCTTCAGCCTGCCAGTACATTTGTTTTCATTAGATGGGATTGGTCAGCAGTCTAGACCCTTGTGTTCAGTAATGGAGCATACGATTGCAGGCCCATTATAGACTCCCAGTGAAATAAATGATATATTGATCCTAAATATTCTACACTCTTGTGTCTCTGAACAGCTGTTACTGCCACCACACAAAAACCTCATTGCGCATCTTCTTTAGGGAATATTCAATGTACTCTGTGCGTCTCACTCATCAGATGTAACTCGAACAAATGAGATTCTACAGGTGCACGTGGATTACTGCACACTACATTTCTCTCTATATTAAGACCTTTGACAATAAAGCAACAGACTTGGTAAAGCAATCACAGCTAATGTAAAGCTGTGATGAAAACAAACTATACACAGAGGTGCGACACTGAGCATTAATGAAATTACAGAGCTGGAACTCGGCAGACTTCTCTCTGTATTGTGCAATCAAACAGAACAGGACAGGAAAGCAAGTGATGCATGCAAGTCACAGTCACAATTACTATTTCATTAAGGAGCTGCTGCCATTGGCAGGCGTTCTCTGGCATTGTTGTGGGGAGGCTGGCACGGCATCACAGGGGGTGGGGGGTTTGGAGAGGGGGAGTGTCTGAGGAAGACGGGGTGAGGGGGGGGGCATGCTTTAATTTGGGTCATCTCCCAGCCTGCACGGGGTCGGGTGACAGAGCTTCCTCTGCGCCTAATCTGAAAACACATATGTTGTACTGGGTATCCACCTGAATTAATTGCCCTAATTATTCCTGATACAAGGAGAGGAGTGGGAGTTAGAGGGAGAAAAACATTTTTTAAAAATGGTATGGCGTGTTAGTCCCACAAAGACTTATGGCGGTTTGCACGAAGGCATTTAAGGAGATGGAGGCTACCTGTCAAGATGACAGGGGAGCTCTTAATTGCTTTAAAAGGGGGAACATGCATGCTTTATGCTGAAGAGTGGAGTGCGGTTGTTGGGGGAGGAGGGTGGGTGGATGAAGAAAGAGAGGAGGAGGTGGTGGTGGAGAGGGGGGGGTCATCTTTGTTACCACAGACACACACACGCACACATTGAAGCTGACAGGAGCCATGAGTCAACATGCTGCCTCGGAGGCCACACTGTGCCGCGCTAAACAGCGCTTATCTGTCTCTCATAGCAACTTTTCATATTTAGCCAAAAGGACAAACAATAACTAATCAGCAACAAAAACAAAAACAAAAAAGTGAAGAATTTCTAGTTAGCCAGAAAGCTGAAGGTATAAATTTGAAGCCCTATATAGTCAGTCACAATGAGAGGCTAAAGATCAGAGAGGGCTTGAGGGTGTTTGATATAAAAATGTACAGTATATGAAAACATTTCTAACCCTCACTAATATTTGTTGTGGGAAAAAAAAGAAGGGCTAGTAAAAATGCCAGTGGAGAGACAACAAAAGGGTAAGCAGGGAACAACTCACTGCACAAATAGCTGGAATTACAGTTCATTACTGTTTATTTCTAAATTGCCTTCAGTTAGTCTGACCACTTCAACCATCACAAAACTGTGGCTGATGGTAGCTATTTTTTGCAGGTGTTATACTGCACTTTATTCATCTCACTTTATGTGTAACTGGTTATGTTAATAGGATTTCAACTCAATTTATTCAAGTGCTGATCAATGGCATGCAATCTCGGCACTTCATGCATTATGTATTTTAATGGAACTCACTTGCTTTATAGCTGAACGGCTAAAGGTTAACAGTCCCAATAGGTGGGACTCCCTGAAGACTAATCTGAACTTCAAACACTGACTTTTTTCACTTCATGAGGCAAAAGCGCACAACAACAGAAAAGTTGTTTTTATCACCACTTCTTATGGCTCATTGGGAGAAAGAAAGCGATTTATTACCCCACATCCTTTGCTCATATTAATGTGACTATAAATGCCCATAGACATTTTACTCTCTGTAGGAAGTGAGGCAGAAAAAAGGAGGAGTTAGAGGTTGGGGAATTAGTAAGAAGGATACTGGAGCAAGGGAGCGGGGTAGGTGGGGGAGGGAGGGAGGGTAGTGAAGGAAGAGAGGAATGTGTAGGTGGGGGTGTAAGCTAGAGGAGAAGAGGAGGGAGGGAGGCAGTGGGGTAGCGAAAGTGGAATAAAATCTCAGACTAAAACCAGAGATAGATATGTCAAGTTTCCATAATTATACCACGTTATCTGGCATTTTGATATAGAAAAATGAAAGTCATTTCACGAGTGAGATCTTAAGCCTCTCTCTCTGCAGTTTAATATGGAAAACATCTAGGCGTCTCTGAGGGCTCTCGTCTCTTTCCACTGCCACTCCCTGCTCAATAAAACTGGCATGCTATTCCCAGGATGAGAGTCCCACTGGAGTACACGAGGACTGTGAGGTAAAAACCCCTCCAGTGCCTACTAAATCTAGAAGTGGAAGACAGGAGGTGCTACAGACATATCCTATGAGGGTCACTTGGCAGTTTTCACCTTATTGTCTTCTCAGCCATCAAGATTTGCCTGTGGCTTTGGGAAAATAATACTGAGCCGTCCACGAGATGACTTTTCTTATTCGTATGGATGCTGTACATTTTCAGGAGGCATTTTTGTAACCTTGGCAAACAGAAGCTATATGGAAATTTCTGTCTATTATGCAGAAAAAAGTAAGTTAGCTGCGTAATGGATTGTTGAAGCGAAGTAAAGATTTGATCAGTGGTTATTTAGGAGCAATCAAATGATGAAAGACTAAAAATTAAATGTGGCTTTTTCAGGGCACAAAGTGCTGCAGCGAGCCTCACAGCTGGCCTGCTTGAATATGGATTACACTGCTGGGACATTTTACACTATTGCTAGGTAAACAAGCATGAATGCATGAATCAATTCAGAACAAGTTAATGGGAACAAATCTGACTTGTGCAATCAAAATTTGGCTGCATTAGCTGCCATTATCAGTCTGTCATTGTTTTAGTTTCACATGGATGAAAGTGGATTAATGGTAAGATGTACGATTGCTTAGGGAATAGGGGTATTTGGTGAGGCGAGTGGAAGCTTAAAGCTGTCAGAAAATCACTTAGTCGACAAAAGATTCCAGTCAGAAACATGACGTATAACCTGTAAAGAAGCACTTGCCTTCAACACAGCCTGAACTGGGGCCAGCCATTTTAACTGGCGCCATCAGTCTCCTCCAGGTAATGCAATTAGATGCCACTAATATCTTGGGATGCTCTTCAAACTGCAAATGCACTTTTGCTAAATAGCACACAATGTAATAACTAGTGACAGCACTCAAGGAGCCACACTGAAAAAGCTTTTGCATGTGATTGGTTCGAGTAATTGCACATACAGAATGTTCCCACTGATAGAATTTATGAACTGAAAACAGCTGTTATCCAAATACTGTATATGCTGGTTTGTTTGCTTTGTTGCCACGCAACACGACTCACCTAGGCTTCAAACGTGCATAGTAAAATTGTAAGACACGGTCTGGGCAATCCGAAGGTACAATTACACGTCTGTGGTCTATTTGGAGTCGTGCCTATAGATCAAGTCACCAGGTTCACGACCCAGACCACAGAAGAACTAATCCACTCACAACTCCCTGTTTGCTCTTTGGCTCAGGCTTGAACCTGCAATTAGGGCTCCAATTCATCTAAGCAGGGATCAGATGTCACGGTACAAATTTTCTCCCAGTGAGTACATATGCGTTTTGTTTTTGTTTAAATCTCTGTGGGATTGTATCTATGCACTGTCATTTATGTTTAGAATATAGACCGCCCACAGTAGCTCCTGACTAGCTTGAGGGAAGCTGTGGGGCTGTCAGACCATCAATGGCAACGCTCTCACTATCTTGTAGCAGTCAAAGTCGCCCACACATGAGATGATGACAGCTACCTTCCTTAACACATACAAACAGGCACACATAGACACACGCGTACAGTAAATACAAATGCACATAAAATGCATCAAGAAAAAAAAAAATGCCACAAGGCTACAGACACGAGTAGTGTATCATCAAAAGTTCACTGAATCACTCTAATCTTGGGCTAAATCTCTTCACTTGACGGATTAACTGGAATATCAAAGAACACAATGCAATATAACTAAACAGGGCTGATCAGGAGCTGCGATAGTGACTATGTATCCTGAGAAAGATAGATAGAGAGACAGAGAGGAAGCGAATGAGATCTGCTTCTTGCTCCCACTATTCCCCTCAAGGCAACGTCAGGATTCTAGGGGATTATCCCAGCTACACAATGTTCTCTGTTCTGCCCATTGTATGCCTTTTTAAGCACAATTGATAAATTAGTTATTTATATTGTGGATGGATAAAAGTCAAATACAGGATTTTCTTGTGATTTGTCTGGTTTGGGAAGCATTACGAGCGTGTGTTCTTCCAGTACCAGACTCCACTTACAAATCTGTGTAAGATTACAGATTGGAGTATAGAATTTTAGCATGCCAAATAAATTGGGCTTTAAAAAACAAACAAACAAACAAAAAAACGTATTATCTCATGGATATGGTTTTCAAGTGCATACACGTTAGCTGTGCTTCCAAGCTAAAGAAAGGGCACAGAGCCAGCAGGAGTTAGACAATACCATGCAGTTGAGATGCTCTGCTACCCTAATGCTAGTTCGCCTGCCAGCTCAATGGGGGCCCAAATCAGTCTTAAATGAGTTACACATGGGATCAGATATCTCTGTGGAAGCCCTTCTGCTTTTAATTTAAGGTAAACTAATAGCTTCATTTATTTGTAATTAGAAAAAAAAACAATATCCTGCTTTAAGACTGTATCATGCTCAGTACGTTAAACTGGCATCTCACTCTTCAATAGTTCATGAATTTTAATTCATTTCAGTGGTTAGGCCAATCCCCCAGTTGTATGAAGCGACAGAGAGTTTTAGTCAAATTGAATTACCCTCTCTGTGTTTCACTGGTCTCACCCCCTACCGTCCTCATTTCTCACATTCTCCTCCTCCTCCTTCTCCTCTCTTGCTTTTCTCTTTCCCTTCATTTTACTCTTCCTCTGTTTCCCTATTTCACTCATCCCTTGCAACTTCCTCATTTTTCTGCACTAGACTGCCTCTAGACAGCAGTAGCTAAGTTGTATGTCTGTGTTTTAACTCTGGTTGCCCCTAGCACATGTAAATGACTTTGGCACTTGATGTTTGAAGAGAAAAGATGAAGACAAAAATCCCTAAGTGCAAAATCAAAAAGATAAGAGGCAGGAATTTTCACTTTGTGAGGGAATGTGTGTCTTGACATGCGCTGCCTTTTATGTTTTCCTTTTAAAGTAGTCAAGGACAGTTAGTTTTGGAGGCGCTCTAATTCTGAATGCTGGGGATACATTTATAGGTTTCCATCTCTGTGACATATTTTTAATGGTGAATCTTATAGAGGGATAAGAGACATTGCTATAACTTTCACACTAAACCAACCTGATGTGTACAGGTAGGTCCTCGTGTTATCGCCCCGCTCCATATGTGTGGCCCTGCACTCTGGAAATAGTCTACAGAGTGATCATCCATACATAAGCAACCAGCCGCAGCCATATAATAAAAACCTGCTAGAGAGGAAATATCTCACAAGCCCGGGAAGTTGGATGTTCGGCGTGTTGGAGGCTACACGGCCATATGACCCACATTACACCAAGTCATTCAAATGACCTCTGAGGTGTTATCTCCAAACGGCAAACATGGCAGCATTACTGCCCCCTCCTTCTTGCCAAGGATGCCAGAAAATATCTGACTTTGCAAAGATCCAGTCACGCTGCATCTGCAAATTCACATTTTCAAGGTCAAATGTTGTATCAAGTATATGGGAGATAATGCTGTTACAATAAATTATGGGAATACATCTCTAAAAGAGCTCCAGCTGAATAAATCAATGGTTGAACAGTCCTCAGTGGAGGAAAAAAACAGGGACAGGACAACCTAGCATGCATGGTGCAGACAGCAGCAACTTTGACAAGATTTAGAGAGAACATCACAAACAAAGGGGATAAGATTTTAGGAGTTAAGGTCAAAGGTACAGTGGAAATTAGATCAACATTTAGACTGTGAACTCTAGAGGGTCAAGAGGTTAGGGTCTGCCTTGTGATCCCTCCTAAGAATATGTTCTTAACTTCTGGTGTAGAGCATTTTGTCCTTCCTTGACCTGGATCATCAGCAGTAAACCCATTAGAAAGAGAACACCAGATGACAAATACCCCAGGATCATGCTGAGTATTCATCTGCCACATTTGTCTGAGTGACAAAGCATTTCCTGCTGGCAGGGAGGGTCATCTTACAGGGTTGCCATGGATGTGGCCAACGGGTACGTAGTATACATAAGTCAAAATCAACTCCCTTGATCTCATTGAAGACATCCTTCATCTATTACGACCATCCACGAACACATCCATCCACTGAATTCCACAGAGGCTTAATTGACGTTGTCTGGAGGGAGACACCGGCCTCCATTTCATCCCAGCGTGTGTCTAAGCCCTGAGACAAGCGATTGTACATTGACAAGTGGATAAAACTCCATAACTTAACCAGGGAGACTGGACACCCCTGGCAATCTCTTTGTTGTGTCTAAAAATAGTGGGTCCCAACGGTCTCTCTTGGAAAAAAAAAAAGCAGAGGCACATTTCATTATTTCATTATATCCCTCCACTCTGATTTACATGCACACCAGAGGAAGAGTAATTTTTATCTGAGCGTCATGGCTGTGGCAAGGAGCTGTGTGCTGATCCCCAGCAGAATAGCAAGACACAAAAACAAGCCAGATATCCACTCAGTGTATCCTGCCCTCAAGAGGCAGACATGATCTCATGTTATCCATGTTTCCCCCAAAGCATTAAGACATGTATGCATCATGTCAATGAGATCTGGCCAAGGAAATTCTGCCTTCTCAGTCTCCATGTTAAATAATGTATCAAACTAGGACCTGAATAGAGTTTAATTTGAGACGAATCCAGGATTCAGTGTTCCATCATCTTTTCTGATGCACTCAGCTTCATTCACTTGATGTTTTATTTTCCCTACATGTGATGCATACTTAAGCACTTGGATATATTTGCATATTCCCTGAGAAACTATGTATGCATAATTCTTTATTCATCTTGTTCCACTGACTCACTTGCCATTGCACTGCATTACTGTGCACTTGCAGTGATAGCTGCCATTAAACTGTTTGTGACCTCAGTGACTCTCCCTTTGTGCAGTCAGCACCCACGGTGACATAGCAATCCTGGACACATGAGCACCAGCATGTTGCGCACCATTCATTGATCCCGTTGTATATCATATTGTTGTCCAGTCTAAGACAAATGAGGCCAAACCAAGCGTGAATGCATGCATCTTCTGGCACATGTCAACAGGAGTTGGTCGCGTCCAGAAAATTATTCGGTAGAAGAATCTCACTTGGCTATTTGTGAAGAGAGGAGCTTTGATTGGTTACCAGAAATCTTCCAGGGAGACCTTATGTCCTGTGAAGAGGGAGCAACGTGTTTTCTTGCATCCCTCAGGACAACAAGATTCTAAAAAATCAGGGCCTGTTCTCATAGGTGTATTTAATCATCCTGACACTCTTCTAAAACATATTATCAGTGGTGAATGTTTGCATTGAGGAAGATTCCCACAAAAGACTCCCAGAGGATTCAGAGACATTGGTCGATGTGAGTCACCGGGGGGGTCAAACAAATGTGGTATGTCTGGGTGACCTTAATCACTTCCAGGTTCATCTAGGCTCGGATTTCACTTGTGTGCCTTATTTCAGGTCACTGCCTCAAAGTCAAAGTAGGGCACAGTCATTATCTGAGGGAGCATAACACAATCACCCACACAATACAATAAGGTCGGCGCAATTCACTGAAGTGTTGTCCATTACCTCTGGGCTCGAACACATGTGTGCTCCATCACAAGCAGCGGCTGTCTATATGCGTGGAGCATAGGTAATATATCGAGTGCATTTGTCTGTAATATATGTGCAATTCTCCCAGATGCTTGGCTCCTTCTCTTGTGCTGAAAACAGAGAATGTAACCCCAATCACCGCAAAACACAGGCAGAGTAAAAGTGATTTGGAGAGAACACTGGAAATTCTATAGTGGGCTATAGTCTGTATACACAGGCTCTAACAAATAGAAAAAGGGAATAAAAGTGACTGTGAGAGTGGTGAAATTCCTATCTCATTGGTTTCATTTGTAAAAGCTGCTGGAGAAACTGCAGTGTTCTAGCAGGAGAAATTGTAAATGAAGTCAGTACTTTTTTTTTTCAGGAAAAGTTACTATTACAGTATAACCGAGTCGTAACTGCAAAGGGTTGTTAAAAGGAGCATCTCAAGGGGTGTGTGAAAAGCACCAATTTCCCTCAAAATTCATGGCGCAGCATGTCGTGAAGCCATATCACTTCATAATGACTGTCTGACCAGTCAAGCAACACAGACCTCTGCCACAAAAAACTGTCAAAATGACATGTAATAATCTGTCTCACTGATCTTGGGAATGAGTTGCTGCTCTTTTTGAAGACTGCATGCACATGAATTCTTTATGACCATCAGTGAATATCACACGCATTATTTAAGAAGACTCTTCAAAATAACCCTGATTCTATTATACTTTCATGTTTCGAGCTCGAGCTATCCTTCCACTTCATTACAGAATATGATCTCAGATGCTGTGGCTATATTTTACATTACTGCCTACGGTATATTAAAATAAACATGTTATTTGGGTGAAGATATTTAAGAATATGGAGCTGCAGGTGGACAAAAGGGTTTTTCTTTAAAAAAAAAAAAGCTTAGAGATGTTTGCTTTTGTTTGCAAGTTAATGGTGTGGTTTTAAACTCAAAGAGCCAACAGTGTCCTAACACTGGTCCAGGTAAAGATAGGAGCCAGGTGCTTTGTGTTACCACTGACAGGCATTACTTTTTGTGGTTCACCATCTATTTTTCACCGCTAATGGCTCCATGTATACCTCCTTGCATATATGCAACCAGTATTCATACACATATCGAGCTCATGACATGCAGCACATTTTTATTATGGGGAAACACTTGAAAAGCCCAGCACTAATGACAAGAAAAAAAAATAATTTCTGCATTAATCAAAGCAAGTATGACACAATGATATTAAGCCGTGGATATAGTTGCAATTATGATGTATACCATTCGTGTGTCTCATACAAACTGCTTGGAAAATAATCAGATATTCATATTTTCCTCAAATCATTTTTTTTCAAGCCTTCACTTCGAACCATTTTGCTTCTCACTGGATGAGCACACAAGGAAAATCAGCATGTTGTTGTGTATGTGTGGATTAACTTTGTGTGCATGTTTGAGCGGGCTACATTTGGGGCCTCTGCTTGTCTTTTGTGTTCCTGCCCCAGATTGAGCCTGACAGCTATGTACAATATCCTGTTACAGAACACAACTGCACAAGGAAAGAAGAGGAAGCATCAAATGCTTTGGTTCAACAGTCCTCCCGTACGTGCAAACCTTTCCACAGTCATCCAGCTTATGCCACGCAAAACTCTAATTAGTCAATGGGCTGATCTCATTAGTCAAATGCTTTTGTTGCAGGTGTCCGGTCCAAGTTGAGAAGATTGCCAGAGGCAGAAGGTTAGAGAGGTGGGCTTAGGAAACCAATATAAACGACTTAATGGCTTATATGCAGCCATGCTTGCACGCTGAAAGTAATCAGAGGTATTGCATTGCCACAGTTACTAAAAAAGACATGATACTGCATGGAATAGTGACACTGTGATGATGACCGTTCAAAGTGAATGTGAGCATCCCCTACAGAATGGACGATGCAATGTGCAAAGGAGCGACTGTTGTCTTATTTGTCACATGTACAACATAAGAGGAGCTGGGGCTTGTAGTCAGAGGAGGTCAGCACACTCGCTGTGCAGTGCTGAAGTGTTACAATTACCCTGGAGTAGATTTCCGGGTTCATAGTGTGTGTGTCATCACACTGAGGAACAGGCAGATTCAAACACAAGTACTTATGGAGATATCCCTCATGGGATGCCTTCTCACGGCTGGATATGGTATGTCCACTGCGCCAGAACAAGGGGTGTTTAAAATTCAGTGATTAGCGCAGTGTCCAGTTAATTTTAACAGGGTTTGCCATGGGACTAATCAGGAATTAAGAGTCGGCATCTACTTTTAATCGCCTTCTTTACGCATTCATGGGGGATACTGTCAGGATAGAAAAAGGCAATTGTCTGCGGTCTCCCGATTATCCCCTGCAAAAGCCCATAATCTGGCTGAAAGTACTTAAAGAGTCAAGCAGCAAAATAAACAACATTGATTATCATCCCACTGTTCTTTTTTTTCTGCCCAAACTGGACCCTGCAGAGTGGGGGTGGGGGGTGGGGTGGGGTGTCGTGAGTAAGGTTGTGCCTTCCCCCCATCAGTGCCATCTGCTTGGGCAAATGTTAAGGCAGGGTAAATACCCCCTGAGTCCTCTGTTCAAACCAGATTATCAGCTATTCTAAGGAGACGGACGAGCATCTTATCATCTCCCAATCTCTTTTACAAAAGCAAATCAAGAATTCTGTACAAGGGATTACCAGGATTAAGGAGGGCACAGACATGGCTCTCCTTGGACAATGTCTTAAGTTGATGCCTTTCAGTCTGGCCACCTTCAGCTCAGCAAACATGCAACGCCTGCATCCTGTCATGACATCGTCCCTTCCACAAGTTTATTTGCTTAGGCTAAAAATATAACATCCTGGAATGATCATATCGTTAACATGTGGCCATTTCCAGCATAGGGCTACAAAGGCATTCATTTCTGACTGCTGGAAACTGAACTCATTTAGTCAAGCAGCTCAGTCACACCTCAGAAAAAAGAGCCCCTGCTTTACACAACATTGACAGAATCACATAGTTATGAACAATGACCCACAGTGGGATGTGGCTAGGTTTGAAAACTGCATTTATTAGCCACGGCTACATGATAGATTGCTGGACAGGTTTTCCACTGTACGCTTCAAAGAGGGTAAAATGAGGGACGAATTTTAACGCAAACAATCCCAGTGTGGGTGCACCCTCGGCGCAGAGGTCTGTAGAATGCAGATGCACAACTGGTGACCTGGTAGCTCAGGAAAAAAAGAAAAAAAAGAAACTTTGCTAAATTCAATTTTGCCTTCTCTTTACTGTATTTGTCATTGTGTTCAGGGGAGGATTAGTGTTAAATCTACATGGGCAAAACTAAGGTCGGGACCATGTGATTACTTGAAAGAGGGTGGGGTGAGGGTGACGGGGAGGTCGGATGTCTCCTAAAGAATAAAGCTCATTTATCCCCGCTGTAACAACTGGGGTAACACACATTCAATGAGAACAATCAAGCGCTAACAAAAGCACATGCCAAAGCACAACCACATCTACAAATATTCTGCGTGACTGTCAATCATGACAATTTTATTAATCCATCACAACAAATCACTGTGGATTTCTCTACCTGAGGTGTTTTAAGGAAGGCAGAGATAATACTGTCTCACAGGGCACACGGGTAAACCTATGCTCCTTGCACACTATCTGCAACTACTGCTTTAGATCACACTTTTAACAAGGAACAAACAATTGTACAAGCAATCGATGTTCCTCAGATTCCCGCTCCACAGTCACACCTCGTTTAATCAACAGAATTGTTTTCAATGAAAACAATCTCCGGGCTGTAGAGCTACTCAGTGTCTCAGAAAGAACCACTCGGCGGGCTTCCACACTGATTTGATTGTTGCACACACAAAGGTAGCTAGACCACCGCAGCTATGGGGGATGATTGAATTATTCAGTTTGGCAGAGATTTGGCAGCAATTGTGTGGAGTGTTGCCTTGAGTGGAGTGCAGCAGAAAGACAGCATCTTCTTGTTTCCTGCACCACTGCACAGCACATGCATAAATAGCCCCTGCTCAAACAGTCAGCATTGCTTCAGGACAACTTCACCTCATACCCTGAACACGCTTGCTGCTTGGCTAATTGACCTACACCTCCCCATAGACAGTTTCAACATTAAATGCTTCAAATTCAAGCATTTGTAATATTTACATGTATACATTTGAAGAAGAAAAAAAAAGGCTAATTCGTCAGTAGAAGTACAAAACCGCCAAATACAAGTTCAGGGTTTAAGGCACCTTTATGTATTTAACATAACTATTAAAATATACAAATTGTTACATTTTTATGAAGGTATAAGTTGCTGCCAAAATCATCATTCTTTAATTTACAACTCATAAAAAGAGGGAGAAACCAAACAAATCCATACTAACTTTCCGTCACAGATTAATTCAAGTCTAAAAGTCTACAACACCCACAGTGGTGCTCACATTACTCGGTGCACACTGCGCTTGAAAAGTTAGCTGAGACAGCAACTTCAGCGCCCATTTTCTTCAAACAATCTGTAATCTTGAATTGTTACTTTATACAGCCTGAAGTGGATGACAGTGATCTGGGCACACAATGTGACTGACATGTAAAATCAATGTAAAGTGAAGAAAAAAATAGGGTTTTTGCCATATTGATATCTCATTTGCAACATTATCCACATGAATAAGGAATATGTACTAGTTTTACGTTACATTTGTGAGACAGACATAACTGATAACAGGGTAAGGTACTGATTGCAGTGATTCTCAAGGTTGTGCAAAGGCACTGGGGCAGTCATGTCGATATTTATTGTAAATGTTGAGTTTCATACAGTCTGTGGTTTCTGATTAATATGAGAGCTAATTATTTGTAATTGCTCATAAACATGCATCCTCGATAACTGCAGTGCACCCAAAGGTTGCAAACGCTGCATAAGGCAAGCTTTACTCAGGAAGGGTGTAGGCACAGTATGAATAGTAAAAGAAATGGTAAAAAAGAAAAAAAGAAAAAAAAAACAATTAATGAAGACCATATGGATAGCCTCAACCCCCACAGCAAAATGAATTGCTGCGTGTGTCTGTGCGAGCCCCTGTGTGTGGGGGTCTATATTTCTCCATCTGCAGACGTACCATTGCATTATATGTAATCAAACTTACTACATATAACTAGCTTCCTGGGCTGTTAGATGAAATTGAATACTGCATTCTCATAAATCATGAATCAATCTGTCAGCAAAGAAACTCTGGAAACACTTCCCTTCACTGACATACTGTAATACAACCACGGGACAACCTTTAAAAGACATTTTATAGACGATAAAAATCACAGGGAATGTACTTAATGTGAGCTGACCAAGATCACAAGCGCACGCTGAAACGAGCAACAACTGCACATTTCTGTGGGAACAGAGGAACAACAATGAGGCAGTCCAAAGACACACCAAAAACATTTTTTCTTATAAACCGGACTCCTGCTTCGACTAAATCTTTTTTTCCCTTTCCTCCCAGCCCTTCTCTCTCATCTTTGCACTGTGAAGCAGAAGAAAAATCCATTTATCGCCTACTCTATCTTCATGCACAAATGTTAAGACTCATTAATGCTGTGGCTTTGTTGGAGTTTATTTATTTATTTATGGCTCATTTGAAAACATTTCATTTCCTAATTATGCATAACATGAAAAATCAAACCATAATTTATCAAGCTCAAAGAGATACAACTACCTATGATCTACTCCAGCTCTCTGTTTTTAAGTAAGAACGAGCCATTTAGCAGGTTTACATTTATCTATTATTAGAAAGCTGACATTTATGCACTCTCTATACGAGAATGCTCTACTTGAGCGTGCACCATTTTCTCAAATCACCAAGGACACTTTCCCCGAGGGAACTGATTAGCTCTCTCTCAGTTTTAAAATATGAAGTAACTTTGATAAGCAATTAAACATTTTCTGTTGTCTCTACTCTGGCTTTGTTTTATGCCTTTCAAGTCAGTATTTTTGGATCAAATCCGCATAAACAGCGAATAACACAATGTTAGAGCAGCAGTTATTGTACCTCCTAGCATCAATCTTCCTCTCAGATGTGTAACACCCTGTGTTTGTGCACTACTGTACATCATATTAGCAAGGTTATCATTATCAAATGATCATTATCAGCTCTCATGGAGGAAAAACGAAAAAAAAAAGTTGTGTTGTTCCAAAAAAAGCTTCCGTTCGGCTGTTTTCTGTCTGTGCACTTCAAAGGATGTGCTCCCACCAAATTTCCATAACTTTTTATCTGTAATCTGTTCCTAATGAGCAATGCACATCTACACCATTTCTTCGTTTATTTCTCCCACTCAAGTGCTATATTGTTGCAAAATGTAGAAGATAAAGAGAAATGGGCAGTTTTTCAATGGCTGAAATGAGCCAATTAATGGTGTCGAAACCAACACAGCCACGCACACTTGCGGACCACAGCCTAAGTGACCCATACTATATGCTCCTGGCTATCTGTATATGAGAAAAACAAATGATTATTCTCCAACATGTATTTTCCCTCACTTAACTCCTCACCAAGTGATGCAGTCTAATATTGAAAGCGCAAAACAATGAATAAGAAGACTCGTCAAAATATGCAATACAATGCAAAAGACTTTAATAAATTTCAGAAGCGCACACATACATAAACAAAACATTTACAGTTTTCTCCACACTGGCAAATAAAAGTCAATTACAAAGATCATGTAAGGTGCATATTGTACTTCACATTGAATAAAAGTGAGGTTGTCTGTCTCTCTTACAAGGACAAAATCTCTCCCCATGTATGATTTTTTTTTCTTTTCCCCAAAGATCAGGCATATCTAATCATTACACAGTGCTAGGATGCTATGTATATTTCATACTGTGGCTCCTACGCAGTATTGAATACATTTGATACCATAATTACATGAATATACCTCCTTCAATAATAACAACCTGTCTCACAAAGAGGCGACACACATAAAATTAAAAGCTTTAAAATAGACATAGTCTGTGGAACCATGACGTATTAAAACTGGAGCAAGTTCAAAAAAGGGCTCCTGGCCCGAGCAGTAATTTCATTTAAATATACATAGTTTCTCACAAAAGAGGGGAAACAGCCCGGGTCCAGTCCATCTGTACATTTCCAAATGACTACACAGGCTATGTCAATTTTAATGAATCTAATTCTATGGTTATATGTATGTACTGTAGGTGCCTTTAGGCCTTACCTATCAAAGCAGTCTGTAGCTTACCAATTAACAGGACTATTGAACAACAACGCTGCTAACCCATCAAGCCAGTTACTGGTGTATACTGTAGAAATAATTCTAGTCAGGACATACGGTACCATAATGATTCTATGGGTGTAGAAATAGTAGAGGCAAAATGATGCTCTGAACAAAAGGCCTACAAAGTAGTAAGTGCAC
Source organism: Trachurus trachurus (assembly GCF_905171665.1). Classification (NCBI taxonomy): domain Eukaryota; kingdom Metazoa; phylum Chordata; class Actinopteri; order Carangiformes; family Carangidae; genus Trachurus; species Trachurus trachurus. Next base: position 17,603,984 of record NC_139894.1, on the reverse strand, counting down.
CATAGTGGAATTTCTGTCAAATGTTCACTTATTGCTGTTTTTAAACTGTAGCCTGGATTACCTTTTCATTTTGGTGTTCATCAGAAAATTTATTTTTTCAGTGTAAATAAGTGCGCAAAGTCAAGTCATTTTTTGCTTAAGCCCACCGACTCATATTAAAGACTGTCTGAGGATTATTACTATTTTTTTTTTCTTTTCTGTTTTTTCTACCATCTGGAGTCGTTTTAATATGGATCTCACAGGTTAAATCACTTCCGACTTAGGAATTGAAAGCGACACACAAAAGGTTAGGCTTAGTGCTCTTCAAATCTGCCCTACATAAACAGCTTTTGATTATAACCCCAGGAGTTAGTCCCTTGTGATTGTGGCTTAGCTCAAAGTATTAAACTTGTCCTACCATTCCTCCCAGTGTAATAACAGCATGGTGATCAGTAGCACAGTTGTAAAGCTCTACAAATGTGGTCGCATTGTGGGGCCATGCATATTTCTGGAAAACGTCAGCCACACTCTTCACTAACAATGCTATCAGTGGCATCAAAAACGTGGGACAGAAAGAGGCGAAAGTAGACAGAAAAAGGTACACTGTGATGTGGGCTCAATACTAATGTAAGCCTACGGGTTGTAGACCTTGCAGCATAAATACATTAGAAGTCATTAGTTCCATGAGCAAGCCCAAGATAGAGCAACGTCAAATAATACAAAAGTCAGAAAGTAAGAAAATAAATTGGCCACCAGGCAGTTTTGAAAACAAGGCAAAGAAATGGAATCAATAAATATAAACACCATCAACTCTGTGATAGATATACATACATACATATAAACATACTTTACAGATCTACTGACTGTATTTGACACCTATTTTACAGAGTGGGTGCTGGAGTGGGACATTTTCCGAGGAGGTTTCAGGTCATACAGCATCATCCTCACTGACACAGGTAAGTAATAGCATAGGACTCAAAGCATTTCAAACTTCCAACAGATTCACAGGAGGAGCTTTGTCAAGTTTCAGGCAGGCAACATGAAGCGTCTCTCTTTTTCTGAGAATTTTTTTCCCCCCCCTCCAAGTTCATCTTTTCTCTCGATTGTATGAAGAGGTGGGGTTTGAGGCTGTAGAGACAGTAAAAGTACTTGTTTCACCTCTTCAGTTCTCGCCTTCCTTCTTTCCTCCCTCTGCCCTCTCTCTCTCTCTCTTTTCTCTCTCTTTCTCTCTTTAGGTAGTGGGAGCTAGAGATTGATTTTAATCCTGTGGGAGCGAGCTGTACCTGTGCCACAGAGTGTGCCATAGTGTGGTGGTTTCAGTGCCGTCTCCTGAAATATAGAGAGACAGACAGATATAGGGAGATTGTAGTTACAATATCATCGAGCTCTGAGCAGCCTAAGCTGTAGCCTTATCAGTGTGAGGCTACGCTGAAGACTGCATAAAAAAAATCTCTGAGGAGAGTGTAAAAGATAGAAAAAAAAGCATTCTTCAAGGCACGGCTGGCAATCAAGTCATTATCTTGTCAGGTTTCCTTGAAGAATGCTACAGGTGTCATAAGTTTGTGCATTTTTCCTGTACTTATCAGAGCATGCAATCTTATCCAATTATCACTCCCGATTTGTCTTTTTTTGTCTCCCACCACACTAGTGCAGCACTCTTCATTTCCCCTCAAAAAGCCATTTGGATCAATTTAGGCCCACTCTTTCGTTCGGACCCTTGCCAGTAGGTCCTCTGATATGTACAGAATATGACATTTTGCTGTCCCTCAGAAAGTTAGCAACACATCTGCCAGTATCTGAATCAGAGCGAAGCTGACCTAATAGTGCTTACAATTAGCAAGGCACAGTGATTACAGATGCAATGACGCAACAGAAATCAAGTAACAAAAAACAAAGACAAGGAAACAGAACCAAAAACGACAAAAACAAGACAATGATAATAAAAATAAATCAGTTGCTAGGAATTAATACTAGCATCAGATTTGATTAACAAGCCTATTTAGCCTTTTGAAATTGTGGTTTCTACCCCTGGCTATGCACCCACTATGAGTCAGCACAAGCGCTTCATCATCAGACCATGGGTGGCTAGTGTGAAAGGCCCATTCCTTCACCCACGCAAATAAATGACAATATGCAAAAATTTTCTTCACGGCTGCCCTCGTTATCCAATGCATTTACATTATCATCCTTTTTATGACGATAATACCTTAAATTGCCTTATAAATAAGGTGAAACAACAGCACTTAGGCACTAAAGGGTATTTAATCAAACTGTAATGTATGCCCATGTGCTACTACAAAAACACTACCAGCAGTTTCTCCAATACTGAGTCATAGGAGGTTAGTTTTGTTAAGCAGTGACCCTTCGTGCTCTGTGGCCCCAGAATTATGGGCCAAACAAAAGAATGTATTAGCCTTTTTACTCTTTGCATATTCATGGTGATGTCTGAGATCACTCAAGCAGGGTGATACCCATTTGATCTGCCTCCGCTAAAGCACATACTCTCACAAGAGCTCCTCATCACTGGAGGCAGAGTGACCTCTAATATCATGGGGTAGGGGTTAAAAGAAAATGATGAGATGCGTAAAAACTGAGAAGAGAGGGGAGGCGAGGGAGGAGGTCTGCATTTACAAGTACAGCTCACACTGTATAATGAAGCCATATGGTGGAACAAATCTGTAGTCTCTGAAGTATTTTTTTACAAGCTTTACTCTTTATCGGCTACATCTGTAAAGTCCCCTGAAAACATTTTGGTGACCTTCAACCGTAATCATCTCCCCTTGTTATTCCATGGGTGGGCTTTTTTGTCTTTGTTTTTTCAACTGCTTTAGTCGTGTGGGAGGTTGCAGGGCAGCGAGAGATCAGTGTAGAGGCACTAAAGCACTGTCTGTCACTTTGATGAATCAAAAAGGAAAACACAACAAACCTGCCTATTATCTTTGCTTTTGGACTTCTGGTATTAGGTTCAGGCTCAAGAGAGACTGAATAGCCGACACTGACAAACAGAATACAGCCTTTGTTTTAACAGCCACCCTTGAAAGTGATCTCTGTAAATTCTAGAGTGCTCAAATAATATCTGATAGAAACTACAACACTTTTTTTAAATTTGATTTATTTATTTACTTTTGAGAAATGCTGTTTATAAGTGTTTTTCCTTGGACTTTAGAAGTAGATTTTCAATAAAGAGGGGTAAAGATGAAATCAAGCAGAAATGATATTATAAACGGATCTCAACAAACAGGACTTCTGGTCAACTACTGTTACACCACTTTGGATCTTGAGTACGTGACACACCCAAGGATAGAACGTGGCATCACTGATAATCTTAAAGGATGGCTGCCTTTTTTCTCCTTTCTTATCAGCCTCATTCGAAACCTAATTACAGTGATTTTAATCATACTGTATTATGAGTGATTAACCCTTTAGTGCATTTAATTAACCTTTGAAGCCACCAACTCTCATCAGGCAGAGCTTCACGCTATTTTTTTTCCATGACACAGGCTTTAAATAAGCACACTTAAAACTAGTGGGAAATCTAATGTCTAAAGTGGGAGGCATCACTTGTCAATTGCTCAAGGGGACAGCAAATTTTGATCTATTATCAGCTTAACATTGTTGAAGATATGGTTGGTGAGTAGAACCGATGAGGGCAATTTTTTTTTCTTGATAATATTCAAATGCAGGGAGTGTGTGTGTGTGTGTGTGTGTGTGTGTGTGTGTGTGTGTGTGTGTGTGTGTGTGTGAGTGTGTTAAGCCTGTTCTCTCTCAGAGCAAAGAACCAATACACCTAGAAAATAATCAGATACACACAGCCTGATATAGCGAAACATAAGATTTGGGAGGATGTTTACTAATCATATATTCATTGATTTGAAATTATTCGCACAAAAATACTCCACTCTGATCAGCAGCATAAGTGAAAATCAATTTAAATCCTGGATACATAAAATTCATGACTGATAATAATTCAGATCTGTAGAACACAGACTGAATATTTCTGCATATTTCAGGGCAGACGCCACCAGTAAGAAGGGGAAAATCATTCTGACAACTCGTCAGAGTATCGTATAAACACATTACGAATTAAATCTTTGGTACCAAGGGCATGTAGTAGGCTTATGTATAATGCACTATGGCAGAGCATAGCTTTTAACCAGGGTTTCAAATAAAAGGTGGATGAAGGGAATGACTATCAACCTTGTGTGGGTGTCTTCATAAATTATCCGAAGCACAATACTTCATGGGATCAACAGTCATTTACCAAAACTATGCCACGGGGAATTTGAACGCTTGCTAGATGTCACACAGTAGCGTACTGGGAGCAAAAAAAAGTCACAAATGAGCCAAAGATCTGAAAACTAACTGCAATATGGGTCCAGACACAAACAAAAGCAAGCACCTCATCAAACAAAATCAATTATTGATGCAATATCATGAAACTGACCCAGAATTGGATGAATGGCAGTTGTGATAATTATGATCAAAACAGTAACAAAAATGAAAGCCAATGAAACCCAGAACCCCCTAAACTGAAAAAAATAATAATAATGAATTTAAAAAAAAGAAAGAAAGCAAACGGAAAGAAAGAAAGAAAGAAAGAAAGAAAGAAAGAAAGAAAGAAAGAAAGAAAGAAAGAAAGAACAAGGGGAAAAAAGGAATTTGTTGCGAAAACCAGCAAAATCAATGGGATGTTTAACACTGGGTGATAACTATGGCAACACACATGTCACTATGAGCAAACTAGTCAGCCTTGATTCATTCCACTGTGGTTGGGGGTAGCAGATATCAACAAGTACTGTGCGTTTACTATCTCCTCTCTGGCACAAACTATGACACCATATCACAGATGCAAACCTTTGTTGTGATGTCATTGCATCCTCTTCTATGTGAGCTAATTTGAAGAATGTAAAGGATGTGTATCTACGTATGTCGTTTATTACAATAATTGGGGTCATTAAAGTGGAGCATTTACGGGCTAAATGCAATGCTGGCCTGGCAGGCTTTTTTATGGACTACTGCTCCCTTGGTGTTTAAGTATATTGGTCTCAAGACTCTGCATCACCTTGATCCCTCTGACCCCCCTCTCCCCTGCCCAAAGCAATACTCAGTCTTCCCCACGGCACTCTGCTCTAGCTGTCAGCACTGAGCAAGGCCACCTCTCCTTACCTCTGATTTACATTTATTTCCCTCGCCAGCTTTTATTTATTGGGGCACTTCGCATTTGGCACATATCTCTTAGGGAATCATAAGCCCTTTGCTGTACCTTGGCATTCAAATGAGCTTCTCTCCCACAAAGCCTCACTGGCACAGTTGAGGCAGCACTTAATATTTTCAGGACAGAAGCCACAAAAAGTGGGATTATTTATCAAGCTGTTTTTACATGTCAAAAGCTTTTTTTGTGTGTTTTGTGCTATTACCTGCATCCTTTTTTCTTCTTTTTTTTTGGCCAAAATTAATACCTGATGTAGAGAGTAGCCCTTTTTCGCTCTGGCAGCCATATTCTTTTTTTTCATGGCTTATTTAAATGTCGATCAAATATACTGTATTAGCACACAGCTTCATTCGCCCTTGACCTCAAATGCATCAGTAGAGAGTTCAATCACTGCCGCCTATCCCAGGCTCTTCTAAATCAGGCTACATTGCCACCAACCACTCACACTGAAGTTTAAAATATCTAGCCATCATAATTGCACTGCTGCCATTACTCAAGCTTTTGAATATGAAATTAACCTGCACATGTAATTTTGTAAATGATTATGCAATTATGGTTGCTTATGAAGGAGGGTGAATACATGAATTAATAACAATCAGTACAGTGAAAGGTTTTGCTGTATTAATTGCAACAAATTGTTTCCTCTGTCATTTTTTTCATTTCCTTTTCAAGTCCTAAGTGCAAATGACATTCATGTAGACATGGTCATGGTCTGTGTGGGGAAATCCCCTGGCTCCATGCTGCCACCCTCCCCCTTTCACATCACCTACCATGGGACAGCAAAGGGAGTGTGAGTGGGGACTAGTGTGGGTGGGTTTAAAAAGGAAGTCATGAATTACCTGTCGGGTGGTGATTTGCCCTGCAGTCTTGAATCCCCCATGACAGCTGCACTCTGAGACACTGTATGGGTCGGAGCTAGTCGATGAACACTTGGAGAGTGAGTCACAGCCCACCACGAACGTGTTGTCCAAGGGGAGCTCCTGGATCACATGGTGTTTCTTTGGGGCCACAGGGGTCTCCGGTTTGATTTGAAATGTGGGTTGAGGGGATGCAGACTTGTAATGCTTGGCTAAGTCTGGGCTATCGGGTTTGAAGGTGGTGGGCGTGGTGGCCCAGTTGTACTTCCCCATGGTTTGCTCCTCTAGTTCCACAGGGAGATCCAGTGTACCATTAACATGCTCATGGGTGGGGTCGTCAGGCTTAGATTCGTCTATGGTCACAAAGTTCAGCAGGAGGCTCTTGGGGGACCGCTTCTTCCTCTTCTTCTTCTTCTTGATCTGACGGTTCTCTTGGTTGGGTGACACCCACTCGCCACTCTGCTTGCTCTTTTGCACCACTTTGTGTCTGGGTGTCTGTCGGCAGCGCACCAAGGCGGTCACAAATATCACCAAGATGACAGTCATGGTCCCTGCTATGATTGCTATGACGACAATCACATATCCGTTGGCTTGAGGTGTTACCTCACTGTCCCCTATGTTACGGTCCAAAGGTGTCTCCATGCTTTTTCGCAGCTGCTCTTGGATAAAGGTGGCGTTCGACACAGTGTCATTGACGAACAAGTGAATAAGGACAATAGCATCTAATGACTCAGGCTGGCCTAGATCTTTGACCTTGACTACAAGCCTATGCAGCCCCTGATCAGCTGCCACTATCTTCTCCTGCAGGGTAATGTTACCCGTTGTTTTGTCGATGGCAAAGAGACCTCGAGGGGAGACCCTAGATGTGATGATGATGCTGCTGGTAATACTGTACTGCAGCTCAGCATTCATACCTGTGTCATTGTCAATGGCAAACACTCTGGTGACCACAACACCAGGGGCAGTGTTGGTTCGCACTAGGTCATAGGAATAATTGGAGGATGGGATGACGAACACAGGGCGATTGTCATTTACGTCGACTACATTGATAGTGACCTTGGCATAGGAGGAGCTTGGGGGTTGACCTCCATCTACTGCCTTGACCATAAATGTGTAGGAGCTTTGCTGCTCCCTGTCAAAGGTGATATTGGGTTTGATGACACCAGTTTGAGGGTCAATGATGAAATTATCTTTCCCATTCAAAATGGAAAGGGTTATAACAGCATTATCTCCCGCATCTGCATCCGTCACTGTGATTAAGCCCACAGTTCCATAGAGAGGCAGATTCTCAGGCACGTAGAAGTTGTACTCAGGGTGTGTGAATGCTGGGCTGTTGTCATTAAGGTCCTGGACGATTAGCCTAACGGTGACATTGCTCTGTAGGGATGTGGAGCCGTTGTCTCTCGCTATGACAGTGAATGAGTACCTCTCCTGCTTCTCTCTGTCCAGTCGTTTGCCAACGGAGAGGATTCCTGACCGTCTGTCTATGTTAAACCCATCAGGTGCATCAGGGCCAAGAGTATAAATAATCTCAGCATTATGTCCGCTGTCTGCGTCAGTGGCACTGATTTTTATTAACTGTGTAGAGGGGTCATTGTTCTCTGGTATGGAAAGTTGGATTTCCGGCTGGGGGAAGATGGGTGCATTGTCGTTCTCATCCTTGATTTTAATTAAAACCATAGCTGAAGTGTTCAAAGGAGGCGTTCCCCTATCCGAGGCCACTATCTTAATTGCATATTCTCGGGTCGTCTCATAATCTAGGGGGGCGGCTGTTTCTAGTAAGAACTGATCATTAAAGACAGGCTTCAACCGGAAAGGAACATCATGGTCAGTGTAGCAAGCTACTTTGCCATAAAGATCTGCGTCCTTGTCAGTAACAGTAATTAGGGCTATTTTGGTGTTGAGGGGTGCATTCTCAGACAGCAGAACAGTCCCATTAACCAGGTTGATAATGTAGCGAGTGTCTATGGAGGGAACATTGTCATTAACGTCTGTTACATTAACAATCACTGTTGCTCTGGAAGGGGTGGAGCTGCCATCGCTGGCCAGGACGATGAGTTTATGAACAGGAGTTACTTCCCTGTCCAGAGGCTGCTTGACAGTGATCAGTCCCGTAGAGCTGTCAATGGCAAAGTGACGTTTGGTCGAGGCAGAGATCTGGTTGCTGAAGGCAAAATGGATCTGTGCGTTGGAACCCAGGTCCGCATCCGTGGCGTGAAGCTGAGCGACTGACGTCCCCATGGGGGCGTTCTCTGGCACGGTGACCTCCAGCTCACTGTCTTTGAAGATGGGACGATTGTCATTGACATCAGAGATGGTGACTTGAAGAATGGCAGTGCTGGACTTTGGAGGGTTGCCACCATCTTCCACCTTTATCTTCATGACGAAGGTGTCCTTCTGCTCGCGATCCAGGTTCTGCTGAACGATCAGCTGTGGCCACTTGTCACCTTCAGGGGTCTCAATAATGTCTAAGCCAAACTCGCTGACACTCTGCAAAGACAACACATAGTTCCAGTTAGTTTGTATCCGTTTTTTTCTGTAAACTTGTGATTATTACATAAACTTTGAAAGTGTTATTTGTGCCCTTTAATGAGTTTTTCCACATATACCCCAGTGTCTCAGGATAGAGAATTTCATAAATTGTACAAATAAAAAAGCCCTCCCTATATAAACTGACTTGACAGACATATTAATTTCATAAGTAAGAATATTACATTCTCACTTAGGTAATAACACAGAAATGTACCGTGTTATGGTACCAGATTCTGTGGTCTTGGACATGTTTTTGTTCCTAAGAGTGTAGATTTTTCAGTTGTCTTAGAAAGCCAAACAGCCTGTCGAGATATTTCCTTAGGCTACTCAGGTTCATTTGTAGTCCTTCTTAGGATCAGGCTTTTAGGCAGTGATGAATGTCAAGAGCAAATTAAACAGCCTGGGACATTCTTAAACAAGGCAGCTGGTTCTTGGCTCTGCTGTGCTCATCTCAGTTGGGTACCCGTAAATCAAAAGCACTTTCAAACATGCTAATCATCAGCTTGTTTCAAAGTTTCAGTCATTCCTCACATACACTACGCTACACAATACATGCTCAAGAAAGACAGCTGTAAGCGTTCCTTTTATAAATGTGACTAATAACTGTATGTTGTGTGGATTGTGTATCGCATACTACAGCTTAAAGGGATTCATTTGGCTCCTCGTCAGATTGCTTCTGCCTTCACTAAAATAAGATTTCACTCCACCTTCCTATCTTGTGACAAGTTAGAATAGAGCAGGCAGCCGTAACGTTTCACCGTCATTACAGGAGAGAAAGAAAGACAGCTGGAAATAGATACACAGCAATAAGCTCCCATTTATAACAGTGCAAGACCAGATCACCACAGATTAAGAGGAGGAGAGTGAAAAATCCTGCCTATTAGAGTTTTTTTTTTCTTTTTTTTGCTTAAGAAGGGCTAAATCTAGGCAAAAGTAAAGCTGGAGGAAAATGAAAACAAATGCATAAGTAATCCCCACGAGAAACCAGAGGAACTGGCACTGACTGTTACGAGTAATTGCCTTCCACCCCCAAAAAACTAGCACTAATATTTACACTGTCAGATGCAGTATGGTATGGATCTATAGAAGTTTTCGAATTAGAAGAGAGAGGAAGGAAATGAAGGAAGAGGGAGAGACGGAGAGAGAGACAAGTGGCAGAAAAGGAGAGAAAGAGAGAGTAGGGGGAGGAAATAAGAAGAAGATCAAGCCCATGAATGAGCTGCATGCACATTATGAAACAAAGAAGCCCTTTGAAGCTCTTTCAGTCAGAAGCAGTTTCATGGTAAAACAAGAAAAAGCATCCTACTTAAAGAGATAAGCTTCATGCTGCACATAATGTTAGAAGAGATTACTCTGTCTAGGCACAGCTATCAAATGAGATTAAGATATATACATTCTCCCCGTTCAAGGGAGGAACATTTCAACCAAATTGTGAGCACAAGAATCCTCGGTAGGTTTCAGAATCTAGACCCGTCCCCGTGCCAACACAGTGTTGTAGTCGAATCAAGAAAACGTGCAGCTGCAGCATGTAAATTATTGTGTACTCTGAAAAATTGCTTGCCGAGGGAATGTTGTCAACATGTCAAGTGATTGACAGAACTACTTAAAACAGCCAACACTGCAGCAATGATCTTTCAGACCTTATTTTGTGATCCTGGCAAGCAGAAGTCATATAGGGGTAAGCAGACATGGCATATAAAAGTATGTGTGGAAATGTAGAGGCAAAACGCCTTATGGGTGAGCTGTGCTGAATTTCATGCACATGAACTATTTCTGTCATATCAGAAAGGTCCAAGACAACATTCTGGGGGATCTTTTGCTAAGCACTACTCCATCCACACAGAGCTCCTCAATCCTCAGTTGTTTGAATAGTTCACAGATTCGGCACAGTAGCTGAGTATCTGCACACTGATATTTGGCAAAGACTGATGTTAATAGTTGGATGTTGAGTTAGGAAGTGTCAAAGGGAATGCTGCACGATGATTTATGAGCTAGCATTTCCTCTATGCTTTTGTCTTGGTTTCACACAATTTTACAACTGACAAGACAACGCTCAGCGCATTTCAATAAGTTGAAGAGAGCTATCTCTCAGGCTGCGCATCCTCCTGAATGCAGAATGAGTCTGGTGGATTGTGATAAGATCTAGGGCAGGCTAAGAAAAGGCCAAATACTAGCATGAATCACTCACTGGAGACCCTAAGGCTGAGTGAGAAGGACAAAGTTCTCTAAACAGCTAAATGTGCAAATAATACCACGCCTCACTCTTCCATCACACATACAGTATACTGTGCAGGTACATGTCTTCTTGAACTACGATGACTCACCATTCATTCCCACATTACAGGGTCACAGGTACCCTCGGTGATCAGAGTGGGAACAGGGTACTATATATGTGGGAGGAGTATGGCACAGAATCAAATCAGAGCTTGCTAATTTAAATGAAAATGACTGAAGGACACCGACAGAAGCAGAGGTGGCTGATGATGAGGGATGGATGACTGTGAACCTCCCGTTCTGCAGACAGTGCCTCAGATTATCAGTGGATGCATCTTTCAGTCAAGTTGATGACCTTATTAAAACTCAGAGGAGACTGAGATTGGGCTGTGAATATGTCAGGAGGACTCTAGTTACAGTGATGCCCATGGATGGGGCTAGCTGGGGAGGGCTATTCATCACAACCTACAGTATAGCACCTCTTTATAATGCTGATAGAAACTCTCTCTCTCTCTCTCTCTCCGTCTCTACTCCCCTAATTCCTCCCTCATTTTTTTTGTATCTCCATCCCTCATTCTCCTTTGCCCCTGGCCATGATCTCATGCATATAATTAAGACAAAAGAAGCTGGGAATTGTTTGTCTTTTTTGTCAACCCCTAGAAGAGGATAATGTGTCAAAATCGGATGCTAATGAAACCTGGAAATACTTGACAGGGAGCTCTCTGCCCAGAAATCCTATTCAGTGCCTATAGGCAGCATGCAATGCATTAATCAAATTTCTCTTGCTACTTGGGAATGGATCTTGAATAAATTTTGCATCCTCAAAATGCAAAGTTAGAATCAGTTTAGGAGTAAAATTATTCAAGCTCAGACTTGAAGTACCAGCAAAAAGACCACTCCATCCACTCAAGAATTTTAGGTATATCTCAGATAGACACGTAGCAACAAAGTTGATTGCAAAATACCAGAGGAAAAACCTCAGTAGGTGGCAAAAGGTTAAGCCCAAGCGTCCTTCAGATTGCCCAGCCGAAATGCCGACATCCACTTCATTGTGTAGTTTATCAGTGAGGGATAGCCCAGCCAGCAGCAAAACACTGATCTACACGAAATGACTTGAACACGACGCCCACTTCAAATATGTCTGAAGATGCTCACGCAGATGCATCTTGGATTAATGTGGTCTGCGATGCTGCAAGGTCATCACTGGAATAAGAAAAGTTGCCAGTATTTGTGAACAATTAAAAGCAAAAATCCCCAGTGGAGTCTCCTTTAGTCTTATGCATGTTTCCGTGTTGGCCTATTGAGTTATCCTGTGAATATGTAACATGATCAGATCTGCTTTCATGGGAGATCTTCCTCCACCCATGCATGTGATTGCTTTCTGTGACCTTGACCATTTCTTAGGACGCCTTCTCTGCAGTTCAGGTGACGTAACACGCCACTGCACAACATTGATGGCAGAATTTTCGCTCAAACTGTAATTGCCAGCCATTATGTGTGGTGCTGGTGCACTGTGTAGGACGAAATTACCTGTTGTCCCCCTTAGTGTTAGAAAAGGACAAGGTTGGAGAAAAAAAGAAAAGGCAACCATGTTTCTTTTATTTGTTCTGTATGTTGACAACTCAAGCATGGCTACATGTGGAGTGGTGGACCATTGAGTGAGCCTCACTGTGCTACACAATGGTAGCAATTTCAGCACCGTGCCCTGCACAACACAAGAAAACTGGGCAAACTATCATTCTGAGGGAGCTTCTGAGACAAATCTCAAAGGACCATACAAAGATAGTCCAAGGGTGGCTTAGCGGCCAAGAGCTATTCTAGGAAATGCTTGCACATTCCCTCCCCACTAAACCCTTGGCTTTCTACTGCACCTCGGAAATAAAAGATACCAAAGGTTGAAAATGTTGCCGGCTTTTCTAATGCCTCACCCTGTGTTTTACTTGTATGGAACCTGGAACACAAGGAAATTAATCTTGAGTACAATGAGAATATAATGAGAGGAAGTGAATTGGACGCATTGCCAAGGATGCTCTAAGAAGAATTTCCTGCAAAAAGATAATGCAACCACAGCCTAGGCAAGGATTTTAGAAAGCTTTATATTGTGAAAAGGGCAAAGAAAATGATTGCAGATGATCACCATAATGAGCAGAACATTTGGCTGGTGATTTTCCAGGCATGAACAATTCAGGACATTGCGCTGGAGAGGCCTTGGCAGTGGGGAGACTCTTTAAAAATGCAAATTGGTATTCAAGGCAGACACGGACAGCAATGGTTCTGTTCACTCCAACCCAATGTTAACGTCATCCAAGATGCCAAGATGGACTTGTCATTCTGTCTTGCACCTTGCTCTCAGTTCCAGTAACCTTTCTTTCTTTATTTTGTTTAGGATTTCCTCCGGAGTCTTCGCATCTCCCTTTTTAATTACACTTCATTTGTAAGGGCTCATGTCATCTCCAATATTCGTCTATCCACAAAGCATAGAGTGTTGTCTAGACTATAAACGAAGACCGTATGATGTTATCCTACATTTCTGGATTTAGGGCTGACTCCATTAGGAACAGAGAATATTGCACTGCAGTTTAATAGTGCATCAATTAGATGATGAAGAAAAGCTTCCCCCAGTTCTCCATGAGGCACCTATTAGCATAATACAGTGCATTTTTCTTCACTTGCTTTAATATACTATGTTCAGCACATGTAACCTGTTGCTGAAAATTGAACATGCAATATATGCTGTGTCTGCACTTTCCACGGCATGTTCTCTGATATTACTGCACATGGTGAAAACTTCCCCTTCTTTACAGCGTTCTTTCATAATGAAATAAAGCATATGAAAATATTAATGGCTGGTATAAAACACTCTAGGCTTCATGACATATTCCACTTTATGAAAAAAAAGTAGGTCATATTTTCAAAGCAGAGTCAAAATTAATTTCCTATATGGGTATAGTACAGCAGTATAGCGCAAGAGCTGGTTTACAGGGCATAATGCAGCATCTAGACCAAATTACATGAGAAACACAGGGAGGTGGGAAAAAAAGAAAATAACACATGGCCTCACTGATTAAAAACAGTTAACTATTCAAATCCATTGGAGACAGGTGGGGTGCTGGAGGCATAGCAATATGCCAGGGCTTCATCAATAATATGTAAAATTCTGCTTGCGTTGCAGACATCCATTGGTTTATTTATGGTTGATACAATTGCAATTGATTGGCACAAAGCTACAACAGATGTTTGGTTCATTGTGCATTTTCTGTTCTTGGATTTCCATAAAGTATTGTTATTCTTAATGGCTAGTTATTCTATTAAGTCCATGGAAAAAGACGAGGCTTGTTTCAGTATCACACCGCCTCAGGCTCGTATCTTTCACAATCAAAGTCTTTCACTCATTCAACACTGAACTAAATTAATTTGTGTAAAATGGATTTTAGTTTAGATATGGGATTGTGGACGTATAGTAATAGGCTCTTATCAACTTGGTTTCGGTGGAGTGAGTGTTTGACAATCTTACAGTCTTCAGTGTAAGATATTTTAATGTTTCTAGTTATTAATGGCAGCTGCAGAAAACAGGGATATACAGTATGGAAGATACTGGCATGTCCTCAGACACTGCAGCAAGCTTGATGAGAGATAAACCACATTGACATTCATAAATGAAATAAATGGACATTCAGAGATGGGCTGACAAAATTGTTTTTTCAGAGCCACTTAGAAAACTGTGTATTTTATGTGTTTTTATAAGTCAACATTCTTGAAAAATTACTGTTGATGACACTCCACTGTGAACTAAAGCTCCAACACTCTGGTTCCAACCACTTACTTTTACAACGGTGATTGTGACTGTTCTTCTACAGTTGCAGTTTTCTTAAACAAGAACACTGAAAACTGTAGTTTTGCCAATGAACTTGCAACCTTATCAAAGCACTGTAGTAGAGGCTCTTGGGAAATGCTCCTCTGAATACAATTAATTGTATTAAAATCAAGATAACCAAAGCTACCCTTACAAACTGAGAAATGTAACTATGCATTTCATTTGACAGAGATGATACAGGAGCGATCCTCACCTTCACCAGTTCATAATGTTGGATCCCGTTGATCCCTACATCAGGGTCAAATGCTGAGGGCACCGGGTATCTGGTGTTGATCGCTGTGTTCTCCGGGATGGAGATGTTTATTACAGTGGACTGGAAAAGTGGTGCGTTGTCATTCACATCCTCGATCAGGAACCGGATCTTGACCAGTCGGAAGATCTCATCAGGCAGCACGGCTACCTCGATCTCATAGTAGCAGCGTTTCTCAGCGAAGACCCCCGAGCACAGCTTCTCTCGGTCAATTCTGTGATTGGTGGTAAAGATCTCTCCCGTGTTGGCCTCCACTCTCACCAAAGGCACGTCGCCTGTTTTATACACAGGCTTGAACTGCAGCGGTGAGGATAGCCTGATGTTGGGGTCGAGGTTGAGGTCCAGGTCCTTCCGGAGGTTGCCGATGCGGACGTTCTCTGGCTGCTCCTCCTTCACTGTATAGTCCCTCTCCTGGGCCCAGCATAGCAAGACCACACAGGTGAGCAAGACCACCAGCACATGAGCTTGACTTGCTAAGTCCATACTCAAGGGTGGACGATAGCTTCACTTTTACAGCAGCAATTCTGTCACAAGGGAGAGGGGAGACAGAGAAAAGAGAAAAAAGGGAAGAGAGAAAGAAAGAACACACAATGTCAGTGCACACAGTTCTGCTGTAATTAGCACTACTTTCCCTCACGGAGAGTTTTCAACTTGACCTATTCATCCTAACTAGTTATGAGCCCACATCAGTCCCATGTCTTTGAGAGCAAATTAACGTCAGTTTTACACAATTAACCTCTGATGACACCCACTGAGCAAGTAGACACGTAAAGGTTAGTAGTTCACATATTCCATCAATCCATTTCATCACTGTAATGAACCATTTCATATTTTCACTGAGAAGTATGAAAGCAGTTGAGTTCACTGTTATGACAAAATAGTTTGTGTGGAGGGCTTGCGCACAAACTACAGCACATGGCAGGAAAAAAAATTAAATAAAGTAAAATGGAGCGCAGGGAAAAACTGATTTCATATCTGAGTCAGTGTGAGTCAGTATGGAGCGGTGGTGTCTTCATCAGCTGCACCTCACATCCAGACTTCAACTGATTTGGAGGCAGTATAACCGAGCCCTGAGCACGGGTGCTTCCATGCATGAGCACACACAGTCAGACACACACACACACACACACTTGCAGTCGTGCCGCTTGACAGCAACTATTAATGGAAAGCCTCATTTGCTCTGAATGTAAACAATTGAGCTCTCAAATATTTTATGAACGCCCATGTGTGTAAACATGCGCAGTATGATAAGAGCGCTGTTTAGAGACACCATGGTGGAAGGAGACAACAATGTGAAATTATTTATTGCGAAAGCTGCCATCACTCAATTGAGCAAAAAATGTATGATAACTTCATTACATCCTGACGAAATGTGTTTTCCCCAATATCAAATTTAAACAACACCCACTTCTCATGCATGTGATGAACGATGCCTATGGTAACAGAAAATACAGTGCAGATGGGTTTACCATCACTGAACATTATTCTTTAATAAGCCGGATTGGGTGCCAATTCATCTGATGCTGTTGTTCTACAAAATCTTTAACTGTATTATACGTGCAAAATCTTGCCAGAGGGCAAGAACCCCAATTGCCAACACCCAAGTAGGTCATTGGAAGCTGATGAAGGAGTCATACGCTGCATTGCCTTCATTGCCAGTATATGCTGGCATTAAATATTGACTGCTTTCCACCAGCTGATTAGTAGGTTACTTAGTCACTTATTAGGGGAGTTACTTCCTGGGCTTTGCTAGCTCACACTCTGGCTTATGTATTCAGTCTTTAAGAAATTTAAGAAATGATAGTCCATCATACCCACCACAACAACGCTGGTCTGTATGAAGGCTTTGCCACACAGGCTTTATGATGTGCTTTTTACACTGCAGTGTTGGTAAAGCAGTGACATTATCAGAGTAGCAACAGAATCACATCACTGGTCTTTAGATTGATTTCATTGTGACGTGACGTGTCAGAGTACAGCCACTAATGCACAGCTATGTTTACTTCTCATAATAATACTGGCTCCCCCCCATGTGTATACTGGTGCAATATATTTAACGACTAATATAATTTCATTGCTCATATCCCACTGTGTGTTTAGGTCCTCCACCCCCCCTGAGTGTTTATTAACCTCATATGATTTTCTTCAAGATATTGGTTCGTATTCATAAGGCAGCTGCCTCCATATCAAACGTCCATTTCCTTTAAAAGTAGTGGGAAAGTGTGTGACAGGCATCACACAAACAGTGCACAGCTGGTGCTGAGAATACATACATACCTGCAGTAACAAGGGACGGTAAATAGCTCTGTGGGAACCGTAATATTTCCCAGTTTATGAAATTTCCATCCATTTGCATGAGTCAAAAAATATCCTGTAGAAAAGGTATGACTACCTAAACTGCACTACAGGGGTCCCCTAAATTGGCAAGGCAACAGCGTTCATAGCCACAGAAGCTCTCGGCCTACTGACAAAGGGGAATTGATTAAAAATAAGAATTTAATTAAGCTGGTTTTGAATCAGCAACAATTGCGAGGCATCCGTGCAGCCGGTACAGACAGATTTCTTTCTCTTTTTTTTTTTTCCTTCACATATTTCATAAAGTAGTCACATGAGACTCATTAAAGACAGTCGGACAGAACAAAAGAAAAAAAAAACATAGCTGACATTGATAAGCGTGAGGGTTATTCATTCCACACATATAGCACAGGCAGTGTTACACTGTCATGTCAAAATATTGATGAGATACATCCTATTAGTAACTGTGACACACTTTACTTTGAAGTGTGCATCTTTCTGGGAGTGAGCTGCAATTGCTTTACTGTGATGATCGCCAGGCAGTCCAAGGCTGAGCTCACACAACGCATAATGAAGTTTAAATTACATCCTTAAATGGGATGTGATTCGCTGAAGTAAAAAACAGAAAAAGATCAAAGCGTGATCTACATTTTCTCTCCCTTGTAAGTGACAATAATGTTTGCAGGATGAAGGGGTGGAGTGTGTTTTTGACTCAAAGTACATGCAGGAGTACAAATGTAGTATCTAAAAGGATACCTTAGCAATGCTAATGTGATCTTAGGAAAGAACATCTTACTTGTATTGGAGATATATGTATATCCACTTGATTTAACAGGTAGTGGAGCTTTCTCTCTCCAGCTAAAATTCTGATGCTTATAGGGAGGAGGGGTGTGATGACCTTCAACATATTATGGCCAAACTTGTTAACATAATGTGTGTTCTTTTCTCTTAGCTGTGATTTTTCCAACATTTGCACGGCTTTTCACTTGTCAAAACTCTTTATAAACCTGTCCATGAGGGATAAGCTAGGTGAGAGAAGGAATTGTGCTAGAGGGGGAAAAAGTAAGAGGGAGGGAGAAAGAAATCCTAGGTGTCAGTCAGAGTGTCTCCTTTGCTTACATTTCACTAGTCTCCCGAAATGCTATTTTGAGCCCCAGACAGCAGGTTGAATCCAGTAGGCAAACTCAAGCCTCCCTCTTGGGAGACACAGAGTGAGGAGGAGCAGGCTGGCCCTGGATCACTTTACACGACAATGTGATGGACAGGCCTTCCTGGTGTTTGCATCCGCTTAAGGGTAACAGCGAGAGGGGAGAGACATACAGCAACAGTCACCCTCCTGCCTTCACCCCTAACGATACCCTCAACTGGAAACTTTCAGTGTAGCTGGTCTCCGGCTGGGACCCAGGACATTTGGAGTCCTTTAACTGTCAAAGCCAGGGTTTCACCACTGTTGTATCTATCAAGACTGCCTGTGGATCGAAAGAGATTTTCAAAAGAGGGCATCGGCAGATGTAATACTTTTGATTGTCTTGGGCTTTCTCTCTTTTAACAGCTCTAAGGATCGCTGACAGCCTGACAGACCAGGTTTCTGTCAAGATCAGTCAGTTCTTTTTCAGTCCACACAGCCCGAACAATTTTCTTTACACGGTGGTGGAATAAAAGTTGTTTTCTCTTGGGAAAATTCAACAATGACTTTATTACCTAAGTCGTACTGTAGAGAGAAAGAGCGAGAGAATGATGCGCGACATAAATGGCTGCATTAACAATGCTAATAATACATTTTAATATACCGCCGGAAAATGTATATTCTAGTTCAAATGTCACTGGGCTCTTGTATCATTGAAAAGAGAAATAGATTATATATCAGGTGTTTGCATGAAGTCTGGCAGAGCTTTTAGGCTGAAAAACGCAGTGACTATTCTCATTTCAGTCTGTTTCTTAATTCTTTGATTGACCTGTCTTTTTTTTTTTTTTTACTTGTGCTTGGGAAATAAAATGGTTGCTTGGTAATAGCCTTTTTATCCTCTGTATTAGCAACATGACAAACTAATTTACAACGCTGTAATCATGGACCTCAAGAGGGCAGTCCATACATGCAAATGTAATCCTAACGCTAAATATGCGTGATCATTTACGTCATATTCTAGACTTCCAGATGTAACATTTTCAATTAAACTGTGCAAAATCCTAAAATATAGACAGGTTAGTGAATTGTCAGAGAATCTGTGTATTTAATCAAAACAAAGTTAGTGAAACTGCAGCCTGAAACCATGAATATTAACAATAACTACTGAACTAGAATTTTATATTTGAATTACACTGGAAAACTGAGTGGAGAAGATATTTTTATGCATGAAAGTTGCCACTGAAAAAGTGACAATTGTGCTGTAGAGACCACTACCCTATATTCAATATGATATAATTCATGGGAAGTGAAAAAGACAATTCAACCACACTGAAATATCAAAAAGCTCCCATAAGAAGATCTAAAACCTAAGACTGATCTCTCCCGGAACCCGTTTTATATCAACTGTACATGTGACTTCAGATGCTGAAATTTTAAAGGGGGTTGAATGTGCCCCAGTGGAACATATAAAGTAAGATTAAAGGTAAAAGCAAAGCAACATCTCTGTCACCTGGAAGGCACCTCTGATTCTACAGGTTAGCTGCGCCATCAACTCTTCAGCACACAACTTTTGACTCCCAGACTCATCTCTCTGCAGACAATATTTACTTCAGTTTATCACAGGCATAACAAATAATGAGAGATGTTATTATAACACCTACAGAATGTTAATATATGCAGGGCTATGATCAACCGCTCTGTACCTGCTGGTGCATCTGAAATGTGGATGTGAGTGAGAAAATTATTTTATAGCTATTTTGAAATCTAACACACACTTGTACTGAGGCTGCTTCCATTTACTCACCAACTATTTCTTTTCACATTGCATCAGCTTACAGACAAAATGTGCTGCTCACCTTGGGAAGGTTCACATTACCATTTGATTTAATTCTCCTGCAAATACTGAGTTGAATATGCCTTGTGGGAGTCTTTAAGAATCGGGCCCAATGATAATCTCTTGCATATTGAGCAGGTATAACATATTAGGAACCCAAACAACCAACTGTGGCGGTTATGATCCTCAAGCCAAGTGGGTTTCAGACAACAGAGTATTTGAGCTGTTATCCCCGATAGAAACCACATAACTGTCTTCACTGTTTTCTTTCTTGGAGTCTGAGCGTGAACAGGCTGAGGTTGTGGTCAGTGACAGCTGTACCGCTTGACCAGGAGCGCGCTGTTGCCGCGCACCCAAGCACCGAGATTAGCGACCAAGCTGCTGAGGAGACCTGCACTGAAAAGTCCCCGCAGTTGGATGCTCTTGGAAAGTAGGCCTATCTATCTAGCGATCAGTGTTGAGCAAGACTAATGAATGCCCGAAGTCGTGACCAACCGCGCGGTACACATTCGTAATGCGACAAGACGGCTTAGATTCTCCACGATGCACCGTGTCCGTGGATAATTTCTATTTACATCAGGTGCATGGGGACGCCGGTTATATCTTTTGAAAAGCTCTAGGAAACCCAGGGAGCATCAAAATGAGCCACTATCGCAGCACACAGATTTATCCAAGAGCCGCGTGGACCATCACTGAATTTTCGCCCAGCTTATGTTGCTCTCAGTGATTGTAAATACAGCGCAGGTCCTCGCAGGTACTTTAAGTTGATTTTATACGAACCACATAAATTAGGCTTCTGGGCGCTCTCCGGCGTCTCTGACTGCGCTCAGGAGACAGACCAGTCATGTGAATACAAATGCTCAAAGGGCACTGAAGTAAAAAAAAACAAACAAACAAAAAAAAAAAAAACACACATTTTGATCGCTGCAGTTAAGACATGATTAAGAGGAAAGCTTACCTTTTTCCGCTTGGACAGAATGAAAAATCAACCGCGAGTAGCGTCGCGTAGAGACATCACTGATTTACAAAAAAGAAGTGCCATGAATGAAACTGAAGTAGGGGAAGGGGGGAGAAAGGATCCTCATCAGAAGCAGCAAAACGCAGTGCAAGCAGAGAAAAGAAAAAAAATGTTATCCACTACAAAAACTTATCCATGCGCTAAAAAATTGTGGTCCTCATGTGCAAGAGACAGAAAAATCATGTACAGCGATCAACTTTGAGAAGGAGACGCTGTAATTCCTCTTCGGATGTCTTGGGCTCGCAATCCCACGGGCGGAGATACGCACTGATCCAAGCTTGTTTTTCATAAACTTTGTATCCCTAGCCTACGTTTGCCTTGAAATTCCTACTTTAATGTGCCTGCTGAAAATCGCTGGCACCAAACTTAGGCGTTAAAAACGCCTCCTGACCCGCGCGTAAAACTTCAATCCAAGAGTGCAAAAAAACGACTTCTTATGAAAAAAAACAACTGAATGCTTACGTCTAATTTATGTTAAAATCACTTGTTTAGACTAATTCGAGGTTGTGTATGCTCCCCCCAAAAAGCTCTTAATGGAGGGATGCAGAAAGCGCATCGCCCCCCCAGTGGATTTGGATCAAAGTGTGCCTTAGTGCAGCATCACTTACAGGAGCCGGGATAGGCGGTTCACCGTATCTGTCTGCTAAGCTGTAGATGTCTCAGTAGTATTGTATGAACTCAGTTCCTCAATGCTGCCCACCTCTCTCCCTCTCGCTCTCCCTCCGACTGACATCATGGCGGAAGGAGGAGCCAAGCACAGATTTAAGAGCCCCGGTCCTCTTAAAGCCGCACTGCGTTGGAGAGACGCTCGCGCCGAGATGTAGGTGGATGGTGGGGTATATGTGGACCACAGACGCCTGTGCTGTTTTGCAGTAGCCACACTGCTCCAGAAAACCGCCTGAAAGCAAGAGGGGGGCACTGTTCACTTTTATACCGAGCTTTGTGTTTCTCTCTGCTCTTCATTTCCAAACGAGGTCTATACTGTATCGTTGGAACCTCTGAATAATGATGAGGTTCAAATTCTTTTCAGACATTCCCGAGAGTGTCAACAGGGCATGGCAGATCTCTTCTCGGGGCTGAGAAGAGAAGTTAGCTCGCTTTGTTCACAGTTTCCATAGTTTCCATGTATAAAACGATGTCATATAATTTCTGTATCAGCCAATCACAATTCAGGCTATTATGAGCATGTAAAACACTGAAATGCAAAACATGATAACATGGCAACAAGGGATAATAGGGAAAATTAAGGGAATTCGTTACTGTATTAGGATTGACAAGGTAACTCAAATGCTTCATTAAAATGAATCATATAGCAGTGCAAGTTGTTTAACAGTTTGTGTCTTCTATCATGAAACACTCAAACAGCAACACAGTGTGTTGTGCACAATGTCAAACAGGCATTAGAGCAACATACTGATGGGCTTAAAAAATCACTGATCACAAATCATCAAGTTGTCACTCTCCTGCCCTCAAATACCCTAAAGTAGATTCTAACAGGTGCTTTTATGGGGGTCATAAAGGGTTATGGTCGCACAAAGGTCAAATCATCACCCCGGTCATGTTGCAGTTAATTACCCCTGTCCCTCTGCCGTCACCTCAGACAACAAATGGCTGCTACTGCATTTTAACAAGTTTAGCCCCTGGCAAGGTTTTATAAACAACAGTCTTCACCTGTTCACCATTTAAATCCACATTATTTAATGTCACACTGCTCAGTGCTCATCCCTGATGATAAAGAGGTGGGGGTTTGTACTCATGATTGTCTCGATCTGTTTAAGACAAATAATACTTTTGTCTAAAGGGAACTTCTTGGAAAATTTCCGGGACATCTTGAAGTCGACTAGGAAATCAAAACACAGTGTACTACTGCATTGTTTTCTTGTTTTACTGTTTGTCTCTGAGGATTCTTTAAGGACTTAACTGACAGCCCAAAAGCAATATTATTTGTCAGGAGGCAGATGATTCCTCATGCATGATGCACATGGTTATTTGGATCTTTTCAAAATTATCTGTCAGAGGAAAATTTTGACATTTCTAACAAATTGGAAGAAATCTAATACCTGCACTGTGTCAAATTTTAAGGGATGCATCAATAGAAATATAACTATATATGTGTGTGTGTAAAACCTGACACTGGTGGGGATTAATATTTTGCCCATGATTGATTATTCATTGCAGAAATAATAATAAAAAAAATCCTCACTTATAATGTTGCACCAGCTTAACCAAAGAAGAAGATGAGCTTAAAAGTCCACGTTGATTTTTTCCTTTTTGAGATTTTGCGTTCTTGTGAGCAGCACCAATGCAAAACTTTCCCAAGCTCATTGCTACTTTTCTGAAAGTCAGCACAGTTCACGGGTTTGAAAACATTAACAAGTTAGTTGGTACAGAGCGAAAATGTGACTTTGCTATGACATCTCAACTGTTTCTTGTGTTCGATCAAAACCAAGGATGCACTGTTCATTTTTTTTTTCACTTGACAGAACCTCAAAAATCGTATAGGATAATGAGCATTAACATGAAATGCTAACTTTTATTATCTCACTTTTGACTCGGTCTTGTGTCTGAACCGTCAAACACAAATGTTCCCGACATTGTTAAGACAAATCTGTGCCATACTAAAGGAATCAGTTGCAGATACATAGAAAAGTAAAGCTCACTTTTGTTTTTATAACGATATGATCAAATAGACCTTTTCCTCAACATTCCCTTTAATCATCCATGCTGTTGGCCTCCCACTGAATCCACGACTTGTTATTCACACATGTAAAAGAAATAATTGGTAGGAAGAGCACACTCACTAATATACCTTATCAGTCAGGCACAGCTGGGCAAGGGGATGCGTGAAGGAAGGGGTTGTAGAGCTAAATTGCAAGGTCGCCATGTATTAACACTCAGAGGTTTTGAGAAAGGATAGATTCTTTCAATTCAACACCGTTCTGTGGTTTCTATATTATCCTTTCAGCTTAAACTGCATAACTTCTAAAGAGACCACAGTGCAGTAGCTGCTGCACCACCTCCACCTTTATTCATCGCTCACTTAAATGTTGTTATGTTTCTTTTCTCTTTTTTCCCTCCTCTCTTTAACATTTTAGTCTAAATCACTTATCTTGGATCTTTGGCAGTAAAGATAAAAAAAAGAAAAAAGGAGGGGCAGTGCAAATATGTCCATACCATATTTTGTAGAAATACAGCAGACATTTTTGAAGAGTTGGAGACTTCTTGACAAAACATTTTTTTTCCTCATCCATACTGGCTGGGTTTGTATCCATGGCAACTTTCAAGAACCTCTGAGATTTACCACAATGAGTTGAAACTATCTCTATTGCTTCATTTCTTTCTGTCTGTTTCTTTCTCTCTCGCTTTCTCAAGGATCTCTGGAGAAAGAAAAAAGATTTGAGAAAGATGGAGTGGACCGAGTGAGGACAATTCAATATTTACTTTTACCTTATTGACAACAGAGGTTGGATTTCATACAAATGGTGAATAAACTCAAGGCAGACAAAAAATACCCTGAGTGAAATAATATTTGAACATTATTGTATGAATATGCAGCATGCATGACTATAGTTTCTTCCAGAGCAGTATAGCAAAAAAAAAAAAGCCTCTAGGTAAGCAGATTACAGTCTGTCATGTCTGGGGCAAAATGGCTTAAAACAGAAAGACAGATCATAAGGCATCAAATGGCCTTGTCACACTATTGCTTTGAGAATACTATCAAAAGTACAATGAGTCTCCACATTAGAAGAGAAGGCATTTGTCTGTATGGCATCACTGTGAGAAATATGATTTATTTACCTTACCTATTCTTGAATATTTTAGTAAACGCAGAGGATTGTAAAATGACATCCTGCAGTAGTTTTGATTGTAAGAAGAAAACCCAAGTTAGTAAATGGGAGTTCTTTATAGTTAAATTGTTGACAGTGCTATTACATTCCTTTCCAAGCAACCTCTGAGGGTTAAAAAAAAGAAGAAGAAGAAGAAAAAAAAACGAAAACAAAAAACAAACATGTTTTCAGCGCAGTACAGTTTTGGTCTCTGGTGCTTGCACTGAAATCGTAGCTCGATAATGAATCCCCTCTCTTTGTCCCTTTTTGTATTAGTAACTGTGAGTTCAGCAGCAACAACGACTGGCATGATGGCGACTTTGGAACCGTCCACTCTGAGCTTCAAAACTGCTCCTCAGAAACCTACAGTATGGGTGATGTTACCGAGGCAACTAAACTCAAATTCTATTCTTTTTCCGGAAATTGCACAGTGGGGGATTTTGGTAATTAAGGAACTACAATCAGGAACTAATTGTGTCCATGACGCCCATAGGAACTGAAGGTCACCCCAGACTTTATGTTGTTTCTGACCTGCCTTCTAAAAACCATATGAAAAAGGAGTGTATTCATTTGCTAAGAGGGCCACTGATGATATCAGATGAAGCTGAATCATGGCTGAAGTCGGATTTGGCAAAATTCATCAACAAAACCACAGAACCCTTGAGACTAATGAAGGGTCTAACATTGACTGACATGCATTTACAACACACCAATTAGACATACAGGGAGAACTGCGAATCACCATTATTATCAACTGACATGTCCTCATATAATGTTCCACTGCCAAATTCAAATGTGTGTGTGCGTGTGTGTTTAGTTTAGTTTAGTTTATTATACGGATCCCCATTAGCTGTGGCAAAGCCCCAGCTATTCTTCCTGGGGTCCAGTATCAAATATACATTCAATAATACAAAAACAGAAACATTACATATATAAAAAAATAAAAATAAAAACAAAGAAAATACATGTGTGTGTGTGTGTGTGTGTGTGTGTGTGTGTGTGTGTGTGTGTGTGTGTGTGTGTGTAGGAGACAGTGATGGTAGTGTTACATGAGGGCTGATCCATGTGTGTGTTAATGCCAGAAAACTACTAATTGCACAAGCATTTTAGAGAACTGGTTGACTTCTCTATGGTTTTGCCATTTTGTGTTTTGTCCTTGACAGGTGCTAGACTGCTAATTGCTTTTAACAAGTAAAGCTATACTCTTGACTGTAGCATGTGTCTTGTTTGAGAGAATAAACATTCAACTTTCTATCTTGGGGGTTAATTGCTAATCCAGCTCTGGTAGGATTTGGCAAAAAAATAAGAAAGAAAGAAAGAAAGAAAGAAAGAAAGAAAGAAAGAAAGAAAGAAAGAAAGAAAGAAAGAAAAAGTGCTGAAATGACCACCCTGTTTAATTTTTGGTTCTTCTTTTTGTTTTCCTAGGTCAGGGGATTACATGTGAACTCAGTCATGGTAATTAATAAGGCCTGTGTACTGAGAATTGCCCTGTGTCTTGTTATAAACAGTGCAAGCTAAAAGTGATTACTGCATGATAAATCATTGGTGGCAAAGTATCAGTTAATGGCATCATAAATTGGTATGACTTCGATTTGTGTGTAAATTAATAATAAAACAGCAGTGGTGTTTTGCTGTCCTGCTCTGTTTCATGTACTTCACACATTTGCTTCCTGTAACCACACAGCAGAAGATCAATTTGTAGCACAAAAAAAAAAAAAAAAAAATGTTTCACCTGATCACTTTTATCTGTCACTTTTTTTGTTGCTCAAAATAAACAGAAATACTACAAATACTCAAAAATACATGCAGAACACCAACAGATATCAATGTGACAGTGTTTCCTTTTCAAGATGGATACCTTAACCATCACAATTCTGCTCTCTCTTTCTCAAGAAGTAAGTGACTGTTAAAACAGCCTTTGTGAGTTGTTTGATGAAGGCGATTGTACATGCTGTGGTGATGTTTCCTTCCATCTGTCTACTGTGAAACAGGGCCCGGGGCAACTCTGTGAGATGAGAATGGCTTGTTTGGCTTTATGTTGCACATTCAGCTCAATAAAGTCACACCCAGCATTCATGTGCAATTCATTTGTACAGTAGTGATTCATTGAGAAGCAAAAAAATTAAAATCCTTCAGTGATTTAAAATATTGTGCTTTACAAAGGTTGCTATGCGAATTAAAAAAGGGAAATATGAACATGATGAAGTTTTAACCTCTTGAATACTGCAGAGCCCTGATAAATAAAGATATGCAACACTTGTTTAAAGCAGAAGTAAGTGATATATTTGTGTTAATATAAGTCTTAAATAGTTATATCTTCCGACAGCAATCACTTACATAGAGTGTTTGGACCAAAACACGGGTCTGTCAGTCACTCTGCTCTGCTCTGAGCCGAGGAGAAAACATTTCCCGTATCCTACAGTTTTTATCCAATGAGGAGAGAGAACGACATGCAGGGCTGTGTGTGCAGCCAAGGGACGCCGTGAATGTGGTGACGTAGGGACGAGGACTGTTATGGTGCATTCAAGGAAACTCGTAACTCGTGTTTTTCCGACCTGTGAAGTTGTACCAGTTCGATCTGGTACGAGTTCACGGGTCGGAAGTTACTAGTGGCCGTTATAGTGCACTTTCACCGGTAAAACAGGTCGGAAAAACACGAGTGGGTTGCCTGGAACGCTACAAAGTCGTAAGTTGTGACTTGAAGCTGTAATTTACGGTTTCAAAAGCCGACCTGGAACGCAGCATTAGCCAAAACGACCGGATCGCTTACTTCTGCTTTAACACAGTGGCTCAAATCACAAAGGGTTTGACAATGTGTTTTCCTTTGCATGGTGAAGGTCACTGCATTGATTTCAAATAAAATGTTATGTGGTGAAGATTTCAATCTTAATGACGAGCCTTTGTGAGGTCAGGAACTAGACTGGTCCTTGTGGCAACAAAAGCAAATGGAAAATAAATCGCAGTTGAATCGAGTTGAATGTGGGAGGAGGAATTTTAAATCATTCAATATCTTTTTGAATTGGCAGCCTTATTCTCTTCCATTTTAAAACATTCACTGTTTCTTTTTTTACACAGGAACGGAGAATCCGAACAATGTCACAGGAACGCATGGTAAGATCAATGCCCACGTGTATTTCTCTTTCATCCACTATTTTTTGGGGTGTGACAGGAGATAAAAAGAATAGTGCTTCCATAATCACCAAGGAGTCATTATTTGGCACTGTTCCTCCCCAGATGGCCGAATGCTTGATGTTCTTGTCACGTTGTGTTGCATTTTCCCTGCCTTGAATGGGCTGTGTACACAACCATTGTTTGATGAGTAAAATTGAAGGCAAGCCTTGTAAACTGTGGATGCCCCCTTGCCAAAGACATGGCACTGAAAATACAATGTGTGCAGACATCTCTTTTGCACTCTTGAGACTTCATGCTCCTCAGCTTGAGGCTTGAGAGAGGACAGGCTGGTATCACCAAACACTACATGAATACCATGACTCACGTTATCACGTCACATTTTTCTGCTATGGATTATGTATTGTGCAGAAAGATTTTCCTACAGAAAAACAGTCAAAAGGAAACCTGAAGGTGGGCGGAAGCACATCTGTTCTTGCCTCCTCATTGAGAAATGATCAATCAGGCTGTGTATCCCATCCTGGCTTATGCTACAGTAGGTTGCTTTGAAAGAGCAGTGCGTGTCAGATGCTCAGGTACTGTAACATCGTTGACTCTCAGTCACACATCAGTCAGAGAAGTCTTTAATTTCTAACTGACTCTAATCACCCTCTCTCATGGTATGGCTATCCCATGATATCACATATAGGACAGGAAGCCATAGCCTTTATTTGGAAATAAACTGGAAACTTCTATAAGTTTGAAAACTGAAGAAAAATCACCACAACTAGAGGAGCTTTACCCAGCTGTCCTTCCAACCTCTGTCAGTGCCACAGGGAGGTCATATTTTACAAAATGTCCTGCATGTTATTTATTTCAGAATAAATTCATTTAGTTGTATTTTACAGAGATAAGTGCTTTTAGGAGCAGCAGATAAGGATAAGGCATAACCACCATCGATCAGCTTCCAATAATTAAATTTAACAGTCCACTTGCCGTATCATCTGTTGTCCATCTATCTCTCCATTCATGCATTTGTTTTGTTGTCTCAGGGCAGGGTCAATGGGAGCACAGTATGTGGTATAATCTGCACACATCATTCCCTATTACTGTCCCCAAGGTGGCAGATACTGTCCTTGTAGCCTTTCCTAGGTCTGTCCTGGGTGAGGAAAGAAGCCACCTGTTTCTACACTGGTGGTGCCTGTCCACACTCTTGGTTGTGGTTCTGTTTGGGTTATAGGCCCATTAGTTCCAGCAGATCAATACAGTATACATATGTGCATAATCTTCTGGTGTTTACTGTTTTGATGGTCCATGCACGTTTATACCCAGTGTATTTTGTTTATGCCAGTCACTCACATCAGCACCAGACTGCTTTAGTGCAAATTCTGGGGTGGACAGAAAGACGGCATCATCTGCAAAAAGCAGACATATTGATCCAAACTATACTCAGTCTGGATACGTTAATGCTCAGTTGTATTTTGATATTCTGTCAATAATATCTCACACTGAAGAGAGCAAAATAATTCCTCTCAAAGAGCTGAAGGACATCTGTACAGCTGTGTTGTAGCTGTATTAAATAACTAAAACACTGAAATAATATTATATCAAATGGATGTCAGACTGCAGTATCATTTGTGATAACTTGTGTGGGAGCACCAAGTCTTGTACTTACTCTATAGGCCATAGTGAGTGACATGCCATAAAAAATAGTCCATGCTGGTTTAAGTTGATTTTGCCCACCTCATGCTATTACAGCCTATCAAATGCCTGGCTTTGATCATCACTGTAATACTTTGTAGACACTATAAAGAATTTCTGAAGCATGTTTTTGTTGCCTGGATGCTTTTAGGCCACTTAAGTCAATGCTCCTTTTGGAGCTCAGAGCTAGCTCCCCTTCTCCACAATATGTTTTCTTGAAAACCCAGAAGCCCTGCCTGAAATACTGTGCATATGGTTTTAGAGGTCTATTCAATCTAATGGCATGAATGTAACTAATGCTGATAATAACCCCCATGGTGATTCAGTGGTTTCTGCTCCTATTCCTACAGTACCATCACAAACAAGGATGTTAGATTATTGCTATGCAGTGCAGTTAAAGGACAATTCCGGGCAAATTCAACTTGGGGCTGTATTTTCCAAACATTTTATGTCTAAAAGAAGGAATCTGAAGATTTTCAGTTTAATTGCTCCTGTTTTGCGGTAGTTGTGTCTGTCCCCGCATCGCCACGGCAGCGATGAATGGGAGCCGATAGAAGTTCCACTGCTTAGGCTGTTTACATCCCTCAAAGCCGTTTTTTTTTTCTTCCCGCAGACAGCGTCAGATGGCTACTCAAACATGCACCAAGAAGTTTATTTCCATCAAGCAAGCCGACATGTTTGTAAAACTAGATCTAATTCAAAGTCTCGCGGAGTCTCGTGCGAGACCCAAGTTGCCGTGCTCGGTGTGGTCACGTGCAGGCGGAAGCTCCCGTTTGTGTCAGAAAAAAAGGAATATCAACTCTTGACTTGCTTGAAGTAAACAATTTTGCACGTGAACACAATATTTGCCCGGATTTGTCCTTTAAGGTGCATGTTTTGTTTTAGTTTTTTGTTCTGGGAGATTCACCCTCTGATATTTGAGACACTCACAAAGACAAGATAGAATGCACAGATATTTCTAAAAAAAAAAAAAAAAATGGGATTGTTGGAGCAGAAAGGCCAAGTGACAGCAAAGCAGGGCTGAAGAAGTGCAGCTTGACAGGCTGAGTGGTAAGAGGGAATCATAAAGTTTAATCATCAGTCATAGTCACTTTTCAACATTTGTTTGGCTTGGGTGGGATGGAGAGATGTCATTTTTTTTCCCACAGCACCTAGTTTACTTAGATTTATTTCTATTGTTTCACTTGCAACAATGGGATTGCCAATGCCACTCGAGTAAAGAAGAGGAGGAGTTGAAATGTGCAGAATGATTATCCAATTAATCTCAAATTCAAGGTGGAGTGTGACGGTGAGAGCAAATGTAATACAAGTGCTCACATTTTGCTGTTATGCATGAGCTTTCTGACAGGAATAGAGATTGTAAAATGGTCCAAATTGTCTATAAAATTTCCATGTAAGCTCTTATAAAAGACAACATAAAATGTACTTATGTGTCCCTTATGTGCAGAGAAAATTTATTTCCTCTTTGAGTTTGTCAGAAGAGTCAATCGGACTAGTGCACTTGTCTTAAACAGTGCAAGGTCAAATATAAAGTACAGGTCTATATGTGTTCATTTCCTCCGGAACTTCTCTCTCAACACAAGCTATAGACATATAACGCTGGTCCTGAGCTGTATTCAGGGAGGTGCATGTGCTCTTAGACAAGGTTACAATGAGTGATCTTCATTTTGTTTCACTATGTTTTTGCTCTTGCTTTCTACAGATTCAGTAGACTCTGGTGGAAAAAGACTGGCATTTGGCACCTCAAGCTCTGATATCAAACACTGACCTAAATAACCGACATGGCCATTTCAAAGAAAACACTACTCCACAATGGTCTACCGCCTCCACACTTGACCAGTCCAACTAATAAAGAAGCAGATGGTCTTGCACAGCTCTGTCAGTCGACCTGTGCTGGCCTATAGAGTAAAACACTGACACCATTTTAGTTAGCATTCGCCCAACGAAGACAGATCCTATGAGTTTTAGACACAGGGGCACTGTTAAATACTTGCCTTGAAGCTGTAGTTTTTGGATGCATATTTTTAAAGTTACAAAGTTCACATTTTATCAGCCATTATGGAAGATAGCTGTACAGCTTCTCCAAAAAATAAAGAAATATATGAAAATAGACTATGGAGCTAGTGGAAAAGAGGCTTGTTTTGAAAGGCCAAACTAGACTTCCAACAGCAGTAGAGCCAAGATTGTATCAGTGACGACATTCAGATTTAGAGTCAGCTTATGTCATGACATTATGTGGCATTATGCGAGACGGCGTCTACACAAAGTCACTACTGAGGAAGAAGGCGGAGCAGTTTGCAGAGTGCAGGTTTATCAGCAGAATCTGATTTTTAGAAGTAAACAGTCGAGGTACTTGACTGACAAATGCATCCTAGCTAAGGAGGTGCAAGAGAGGGTTACGGGGAGTCCCAACAGGATTTAACAGCGTGAACAATGAAGCTACTCACTACAAGGAAAACTTTCCAAGCATGAGAAAGACTGAGCCTGAAGAAGTTGCCAAACAAAGCTGAAGCCCATTACAGAGTGGGACACACACATTACAACGTTTCTCTTCTGACTACTGATGGCCACAAATGGGTATAGATGCCTGTGTTGCAAAGAAATAAAGAAAGAAAGTAAAAAAAAAAAAAGCTCTGGAACCAAGTAGCTTCCCTTTGTGAGACTGCCAGTGGGGTGTTGCTCTGCAGCCCGGAGATTCTCTTGGGAAGAGTAGGAGCATGTTTGTTTCACAGTGTCGGTGCATGAACACTCCGCCTCGGCTGGGGAAAATGTGTCAGAAGAAGTGGTTTCCAACAAAATGGCTGGGTTCACCTCCTGCTCAGACTGATGGTAGCACTGAGTGGAGAGAGGAGCAGCATGGGTGCAAAATAGTAAGATACAGGCAGACAATGCAAATGTGAATGGAAGGACCTACAGACTCCCGCCTGCAAGCGCAAAAACATCTTCTACTGTATTAAGATGGCAGCATGTCTGGTGGAAAAAGAGAGAGCATCCCCAATTCCTTCACCCAGATATTCTGTCTTCGATAACAGCTACACTGTGAGCTGGTTATTGGTGGGTACAAGGTTAGTTTTAAGTGTGAAGATTCTGCAGATTTCATCAAACAGCATGGAGCCTGAGGTGAGGTGAGGTAAAGTCCCAGAGCAGCAGCAGCAGCTGAGGCAGATGTTGCCGCCCAGATAAAGATCACCTGCCACTGTGAGACCCCGGACAGGCCAGGCAGCTTCAAATAGCATAAGGGGGAGACAAGGTCATAATTGACTGGCTTTAAGTCATCTGAAGTTGCTGCTGCTGCTATTTCAGTAGTTTGATCAAAGGGAATGCTCATTGGTTCACAATAGCATTTATACAGAAATGAGGGCGATTAACTGAGTTGGTTACAAGTTACTCATGAATTTCAGTGCACAGCTTCATAGAGGAGAGTGGTCAAGGCCATACAGCCTAATAGATACCAGAGTCTTGGAGAAAAAGAACATAGCTAAAATGTCTTACATGTCCTTGCTGTGTCTGTGTCTTTGTTACTGCCCATTGTTGTGTTTCACAGCACATACATTATAACAGACATAACTGTGGCAGCATCTAACTGTTATGTCAAATATTGATATTTTCCTTGATATATCTTTCTTGTATAATGCAGCCGTGGGTGAAATAATAATGATTTGAGTCGGGTCGTCAAATGCTACCTACTAACAATGGCAAACAGCAATTCCTGAGCTCCTTTATTGGAAAAAAAGTCATTGTATAATACTAACTTAGTACACAGCCAAGGCCAAAACACAGTGAAAATATATATTCAAAATGCCCACATTAGTGCGACATGGTCTAATAGCAGGATTGTGACAGAAGAGAAGTGGGTGAGGAATGGTAACGGACTGAAGGGAGGGCAGCGGGCTGGCTGCCACTGCCGGGACATTGATGACCAAATGAATAAAATGTGGCTGCACTAAAGACATTTGCAGATTGTTGCTGCGGCGTTGCAGCAACTCGCTTTAGGGGCCACTGCTGCCATCTGTGTTGCTTTACTTCATTGGAATTGATGGTATGCACTGTAATTAAAGTCGAACAGCCTACTAAGAGAGTGATCTCTGTACGTTTTGAAACTGCTCAGAGTAAGAAATATATATAAATATATCTGGCTATACGTGTGTGTGTGTGTGTGTGTGTGTGTGTGTGTGTGTGTGTGTGTGTGTGTGTGTGTGTGTGTGTGTGTGTGTGTGTGTGTGTGTGTGTGTGTGTGTGTGTGTGTGTGTGTGTGTGGCCGTTTTGGAAATAATTCATATTTGCTCTCACACACACCACTATACTCATACACACACACACACACTACTATACTCATACACACACACACCACTATACTCATACTGTACACACACACCATTATACTCATACACACACATAATTATACTCATACACACACACTGCTATACTGTCTTGCACATCATACACACACACCACTACACGAGAGAGTATAGTGGTGTGTGTGTGTGTGTACAGCATGAGTATAGTAGTAGCCTATAGAAAGCTTACTGTAAGAGGAGTCACTATGAGGAAGTTGAGATGCTTGCATTTTAGTGTAAAGGCATCAATCTGATCACATCCAGTATTCTGCCAACAGAGCTGCTTGTTGCTATAGGATGATCAGTGAAACAGCAGTGCACATTAAAGCAGATATCAGCTTCACGGCCGTTTCGGCTAATGCTGCGTTCAAGGCAGGCTTTTGAAACCGTAAGTTACAGCTTCAAGTCACAACTACGACTTGGTAGCGTTCCAGGTAACCCGTAGCTCGTGTTTTTACCATCCTGTTGTCTGTGAAAGTTCCCTATAACGGCCACTCGTAACTTCCGACCCGTGAACTCGTACCAGATCGAACTGGTATGACTTCACAGGAAGGAAAAACACAAAGTACGAGTTTCTTTGAACGCACCATGAGTTAGCAGCCCCCGCCCTTGTCAGGCATCAATTGGTCCTCGTGCTACGTCACCACATTCACGCGCATCCCTTGGCTGCACACACAGCCCTTCATGCCGTTCTCTCTCCTCATTGGATAACACTTGTATCCCACAAGGAAAATTTTCTCCTCGGGTTACAGCAGAGCAGAGTGACGGAGAGACTCGTGTTTAGGCTGAAATACTTCATGTAAGTGATTGCTGACGGAAAATAGGACTATTTAGGACTTATATTAACAAAAACATTCCACTGATATCTGCTTTAAGGTGGTTAATATTAGTTGAGGGGCTTCACTCAGGCCCAGGCTCAGAGAAGGAGTCTGTTATTCACCAAAATAAGCAATTAGCATATATATTATGAGATAAGATAACAGTAAATGCATATTAATGCATGTTTTGAGCTTGTCGCAGTATTTGCGGCTGTGTTAAAGCAAACTCTCACGGTCTGTTCAGTGCATTGGACTTTTTTATTAGATTACTGCTTAAAAGAAGCAGGTAAAATTATTCTTCAAATGAATTCAGGCAACAACTGCTTTTAATCTTCTGTTCTTATCTGTGTGCAAAAATCTATTCTAGGGGTGGAAAGTGTAAAAAATTACAATTGTAATTTTGAGACCTTTAAAATAATTAGAAAAGTTACTACAGCCACTGTTTGCTTTTGTCTCATAGAGTCTGACGTTTTTATTACTCACTTAATAAAGTGTCAAAAGGTGCGAAAAGTGGTGGCAACTGCACTGTAAGCATTCAAAGATAATTTCTTACATTTGAAAAAAAAAAAAACACTACCTTGCTAAAAACACTCACTAATTCCTTTCAGAACTTTCTTTGCAATTGCTTTTGGTTGGCACATATTTGTAAGAAGTAACACATTTATTGCAAAATCCATCACAATCCCCAAATTTGCATACTCACAAAGCCAGTAGCTATTTGCTAAATTTATCATTAAAACAAACAAACAAAAACAATATAAAGTGTTTGCATGAGATCTGTGAACAGCATAAAGACTTTATCATGGTCTCATCCCACACTGCCAGATGCTGTGGTTAATAAATGCCTCAAACAATAGATTTTTAATCTATAATTCATAGTCTTCATTTGAGATGAGTACCTGTCACACGCTGCTGTGTGTAGTTACATCACTGTTGGACTCAGACAAGGTTCAAACAGCCCCTTGTTAGAGCACTTATATCAAGTCTATCGTTTCATTGTTACAATCTATAAAACAGAAGTAAGGGTAAAAAAGAAACAGGGTTTTGGATGTGTTCCTCAGATTTGGAACCGACTCATCTGTCACAACACGATGTGGACCTTTGAAAAGGAAGTAAGTGGAAGCACAAAGGCAAAGAGCATTTAACAGTCAGAGACAACAGCACAATCGTGTTGGAATACACTTCCTTGCTGTCAGCAAGAGATTGTCACAATAGATCACACAGTAACTTCCTGTAGAGCTGTCTGTGTCAGTCCATCAGTCACATTAGCAATCTAAGTGGGGCTCAATCAAGTGCAGTCTTGGTAAGGGGAATCTGTCTGTCCCCAGTATGTGTCCATCAGAAGGAAAATGTTGAGTATTGATTTCATGTCTGGAGAGCCCAGACTCTGCAGCTGGAAGTGACAGTCAGTGACTCAGCTCTGTTCTGGTGACAGACAAAAGCTGAACGAGAAACAGCTTTGAAGGTGCACTGAGAAACTATCAGGCAGATGTTTATTGTAAAGACAGAAAATAATTTCTTCCTGACAATGTCATACGCGAACGCAGTGTGCCAGCTAGTTAACGTAGCATCACTGAACTCATAACTATGCTCCGGCTTATTTTTGATAAGAAGAATGACAGTATTATGCCAGGTTTATGGCAGGCTGCCAATTACGGATGCCAAGACAACAGCTCTGTGTAAATTCACATTAATCCTCTTGCCAAGAAATAACAAAAACATGCTAAGAGTAATGAAAATGATGGTATCAGTTTTGTCCTCTTTTCATGTTTGGTATGCTGCCATCTCCCGTTGCTTATTGACTGTTGATGTTTACTTTTTATTGTTTTCTATCTGTTGGCAGGTCAGACCTTTATAATGAGGGCAAATAGAGAGGCCAGGGCGGATAAACACACAGCCAAGTTTGTGTTCCAGAGTTAAATGCTAAATATTGGCTGCCAAAAAGAAGTGATGAATGAAGCTTAGTGTGAAGTGTAGAATTAATTTGAGCCATTATGGTGTGATTTTTTTTCTTTTGGTACATGATAAATGTTTATTTTTATAATCACAGCCCACTGTACGCCTCACATCGTTTCTAATCTACTTACTACTCCAAGTCGGGATTCATCACCTTCTGCTCGCAATGGACGTTCCCTCTTTTCATGCACTTTGGTGAAAGAAAAGTAATGCATGACATCTCCCCACACAGGGGCTTGTTGACTAACTTGTCTTGTCCTTGGATTAGTTCCCTTCATTGTTGAGAAGCAATTCTTAGGCATATTTTCACTCTCACCCACTGAGAGAGATTTTGTTAGATATCAAAGGGCCTAAAACAAAAATAAAGACTAGTATAAAAGCGCATGGCAAAACTTTTCTCAAGCTCAAACTCTTCAAACATGTGAATGAATGAAAAAATGACTGAACATTTTTTCTTCTATTTGGAAGCAGACGGAAAGCATTTTTTATTCAACCAAGAAAAAAAAAGAAAGCAGCTTGTATTCAATGTTTATTAACAAGCTCTTGAAGTCCCTCCTTCTATTTTGTGAAGGCAACAATACAATCCCTCTTCAATTTTATTATTTGGAGACTTAAACAATTCTGTTTGAAGTGTCTTTTTTTTTTTTTTTTTAAAGGATGCGGCGGATTTGGCTTGTAACTATGGCTTCACGTTTTTTTTTTTTTTTTGTGCCACGAGATTTACATAAAAAGCCTGCAGTCTGGAAAGTTTCAAACACATTCTGGCAAAAAAAAGTAGACTAAGGATGAGCGACAAAATGAAAGCCTCAAGGACTGGGGGGTTGGTGGGGGTGTTATGTGTGTCTGTTAAGAGTGTGTGTGTGTGTGTGGGGGGGGCTGTTGGTGGCGGGGGCAGGGGGAGGGACACTGGAGGGGGTTGCTGGGTAGCTGAGCTTTAGCCTGGCTGCGTTTGAGAGCAGCAAATCCGACTTGGTTGGTAAACAGAGGCTCCAGGGACACTTCTTTTGCATGCAGGCTGCTGCGGACTAGATGGAAGCCCTCTGTGATTCTAATAGAGTAAGCTCATAGAAATCACCGTAGAAAATGCCAATAAGGCTGTCAGCCACCACTACAGCCCAACACAGACGCAAACTCAAACACTCCAGTGCCGAAAATTATACAAGACACACAGACACTCACAAGCAGAGAAATTATGCATTTATTTGTGATCTCTCCGGCTTTCCCATATGGGTATACGCATCCCCTTCTGAAGAGTAACTCAGTCTAAGCTTAAAGTATCATAAGGGCATCATCTCTCTTTAATTTAACCCCCATTGGCTTGGACTGGGTTGGTTTAAAGGCAGCTTATTGCTTTTCAACCATACACAACAGCTAACAAACACATTTTTTGGTTGCAATTTTTCAAAAGGGAACGCCACACATTTTAGAAACGCCCCAACTGTGCGTTATTCGTTTGTCCTTGGACGGTTGAGTCAAAAGCTGACTTTGTGCTGTCGTAAGATTTTATTTTGGAGTTTTTACACCCGTGTGAGGTTTACATTCTGCTTCACAGAGCTAGAATTTTAATTTAATTTTGGTGTGAAGTTAATATGGCTGCACATAGTCAGGCCCCACGAATCAGCAGCTCCCGATTTTACACCCCAGTGACATCACAAATTCAAGGGTTCTGCCTCTGATGTCTGGCTTTAGGAAAGACTGATGCAAGTTCACAGACATCGACCAAACTCTCCTGGGACAGTGATATAATCTATGAATACTTAAAATGTCTCAGATTAACCTTTAATAACCTATTTTTCCTGATCTATTCTGTGATATTGGTCTAATGCTCTGTGTACAGTATGGAGAGTCCTCTCTGAATGTATAAGAAGATGAGACAGACCTCCCCTGAGATCTAGTTTCTATTCCTTTTCTTTCCTATCTTTTTCTTTAGAGGGAAGCACCTGTAATTTGTCTTCATCAACTATTATGGACATCCTCAGGAACAAAACCCGGACCCGAAAAGTATCAAATCAACAGCACATTTTTCAGAAAATGGCAGATCCAATTTTATACATGTCCCTGAGGCTTCCCTCTAACTGTTGGTGTGCTGACCCTTCACTCATTTGACGCTGCTTTTCGCAGCCTAGGAGGAGCTTTTCAAGATTGTTTCTGTCTCTTGCAACCTGTGAGATGGGCTTCAGTTGAAGGCATACTAACAAGAAGTCCCAATGATGTTCAATGCAGCCTCTTGAAGGCATGCAAACCTGGTCAGCCAAATTGCAAATAATCTGGACAGAAGAGATGGAGTTTCATCTCATTTTGACATCTGACGGGATAGCGTTGCCTTGTTTGTCACTTAATGTGATGTGTGCTAGCTAAAGCAAAGAAAACAACAACAAAAAAAACACCTTGATTTGAATCTCCACAGAACTTTTTCTTTTTCTTCACAGCTTCCATTTACATGCTCATGTTGACAACTTCCCAGAAAGGAGGAGCAGTGAACATGGTCTGCCCTGAAAATGATTTAGAAGGATTACATAACACCATGATATACCTGACTCACTGAGCCTAAATCAGTACACTTAATGTGGAAAACTATTTCAAATTGACATTTTTATTCTGCTCAACCACTGCAGCTTTTCTTTTGCTGCAGATCCACCTGCTGTGTCCCATTAAATACTGTATATAGATAGATAATTTATTAGTACAGACTCTGGGTCCAGTTAAAAATACAAGACAGGACAGGAAAAAAAAGAAAAAGAAAAGTAACAACAATAATACAACAACAGACAACAACGACATACGGGGTAGTCTAGCAGCCCCTTAATGTCAAAGTGAAATACATCCTTGTCCTTCTGCATTCACCCCTACTTCAATTCGATACCTTTTGACATTGTCAAACATTCTCATTTCTCCAACTAACAACTTGGACAACTGTTTGTAAACTGTGAACTCTCTTACTGTTTAACATCTGCCACCATCAGTTTTTGTTATGTTGTTTGGCCCATCCACAACCAATCACTAATTTGTGAACAATGAGAGTTCAAGACATTGCGAGGGATTGATTTAATATCAGAACCATGTAATCAGTAAAACCACCTGGATCTTGGGATTTCAAAATGTATCATCTATCGCCCTGTCTAACCACACAAATGAATCGGCAGTTTGTATGATTTTTGTGATTTGTTAAGTGATGCTGCAGCACTTTACAAACATCACCTCATGACTCTGATTGGGGCTAAACATTAAAGGGACAACGAGGAGTTTTGGAAAAGCGAAGCGTTTTCACACTACATTTATGAGCCTCCGCGCGCACCGTACATTTATTTGACAGACTCATGTTTTCATTCATCAAGAATTAAAGTCAGAGTTCAAAGAGGTTCACATACCACTGTAGTTCCGACCATAAACGGCGATTCGGCTGCGTTATTCTCATGACTCGCCACAAAACCGAAAGTAAGCAAACGCTGGTTGGCTCGCCCAGCACTTCCACCATTAATTAAAATAACAAAATAACGATAGAGACAAAAACGATATATTTATCGAAAATGGGCCCATTAACAAGTGTGGGTAGCGTAGATTCATCCACATTAACGTGATACTTTTTTTATAACCAAATAGAAACTCCTCGTTGTCCCTTTAAAGCCAAATCTATGAACTAGCAGTGATGTACTTGTCAAATTGGCCTAAATTGCTGCATTTAAAGAAAAGTCATAGCCTCAATGATTAGAAAAAAAAGTAATCCAGTGGTTATTCTCGTAGGTTCCTTAATCAAGGAGGGATAAGTCTGCAGATAATTCACATTTCTGTGTCATTGCTGTATGTCCTGCCAGTAATTAAATAATAACATTAAGAATGTAATCATATTTCCTGTCATTAAATAGGCCACTGTAACATTTTTCAAGTTGCTGGAAATTGATTGGTACTTGCTCAATTGCCTCCCACATTGATATTCTATGTGGAAATCTTACAACCGCATAAACAAACGAGGTTTCCCTCTGACACTAAAATCACATTCCAGCAACTTTGATTGGAATACTTTATGGGTGTGGGCCAAGAGTGGTATCAAACAATATGGATCGGGTCCACTCAACGTACTGCAAACTGTCAGGTTCAAATGATAAAACCAGACTGAAATTGGCCCGCGTGCAAAGAATTGCTGAGGGCAAGGATTATAAAGGTTTTTCACCCACCACCTTGCCCCCTATATTGATTTAAGTATAACTAGGAGATTTATCAACACACAATGTTTGACAGGGAGTTCAGTAACACTTAGAATTAAGTTGCAACTACAACAGTGGAATAAAGATACCACCGCAGCAGAGATTTAGGAAAAGGACAGGTGGGTCGGTGGCCTTCGTCCACACTGTACATACTATACATTTTAAATAATGACCTCTTGTGACCTGTCATAGTCTGTTTGAGATGAGATTAAATTGTTATAGCAGTGGATCACAGTACATAATTCATCTGGATGTAGACATGCAAAATGAAAGTCCTGCTTATAGTATAATCCACACAGGACCTCAATGACAATCTCATAATAGCAATCTCTCTGCACATCCCTATCTAATCTAATGTACATGTTTGCATGAGCAAAAGTGATTGGATAAAAACACAGCTCATACACTTGCTTTTCTTGCTCTATTCTGGGTTGACAAAGTCTCAGAAAAAAAGGAGTTCAATTCACTACCCAGCTAACATGTTTTAAAATCTGGGATTTGTTTTTAAATATAAATTTTAAAAGCTACTGCGTGACTTTTATTTCCCTTGTCCAAATGTTTTCTTTAGTTCAGTATTTTTATGTGGTGGAAAATGCATAAAATTCATTAAAAGAAATCAGACTCCTTAATCGGATGCCAAACTGATGCGCGGCTCGACAAACGCACTGGTAAGACATCAATTGCAGCTTCAGAAACATTCATGACGATAAACACATTTCAGAGTTCCCCAAGTGTTCCCCAATTAGGAATATATGCTCTTACATGCATTGTGCACATCCAATCCCCAAACTGCACTTATTTCTCTTTTTTTGTGAATTCAAGACACTATCAATAATCTTCTCTATCTGTTGGTGTATCTAAGCAAATACTTATCACTGAGAGAACATTTATACCCCATCTGTTTAACTCAGCAATGTTATCTTTATGGAAAGCAGGCTGTGAGCCCTGCGTTGCCTGGAAGCACATGTGGGATGAGATAGGAGACGGATACAAGAAGATGGGAGACAACACAGTGCACGGAGCATTGAAGCAAAAAAGCAGCAAGGGAATATGTCAAGAAATCAAAGCCCAGACAAGTTGAAGGGGAGAGGATTCAGATGCACAAACATACACTGTGTTTTTCTCAGACATGGAGGTGGAAGAGCGCAGCTCAAATCAAATTCCACTTAGCTATTTTCAAACTTGGGTCGGCTGCCAATGTAAAATAGTTTTTCATGACACCTTGTTCAACCTTAAAGTGGGGCGGCATGTAACTGACCCACTTGTGTAAATCTGTGATGTTAACTCTAAGGCACATACATATGTGTCCCTCCAAAGACAAAAAAAAAGAAAGAAAGAAAAAAAAAATCATAGAGGCTGAATAATTTGAAGCACAAGCTGCAGTTTGATGCTATTTAGATAACTGTGTC
This sequence comes from Trachurus trachurus, assembly GCF_905171665.1. Classification (NCBI taxonomy): domain Eukaryota; kingdom Metazoa; phylum Chordata; class Actinopteri; order Carangiformes; family Carangidae; genus Trachurus; species Trachurus trachurus. Next base: position 17,561,435 of record NC_139894.1, on the reverse strand, counting down.
ATTTGAAAATTGAAGTGTGCAGAATTTTAATATATCAGAACTGGCAGGACAGACATTTTATTAGGGGACTTTTTTTTATAACATTAAGAACATCCCAAACCTTTTAGTATTGATTTCTATTCAGCACTGTATTTTGTCATCTTTTCACAACTGTTCTAGTTTTATTTTATAATAGGTTTCAAATTGTTCCTGTGTCTCTGGTTTAGACAGAAAATGGCAGTCTGATGATTTCTTTACACAATTCCCTCTTAATTAAAGGTGTACAGAAAAGAAAATTGAATTAAAATTTGTGTAATAACTCATTTATCAGATGATGTAGGCCAAACTTTGTGCAAAATTCTATTTTTGAGTAAATCCGGGATGAAAGTGTGTATTTTTTTTCTGCATTGCATAATGCAGGCGCACGTATTATACGTCAGCCTGTACACGATTCACCAGCCACTGATATTGGATCCGTAATCCGTAATTCAAACGTCTGAGACACACACACACACACGGAGCTCACCCATAGACTGTATAAAGAATGGACGTAGCACCCGTGACGTCACCCATTGGTTTGGGGGAGTCTGTTTTGTGCCGCTACTACGGGGGTTTGAGCTGCGCCATGTTGGATTTTACTTGCCATATTTGGAGCAGTGCGGCGGTTGGCCGGCCGAGAACCCGCCCACTGGCCTCGAAGCAGCGGTCTCCGGACCTGTCACTCAACGTTTCCGCGCCCTAATTGGCCAGAATTTTAAAACAGTAAAACAGAAAAAAAAAATGACCCCCCTCAGAGTGTGTGCGGGGGTAGAAACTATCGGTTGAGACCAAAAAAATAAAATGTACCAGGCTGTAAATATGTTTTTTTTAAGCTGTAAAGTCGGCTATTTTAACATGGGGATCAATTTGAGTTGCTCCCTTCTGGAGCCAGCCCCCAGAGGAAGCTGAGGGGATTGCAGTTTTTTGAACGCGGAAGTGAGCTTCACTTCTCAAACAGACAACTGCCCCCTTGGGCTCGCCCCAAGCTTTGAATATCCCGCCCGCTTGATAACGACCAATCAAATTTGTTTTCCTTACTCAGGTAAACTCGTGTTGCAGCTTGTGACAACTCGGCGCGACAAACAGGACAAACGGCCATTTCTGTACACCTTTAAAACAGAAGTAAGCGGAATGTTTGTGTTAATATAAGTCTTAAATAGTTATATCTTCCGACAGCAATCACTAATATAGAGTGCTTGGTCCGAAACACGGGTCTGTCAGTCACTCTGCTCTGCTGTAAGCCGAGGGGAAAACGTTCCTTGTATCCTACAACCTTTATCCAATAAGGAGAGAGAACGGCATAAAGGGGCGGTCCTCTCTGTGTGTACAGCCAAGGGATGCGCGTGAATGTGGTGACGTAGGGACGAGGGCGGGGACTGCTAACTCCATTGGCTGACAAGAAGTTAGCCAAAACGACCGGATCGCTTACTTCTGCTTTAATTATGCTGGAACAACAATAAGGGATCTAGATTTGCTTTCCAAGAGATGGATAAATGTTTTTATTTATTGCCATTACCTCAATTAGAACATTAATAAAATATTAATTGTTGTCATGAAAGATAACAAATCTGACTGTAATTCTCTCTCTTTTCACTTTGTTTAACTTTCTGTCAGGATCCAACGAAGGGTGTTTTTCCAAGCTCCTCTGGAACCTGTTACTTCAGCTGCCTGTTTGCCCCCCTTAACCTCACCACCAGTGTCAAGCCCAAGGCTATAAGTTTCAATGGGAGCATGTTTTCATGATTTCATCAACCAGAAAGATGTTTAAATTATTCAAGTCAAACATCTGCATTGATGTTTACTTTTTTTTATGTTTCCTGATTGAAAACCCATCTGTCAGTTATGTAGCCTACATATTCTCCTAATGCTATTTTGGAATGTTGTGTATTTTGTCAGCTTTTAAATTTTTTTTTTTTTTTTTATGATTTTGGACTCTGTATGGCAGTGGAGTTACATCAAACTATTGATGTGATGATAGACATAATGAGGGGATGATAAGAAATTGACTGTACTTGAGACTTATTATTTGTGTGTATAAAATCTTCACGTACTATGGTGTACGTTTTAGGACATCCTCAGACCAAAGGGCGCTAGAAAAAAAGGTGTGATACTAAACGGACTCATAAAAAAAGACGTCACGGCCTCAGAAAAAAAATTGTCAGACTAAACAGCCTCAGAAAAAAAGTTGTCAGACTGAACGGGCTCAGAAAAAAAAGACTTATGCTGCGTTCACATGGCGTCTGGCATTTATCAAAAATTGAGCCTACAGTGCATGAAAACGTTTGACTATAAACAGTACTGTAAACATATACCATCCAATTTTTGTTAAATACATTTTCAACCTTCCTGAAAAAAAATGACAATATGTTGGAGTCGTGGTTGATGAAGTTTGGCAAATATCAGAATTTTATCTCAAAAACTGAATTTTTAAAAACATTTTGAATCCTGCTCTCATGGGAACAACTGCAGTCAATCTAAGAGTGGCATTTTCAAACATAATATTTTCTCTAATGAAGTCAAACACTTATCGTTAAAAACAAATTACCAACATTTCTTTGCTGTCAAGATCCAATTTATCAGATTTTTGTTTAGTATTAACAATAACAGTATTTCTGACATTTTGACAATTTTTGAAATCTGCCTTAGCAACTGCTGTTGGATATAAGGCGCCATATAGGCTACTCACCCTTATTGATTATTGACTTGATTAATGATTATTGATTATTAAGGTAGCCTATGACCTAATAAATATGTTAGGTAATAACGGTTCTCTGTGGGTGTGTAAACATCTGGAGTTGATAACAAAGTGACCTAGCAAAAATAAAGAGTCAACTGTGTGTCAATTGTAACCTACAGACATGTGCCATGGGGACAGCTCTCCATTCCGAAACACCACCGTTCATTCTCATTTTTTCCACTTAGGGAACTGTTTGCGACTGAGAGACTGCTGTGGCGCTTCTAGTTAAATTAAAGTTTATAGAAACTATAGCGTATACAGTGTATTATAAGCCTGGCGGGCCCCTCCACCAGGCTAAGCATTGTTTATTTATTTTTTTTAATCGTTTTTTGTACTCCATCAACACGTGAGGTGTCTTTTACATCACCTTACAACGTCACAACTTTGTCGCGTATAACGGGACACATCACGGACATCATGCTCATCAGACCGCTGCTTCACCAGCTGACCGAGCCGAGCCGCGGCTCCAAAAGGCTCAGTCAGCTGCTGTAGCATAGCTGTTAGATGTTAGCACGTCGTCCCCTGCAGCGTCAGAGCTCCGGACTCCTGTGAGCCGAGACTCTTTCACCAGATGTGAAAATGATCCATTGTTTCATTTTTCAGCTTGCAAGGTTCACATTTACACATGTTTGTTTTCACTGTGGTCCAAACAGTAGATAGAGTATCTTTGGTAGATCCGTGACTGTCTTGTTTCTGTGACGACTGACCGGAAAAAGGCGCGTGTTACGTAGGCTAGGTATGTGACTCCAGATTAAAAATCTCTGAGAAATAACGCTAGACTTTAACAATGGAGACACCAGGCAGTTGTTTTTTAGTTTTTAGTGCAGACAGTTGATAGGCTATTATTTATTTAAATAGTATTTCCATTATTTATTTATTTTTGTGGTTGGTTGAACAGCCTAGATCTGACATAATACGAGTGTGTGTGTGTGTGTGTATATTTACAGTTACTGTAACTCATCTGATGTCCTTAGGTTTGTGGAGGCGTATGTGGGGCGATACTACCCTCATATATTTTTTATTTTTTATTTTTCAGTGTTATATATGCATATGTGACTGTAATGGATTATTAGTGGTACATGGTAACATTTTTCTCCAAGCTTATGGTTTTATAACATATGTAGCCTACCATTACTTCGAGATCTCTGTTTCCTGTTACTTTGGTGACATCGGATGGATTTTTTCTAATTTTCTATTTTTCTGTCTATCACCTGATATGAACGAATCAAGATGCCTCTGGTACTGATCACATGACTGTATGATGGTGCTTTGTATACCTGATGGTAGTGTCATGTTATTGTTGCCATAGCATGCTTGTGCACATTTATATTTTTTTCCATATATATTCCTTGTTGAATGTATTATTATTATTATGATGAAATGTTTTTTTGGAATATGGTGCACTCAAGACGTGTTACCTATTACCTGGTTGATCATGTGACCTAGAGTATATTAGAGGCTCACTGCTTTCACCTTTGTTAGTCTGAGGAAGGGTCTTTGAGCCCGAAACGTTACTCCCTTTGGGTGATAATAAATTATCTATTGCTCTGGAGCTTTTTGTTGGTGTGCAGATTTTTCCCTCTTTTTATCATTGACCTTTTTTGTCCAGCACCCAGCGTCAGCTTTTTGGGATGTGCGTGCTTTGTTTATACTTTCTTATGGAAATTAAAGCCTTGTCGGAATGGCGGGACGAAACTGTCGGTGGTGGTATGTCTGAATGGTGACATGTCTGAATAGTAGAATGTCGGAATGGCGGTATGTCGGAGTGGCAGCATGAGTCTAAACGTTTTTTCTTATATTTGCATTTTATGCTAGCGATGTGACAGCAGTGGCTGTTGCTAGGATACAGTGGTGAGAGTGATATGACGGTGTGTGAAATCCAACTGTTGCTCCGCAAGTTGTGCAGCTAGAGAGTGTGTGATTTTCAAAGCCACTGATCAGTGAGGCTGATAAAGCTGTTTGAAAAACTTTATAACTTTAGCAAAATTTTATTTTAATGACATTAGCACAACTAGACGAGACCAGCAACGTAAGAGCATGTTGTTGAGCCAGAAGATATTTAGCCTGCATCTATAGAGTTTCTGAGATGGTTGAGTTTTATTTTACTTTTCTGTTGAGAATGAAATGAATGAATGAAAATTGATAATCTTCATTCAGTCATAGGTTGTTGCACTGAGTATGCATCTATGTTCATTTTGAGTTACTGACAGACATAAATGTGCTTTGTATCTTGGAACTCAGGATGGAGGAGTGTGGGAGAGCCATAACACAGAACGATGCTCAGGATGTCCTCTCTACTAGTGGAGATACAGAGATGGCCCTTCTCATTGTTGAGCTGCTCATGGCACACTTCAGAGGGAAGCTTACAGGGCTGCTCCTTCTTCACATGTAAGTTTATATTATCTTTCTTGCCATGTGTTTTATATAGTGAATGCCATATCTGTTTATTCAGAGCAGATTAACTGAGGATACTTCATTTTACCTCTAGGTTATTCTCACTCAGTGTTTCTGATTATTGATTCTGGTTTGTTTTTTTTCACCTTGTGTGTATCCACAGCTGATATTGAGTCAACCCTCATTCCTTGTGCAAGCCCTTGCCTGATACTGCCTGGTACGCATCTCATTTTTATTGTTTCATATATCAGATCATTGTTTATAGATTTTTTAGAAATGTACTTAAACTTAATATTGTTGCTGATTTGCAGTTTTTGGAAAACTACTACCTCTTTTAAACTCCAAAATGTTATAGTTTTTCATTCAGTCTCTGATCATAGACTACTAGGCTATCCAGGGAAAGTGTCATCAAGAAGACACCCATGATGGTCCAGAAGATGTCTGAACCTCTCGGAATTTTTCTGGGACTTCATGTAGGTCAGTGAGCTCAATCTTGTTCTTAACTCCAGATGTTGTTACGACAGACTGACATTGCCCCATTAAACCAGTAGAGACTATAAGCATGTAATGTTATTGTACATCCCTGGGTTATTTTGATTTTTCTCTCTGTCGTTGTTTTAGAGAAGCAACACTGGAATAAAGCCAGGGCGAGGAACAACGACCAGCAAGGTGACAATCATCTCTCCCTGACCACGAAGATTCCTCTTTAAATCAGGACTGTCCACACATAACCAGACAAAGATGAACATGCACCTACACCTCACAGAACTCTGTAAGAGGTAAAACACAACCCTCAATGGACAATTCTGAGGTAAAGCACACGCCTACTGCACAGAGATCTTATGAGAGGAAACACAAGCTGTGTTTTAATGTTCGCTAAGGGCCAATTTTAGTTAAATTACATTGTTTCCCGCAGACACTGTTTGGCTGTTTTTTACTGTTACTTATAATATTTTTTAGCTTGTTCATCTGGGACGTCTAACAGTATTTATGTGGACACTGCCTGTCTAAATAAACATTTGTGTGATGTACATCCTTTGTAGGTTGTTTATTGATTATTTAGCATATGTTAAGTACCTGTCAGAACAATACAGTAACTCTTTAACTGCATTGAAAATTGAGATTGTATATATTCTAAACTGCTAAACTGAGTCACTTATGCCTGTTAACACTGAACGGTGAACATTTAAAGTGACCCTTATCAGAATGTAACTGATATTCACAGAAATATAAATTTGTTACAGTGTACTCCTAACATCCTTACTGTAGATAAAGCAGTTATTTGTATTATTATTATTATTATCCTATTTTTCTTAGGCATATTTAGTATTTTTTGTGGTTTAATATCATTTGAAATATCATTGAAAGTGGGTTGATCTTTAGTTAGGTTGAAATTTCAACATTGTTTCAATAGCCTATTAGTGTTAATAGAAATATCATTGAAATTCAGTTGTTCAATGGTTGAATTTTCAACATTGTTTCAATATCTTTTTAGTAGAAATACCATTGAAATTCCATTGATCTTTAGTTAGAAAATCAACATTGTTTCAATATTAAAAAAGGGTGCAAACTGATCTAAAATCAACGTTCCAGTCCAACGTTGATTCAATGACTTAACGTTGACAAAATAATGTTGATACAACACTGTTTCAATGATTCTTTGCTATCTTATAATTAATTATTTTAATATTATGCGGCGCTGCCGGCGCAACTCCACTTACACGTCGGGAACTCAAAACATTTCACTTCACGTTCACATGCAAGTCGGCCGGAAATAGCTCGCTCCTTCGTTGGTTTCTCTTTTTCCCCCCTCTCTGGAGCTCCCCCACAGTTCTGGGAGGCACATGTCACTGTGTAGGCTACACACACGTGCTTTTGTTTACAACGGGCTTTCAGATCGGCTCCGGTGCCTACGCTTGCAGATTGGTTGAAGCCGGAGGAAACCATAGAAACACGTTGTTGGGGAAAAAAAAAAAAAGTTTGGCTCGTGGTCGGAGCGGTGTTTGCTAAGCCCTGCTAACATTGGGCTAGTGCTAACACGGAGCTAACGCTAACACGGCCACACACAGAGACACAGACACACACACATGAATAAAGGTTCCAAAGCACTAAGGCGTGTGTGTGTGTGTGATTATCTTATAAAAGATCCATGGTGTGTGTGTGTGTGTGTCCGTGTTAGCGTTAGCTCCGTGAAGACACAAGCTGAACTTAATCAGTACGTGACGTCATGCCAAAGAAAAAAAAAGACGAAAGAAAGAAAGAGCGAGATTGACGGAAAGAAGGAGAGAGAGAAAAATGGACTATAATAGATAGATGCACGGAGAGATGCATAATAGAGGCTGTGTGTGTGTGTGTGTGTGTGTGTGTGTGTGTGTACACAGACATATGTCTCTGTGTAGAGAGAGAGACTTTAGTGACTGAATATAAATAATTACATTTAGCTGACACTTAACCAAATATAAGTTGTATTACTTTACATAAAGCATGTACTTTAATTTTAATACCGTCACCGTGAAATACCGCGGTATACTGTATTAACACTGTTACCGTACTGTAAAATCCCATACCGTTACACCCCTATAACACTATTAATTGCTCAAACATCCACTTGTAAAAAGACATTGTCAGGGATTGTAAAAACACATAACACCTTAAAATGTGTAATATGCACTGTCATTTATTCAGGTTTTAAGGTGTGACTGTCAGTACACAGAAATAACTGAAACAAACAGGAGTGAATTTGAGTTTTTTTTTTTTTTTAAATGTCTTCTTTTTTTCTTTGTAAGATAGAGCCAATTAACATTTGTACGAATGTGCATTGTTCACTGCGGCATTGAATCTCGCATATCACCTAAAAACATGTTCCTCTTTCTTTTATATATTTATAAAAAGTAATTACAGTCTGTGACTCCTGAGTCAATCATTTATCACTGCTGCTCACAGATATCATTAAACATCAGTTTGATGGTTTGGCGGATAAACAAAAGGGGATGCGAAGGTCAGTGACATTCTGCTGAGAACATTTACAATTAAGAACCACAGACAAGTATTAGAGCTTCCTTAAATGAAAGTTATCTTTGCAATTACTCTGCTCTTGCTTATCTCTGATGATATTGGCACATGGCAGCACAGAATAATGATGAGACAGGATGACAATGACATTTGGCTATCCTTGTTTTGTCCTTTCCCCACTTCAATAAAAATGTAAACAATGTTTACAGTTTGTCCTGAAAGGACAAAAACTCCTGACACAACAGTATCATAATTTACATAGATGGATGGTAGGGGACAGCATGCCACATTTGATTATTTGATTGTAAAAAAAAAAGAAAGAAAAAAGAGCAAGAGAGAGAGAGAGAGAGAAACACTGTGATAAAAAGCAATTGTTAGAAGAGTGATTTGAAGCATCCTCATGACAATCAGTCAGTACGTTTACATGACACTTGAAAAAAACGAATTATTGCCTTAATCCGACTATAACTGGACAACTGAAGTGCATGTAAACACCTTAGTCCGACTGAAATCGGAGTTGGAGAACTCTAAGACACCCAGATAATGCGATTGGAATTCGATTTTCTCCGTCATACACCTTAGTCAGAGTATAACTGGACAATGCATGTGCACATGCTCCACAACAGTAAGAGACGGCACCAAGTGGAGCAGAGAAGCCGCAAAGTAAAGAAAAAAACCCAACGTCAGCGCCGATTCAATGCATTTCACACAGCGCCACCAGCAAGAGTGTTTTATTTTTAAAAAATGAGAGAGAGAGAGAGAGAGAGAGAGAGAGAGAGAGAGAGAGAGAGAGAGAGAGAGAGAGAGAGAGATGAAAAAAGGAAGCCCGTATCCTATTCTCAGCGCGAATCCGGCCCAGACTGGCGCATCTGGTCGGGAACTGCAGTTGAGAATTTATTATTAAGCTTATAAGTTAGAAAAGTAGTCAACAGGACTGCGGGGCGTATTAACCCGCTGAAACAATGGGTGACGCCGCATGAGGGGTCGGACCCCGTCAGTTATTCGATTTTCTCAGTTGCATGTATATTGAGACAAGGACAGAAGTCTGATTAGACGCCGAAATCGAATTTTGAGCATAGCTCCATTAAGCTCTGCATGTAAACGTACTGAGTGACAACATCAAAAATCACTTCCCTATTATTATCACTAAAGATGTTTTCCCTTCTTTCATAATAAGTTTTCTCCTGTTACTGGCTGTTACAGTAGTAACATTTATGCACAGCACACATATTTTTGTCTCTTTTTCCAGCATTTGAAGTGTAATTCAAGCTGAATGTAGCTTCATAGTGATACACAAGGACATGAGTCCAAAGGTTTAGCTGGCAAACGACAATCTATCATGGGACTGCAGAGCACCTGCTGGGACCCAGATGTGCTCCGGCACTTTTCTACAGGGTGGCTGGTGGAGCACTCCCTAAGGGATTGAGCCTACAGCTGTGACAGTGGCTATAGTGCGTCTGCCTGATCTACACATCCGAGCCCTTCCCTGCTGGTTTACATACAGATGTGCAAAAGCCAGCCTGAAGCACTCATGCATATGCCTCAGCTTTATGAATATAATATGCACGTAGGAGGACAGAAATCTGAAGAGCGCGGCAAATAGAGAGGGCACATCATCCACAGTGCAAGACTGGAGTGTGTCAGATGCTGAGTAGCAGCTGGCTCCTGATAGTTGATTCTCAATCCAGCTAAGGCAGGGTATATACGGCTACAATAGTATAGAAATGAATGAGCTGACTAATCTCACCTATCACACTCACTCTGCCGCCACTCATCAGCCACTCTTCTGCTCCTGATGAGGCAGTTTTTGTCTATACATTTAAAGCTGGGGGTGGGACTTTTAGATGTAAATGAACATCCATTCCATTTCAGCTCTTGCCAAATGAGTTCACACAATGCTGATTAAGCCTGACAGCACCAGGTAAATCTCAGTATTTCACAGTACGCCAGAGTTTAAATCTGGAGACTGTTGGGACAATCCCGTGCTAATGTTTTTACATCAGCCAGCAATGATTGTTTTGCCAGTGCCAAGGAGAATGGCGATAGATGGAGAAAAGAGGGTGAGTGTGATAGAGCCTATGGCTGAAAACAACATAGGAAGCATCCAAGAGAAGTTCCTGTTGCTATACGTATTATACAAAGACAACAAGTTACAAAACTACAGTTCCTCAAAAAGCCACATGATACTGGCTCCAAAAGTGAGTTATTCCCAATAGACTTTTGTGTTGTTGTCCAACTTTACAGTAGAAATAAACATGTTTACACCTGGTACAATAAAACATTTTTGGACTCCATAGCTGATTTCCCCTTTTCACTCATGGCAGCTCAGTGTGATTTTTTTTCATATACGAATGATGCGAAGCCTGCGGATCTAGGGCCATAGACTGTAAAAAGAATGGACATAGCACCCGTGACGTCACCCATTGGTTTGGGGGAGTCTGTTTTGTGCTCCTATTACGGGCATTTGAACTGCGCCATCTTGGATTTTAGTGGGAGTCTACTTTCCATATTTGGAGAGGTGCAGCGGTTTGCCGGCCGAGAACCCGCCCACTGAACTCGAAGCAACCAATTAACGGCCGGTAACTGTCTGCGAACCTGTCACTCAACGTAACCACGCCCCCATTTATGTACGATGGCAAGCGCATTATACAGTAGAATGAGTGAGGACAAACATGAAAGCTGCCATCCTGCTTTTGGACAGTTCGGCATTTGTAAAATATAGAATATTACATTTACTCCATCTATAAATTAATATTGTGTTTGAGTTGTGGAAATATCTCTGCATGTTTTAAAGTCTTTCTGAACAACATGGAATTATATGGGTGAATAGTAACATATGAACGTTGACAAAGTCTGTGTAATTACTCTTACTGCCAGAAGGGGGTGACAAAAGTTATGTGGTGCAGCTTTAAAACAGCATGTAATTATAATTTTTTTTTTCAGAGTTTAAAACCTAAATAGATATTTTTCAGACATACTTTACAGTATGTTGTTCAATGTAAAGGAATCTGCACCTGGGATTTCATTCATATCTTTACATATACAGTGCAGTATTTGTTTTAAATGAATTTCTGTAAAAGTGCAACAATTTCCTAGCTAGCAAATAGACCAGAGTGCCTAATCATTGTTACACCATGTATGTATGTATGCACATGTTTTATGATTACAGCCAATTACCACAAATCAAATACCATGTTATTGCAAATACTACCATGTTACAGCATGTTGTTTATCCTGTTTACTGCCGACAGCATGGGTGTAAGTGAGTCACTGGAGGGGATGTATTTGCAGAACCTTTGCCAGGTCATAAAATCTAGTGTTTGTCCCCAGAAAGACAGAAGCACAGGAGCAGAAAGAGTTTCTCTGAGGAACAATGCCTCACTGATTCCATTTTTCTGCCGGTGGATGGCCACTGCTGTTGCCTATAGTGTCCCATTTAACAGCTACTGTTGGCTTTCTGTGGAGTTTTCAAGTGTCTGGCTGTTTGTACATGTGCCTTGATGCATCTTTTGTGGTTCTTCATGGCACCATATGTGTTGTGTTTATGATGTTAGGCATTTTTATATGTTTGAAGAACTGACTGGAATATTCAATTTGATGTTTTATCTGATGGTCTAATACATCAGCATCTGTTTTGCTCTTTGTACTTTGTTGGCGATTAAAAATAGCCCTCAAGGGTGTATTGTTCAACAATTAATGAATTGTTCTCTTTAGTTTAAATCATGATTAAAAATGTTCAATTATAGACTTTTACCAGATGGGGTGTTTAAATGTCTCATTTTAATTGCCACCAAAACTTGATATTTGCAGGAGGAAGATATCCATATTGAACATTATGACCTGCAGACAGCAGACAGAAGTGTGCATGATGCAAAATCCATCAAAAATATGTACAGAATCCAAAACAGATCCGCAAGAATACCATCTCCTCCCCACTGACTGGTCAAACCAAAAACAGATTGTATAGGAACTTAAAGCCAGCTCGTACTTAAGAACGCCGAGAAGGATACACAACCTGTCACATGAAGGCAAATGGCCTCAAAGCCTCGAAACAACCAACCAAGTGCTGTCATTTGTCGAGTATCTTGCCAGCAGCGACCCAGAGGCTCAGCCTGTGTAAAACAGACATTTGCCCAGAGGCCTTTTTTCTTTTTCTTTTCTTTTTTTTTGATATTTCTCTTGTATGTTATGCTCAGGAAGCTACTACTACCATCACACCTGGTATCTTGCTGCTGATTCTGAAGACATCTGCTTTCGTTAGAAACCAGGGCAGGATGAAAGTAAAGAAAGATGACCTGAAATTCTGTTAGGCTGATGACTCTGTCTGGTTACAGTTTTTCTAGCCTCCTGCATTTTGCAAAGGAGTTGAAATGTCTAAAAAAAGAATGAAAATACAGAAACAAAAACACAATAAATAAAAAGTATCAACTGACCTGCATATATACAAAAACAGATTGGACTCCAAAAATGTTCTTCTGACTGTGAAGCCTGTCACATGTCCTAGTTAGAGGAGGAAGGTATATAGTCTTCTCCTCAAAATTTGTGTAGCTATACAAATCTGCAAACCGTGTAGCCTACCATACAGTATAATATGCTACAATGTCAGTAATATTGTTTGTGTCTAAACCATAATCTATGTGTTTCACAACTGTTTCACCATTGCAACCAAGGTTCTTCATCACATTGTATCGAGGTTAGTCTTGGCTAGAGCGCACTGAGGAGTTTGAAAATGCTTTAAATTTAAAAGTCTATCTGGGCAGCGTCTAGTGTGGCCCCTCAAGCAAAACATCAGTTTTCACTCCTCTAAATTTATAGACCTTAAATGATTTAGACTACTTCTGCTACATTTAAAAGACAGGCAACCCAAAAGAAAAGATTTTCCAATTTTAGCACACATATCTCTCCTGCTTCTCATCATCATCTTAAATGCCTCCAGTGAAATGCAATTACATATAACCTGATGACATCAAAATTCATCTCCATTTTCACTGTTTTCTTGGTAATTTCTGGTTTAACAAAAGACGCACGGCTATTTCAGTTATTTACAGTAAGTGCTGTTTTTAGAAAACCGTTAAAGTTAAAGTACTGAAACATGTGCTGTGAGACCAGGCTTAATGTTTAACCCTTGAGCAAAAAGTAGTTTTAACTGGATTAACAAACCAAGATTTGGGGATTATCACTTCTTATCTGATCATCTGATCATCTAATTATCTTTTTTTTTTCATATTTTAAATTATATACACATACATATACATACAAGAAATACAAAGAAAATATTGTTTTACTCATGTCCCCGCGTAACCCATATGAGGCTATTTAGTTAAAGTTGAAAGATGATGATCATGATGTTATTCTTCACGATCGATACAAAAAAAAGAAACAGCACTGACAGTTGTTATCTGTTCACCACAAACCCCCTCGCTCCGACTCCCTTCAAGTCCACCCTTTTGTATCTCTGAAAAATAATTACAGTCGAACAAACGGTCTCTGCAAGTGTTTTACCCGGCTTAAAGTTACTGTCAGGTGTTGGTGTAGCTGTTTAATGTGCGCCTTACACCTCATCGTGAACCTCTAGTCATTTCAGCACTTACTTCTGGCCTAGTGACACCTAATCTGGCTGGATGGGTGCACGTGCTCACACAAGCAATAATAACAGCTAAAAGGGTGCTTTGGTTTCAGTGGCTGGTGTTAATTATGTGTTGTCTTGTACTACAGGAGAGCCAGACAGAGCTCAAATGTTACTGGAGGATGATCTATTTAATGCAGATTTATTTTTCCTTTTTTTTTTTACTTGGAGTGCTCACACACGTGCTCAGTGTGACCACAGCTATTTTTTCTCATTACAAGGAAACATTTTAACTGGATTCATGAATGTACGCATGGTTATTCATTTTTAATGGTTGTTAGAGGGAGAGAGAGAGCACAGAAACAAATGCAATATGGATATTGGTGAGTTCTAACATAATTGGCAGTAGGTTAGAGGAAACTATGCAGGATTCTTCTGTCAAAACCTCAAAAACATCTTCAAGAGGCATTTCTCTTACTTCAAACATACCTCCCTGTCCTCCACGTCTCCATATGTTCCCTCATTTCCTTCACAGGCTCATTCTTATTCGGGCTCTGGCTGGTGAAGGGCTAGATGTTGGCTTTAAGAGTGGACTGGGCAGAAGGTAAGCACACATCTCTGACATGCACTGAACAGGTTGCCAGTCCATCACTGTGCTGGCACATGGACAGACACATAGACAATTGGGAGTGAACCTGAGCTGCATGGGCGTAAACGCAAATCCTTAACACAGGGAGAAATAAATCATAAAGTCTGAAGCTCAGCCCTGGTTGTACTGGTGGTTCTGGACACTGACATGGCATCATGTGTGTTCAATAGTATTCAATAAAAGACAATCATTTAAACATTCTTTGTAGCTCTTATTTTGCTCACTTCTCCATTACATTTGGTTACTTTTGGAGCACATTGCTTGTAATGTTAATGAGCTATTGTGCTTTCTGTAAATGTAAACCTGAATCCTTCAACACAAAAATAACTCCACATCGTCCCATGTGGTAATCTTGCATTGTACTTTGTATGTATTAAAGGATAATTTCCGTTTTTTACAACCTGGACCTTATTTCTAGCATAAAATACGATCATTTTACTCACCCAGATAACTTTGGTGTAATTTGGAGTTGTTTTGACGAAATTAGCCCCAGTGGAGCGGCGCGTATATCCGTATAATGCGAGAACACGGAGCACGCAATGCAGCCTCTAAATAACACATTATCCGCAGCAAAACTCGTTTATTTTGCCAATATTTTGTTATGATACACTAGTGCTATTCCCCTCCGAGCCCGTGGTGGCATGTTATCAACATGCTGCGCCTGTAGGTTGACCTACTAACCTCTGATCTGGATGATGTCATCTCCGACCGCTGCCCGGCTCATTCTGATAATAATCATTCCGCTTCGGCATTTGGGTCCATTTTTAGCTCAACTAGCCGGAGCTTTAGTGAGTCCAGGTTGAGGAGAGGAAGCCTGTGGAAGCTGAACTTCATCCAGCTGCTCATTTTGTTCTGACAAGTCAGAAACACGCAGAAACGAACCGTAGCATTAGCGGTAGAAAGTTAGCCGAGCCGAGCTGCGCCGCGGTCGGAGATGACATCATCCAGATCAGAGGTTAGTAGGTCAACCTAGAGACCCCGGATGTTGATAACATGCCACCACGGGCTCGGAGGGGAATAGCACTAGTGTATCATAACAAAATATTGGCGAAATGAACGAGTTTTGCGGCGGATAATGTGTTATTTAGAGGCTGCATTGCGTGCCCCATGTTCTCGCATTATACGGATATACGCGCCGCTCCACTGGGGCTAATTTCGTCAAAACAACTCCAAATGACACCAAAGTTGTCTGGGTGAGTAAAATTATCGTATTTTATGCTAGAAATAAGGTCCAGGTTGTAAAAAACGGAAATTATCCTTTAATGCTGAGGTTGGGAAAACACATGAGTTTGTCATTACTGTATCTGAAAACTCAAATATCTACACTCTTGATTTGTTAAGACAAAAAGGCAAAAGACCATAAAGCACACTCAGCACACTTGCATGATGCATGTTTAACATATCTCAAAATCTAAATACATATGAGCCATATAATAGAAGGATGGGGTTAATGATAATGGCATTAGATGATTTGCCAAGATACAGTGTCTGAAATTAACCTTCTGGCTCACCTGCCAAGACGAGGTAAACTGAACACTTTGTGCCAGAAATACTGTCCACAAAAGACCTTAATTTAATATTTGCACTTTTACTTTCACAATGTATTAACTCTGTTATTCATAATGAGGCCCCAATACCAGTCGATAAAACCAAGGTATTCACACATTTCTTTCTCACTTCACGGCCAGACTGGCAGCTGACTCTCATTGATTTTTTTTCACTTCCAGCCATATTTTAACTGCACTTAGCATTTTGTGTTTCAGACCAATTACCGCTGATCTTTATCTCAGCGTAGCCATATTTAATGTCAGTACAGTACATAAAGCAAAATTGCTGTTTAACAGTAAATGGTCTCAAGTTTGCGTCTGAGATACACATCTATTTGGAGTAATAAATAACAATAAATAGCTGAATATGTAATACTACAGTATTTTATGATTCTTGTTTTTGTCTGCATGATATTCCCTCCCTCTCTCTAATTGGACCCTTGGCGAGGAAGTGACTGTGGAATCAGATTTAGAGGAAAGTTGCCAAAATCTTTGATATGATGGCTCAAAGTCAGCTAACCATACAGCTGAAGTATGCTTTAATAAGGTCTCCTTGAAGACTATCACATACAAGAGTGTTGGTTTTCTTCTCTAAGTTTCAAAAGACAAACTTACTGTTACCTTCCTCCTGTCAGTATGTGACTAATAATAAATTGCTAAATGAAAAGATGTTCTAATTTGACAACTTAACAGAAAAACACTGTAGATTAGGTGTCAAAAAAGTCTGGGCATGCCTCATGAAAGCAGTGTTATATGGATAATGTACCACCATGTGAATTATATGGGAAGGAATCTCATACAGTATATATCATTTTTTTAGCAGTGTTGTCATCATGATCTTGTCGAGTTTAATCGCAATAAAACAATGGCGACTTTGAAGAGTAGGCAAGCTGTGGAATACAACATGGTTTTTTTTATGTATAAATAACATGAGAAAAATAGACTTTTAAATAAATAAATAAATAAATAATGTTCTAAAAACACAGTACTTTCATCCATCCTTGAGCAACAGCATTGCATACAAAAGGCCTAACGTTCCTACCATTATACACGAGCTAGAATTCTTCAAATGGATAGAGAAGCTCAGAAACTAAGATTCTTGCTGCCATTTTAATGGCAAATTTACTTGCAACTTTACCAACAACCACAGAGAGTGGGGAAAAAAAACAAGGACATAAAAGTGAAGGCTGCTTTGTTTCACAGGCTGCTGCTCTCGTGGGTTTACCGAGACATACGGTTACTGCTTTTTTGTCTGCTGGAATATTCTGTGTGGGCCTCCATCATTAGAGCCGACATGTGATATAAAACAAGTAAAATGATTTGTACTAGTTGTGTCTAGTACGTAGAGAATGTAATATTAAAAGAGTATTCAGATACAACTGATGGCAAGGACCCTGTGTTTGTCATTGTTGTTTGCTCTGAGCAGTCTGTGTGAAGATGTGTGACTGTTTATAGGACATTAGAATAAACTGTATGCATCATTGTATCAGACAGAGACTCGTGTGAAATATCACATCTACAGTTTGAGTTGGGAAGTCACAGCAGAGCCTTTACTTGCTCTGTTTATTTCAGCACCGGGAAAGACAAACAAAGCTACTGAAAGAAAAATACGGATGGGACAATCTTCTTTTCTGAAATTGCTGCATAGATGCATTATCACTTAGCTCAGAATACACCTTGGTACCACACCTGACCTTAAGACTAACTTTTCACTTACAAATTAAATTTAAACCAATGAGACAGTAGCATCAGAAACCATGAGAAATATGATCACTGGATCCAGTTATTCTTATAATGCTCAGGATAAAATGTCAATGGGCATTAGCTAATTTCATCAGTGATGCTTTTTATTAAATTCTTTTAAAAGCCATTCCGGTTTCCTTGCCAAAGATGTCATATTAATTTAAGGCTGGAGACCTTGAAAGAAGGATAACCCAATTTGTACATTAATATGGTCAGTCTATGGTACATTTTGTGAGAATTAAAAGCACACACAGCAAAATATTTCCTCTGATACAGAGATACTCATGTTCAGGGAGAAGGCATACCTTTCTTACTTTAGACCACTTAGTTCCCTAGAATAGGAGCTGAACAATACACCATGCATTCCCTTTGTTAGGTAATGAAAAAGTGAGTTCCCTATAGGAAATCCTATATGTATCGTGGGCTGCACAAATTGACATAAGTACGTGTGTGTTATTGTAACCCTGTAGATCTCAGGACTTTTTTAATTAATACCTGTTGTTTCTCACCACGTTCTAGGTCCTAGAAATGTCAGTCATCAACATGTTAGGTAAAAACAGAAAACGCCTCAGCTTCAGTCAATTGCCCTGTAACTTAGAGAAAAAGCATATGATGTATGGTGTATACACACCCTTTCTCATAGTGTAGGTTCATATTAAAACAGGAGACTGAGATAAAATAAAAAAAAGAAAGACTCTCTTGTTCCCACTCACTTTCTCAGTCTCTTTGTTTGCATGATTTCCATAGTAACAAGCATGGTGCTTTGCTTATCCTGATTCCACTGTCTGAACTGATGCACTAAATTTCCAACAGAATTATGATGTTGTGGATTCAAAGCAGCATGCTGTTTGATTACATATTGTTGTATCAGATTCCTGCAAACAAACAACTTTGTTGTGTTAACTGGCGACTGGAACAACCCTAGGCCAATAGCCTCATTTTCATCATAGTTTGTGTTTACGTCCAGGAGGCCACAAGCAACAGTGGCAGAGACATTATGTAAGCATCTCTCTTGTAAAAGAACAAATGCTGAAGTAGTAATATTCTTTTAATGCTTTTCGACCTTAAGAGGACTACAAGGACCAATCATATCATGTACAGGTTAATGCTAATGCTTTCAGTTGTTGGAAAATTCTCTACATTAACTTGTGTGTTCCAGTAGCATGGACACTTATTGCATAATCTACCTATCTGGCCTGTGAGTGGCTGGCAGAATATGGCTTTTTCCGAATAAATGTGGGTAATGAATATTGTTAAAATAATACAGTACCCTCTGGTCAATAATGCAATAATTGCTACATAATATTATTCCCCAAAGAGTTCTCAAAATGCAGTAAACAAAACAGCATCATATTGACATCAGAATAGGTTTTTACTATAAAAGTGGAGAGATGTTATTACTCCCTGTAGACCTGCTGTCCTGCTGTGCTGTGACTCATGTCAGTGTACTGTAGGTCACACTGTGTGGCTGAATAAGGGCTTAAAGGGCATGGACAGATCACTGACAAAACTTGTGATCTGTAACTCAACCTGACGTCAAACAAGCTTGTGTGAGACAGCGCAGCATAGTATTGCAGAGAGGCAGCAGGTAGTAGTGTGACACAGAGACTGCAGGAGCTGCATCAAGCATTGTGGACACAAACACAGCAGGACCGTCTACGTCTGGGAATGTGTGAGGATTTGTGTTGTGCTCCACCAAACTCAGACTCCAGTCTAATTAATGCAAAGTGATATTGGCAGACAATTGCCATTTAAAACGCACAAAGCACCGTCACCGGGAAGAGGATGCATCTTTACTTAAAATAGTTCATGACTTTATTGCCATGAGGCAGAAACAATTGCTTGACACCCAGATTGTGACTTTTAATTTAAAAGAACTGCCAGTAAACAGAGAAGGCTGCGTGATACACTAGTGAAATTATGGACCTTGCCGGAGCTGGAGGGTATGAAGACAGCGACAGAAAAGAACAGACAAAAGAGGAATAAAAAAAATCCTTTACTCTTCATTTCCTTGGGTTGAGAAATTAAACAAGGACGGCAATAAGGAAGCTGGTTTCAACAGAAAGTCTCCAAAGATTTCTTAAAATGCCTCCAAGCGATGCATGAGAGTGACTAGTAATATGAATGCTCCTCTATATTTTTAGCTGCTTTTCATTGTCTGAATTTATAAAAAGAAGCATAATATAATATAATACAGAGCCCAGCAGATATCAGTGTTAAACTTTTTGATAATTTGTGGAATGGTGATAACATGTACCCTGAAATTGCTTAATCTGCCCCTTTGAATTAAGGGTTTTTGTGATACACTTGACAGAAGTAATGTTATCCTGTGAATATAATAGACTACAAATCTAAAACGGTTGTGTGTAACTGACCAGAGCCTGGACTAAACCTGTACAAACTCCAAATTACTATTACCATTATGCCCAAGTGCTTTGGCCCACACATGTCAACAAAGGCTGAAACACGGACCCATAGCTGATACATTTGAGAGAATGACAAAAATGAGAGAGAGAAAAATGCAAATGAACAAAAGCAGTGATAGAAGAAGCACCCCCTGTGCTCTTAGCGGATTGTGAAAAGTTGTGTGTCTGACAACTTCTAATCACAAATTACAGCTTGTTGGCTTTTACACGTGCTCAGATGTCTCCACACTTGGAAAATCATTGATTATGTGAGGTTTTACCTCATCCATTTTGATATGATTTAACTCACCAAAATACAAATTCCAATGCCTTTAAGGCAGACTCCTCACTGTGTGGCGGTACCACTTGGGGGGCTACTCACTATCTACAAAAATTAGCTGGCAAAGCAGATGTTCTTGCGAAAGGTTTGGAATTGATTATGTTCTACAAAACAGTTCTTTCTCTACACTCTCTTCCACTGCATATTGAGTGCTGGCCACCCAGCCTTGTGGGTAAACTGTACTGTAGTTGCAAATCTAAATCACAGCCTTAGACTTGTTTATGTAAATAATTAATTCATTTTGGACAAAGGAGTCAAAATGTTTTGGCTCGCAGGATTTTACAGCCTGACAAGGGAGCAGTGAAAGGTTTGAAATGTTATATTTTTCAAATTTTTCTGGATTTGCAGTGATTTTTCTAATCATTCACATTTGGATTTGCATTTGGATCACTGTCCTAAAAAAAGGCCCAACTCTTAACAATAAGTGTTTCTGACTCAAGAGCAGACAGTGGCGAGCAGGAATGATTTGAGGGGCCTGTTTTTACTGGGTCTCTTGGCTCTTCTATGCAAAAGGACAGTTTTCATTGTTTGAAGTCATATTTATGCTGCGTTCATAACAACTCGGAGGTCGGGATTCCCAACTCGGAAATTTCCGACTTCCGACATCATTGCGTTCACGCTGCAGGAACTCGGAAGAAAAAAAGCGTGGATACCTGAAGGAAGTTTGGCGTATTGTGGCTCATAGCTGAATACGAAAAATAAATGCAGCAGTAAATGATGTTTATTTTGGAGGAGAGGAGACGCTGCAGATGAGTGCACATATAATGTTACAGCCTTGATAACAGTTAAACGTTATTTCCGTCACATACGAGGAACACAAGTTCACACAATACAACAATCACAGCTTAATATAAACGTATTTCATATAGGCTACTGCAATAATACACAAAAATATGTATTAAAACCTCAACAAATAACTTCAAATGTCTAAATTCTAACCGTTTAAGACGAGGGCCGCCATGTTTTGATGTTGTCGTGACGTCGAGTCGGAAAGTCGGAGCTCTGATATGATACCCGAGTTTCCGACCTGTAATTTCCGAGTTCGACACCGTTCAATTCATTTTTTACAACTCGGAGATTGTTTTTTTCCGACTTCCGATTTGTCTTGAACGCAGCATTAGTTTGCTGGTTTTGGTCATCATCCTTTATATCACCCAACTTCTACTGATCTTCAGCTGGTTGACAGCCCTTGACAAACTTTACTCATTTTCAGCAGTATGGCTTCTGCCTAGATACTACAAAGCCTCAAATGATAATGCTCCCTTCACTCTATCTGAGGTGGTGTTTTCGTGTTGATTTCCGTATGAAGCAGCACTAGCCTACATGTTTTCTCCTTAGAATGAAACATTTAATCAATGGCTTTAATCAATCTACAAAACATTTCCCCAGTATGGTGTTGTGGAGTGTTGCTCCATGACAAACTGCAGGTTATTACAACTGACCAACAACAAACTTAAGTGGTCAGCAAAAAATAATCCCCAAAAAATTATACATCAAATTACAATAAATAATTTCTGATGTGGAGTAATTTAACTAAAGGAAAACTAATTAAAAAAAAAAAAAAAATGCAGAAACCTTAACAACAACAAAAAACAAAAATCCCCAGTGAATATACCCTTTCACACAGGTAGGTTATATTAAAAAGAGGTTGTGCTAGACTTTTTCTTTGTCAGTCATTTTGACTGTCGGGGTCATAAAAATTCCGTCATAATCTATTTTTACCACTCACTTATTATTATTATTTTTTTAATGATAATACCTAATGACATATTCAATAGCATTCAATTTTCAATCATTTTTTTAAAAATCCATATCAAGTCCAAACAAGCTGAACAGAATGCTTCGGAGCAGAGTCGACGTCAGAGCAACCAGGGGCATTCAGTAAATGCGGGGGTCACTTTCTGCCACTCAACATCTGAATGTACGTGATGCCATCCGTTTTCTGTCAATAATCAAAACACTAATCCACGTGATATACCAAAACATCCAAAGGAGCATGTTTTCACATAGCCAGGCAACGCATAGTCCACTATATTGTCCAAAAATTACAGCCCTCTCTTGTTCTCTCTCTCTCACACAGACTCAGCGTGTCATCTCTCTTTCACGCACGCACGCAGCCATTGCGCATCACTGAAACGGGAGCGTGCCTATGTTCCCACAGCCCTATGTTCCCTCTGGACTCTCTCTACCTATCTGGACTCTACCTATCTGGCCTGTCTAGCCTCTACCTGGTCTTTTTACTAAACTTAACCAACTCCTTTCTTCATTGCCTAAACCCAACCAATGGTGGGACCAAAGGGCTGAGAGAACATAGGGCCTAATTTTCAGTGACAACAAAAGTTAGAAATGAGGGAACATAGGGCTGAGGGAACATAGGAATGACCCCACTGAAACAACTGAAGCTACTACTAGACCACACAGCCAGATGCAGCATAAATATATAAAATGCAGGCAGGACAAAACCCCACTCAGCTTTAAGTGTTATAAACAATGCCACGGCGGGCAAAATACAAATACAAATAAGGCTTAGCCTACCTTTAGAAGAGTTGTATGGGCGAGTGTGGCCACTAAACCTAAGTTCGAAGAACAGCGTCTTTCCACTGGGTTGCAGTACATTTTCGGGTGAAGTCTCTCTCAAAGGCCAGCTGAAGCTTATGAAGCATCTGCCGAGATACATCGATATGGACGTTACTTAACAACGGCTGACTGTCGGCCCCTCGGGTTACATGCTGCTATTACGACATGCCGCTATTTCGACATTGACTTCTAATTGTCGGAATAGCGGCAACCTCTTCCCGTTCCTACGGCCCGCCCACGGGCCCCCGGTGGGGTTTTAAACAGGGAGGTGTCATAGAGGATGTCACCAGTGACTTGAAATAGTCATGCCACATATCGTTGGAA
Organism: Trachurus trachurus; assembly: GCF_905171665.1. NCBI lineage: Eukaryota > Metazoa > Chordata > Actinopteri > Carangiformes > Carangidae > Trachurus > Trachurus trachurus. The sequence goes on along the minus strand of NC_139894.1, from coordinate 17,538,123 downwards.
AGCTAAAACTCTTGTGATTAAAGATATGCCGACCATTTCCAAATATAATCATCACAGCAACACTCGAATCAGACTTTAAACATGCTAACAAAGTTCGTAAAAAGCCGATATAACTCACGATTTGTGTCAGGGCAGGCTCAGGATCACAGGGTTTCCCCACAAGCTTGGTCTCGTTACATTCAGAAAAGTCCAGTAAATCCAATCCAGTAAAGTATTTAGTCCAAAACACACGGTTGTACCGGTAGATAGCCTCATCCCGCTGCTGCATCTTATGAAATTACGCATTGTATATCCAGTAAATCCGTTTATTTCTCCTCTTAAGTCCGGCGTTTACATGAAAACAATGTTTATTTCACTTCACAAAATGGCGCTGCACTCTGACCTTTCGATTGACAGCTCACTCGACCAATCACAAGCTCCCTGTCCCCGGCTGCCGCCTGCAATAGCGAATGAGTGGCTGCGTCTCATGAGGAACATCCCCTCCGACAGCGCTGAATGGCTTCAGCCAATAGGGACCGATCCCGATGGCAACTGATGCATTGAATAGCCAATGAAATTACGAAACGAACGATATGCTGCATTCACGGTCCCTGGGAAAAGGCAGCACTGCCATCTTCATGCGTAACTGTGCAAAAGCTGCACTTTGGCGCATGTATTGTTTCTCAATGGCAACTTTAGGAAAACGCCTAGACATACACTTAGAAAAACATGTGTAAAATAGTAATTTTTAGCAGAATTGTTATCAAATTTGAACTGGGGCCAGGTAAGGCTTCATGCTGTAGTCCCATTGTGTTTTCCAGCTAAAATTCTCAGCTACACTCATCTTCAGGCATCTGATTGCAACAAAAAAATTCAGGCGAGAATAAAAACATTCTAATTCAGTGTGTTCCAATTTAGATTAGGCTACTCAACGATAATAGCACTTATAGTGATTATTTCAGTTTAGGGAAAAACTTCAAAGTGATAAAAGAGACCAAGCCCATCCATATTCTCCAAACAGTTCAAGAACAGCATTCAATTTACTTTGGGTACACCTTGGATAGGCGAATATTACAGAATTTATAGGAGCGAAAAGGGGTTATTTTTCAAGCGTCCCACTACTCCGACATTTTTTTTTTCATTGTCGGAGTAGCGGCACTTTACTATTTTTCAAACATTCCGCTTTTCCGACATTGATTGATTACGTTATAGTCAGACGTGTCCTTCTGATTTTTCATCTGAGACACTGTTTCTCATACACAAATACATAGACCTATAAGAGAGAGGAAAAAACAAACCCGCCAAGTTTAAAAACACACCGGCAGCAGCGCACACTGATCTGCAGCTGTTATTATTCTGTCAACCGAGATAACGAGGTGCACGTGTGTTTGGAGCTGACGAGAGAATAAAGAGTGAGACAACGCGGCCCTGAGGAGGAACTGTGAAGGACTCAGCTGTAATGGAAAATTACCTAAACCGAGTCCAGTAGAGCTGTAACTGTGTAGTGGAAAAGCGTTCAAAGTAATGCTAATTATTGTCCTGCTTACATTGTTTTAACATAGGTAAAAGAAAAAAAAAAGATTTTCTGGGATAAAGGGGCAGATTACATAAGATTATTCTTCTTTCTGCTCCCTTTTGTTGAGATTTGGGAGGTTTTTGTTTTTATTGTAGCTTATTAAAATGCAAGATCATTTCTCTGACTGATTTATTGCCCGATGCCATGTATCTCACTTCCCCCCTCCCCCCCCCCTCCGCCCGTTGTCTTCGTTGTCACTTTGTTGTCACTTTGTTGCTGCTCCACAGAGCGCACATGGCTAATTAATATGCACGTGCTGACCATATATGGTTGTGTCTAGGCATTCCGGGGGCGGAATATGGTGCGCACCATTCTTGGATCCAGTTTGATTTATCAAAGAGAAATTGCGAAGATTTGTGCACGTTGATAGATCTGAAAAAGGTGTAAATGTTTTGGGTGTCTTTTCGTCGTAGGCCTAAGCAAAAACATTTAGTAGCAGTTTTACACTGCTTACTTACAGTTATGATAAATGAGGCCCCAGGCCCTAAGCCCAGAGCCCAGACGCTCACAGATGCACTTTCTCCGCGGCTCATCCGCAGCGCTGTCCGTGGTGCTGAAGGTGACAGGTTAACTTGACAAACAAACTGCAGCATAGTTCTGTTTGTTTATCATGTGTGTCAGTTTTGTTTGCGACTTGATATTTTAGTTGTTGAGATTAAGAACATCACTCCCTCATCAAACCAGTGATAGGCATGCTGAAAAGAAAAAAAAAGAGAGAGACGCGCCTGGGTATCGCAGCTGTAAAAAAAAAAAAAAAAAAGATGACGTGTCGGACTAGCGATACCAAAAAGTGTCGGACTACCGGCATGTCTAGATAGAGGGATGTCTAAATAGAGACATGTCGGAATAGCGGGATGTCTGAATAGCGGGCGGACCCCCGGCCCCTCGGACACTGCAGCTGAATATTGCCCGTTAAATCATTATCGACCGTCATACAGTATTTGCACTGACACGATTCCCAGTCAACATTTAATCCACTTACAATGTTTGGAGTTTGAATACTGCGGGGAAGCTTTCTTTCTTCTTCTCTGTTGTTGGTGTTTATGTGTGGCAGCAGCGCGGGGTCCGCCCGCTATTCAGACATCCCGCTATTCCGACATGTCTCTATTTAGACATCCCGCTATTACGACATCCCTCTATCTAGACATGCCGGTAGTCCGACACTTTTTGGTATCGCTAGTCCGACACGTCATCTTTTTTTTCTTTTTTTTCCAGCTGCGATACCCAGGCGCGTCTCTCTCTTTTTTTTTTCTTTTCAGCATGCCTATCACTGGTTTGATGAGATAGTGATGTTCTTAATCTCAACAACTAAACTATCAAGTCGCAAACAAAACTGACACACATGATAAACAAACAGAACTATGCTGCAGTTTGTTTGTCAAGTTAACCTGTCACCTTCAGCACCACGGACAGCGCCGCGAATGAGCCGCGGAGAGCTGCCGCTGTGAGCGTCTGGGCTCTGGGCTTAGGGCCTGGGGCCTCATTTATCATAACTGTAAGTAAGCAGTGTAAAACTGCTACTAAATGTTTTTGCTTAGGCCTACGACGAAAAGACACCCAAAATATTTACACCTTTTTCAGATCTATCAACGTGCACAAATCTTCGCAATTTCTCTTCGATAAATCAAACTGGATCCAAGAATGGTGCACACCATATTCCGCCCCCGGAATGCCTAGACACAACCATATATGGTCAGCACGTGCATATTAATTAGCCATGTGCGCTCTGTGGAGCAGCAACAAAGTGACAACAAAGTGACAACGAAGACAACGGGCGGAGGGGGGGGGGGGGGGGAGCGAGATACATGGCATCGGGCAATAAATCAGTCAGAGAAATGATCTTGCATTTTAATAAGCTACAATAAAAACAAAAACCTCCCAAATCTCAACAAAAGGGAGCAGAAAGAAGAATAATCTTATGTAATCTGCCCCTTTATCCCAGAAAATCTTTTTTTTTTCTTTTACCTATGTTAAAACAATGTAAGCAGGACGATAATTAGCATTACTTTGACCGCTTTTCCACTACACAGTTACAGCTCTACTGGACTCGGTTTAGGTAATTTTCCATTACAGCTGAGTCCTTCACAGTTCCTCCTCAGGGCCGCGTTGTATCACTCTTTATTCTCTCGTCAGCTCCAAACACACGCGCACCTCGTTATCTCGGGTGACAGAATAATAACAGCTGCAGATCAGTGTGCGCTGCTGCCGGTGTGTTTTTAAACTTGGCGGGTTTGTTTTTTCCTCTCTCTTATAGGTCTATGTATTTGTGTATGAGAAACAGTGTCTCAGATGAAAAATCAGAAGGACACGTCTGACTATAACGTAATCAATCAATGTCGGAAAAGCGGAATGTTTGAAAAATAGTAAAGTGCCGCTACTCCGACAATGAAAAAAAAAATGTCGGAGTAGTGGGACGCTTGAAAAATAATGTTAATGCCGCTATTCCGACAATTAGAAGTCAATGTCGAAATAGCGGCATGTCGGAATAGCAGCGTGTAACCGAGCGCCACACACGCTCCAAGCAGGCCTGGAGTAGGTAGGCTACTACAGCATTTTCTACTGAAATCTCACCAGCCAGCTCTGTGAGTTAAAAAAAAAAAAAAAAAAAATCTAATTTACACCGTAGGCCTATAGTGACTTAGTGACATCGTAGGCCTTTATGTTATATAACGTTATGCCCCGCTCCATTTATTCATTATCAGCCGGCTTCATTAACAAATGCACATGGCCATGCCATGGGTGTGAATTGCAATCTGTCAAAATGACGGATGGCCATAAGGTTTTTCCGTCACCGTTTCAAAAAAACAGTCAATGGCGGAAAATATTCGGTTAAAGCAACACCTGACTGTCAGTGCAAGTCTCTATAAATTACACTTGCACCAATATGGAAACCTGCATCGTTACTATCAGTGCCATGCTGGGCACAGAATGAGTATTATACAGCAGCATGCCATGTAAAAAAAAAGAGCAGAATAAAGAATACTCTGTGATTAGCCTAAATCAGGGGTTACATGAAACCAAGAAAATACAAAAATTGCAATAGCAATAAAGCAATTAAAATCAAGGCAAAAATAATGCTAAATCAAGAGGGACCAATAAATCAAAACCAAAATTAAGTGCAGCAAAGCAATCAAGTTTACCACAGCAAAGCAAAATAATGTAAAACTTGGCAAAAATAAAGCAACTATAACAATGCAACTATGTCAAAGTACTACAACCAAGCAAAATCAAATTCAACAAAGAACGAAGTAAAACAAAGCAGCAGTGTTCCTGTCACATGCAGGCTGGCAGTAGCCGCGGCTAGTTGTGGAGGTCCTCTTTCCTCGGGCTTTACAGCCTGTAAGACTCACACAAAACTGTTAAAACAAAAAACCACGGCTAGAGCCAGAAGACATTCCCCTACATACCAGTATGAGCCTATATCAGTGTCCCTGCCACTACTGGCGAAAAACTGTCCTTAACTGAGTGTGTCTCCTAACTAGCGGCAAGCTGCAAACCAAACCTACTTGAGTATTCTGTGAGGGGAGCACACCCGTAAACAGGAGGAGAGAGGTATGGAGGGTCCAAAGTGCAAAACAACAACAATGAGCATTTGAACTGACTAAACAATAAGTAATGGATAAGAACAAATGGACCTCACGCACCTGTGATGTCTGTATTATTCACAGCTTGTGTCTAAAAAACACAGACAATGTGTGTCTGTCTCATTCCAGCGAACATGTGCTGCCAACTTTGTTTACATGAACTACGCCCAGGCGAACCTTGCTTACGTCATCATGTAGTGGATCCACAACTGCAATATGTCCAAAATACTACAACGTCTGGAGTAGGGTGACCAGATGGCCCGCTTTGCGTGCGATTTAATGTATTTCTGTCTCTTTTCAAGCATCACACAAATTGAGACCATGTCCTGCATAATTGGTTGTCCCGCACAACATCGCCCCCAGCAGTGTGAAGAAGCCGCCTGCACTGCCGATATGCCCGCACTCTGGGCTCTGTTTATAGAGTCTGCCAGTAAACCTGTTAGCAATTTTAGCACTTCCGATTCCCTTGTCTAAAAGTAAATGTGTTTTTTGAATGGGATTTTTGTACCTCAAATAAGGTCTGTGGTTAACAAAAGCTTAAGCGGGTTTTGTCCAATGACATAAAACACGTCAGTAAATATCCTACTTGCGAATTTTGAAGCTTTAACGTGTTGTAAAAAAGGCAGTTTCTAACAAGTTGCTCAAAAGGACTACAAACCCCCACTTTGTCCCTCGCAAACATACCCCTTGTCCCTTATTGGGACCTGGTCACCCTAGTCTGGAGTCAGGTAAGATGGAAAGGGTTGTGCACTCAAAACAGGTAGAGAGAGCTGTTAGCACTCTTCCGCTTACTATATAGCAGCTTAAACGATTGACTCAATCAAAAGAAATGGAAACTGGGCTTAACAACGAATAAAAATGTCTGCTACACTCCCTACCATCATCCTATGGACAGTATGCTTCATGCAGCCATTGGTGTACAGTAGACTAATGAACAGATAGGGGTTATCCAGCTCAGAATTTATTTTAAGCCTTTATCTGTCACTCAGGTTCTTTGTTAACTCTCCCGGGCTCTCACTTCTTAGTAGTAGCAACAAAATCAAATCATCTCCATTAATAGACACCTTTGTCAAACCTAATATCTTAACTCTTCAGCTTTATGCAAATCAACAGTTCTTGTAAGAAGTCTTGCATCTTTCTTGCAAGGCACTTTATTTAATTTTGAATTGACAACTCGAAATATTTAAGTGTCTTTTTTTTCTGTTCTTTGTGAAATAAGTCACAGAAGCTCTAACCCACACCTTCAGGCTTGTTTCATTGATCAGACTCTTGGTTTGATAACTCCTGACTTCAATTAGCCTTTTTTCATGTCATTAGCTGAGGGGTGCACATTCTTTTTCCATGTCTATACAGTATGCTGTATTTAAATGCTACTTGGACCAGAATAATACAGCAATTTGAATGTTAGTGAGTTTATACATATGAGGATTATTTCAGAACCACCATTTGCTTTGTCTTTCCACCAAATAAAGTTTAATAATGTATATGTTTACCTTTTCTTATTAAAGCTCCACTCTTATTGCTTCAATTATACTTTTATTAACTGTTTTTAAACCAAGCAATTTCTGTGAGCTCCAATGCAGTTGTTAACATTTTCTGTTGTGTGCCACTGAATTCAAGATCTTTGTTGAAGGACAGTGGTGGATTCTGCTTACACACACCTGGATACTGTCTAAAATTCATATCCAGTATGCTTAATGACCTAATTTAGCTGAGGGGAGGTGAAGGTGCTCTTAGCCTGCCGTATTTTGCTAATTGTTTTTTAATTACACCTCAGACTGTATCATCTGCAGTAATTTGAGACAGCAGGTCAGCTTCCTCATGGAGCCATAAAACTTTAATGGAAAGATTAGGTATACTTGTTTTTAGGCTTCGGATTAATTCCACAAAAAAGTGTCAGCTCGCATTTCTCCACAGATTAAAAAAATAATTTGGTGATTATGGGATTTCAGGTGTAAAGTTATCAGAACTTTCTTGACACACAAAATGGTCTGTTTTGCTTTGGCTGTACACTGGTGGTGTCAATCTATGATGGTTATTCGAGCTTAATTTTACAAAGGCTTCATCCTCCAACAGGCTTGTCTGTAAAGCCTGTCTGTCTGGACTGCAGGGTGTTGCTGTAAATTCATCAGCTCCAGCAGAGTAATGATTTTGAAGTGAAAGATCTTATGGCATAGAGATGATGACACAGAGTACCCTGCTTCTCCACATGCTTGCTGGCACCATCCATCCGTCTCTCCAGTTGACTTAAGATAAGTGGGTAGCAAGTCACCCTTCCTCTCCTGTACACATTGAAGATTTGCGAGAGATCTCCCTACTGCCCCTGCAAAAAGAGGCTTCCCGTTAATATCTCAGCAACGGCAGACGGCATTCACCTACACATGCCAGCACAGAGATCTCTGCTCAAGCTCGGCCCCATGTTTCTCAGTTTGTAAAACTTCAGACAGACTTTGGAAATGTTGGTGTTTCATTCTCCTTTCATGAGCAACCTCTAGCAGCTGGTCAAGCAAGCACAGCAGAAGACCTTGAAGCAGAAGGTTCCAATTTTTTGCTGCTTCGATAAACTGTCAAGCAAAACTGAGAAATTGCACTCTTGTGTTGGTTATTTGGATGAGGTCGTACTGGTGTATAATGGTCCATACCACAGATATCTGGTTTGGCTGAAGGTGTTTTTGTAGCCCAGGCTTCATAAGTTGTGAAAAAGTTAATAGGAAAAGGAGTAAAAGTCCGTTATTTAGTCTGTATGTATGTGTGAGAGTGATAGCTGGCATTTATAGGGTTAACTGCGCCGCACAGAGCAGAGAGAGTAGTGCATCATGATATCACGGCCCAACCGTGTTGCAGTTGCGCACGGCACTCTGGGAGATAGTTAGAAGGAGAGGAGAGACCACACTGTCCAGCTGCGTGAGGAACGCTCTGCCTGAAAAAAAGTGGTTAAAACAGAGTGAAATAGTCGGAATTCACCGCGAGCCTGAACCCACAGAGTCCTCGGTTGATGTTGCCCGCTCGGCGGTCAGGTTTTTTGAGGATGAGATTCGGTGAGACTTGATGTTGAAAGAGAGGACATATAAGAGTCGATGCTAGAGAGAGGATACCAGCACTGGATAGCCACCAGGCGGCTTTCCAGAGGAATACCTCCCAAACCGCGATGTGGTAGGACAGTGAGACACACAAAGATTAAAGGACCCCAACAATACAAAAATAAACTGAGCTCAGAACAAAAGAAAAAAAGACAATAAAGACTAAACACAATTTTTTATTTCATTTTATTTTGCGCACATTTTATTATTTTTCATATTCAAGTAATAACATTGTTGTCATATTGTTCTTGTTGATGACTGAGAATATATTTTTGAAAACTAAATTTTGTGTGAGTGTGGTCAATGTTGATGTTCCATCCTGGGCTCCATGAGCGTTTCCCTAGAATCCTGATAACTCGTCCAAACTGTGAACTGAAACTGAAACCTATTAATACAGTATTGTAACCTCATCGGGCAAAGAGGGGTTTTCCTCTGTGGATGTGACCTCTGACCTGCATATGTGAAACAAAGAAAGGGTCAAATATCTGGTTAATTCTACCTATTCACAATTGTGGCCATCAGCAATATCATCCTGTTCAATGTATCTTAATATGAAGCATAAGAAGAGGTTTCCTCCCCCTCCTCATTGTGGGTCAACATGACCATAACAACATATTGTTTTAGTCCCACAAGGGAGGGACTTGTGAATTCAAATGGAAGTTGGTGATTGTAACCCTGTTTCTCCAGGATCCTTTTCCATGTGGCCTGATTTTTGACAGTATGGCATTTAATGGGTATTTATACAACCAGTACTACTCTGTGTCGGTGGGTCACTCCTGATTAGCCAAACAAGTGTGCACAAATCAGTGTTTTACTCCACAGGAGTCAGTGAGTGCGCTTGCTAGAGGGCTCTATTTGTGCCATTACTAAAGGTCACAATTCTAAACTGTAATTCATTTACACTACAGTTAATGGTAAAAAAAAATCTTTTTTTTTTAAAGCCCACAGAAACCATACTTTTCCCCTTGCTTTCTCCTCCCCACTGTGCTTTCATTATGTGTCAATCTCGACTAACTCCACTGAAGTGAAAGCAGTCAATATCACCCTGCTCTGTACCACGTGAAGGGTGAACTTTAATCGTGGACTGCATTGGGTGCATCGGTCCTCTAAGGGATGGCTCATCTTCCAAATAAAATGTGTTGAAGCAGAAAGAACAAGACCCCTGATTGCTTTTAAAATACTGGAGAAGCTGTTCTCGCTCCATGTTTAGGCTGAGGAGCATGAGACAATTTCTTAACAGTGATTTCAGCGTTATTTCTGAGTCCACCCGGTAACATCTTGCTGCAGCTTATAAGACAAAACCCGGAAAATGCTTAACATGTGGTCCTGACAGTAGCTGAAGGAGGATACAAAACGATTCATCTTTTATATTGACCCACAAACTGAGCACAGTTTTAACAACCTGCCAGTTAACCAGCTGTTTGGAGTTCATTATATTATTTTCATAATATGATATATAATTACATTTAATTTCAGTGCTTTTTACATCATTAATTCATTTAGTACTCAGTGTGAAAAAACAAAGTTGTCAGCAATTGCCAATCCCAGTAAGGTAGCATACTGTAGCACAGCTACAATTGCATACCCATTAGACTACTTTGTTGAATGTAATAACCAAATGATGGTTGCTGCTGGTGGTAATACTGCCTTAAGGTTATAGCTGTCAGTGATCATCTCCTGCAATGAGCATTACAGGCTAAGCCCTCCCCACACCCATCCTCCAGGACCCATAAAGGCCACCCTGCGCTTTTGTTCAGGCAATCTAGATACGCATGGACATTAGTTTCGAAAGCCAAATGGTGCAATTCAACCCTGACCTGCCTTCAGCATAAAATGAATTGAGACTGAATTATTCTCCCCCAGTTACTTTCCTATGCAGCACCATCATAAAGAGCAGTCGCTCTAATTTCCTTTGACAAATCGTTAAAGAGCCCGGCACTAATGTGTCAATCCATCTCCACTCAGGCTACTTTAGTATCCATCCCTATGCCTATGCACACAAACACACATTCACACACACAATTTAAAGAAAATACAAAGTGCAACTATTTGCGGCAGTGCTTGGTAACCTTGTGCGCCTAAATTAACTATAAATAACATAGACTAGTAGTCTATTTGCTTTATATTAAAATTGTTTTGGACCTAATTATTTTGCACTGAAATTAATTACACACGAGTCTGTCGGCTCTGACAGCATTTTGCATCACGTGCATCTGAGCAATATCATAGCCCATGATTTCCGAAAATATACTATGTCAACTAGTGATATCAGCACAAGAACTCTTGAGGAATATTTAGATAATAGTTTTTGTCATGTTATAAATAATAACATTATTAACAATAATTGGCAGACACATCATTTCGCTGCGTGCATGTTCTCACACAGAGCGAGACTTAACATAGGAGCTTTTTTGTATGTTTGTTTGCTTTTTTTTTTTTTTGGATGTGTTTCTTGTGTTACTATACTTACTTGTACCACTGTGGCGCCCTGGCACCAATATGTAACTCAACACCTTAAACTGTCAGTGATGTATTGATTTAAACAGGGACTAAATATCTGCCTTTAGAAATGTAGATGTTGCTCAGGGACTGATGCTGTGAGGCACATAAAGAGATTTGTTCAATATATGTGGTCAAAATTATAAACAAATACGTGTGGACAGTTCTCAGCCCTTCATGTTTTCCTCTGTTGTACAGCTGGCTCACATTATGAAGCGCAGCACCTGTGAATTTGTATTGATCAAATGGAGACACAGAGAGGGGCTGCAGCCAGTTGAAAGCTGACAAAGAAAACCTTAATTTCCTCAGGCTGTACAGATAGATACACTAAAACAACGTTTTAGCAATAAAAACCACTAACACGGTCCTTTTGATGCTTCCTCTCATTAATTGTGTGCTCGCCAAAACAAGATGTTCATCTGAAACCTTTTACTGTAATGGAGTAAAAAAAAAAAAACTCCCATTGACGAGCAAAATGAATTTTCAAATGAGACCTTGTTTGTGTCTGTCTCTCAAATCTATGTCCACAAATTCATTTCAGGGTAGTAATCATCAAAATCCTACCCCTGACACCTTCATGCTCAGATTTATTTGCTGAACAAGCCAGGCAGGCAAAACTTACAAAAATCAATATTCACTTCAAGCTCGTAGAATTAAAAACTATTCCCTCACTTGGTCTCAGCATTGGTTTCTTTGTTGGTCTTCAGATTTGGTTTTTTTTTAATCATTTTGTATTAGACATCATGAGGAGGTAGAGCTGATTAGGCTAGATAAGTGCAGGTTAGTGAGGGTGTATGACAGCCTCCCCCCAAAACTTAGCTAATTGTATTTGCAATGACATTTGAAAAAATCAGTTTGTGTTGAATGAGATGTTTTTTTGTTGTTATCTTTTTTGATTTTTCTCTAAATTTCTCACATGTTTTTCTCCCTAAATTGAAACATTCTGCAGTGGGAGATCTGTCATGAACATAAGGATTGATCCCTGCAGAGTTCTGCTCTGAGTCAGTGGTAGTGAACAGTATATGACATGTGTCAACTATGCATGCAGAGTGTGTTCTGTCTACATGTTGCACCCCTTGCCTGTGTTGTGGATGAACAACAGAGCTCTGAACGCTCTAAATTGATCATGACTGATCATAAGTGCAGTTCTTGCCCGTTTCAAATTCATACGTGTTGTGAGAGCACACTGCTGTGTTCTCACATCTTTGCTGGTCTACAGCTGTGCTTGGTTTTCACACAACTGTATTTTTATTTTGTATTTTTTCCTGGAGATAAAGCAGCATTGAGCATTATATTTTTTCCCACTTTCTTTGTTAGAGTTTATCACAAGCCCACGTTTGGTTTAAACAAAAGGCTGATTATTAAACACCTCTGAAACTTACAAAAGTAAAACACATGCTTTCCAAATTCTTAAATACACATACAATCAGAGTACACAGTGTAGTGACATCTTTTTCAGGAGAAATGTTGTTGTGAAGTTCCTCTGTTCAGTAAAGAAGGCACACTCTGCATGCCTCACCTGTAGTAAACATGCAGTGGATTTGTAGCGTGCCCCTAATCTTTTTTTAATTGTGGGTGTGGGAAGAGTGATCTTCCTTTTGTGGCTGTTCTAAGTCTAATGCTGCTAAGACTATTAGGATTGAACCATGGCAAATGCTTTGGGGAAGTCTTTTGTTAAGTAGATGTTGGTGCATATGCGATAACAAGATTGAGTTGCTTTCATGTTCAACAACAAAGTTTTGGATAATCCACTGGCAGAGTAGGGGTAATGTGGTGTGGCGTCAGGCAGGAAGAGCTCAGAGTGCATCCCACTGGTTAGTTCAACGGATTCCAAAATGAAAATCTTACCCCGGTCTTTACTTAAACTGACAGAATGAAATATGAGAAGACAGAGATGACTCAGTTACCTCTAATCTCTTCATGAAAATGTTCTTCACTTTCAGGAAATCCAAACAAATACAGTCATCCTCATGTGTCTTTCTGTAAGTCCTGAGACAACAATACAGTATAGTGACAAATGTTAAATCAGTGGAAACATGACAACCAGCCTTAATTGTCTTATATGTTATGTAAAAAAAAATATGATGAATTCTTTCTTTCTTTTTTAACAAATGTGACCAGAGACAAGAGGGAAACTAATATGCACTAATATCCATTGTTTGTTGTTGTGGTTAAATTTAATTTTGCTACGTCTACTGTTAATGTCAAATTGTAAACGGCCACGTTCCTCCAACAACTGCAGCAGCTAGGAACACCACACATGGTCCCATTTCCCTTGTGGCCCATCTAATACTGAACATTTCAGCACTGAGCATTTGAGGCAGCATATTTCAACAAAGAAATTGTTGGTTTACGCAGCAACAAGGGTTTAAGAATGTTCCAAAGCAGTCTGCATAGCTTATGATACAGTGTGTAAGAATGTGTGCAGTGCAGTCTCTATGGTGATGGTAGCCAATGTGATATAATGGGAAGTTGCAAGCATTGGAGTCAAACCATTGACAACATGATAGTCACATCAAGTTATTAAAGTTGTGCCAATGTACATATATGCTATACTTAAAGCTCAACTGTGCGACCTTGTGACTCAAAGGAGCAAAAGTAACTTTGTTAGTGCCACCCTTCTCTCTCACCGCAGTTGGTTAAAAGTTGTCAGTCATCACGTTGCAGGTGCCTGTGGAAAGTGGCTCTTGGAAAGCCACAGCAGGCTCCGAAGAATCAGATGGTGGAAAGAATTAGCATAAAATAAATGCTGGGATTCACATGTGGCTTTGACTGCAGCTTCGCCTGCAACACATTTAGCATGCTGTTGTTGTCGTTTACTTCCACTGTTGCTATTCCTTTACTTTTTGTCACCTCACTCATCACATTTTTTTTTTCTTTCTTTTTTTTTAAATCACAGTACATGAACCTAGCGACAGTTGAGAGGACCGAAGTGCACACCCTTCCCCGATTTATTTAAAGGCAATTAACACGGCCCGTGTTCAGGTTCACAGCCGGCACCGAGGCTGCAGGAAATGGGAAAACAAATCAGAAAATTAGCAGGAAGATGGGGCAGCAGCAGCAGCAACAGGTATTCCTAACAGGGAAGAAAGTAACTGGCAGACAACAGGAAAACAGGAATAGCTTGAGCACTTTAGCAGCGTGCTGACAGGTAATCTAGCAAAGGACATAAAAAACTGTCTCTGCATAAAAACACAGACACAAATTGGAGATTAGGAGGCACAGTGAAGGCAGGCGGCCGATCAACGCTGATAGGGATGAACAACAGGTGGAAGGGATTATGGGGGGAAACAAAAAGGCTACCTGCTGGACTGATGTCAAAAAAAGCAGCAGTGGTAAGAAAACACAGCAAGGAAAAGAAGAGTGGCCAAAGACAATCGAGGAAAGGATAACTTTTTACATTCGGTATCACTGGTATCAGGCGGTTCACAATGAAGTGATTCTCCAGTTTTGTCCATGCTGGGGCTTTATTGCTGGAGAGTACACACTGCTCTTGTAGTGTAGTTTCCCCATGCTTTGAACATTGACGCATTTTTGTAGTGATTTCAGACCAGCTGCCTTCACCCCTTTCTGAGTGATTATAAATTTACAAACTATGAGGGCAGGGCTTTTTGAAAGAGAACCAAGCACACTCTTAACCCTTGCCGCAGTTTGATTACAGATCAAACAGAAGAGTTGAAGATGCCACCTTTACCCTACTTCATATCTGAAAAAAAGTACTCAAGCATAACTTCACAGACTTTTGATCTGCATTTCAATCTATTCAGGCGCACATCATTGGAGTGGCATCCATGCTCCACAGTGGGTCTTCAGATTGTAGGTGTTGATTTGCTCAAGGAACCTTTACCAGCTCTTGTATGGTGCTACACGCTTTCATTTTTCCCTCATACAAAACCAGCCTTGTACTTAACTGAAGAGGATTGTCGTCAACAGTCATATAAGTTCACAGTCGTGAAGGCCATACTCACGACCAGGTGAAAAACTGCAAAAATTAACAACTGCTGACTCTATCTCTAAACTTAATTATGGAAAAAAGGGGACAGCATAACCCACTGGCAGTAATTATGTTCATTCTCCCATAAACAGACCCTCTGGCCACCCTGGGGTGAGTGCTTACCATAAGGTGAGACTGGCTTCTGTCTTGTTTCAGAGGTTTATTCAAAATGCATACGTGAGAATGTCTCATAACCACCCTGCAGGGAAAAGTGTAAAATGTCCTGCTGTCTCTGAATGTGCTATATGTCTGGATGTGTTGTTTATTTCAGTGTCTTGTAATTTTTGTGAGAATATTATGATTATATCACCTCAAATGAAATGCAGTTCATTGCATTTGATTGTGAATAGCTGATCATCATCTTTTGTTATTTGCAGTTCAGAAAGTAATAAAATGTGGATCAAGTAAAAGCACAAGCCAACTGCATTGAGGTGCCCTTAAGTCCTCTCTCTGTGTGGCTCTAGAGAGAGGAAGTTCTAGTTTGACGATAGATCCAAGGTGAAGAGAGGCCTATGAAGATATTGCAAATATTCTGAAGGTTGGACCTGAGCAGAAGAGTTGTTGGTAAAGTTACTAACCCCAGGACAACCTCCAAATGTGTCAACTCAAAGAAGCAGCACAAGATTATGAGCAGATGATCCCTTTTGATTCCTCCTGATCTTGTTGCTGTGTATGATCAAATCAGGTAAACTTTGCTGTACTTTCCTCAGCAGTGCTTAAAAAAAAAGTTGGATTTAGAAGAGAGCAGATCCAGTTGACAAGCCTTGGAAAGTTGTCAAAACACTAAGTTAAGTAAAGTAATGTTGCATTCAGTCCATGCACACTGAACCAAGGGAAATCTGATTCGGTCCACTGCTGAGATTGATCCAGAGCCTGAGTTTGCTCTCTTGCAGACACTGAAATTCTCCTCCAGCTCATAGACTGGGACCGAGGCTAGAATCACCTCCCCCAAGCCCTGGAATCTCTGTATTCCCAAAGCAACCCCTCAGTCCTAATTGGCTTTTGTGATTGGCTTGTTAGATAGCCAGGGCCCTATCCTGAAATTCCCACTGAAGTGTGGGGGGCCCATTCATTTTCACCGTGGGCAATGGAGCCCTAACAAGATGTCCGGTCCTGCAGGCAGGCCACTGTGATCCTCCTGAGGGCAATCAGTAGACTCTCTCACCTCTAGTGTCTTAGATAGAGTGTCCCTCAGGTGATGACCGGGGCCAGGGATCAAGGAGGCTGTCGCTATAATACTCTTACTCTTAAACACAAGTTTATTCCTCAACTCCAGTCCATCCAACTAATTAAACTCGATGCTCTGGAAGAAGCCTGACTTCAGCACTTATATGAACCTTAGTGATAATCATGGCCAATGTTGAGCTGCCAAACAGACTCCAGAGAAGTTTGCTTGAGTGTGACTATTTGTATTGTGTTGTACTATATTCTGATAACTTGTTTGCAGTACATTCATAGGGACACAGTTAAAAAAAGTGTCATTAATAATATTGACAGAGTGGCATCTTATCTCTTTTACTGTAATATCCTGTTGAAAATATCTTCTTCTTATTGATTGTGTAATTGACTTTTAAAATGCAATATTAGGAGGTATCTCACAGAAACAACCAGAGTGACTTTTAATGACACAAAATTGATTCACAGAGATGTCATACAGATCTTTACAGATAAGGTTTTAACTCAAGAACTTTATTAAGGTAATAAATTCTCCCGACACATTATTGGTGTTTGGGTGCAGAGCAGAGGATTCTGAAATAATTTGTACGCTGTGAGTTTGACAGACATCTTCTCTAGAGGGGCGATGGAAACTTGGACGCTTTCTGCTCTGTAGGCTGTCCCTTGTACAGCATAGTTACCATGAGGAATTGTTTACAGAAGACTTGTTTCTAATTAACTTTGTCCCAATAATAAAAATTTCCTTCAGTGCACAATGGTATTGTCTTTGCACTCCAGACAGCGGCGTGCCTGCACAGTGGCTGTTCAGTGTGCATATTTCTAAATAGTATTTTTTCTTAAATGTTTTTTTTTTTTTTTTTAGAATGAATTAATCCAGCTGCATCAGGATAGTCAGTGGCGCAAGACTAGACGTGGACTTTGTGTTTATGCATCAAATGTTTTGGAAAATTGTGGCCTGTTCATAACAATGCCAATTCACTTTGTTTTTGTATTGGAAAACACTTTTGTCCTCTGAGGTAATTGCCTCAAACAGCAGGTTGTTCCGGAGGAGAGACAGATGACTAGACACGAGTGATATGTGGCAAGGCTGAGGTCAATTAAGATCAGGGGTGTTGCTAAATTTCAATTTGAATTCAGGGATTTGAATTTGAATCGTTACGCAAAAGAGACAGAATGAAAGGAAATGGTTTTATTGAATCTGACTGAAATGTAGAGAGTAAGAAATCAAGTGAAATAGGACTGTTGCTAAGCAACACAAACATTTCACTGACCTGCACACTCACTTGCTAATGTACTATTATACTATGTCTACATATGTTGTGCATTGAAGTATTCAGCCCTTTTCCGTTTCTTTTGTCCTCTTTGATGACATTACCTACTTTAATTCAGATGGAAATGTTCATGTTTCCAGAGTTTGTTACAATGTAAAATAGTTGACAACTGTTACAGTTTTCCTCAGTCGCTTTAGTGCATTTCTCAGATCAGAATGAAAATTCTCATAACTATTAGTTTAACCTCCACAACATTTAGTCATTTGTGCACATCATAGTAGCAAATTATCCTTCCTGACTGGCGTCCACATATCCAAATGGCCCTGCTAGCAGGCATGGATGCAGCATGTGATGACATCACAGCAGAGTCCTGCAGACGGTGGATCCGCCACTCAAGGAGCAACCTGATCTCACAGAAATGCGTGAAATGTCATATACTTGCTTTTGAGCAAGTGACACACTTCTGCGGCTTATCAGCTAGGCGTTGCAGTTTGTACAATTGCAACTGTTGGGCAAATGTTAATGGTGATGTGAGAAATGCACAAAAGTGACTAAGAAACACTGTAATAACACTCATCAAAGTTCATAGGGGATGTATGTATGTATGTATGTAGATAGATAGATAGATAGATAGATAGATAGATAGATAGATAGATAGATAGATAGATAGATAGATAGATAGATAGATAGATAGATAGATAGATAGATAGATAGATAGATAGATAGATAGATAGATAGAGTTGCCTTATCTCTTCCCGCTCCAGCTGTGTTTTCAGAGCAACTGTTGATCATTAGCACTTTTTCCACATTGTGCAGTCTCTGGCATCACTCCCTGCTCTGTCATTGGCACACTCTCCCATCTTGTATTTTAAATTGTAAGACGCAAAGAATGGAGCTGTGTGGGGCTTGTTTGTTAATGACACAACACCCTCATGAGTTTGTGCTGGCAGCATGCCTAGCCACCAGAACTGTGGCACACTACACTGAAAAACTGGAAGTGAACCCACTCTCGTTTTTAACCGTGCATATTTATTTAGTCATTTACCCAGCAGTCATTAGAGCTATGTGTGCAGCTTTTTTCCTGTGATCTACTCAGACTAATTATATCAAACTTGCTCTTTGGGTTTTAATTTGTTTACAATAGATGATGAAGCCTTTCCTCCGATGGCTCTCGCAGATGATGGAAGTGTTGAACTGAAATGCAGCTGCAGTTAGTTGAACAGCTCGACCAGGGTGTCCCACACCACCAACCAGGTTATTGTCCTTTAACTGGAATTTCACTGCAGCTTTACAAACACTGGCATGCTCCTTGGAAAACAGTCCTCTGTTGTATGATAGCCAAAATGAATCACACTGACAGACAAAAAAGAACCCACATAGTGCACCGTAGATGGGCACGCACGACCCCTCCCGCTATCTTGACACATATACATGCACACTGCAAGTAAATGGATGATGATGATGGACATCTGAACATTTAAATCATAACCAGGGACCATCAGGATGTCATTATGGAGAGCTTCCTCTAAAACCATTTAGCCTGCAGATTTCACTTTTGCTGTTGACTCTGCTTTGCCTTTAAAAAATGTCCCCATTTCTACCTCAAATTGACTCAAAATGGAAGTAAGACATTTTCACATACTGTCTCTTTCTCGGGTTTCACAGCACTCAGACATAAAAGATGCACAGATTTCAGCAGGCTCTTGCAGGGGACTGCCATCAAGTCTATTATAAACTCAATTCAATATTTCACTTGTGAGGGGCATCAGATGGACACCATACAACCGTGTGGAGTGAAGTTGATAGGCTTGCTCCCTGGTACTGCTTGAATAATCCATGAAAGCTCTTAAGGTGGCCACAGACAAATGTAACAGGCTTATAAACTTTTAATAATAAGCACAATGATAGTGTATTACTCTCACTCGATGCTGGAATTATATATTAATGATTAGGTCTTGTTCAGAAACCATTTCCAGCGAGCTGAGTGTGAGGCTTTAAGGCAGGTTCTACCTACAGTTCATCGGAGTTGAGAATGGATGAGTCTTGTCATGAATCTACTAAACAAATTTATTATGCATTGCCAGAGACAACAAAAAGCAAACCTTGATTCATCTATTTATTAGGACTGTCAGTATACAGTAGACTAAGCAAGTGTTTTCACTCTCATAAAGATGGATCAAGCCAAAGACAAAATGCATCAAATTATCAAGATACTGCCAAGGGTATTCATGTTTGTACAAGGTTTAGCAGTGGGGGTGGAAAACAGTTGTAGGTTGTCAGAAACCTTTGAGGATGAATAAATATGATGAAGGGCCTTAATTATGTGATTGCTGGCTTGGAAACCATATCACTGAAAATAGACAAGAGCTCTGCAGGGAGGGAGAGAACTCCCACACCCTGCACAGAGGGAGAATGACAGGTACTTTCTACTAGGTGTTTGAATGGTGCACTTCTGCTTTCTGTACCTTTGTGCACTTGAATGATATTTTGATCCATCGCAGGAGCTACAAACACACAGCTACTACACACCACAACGGGTAGAACTAAATCAGGAGACGTGCACTTGATTAATGCCAGTGTGAAAAAGAAGGTTCCAGGTGGACGATAGCGCAGATCTCAGATATGAGTTGCTGTTGCTGTTGCGGTTTGCATGAGCAGAGTCCTTTACACAGACACTCTAAAACACATGCTTTTGATTATAACTCAGAATAAATGGGAACAACTTTATTCCTCCCACTTTATTTTGCTTTGTCTCTGTAAAACAACATCCACACTGTGTTATGGATGAACTTTAATGTCAACAAAACGACTGCAGCAGCAATTCTCACTTTTACTATTGGTTACTATACTAAATTACACATTTATTATACAGACTAAGCTCTGGCTGAAAGACTCCAGCTTTGAGCTGAACCTTTTCATACTTTTCTGCTGAACCGCTATATCCATGTAGGGGATACCTCAGGTAGAAGTGACTACTCTATTAATTGGTATATTCATAGCAAGAGTGCGCTCCATCTCCGGATATCAAAGGCAAATGTGTGTAATTAAACTTGAATAAGACTCTAAAGTGCAGCCAGTACCCTGCTCTGCGCATTTAAATGCATCGCCTGCTGGTGTCGAATGTTATAATTTAGTAATGGCAAATAGACAGCAATCATTCAATTGGCAAGAATAAAACATATTCAGCAAGTCCACATCAGTCACATGCCAGAGAGAGGGGATTTCTACATTCTACTGATAAAGAAGGCAAAAACTGAATGGCCATGTTTATTTTCATGCAGGTGAGGCTCAAAAATTGCGTTATTATTGCTGCGGATCAATAATTTTCAAGACTATAATCACTCAGCAGATAGCATTTTCTTACCTGTGATGCTACCATAGTTTAGTACCTGATGAGATAATGGTTGAAAAACACTTGTGGGGCAATTTTCCTGTAGAAACAAATATGCCATTTCAAAAGTATGTTCACGCAGAGTTGACTTAACACGTAGCTCCCTATTGATTCTTTTTCCCTAC
Source organism: Trachurus trachurus (assembly GCF_905171665.1). Lineage (NCBI taxonomy): Eukaryota > Metazoa > Chordata > Actinopteri > Carangiformes > Carangidae > Trachurus > Trachurus trachurus. The sequence goes on along the minus strand of NC_139894.1, from coordinate 17,517,448 downwards.
AGCTCTTTCACACTCTAATCACACTAACAAAACAACAGGACAGGTGCTCCTTGAAGATACTGGCAGCACCATTAAGTATTTAACAACAATGGTGCACCGCAGAGGATGTATTCCTATTCTAGGGTAACCTACTTATCACCACCGTATGAATGCAAATGCTGATGTTTATTACAGTGTGCTTGCATGTTTAAAACATTAGATGAAATTCACACGTCTGTTCCCAGCACATATGTATCTAGTAGGGAGGGGTCTGATGAAAAAACGGGAAAAGAAAGAAATTCAATTTTAAACAATTGGTTGTGGGTAGCTGAGATCTTTCATGTGGTAATTGTATGTTTTATGGTTTCCTCCTTCTGTGTATGCAATCGCCCAGCATATTTACCCTATGCAGTACAGTGTACAATATGTATTTGTGTATGTTTATTTCATGAAGAAACAGCATCATATCCACAGATCACTCTGTCTCTGCGCGCACAACAAAAGATGAGTGATGGCTTTAAAGCGAGATCCAGTTGCTGCATTGTTCAAATGTGAAACCTTGCTCTCTGTGGTCACACGGCAGCATGAGCCTCCCTCACATGGAACAAGCTCTATTACCAGTTTTTGTTGACCCACAATACCCCAAGGTAAGAGTTCGGTCTGGCCCAGTTGACCGTCAGTGATGCAGTTTGCGTTTTTTGTCTCTCCCGAGCCTGAGGAGGAAGTATAATTGAGAAATCAGCAGGGCCCTCTCCTCCTCCTCAAAGTCATTTGCTTACATACTGTGTTCCCACACCAATCATCAGCTTAGCGGCTTAGCTGTATTTGTACTTGAAGATTGTATGGCTGTTGCCATCAGCCGTCTTATCCTGCCAGTGACTGTGAAGGAGAGTAGAAACTTTCGCTTTGCCATGCACATAACATTGATCCATTTGTTGTATGAGTCTCTCAGCAAAATTCAGTGATTAAAATCGCTTGCATCAGAGAGAAACGTCTGTGGATGAACGACCTCAAAAATACAGACACGAAGACACAATAATCTTGTAGCGGTTGACACACTGAATGACAATGCCGTCTCTGGAATAATTGTTTTCACCAGAGCAGATTTTGTTAATGATTCTGAAAGAGTGATCACATGAAAAGCATAAAATTGACTCTTTTTGTAAAGCCATCCAACAGCCATTTCAACCTGATCACAGAACAGATGGATTTGTGTGGGATAAAGCTGGGCTAATCATCTGTCAGGGAGCAGGCCTCTTCATGTGTCATTACATAGGCTACATCATGTAAGGAAAAAATACATTAAACACAGTATAAAAAGGAAAGTGGAATAGATCTTTAAAGCACAGTTAGCTTTGTTATCATTTTCACATTGTGTGGAATCAGAGTTCTCATTTAAAAAATCAAAATCAATCCACAACAGTTTGGTCGCAAAGGTGTGCCACCATGTCACAGAGATGCCATTTCTCCTTTACCTCGTATCTCCATATCTTAAAGAATCCCTCCCTGCTGTATTGTCAGACTGTGAAAGGCTACCATCAAATTCAAGTTACACTGAGGAAAATGCTGAGGTGAGGGTTTTCCATAGATTACTGTGTCATCATTTTTGGGGGTTACAGTGAGGAGTCAAGCCCTTGGAGATGTGATCATTCTCCTCTTTTTAAGGCGAGCAAATTGTCTTCTGAAGTGGCAAGGCCTTGCCTGGCTGCATCTGGGTGTGAATACATTCTGAAATAGTTGTAGATTACTCTTTAAGTAATCTCAGAGCACATAGAAGATACACCTTCTACCATCTGAGAAATCATGTCAACAAAAAGACATAACACAACACTAAAGCGCTACATACACAGATGGAATTGTGGCAGCAAAACATCACCCAACTAGCCAGTTGAATTATTGGAAGAACAAAGAAAAAACGGCGTGTGTGGTCCGCATGAAATGCTGAATTAACATTACTTACCACTTGACAATATGAATGATATCCTTTTAATAACCTTCTGACTTATTCCCAACTGAAAAACGACTCCCCTGTCAAGATTTTATATGCTGACATTACAGGAACCTATGTGAATTAATAAAAGAGACATATGATAACATCAGAGCAGCTCACGCTGAAAGAGATGACTAATTAAAACCAGCAAAGGGAATCATGGCTTCGTGTCAGCAGCTGATGAATAAGTATCAAAGTACTCGTCTAATTGTTACTACGAATCTCACCCATTATGCAAACAGGTGCAGCACTCACAGTTGTCGCATACATGAGGTAGAGCCTGAGATTCCGAGCCTGACCTCCTCCATGAGAAGTTTACAGATTTTACCTTGTGTGGCAACATTGCATCACTGCCACCGTTCATCCGTTGAAAGGGCAGTCATTATTCACCGAGCTGGAAGGGGACACTTGTCTGCAGAATGTAAACACAATTTTAAACAGCTAATGCTTATTAGTGTGAAAGCTTCACCAAGCTATTGTTCTTTGGGTTGGCCATTTTGCTTTATTCTCCTTTCTTCTACCATTTTTTAGTCTAACTAGTCCTACTTTGTGCTATTTCAACAATTAAAACGTCTTTTATTCTCTCATCTCTGTTGGTATGTCTGTAGTCCTTAGCCAATCCTGTCCTCACCTTGTTCAGGGAGGAAGTGTTACCATGTCCCCAAAAAAACCTGTGTTGTAATTGCAAAGTTGATACTTAGGTTAAAGTGAACTTTTCATTTAAAGGGGAAAGTACCACATTTTTTGTTTACTTCTTGAAAGTTATTTAAGGCAACCTCAAGTTATTTTACATCACTATCCCAGTTATCACAGGTATATAGCACCATCTTCAGATGAACTCAGGCCCCGCCCCATTGTACTGTAACACCCTAATTATTTGTCAGTCAATATTTACTAGCTATATGGGACTGGGGTTACACTAATTAGATGGCTGATCTAGTTCATTATTGAATTCAATACAAAATGTTTCTATCGACACTTGTCTTCACATACTGTAACACACAGGTAGCCTGGTATGAGGGAGAAGTGTGGAAGTTCCAAGGATGTTAATCTCTTTGTGAGACTGCAGTTTTGTGCACACGGAGGCCACCGCAACAACAGTGCACCATGGTGGTTACTCTTAAATTGAATTTAGCTGTACTTAGTTAAACCTTTCAATTGTCAGATTCCCATCAAATGTGACAATGAAAATTAATGAGTTATTGAGATGAATACAATGTCTTATCCTTGGAACCCTCCTATTCAGTGAAGTAAACTCTCTGTAAACTGTCTCTCCCACTGGTGGATCATTATGACCTGAAAGAGCCCAGATCAGATGTGGAGAAGTTGAATTTAAATGTGAGCCATGAGGTTTTCTCATGCTGAGAGGAAGAGAGGAACTAATTTGATACAATTGATACAATGTAATAGATGTATTTACAAGCAGAGATGTTCACAAGTCTTTTTTTGCGAGTCCAAGTCAAGTCTCAAGTCTTTGAGGGGTGAGACTTCATCAAGTCTCAAGTCTTTGAGGGGTGAGACTTCATCAAGTCTCAAGTCTTTGAGGGGTGAGACTTCATCAAGTCTCAAGTCTTTGGTCACGAGTCCAAGTGAAGTCTCAAGTCTCTAAAAAATAAAAGTCTCCTGTCTCTTCTGTCAGGATCCTGTCCAGATCCAGTTCTCCTCTGCTCTTTGTCCGTGTTTTCTTTTCCCCAGGGCTGGGCGGGGCCTTCAGGACCTACTGCATCCACCCTCTGCACACCTGCTGCTCATCTACCTGATTCCCTGATCTCCACTGCAGTCTTAAGCCGGTCTCTCCCTCCACTCATCGCCAGTTCGTTGTTTCACCCTCGTGGTAACGCTACTCGGCTCCTTGACGTTGAGATCAAGTATTTTTTGCCTCTCTGTTCTGACCTTAGCTCACCTGTTTTTGTGTTTTCTCCTCCAGCCCTGCCATTTGCCTGCCCCCAGCCCTGCCTCGCCCAGCCCTGTCGTCGGACACCTTTTGTTTCCCCCTTTTTTGAACCTTTGTTTAATTAAATTTCCGTTGATCTGCATTGTGGGTTCAGTTTGGTTTTTTACGCCTGACAGAACGAACTGGCCATGGCACAGGACCCCGCAGATCCGACCCGTAAGGCTCTTATTAATCAGGGCACAATGATTGGACAGCATGACCAGATAATCCGCGCCCTGTTTGAAAGCAATCAGACCCTGACTGCTAGTGTAATGGAGGTTTCCAGACAGGTTAGTTCCCTGGCTTCCTCTTTCCAATCCTCGCAGGCTGACTCTGCTCCGGGGGCATCTCCAGACACCGTTTCTCCCAAGGACTCTCACGTGAGTGACCCTGAGCCATTTGATGGCAATTTGGATCTTTGCCGAGGATTTTTGTTGCAGTGTGGACTGGTTTTTGCTCAACGTCCTGCATCTTTTTCCTCTGATGCGTCCAGGATACGTTACGTGCTGGGGTTGCTGAGGGGTAGAGCTTTGGCCTGGGCAGAAGCAGCTAGTTCCCATGAGGACTTTTGTTCTTTACCTTTTGATGTGTTTAAAGAGAAGCTAAGTACTGTTTTTGATCATCCTAATCATGGGGGGGACGCAGCTGCTCGTCTATTAAAACTGAAGCAAGGCACTAGGTCCGTGGCTGACTACGCAGTTGAATTTTGGACTTTGTCAGCTGACGCGAATTGGGATGATGCTGCTTTAGGAGCAGTATTTTTGAACGGCCTCTCTGAGCAGCTTAAAGATGAGCTGGCTGCCAGAGACGACCCCTCCGATGTTTCCTCTCTTGTGTCCCTAGCCATCCGTCTGGACAACCGGCTAAGAGAGCGACGACGCCAGAGACATGCAACTTCCTCTACGCCAGAATCGGCGCCTGGGAGACCAGGAGGTGGTTACCGTCCCCCTCGCCAGCCCAGTCAAGCACTCCTGCTCCACCGGCCTCAGCCTCCCCTGAAGATGAGCCCATGGTACTCGGCAGAGCTAAGCTGTCGCCAGAGGAACGCCAGCGGCGCCTGAGGTCCGGTGAGTGCTTGTACTGTGGTAGACAGGGGCACCTGGTGGCCAACTGCCCATCTTGCCCAAAAGGGGAGGCTCGTCAGTAAGTTTGGGGGTCCTGACGAGCTCCTCAGCACTCAATGTTAAAACCCCCATCTTGTCTCGTCTGCTGGTTCCTGCCTCTGTTATGTGTGGACAGACTGTGCTACCTCTACAGGCTCTAATTGATTCTGGTGCAGAGGACAACCTCATCGACTGGGAGGTTGCCACCCAACTGGGGTGCCAGTTGGAGGAGATGGACAGACCCATACCTGCCTTGGCTTTGGATGGTAACATGTTTACACAGATCACGCATCAAACTTCCCTGGTCACCCTCACCGTCTCTGGCAACCATCATGAACAGATCACTCTAAAGGTAATCTCCGCTCCACGTACACCTCTGGTATTAGGACACCCGTGGTTAATGCTCCATAATCCACACATCGATTGGTGCACCGGCTCCATAAAGGGGTGGAGTCTCCTCTGTCATTCACTCTGCCTTCATTCAGCTCGACCGCCCAGTGTTTCTGATCTCCAGGCTGAGACCAAAGAGTCTGACTTTCCTGATTTGTCTGCTGTACCCAGTGAATACCATGACCTCAAAGAAGTCTTCAGTAAAGCTAAGGCCTTATCTCTTCCACCACACAGACCTTATGATTGTTCCATAGATCTGTTTCCAGGGGTCACCCTTCCATCCAGCCGTTTGTACAACCTTTCCAAGCCAGAGCGTGTAGCCATGGAGAAATATATCTCGGAGTCCCTCGCAGCAGGCATAATTCGGCCCTCGTCCTCGCCCCTAGGAGCTGGGTTTTTCTTTGTGAACAAGAAGGACAATACTCTCCGCCCATGCATTGATTTTCGGGGTTTGAACAACATTACCGTTAAGAACAAGTACCCACTCCCGTTACTCAACTCTGCCTTCGAACTCCTGCATGGTGCAACAATTTTCACTAAATTAGATCTTCGTAATGCCTATCATCTCATTCGCATCAAGGAAGGGGACGAGTGGAAAACGGCATTCAACACACCACTGGGCCATTTTGAGTATTTAGTAATGCCGTTTGGACTCACCAATGCTCCCGCAGTCTTTCAAGCTCTGATTAATGACATCCTGAGAGATTTCCTCAACAGATATGTTTTTGTTTACCTGGATGACATCCTGATTTTTTCCCGCTCTGTCGACGAACACATAACCCACGTCAGACAAGTCCTCTCCCGTCTGTTGGAAAACAAACTGTTTGCTAAAGCTGAGAAATGTGAGTTTCACACTAACACTGTCTCTTTCCTTGGCTACATTGTTCAGAGTGGTCGTCTCATGCCAGACCCAGCCAAGGTCCGGGCGGTGGAGGAATGGCCGGTTCCAGCTTCCAGGAAGGAACTGCAGCGGTTTCTGGGCTTTGCCAATTTCTACCGGCGCTTCATTCGAGACTACAGTAAGGTTGCCTCGCCTCTGACCAAACTCACGTCTGTCAATGTGACGTTTAGGTGGACAGATGAGGCCGACATGGCTTTTCGTAAGCTAAAGAAATTGTTCACCTCTGCACCAGTTCTCATACAGCCTGACACCAGTAAGCAGTTCATTGTGGAGGTTGATGCTTCTGACTCTGGTGTCGGGGCTGTTCTATCACAGTATGTTGGTTCCGATAATCGCCTGCATCCTTGTGCCTTTCTGTCTCGTCGTTTGTCCCCTGCAGAGCAGAACTATGATGTCGGCAACCGGGAGCTACTAGCCGTCAAGCTAGCTCTGGAGGAGTGGAGGCACTGGCTGGAGGGGGCAGAGAAGCCGTTCATTGTCTGGACAGACCACAAGAACCTTGCGTACATCCAAACTGCAAAGAGGTTGAATGCTCGCCAAGCCCGGTGGGCTCTCTTTTTTGGCCGATTTGACTTCTCCCTCACCTACCGTCCTGGGTCTAGGAATGGGAAGCCAGATGCTCTGTCTCGCCAGTTTTCCTCCAATAGCACCGAGTCTGAGAAAGAAACCATCCTCCCTCCAGAGCGAGTAGTGGCAGTGCTCACCTGGGGCATAGAAAAGGCTGTGCGTGACGCTCAAGTGATCCAACCAGACCCAGGCATAGGTCCAGTCAACCGCCTGTTTGTTCCCAGCACGGTTCGCTCCCAGGTGCTGCAGTGGGGCCACGTCTCCCGGTTTGCCTGTCATCCAGGCGCTAGGCGCACCATTGCCATCCTGAAGAGGCATTTTTGGTGGCCTAACATGGACTCGGATGCCAAGGAGTTTGTGGCAGCCTGCACCACATGTGCCCGTAGCAAAGCATCGAATCAAGCTCCCGCTGGTCCACTGCGGCCACTCCCAGTCCCTGGACGGCCTTGGTCACACATCGCTCTGGACTTTGTTACGGGTTTGCCTCCCTCTAGAGGTAAGACAGTGGTACTCACAATAGTTGACAGATTTTCTAAGGCTGCTCACTTTATTGCTCTCTCTAAACTCCCCTCTGCACTCGCCACAGCTGAACTTCTCGTCGAGCATGTTTTCAGACTTCATGGTATTCCCATTGACATTGTCTCCGACAGGGGTCCTCAGTTCATCTCCCGGGTGTGGAAAGCCTTCTGTAAAGCCTTGGGGGCCACAGCCAGCCTGTCCTCTGGTTACCACCCCCAAACCAATGGTCAGTCTGAAAGGGCCAACCAGATTCTGGGGACTTCACTTCGCTGCATGGTTGGGAAAGAGCCAGACTCCTGGAGTAACTTACTTCCCTGGATTGAGTATGCCCACAACAGCCTCCCAAGCTCGTCCACTGGTAGGTCACCATTTGAAGTTTCTCTTGGCTATCAACCCCCTCTGTTCCCCTCCCATGAGCAAGACATCTCAGTCCCCTCAGTACAGGACTTCATGGACCGCTGCAAAAGGATCTGGACCGAGACTAAGGCCGCCCTTGAACGCACCCAGGAGAACCAAAGACGGCTTGCTGACCAGCACAGGAATCAGGCTCCTCCCTACCGGCCAGGTCAGTCTGTCTGGCTCTCCACTAAGGACATTCCTCTAGCAGCTGAATCCCGCAAGTTGTCCCCCAGGTATATAGGCCCATTTCCCATTGTCAAGATCATTAATCCAGCTGCTGTCGAACTTAAGTTACCTGCATCTTTGAAGATCCATCCCACATTCCATGTCTCCCAGTTGAAGCCAGTCTCTTCCAGCAACCTGAACCCTCCTTCCGACGCCCCTCCACCCCCCCGACTCATCGACAATCATCCAGCCTATGAGGTGCGGAAGTTACTTGACGTGAGGCGCATGGGCCGGGGGTTGCAGTTCCTGGTGGATTGGGTGGGGTATGGTCCGGAGGAACGCTCCTGGGTTCCTCGTTCCTTCATTCTGGACAACACATTGGTTGCTGACTTCTACCGGGAACACCCTGATAAGCCTGGGCCGTCGCCAGGAGGCTCCCGCTGAGGGGGAGGTACTGTCAGGATCCTGTCCAGATCCAGTTCTCCTCTGCTCTTTGTCCGTGTTTTCTTTTCCCCAGGGCTGGGCGGGGCCTTCAGGACCTACTGCATCCACCCTCTGCACACCTGCTGCTCATCTACCTGATTCCCTGATCTCCACTGCAGTCTTAAGCCGGTCTCTCCCTCCACTCATCGCCAGTTCGTTGTTTCACCCTCGTGGTAACGCTACTCGGCTCCTTGACGTTGAGATCAAGTATTTTTTGCCTCTCTGTTCTGACCTTAGCTCACCTGTTTTTGTGTTTTCTCCTCCAGCCCTGCCATTTGCCTGCCCCCAGCCCTGCCTCGCCCAGCCCTGTCGTCGGACACCTTTTGTTTCCCCCTTTTTTGAACCTTTGTTTAATTAAATTTCCGTTGATCTGCATTGTGGGTTCAGTTTGGTTTTTTACGCCTGACATCTTCTGGTTGTAATGACCCTTCTCTCATCTGCTGCTACCCGGTCTACTAATAATACTGCACAGCTAGCCTATATCTAAGAAATTCAAAGCATTTACTGTAGGTTATTATCACTCCTTCTATACAGTATTGATTAGTTGTTTATTATATGATCACTTTAAACAGGATATTGCAATGCAATATGAAGAAAACACACAATGAAAGCTTTCCTAAGAAACTGTATTCTGAGTCAAGAAAGAATCAAGGCTGCTCTGCCCCTCTGCACTGGCCTTTTCTCTCTTTTTTTGCTTTGTTGAATTCAGAAAACCCAGATGAACAACATGGAAAATGATTTAGGCTGTTAATTATAGGTCATAAGATCTGGATGGTATAGCTCACATCTTTATGTGCAGCAAAACCTTTCTGGAACCGCATGTTTCTGAGAGAAGAACTGGTTATTATTTTTTTAATTAGCTCTGTCAACTCATGGGGGCGTGTCGACACATGCAGACTTCCATACGGGCCGTCAGTCATAATTCGCAGCAAAAACATAAATAAACAGGAGGATTTAGCCTACAGTAGCCTGATATGTGCCAGTTATGTAGCAGCTAGTCCCCGTGAAGGAAGGTCTGACAACAAACATGTAGGCTACGGACGGTGCCGCTATTAAAAAAAAAAAAAAAAAAAAAAAAAAAAGCCGGTTCACAGTCACCTGTCACTCACCCGCAGCTGACTGCGCTGTCAGAGGAGCTCTGCTGTTCCTTTCTCTTTAGACACTGGTGTTTGGCTGCACTCTGTAGGAGTTCAATATGAAGATCTAACCTCCATCTGAATAACGTTACCAGCCATGTGGCGCTGCTCCGCTAGTGGTGTGTTAACGGCAAAAAAAAAAAAAAGATCGTCGGTCGTCCTGTCAGGAGGGAGGCACGAGCCAAAAAAAATAATGATTGTTCACGAGTCTCAAAACACGAGTCCGAGTCGAGTCTGAAGTCTTTTGGGCACGAGTCCAAGTCAAGTCTGAAGTCTCTGTGGGTGCGACTTCAGTGCGACTCGAGTTTGAGTCGCAAACTCGAGTCCCCATCTCTGTTTACAAGCATAGGATTGTTTTCTGTCACACAATATCTAATGTGTAAGCATGAATGGAACAGCACAGTTGACTATGATGAAGAAGTCTTTACTTAATGATGGTGACAATCAAACTGGAACATGTGCAGTTTTGAAAGCAATTTGTTTAAGAGTTGTTGTTTGTTGTTAAAATCATGTTGCTTTCTTTGTAAACCTGTAAAGCTCCTGTTGTGCAGTTTCTTGAGAAGGAGAAGAACAATCATAGCATGCAGGTAAATGGCAATAGACAGAGAACTGCTGATGGAGCATTGACTGTAATCCTCAGGCGTTAACACACTAATCTTCACATCTGAAAGGTTTGAAACATGGCGGCAGTGTTTCCTAGAGTTGAAACACAGTAGCTTAAGGCACCAAACAACCAAGGTAGTCATACATTAGAAAACAAGGCAACAGTAAAGGTGCTTTGCCTCACAGATTCATGGGATGGATGATATAAGAAGCCCGAGCATGATAAAGCTTTGGTGGCTGTAAAGCTTTAGATTTTATCCACCTATTAGATTATGTGCTCTTCATTTTATTCTAAAATCTACAAAGAATCTACAATTTCAGCATATGCTCAGTGTATTTTTTATCATGCCATCTTAGATATACCAATGCTTTTTGACATTTTTAATGCAAATCCTCCTTAAAACTGTAATAATGTACCTGCTGGTTGAGATTGAAGTGAAGTTTTATGGCAGGTAAAATATTACCCCCTCCCCCCCTGCTGTGTTGAAACCTGAGTAACCCCATTTCCCTGAACACGCTCAATCCAAAGTACTTAGTTGCTTTTAAGGTCCCCACACACTGCCCAGACGCAAGCCGACGGCCGACTGCCTTTATCTGACGACTCCGTCGCATCTCGTCGGACACAGTCGGCAGAAAGGAAGCACTGAAACACACCGCCTTTACTACTATCGACTACACAGCAGCGTGTATGTTCTGCGCTTGCGCAAGATGCAATAAGTCTCCTTAACATCGGGTGGCGCTAGTCTTGTGCCAGTAATCTGAAACATGAAAACAGGAAATGATGGAACGGAGAAACCATAGAAGAAATCATAGAGATTAAAACCATCTCAGACGGCTGACCGTCGGGCCGGTGTGTTCCAGCCTTTAGGGGTCATTGTGTTGTCTGGGTGACAGTCAAGGTTAGCAAATGCTTGTGATCAAAGTGTACTAAAGTGACTTTGCCACTAATGGCAAAAATCTCTTAGAGAATACCATAAAGTGAGCAGCTGATGCCCATTCAGACACACAACACGGTAACATTCTTTTTTTCTGTTTCCGTCCTTTCGTTTGATTATTGTCTTAAGAGCCTCAGGTGGATTTTTAAAAGGCGCTCTTTTTTTTTCTTCCACCTCAGGCTTTTTGTGATGAGTGACACCAGCTTAGGCAGGGATTTGACCAAATGAAAATGTAGGGAAGACAGTCATCAGCTCATGGCAAAAACATGCCGTTGTTCAATGAAATAAGAGGCAGACCTACAGACCAAAGTAAGAAAGATGTTGTTGTGAACACTGTGCTGTATAATCTCTTAGCAAAGATCAGATACTGTCCATTTTTGCAGTTGTGCACATGTTGTAGTTGATCAACTGATTAAAGCAGAAGTAAGCGATCCGGTCGTTTTGGCTAATGCTGCGTTCCAGGCAGGCTTTTGAAACCGTAAATTGCAGCTTTGTAGCGTTCCAGATCGAACTGGTACAACTTCACAGGTCGGAAAAACACAAGTTACGGGTTGCCTTGAACACACCATAACGTCTTGTCAGCCGATGGAGTTAGCAGCCCCCGTCCTCGTCCCTACGTCACCACATTCAGGCGCATCCCTTGGCAGCACACACAGCCCTGCATGCCGTTCTCTCTCCTCATTGGATAAAACTTGTAGGATACGAGAAAAGTTTTCTCCCCGGCTCAGAGCAGAGCAGAGTGACTGAGAGACCCGTGTTTCGGTCCAAACACTCTATGTAAGTGATTGCTGTCGGAAGATATAACTATTTATATGTACTACCACTCCATCCTGCTCTCCCGACTGAAATCTTCAGCTCACATCACTGGCACAGCACTCTCCTGGTTACACTCCTACCTCTCCAACCGACAACAGTTCATCAGCATAAACAACTGCACCTCCACCACCGCTCCTCTGTCACAAGTCGTCCCCCAGGGATCGGTGCTTGGTCCCCTCCTCTTCATCCTCTACATGCTCCCCCTCGGAAAAATCATCCACCATCACGGACTCCAGTTTCACTGTTACGCTGACGACATCCAACTATACATCTCCACCAAAGCCATCACCAACTCCACCCACTCCACACTCAGTAACTGTCTCACCGAAATAAACAAATGGATGCAAAGAAACTATCTCCAACTCAACAGTAACAAATCAGACATCATCATCATCGGTCCCACATCATGCACCAGAACAACCCAAAACTTCAGCCTCACCTTCAACAACTGCACTCTGTCCCCTTCCCCACACATCCGGAACCTTGGAATCATCTTCGACAGCCAGCTTAAGTTCGACCACCACATCAACCACATCACCAGGACCGCCTTCTTTCACCTCAAAAACATTGCCCGTGTCCGCCCCTCACTCACCAACTCTGCTGCTGAAACCCTGATTCATGCCTTTATCACATCCAGACTGGACTACTGCAATAGCATCTTATACGGCTCATCATCCAAACTCCTCAATAAACTGCAATACATCCAGAACTCTGCTGCCCGTCTGCTCACCCACACCCGCTCCCGAGAACACATCACCCCTGTCCTCCAGAAACTGCACTGGCTCCCCATCGCACACCGTTTACAATTCAAAATCCTCCTGCTCACCTACAAATCACTTAACAACCTGGCCCCCACCTACCTCACAGACCTTCTTCACCACTACAACCCCCCCCCCCCCCCCCCCCGTGCCCTCCGATCCTCAGCAGGAAATCTCCTGACCCTACCCCCCCGGACCAAGCACCGAACCTGGGGGGACAGAGCCTTCTCCGTTGCCGCCCCCACCCTCTGGAATTCACTCCCCCAACCCATCAGAGACTGTACAGACCCCCACACCTTCAAATCACTTTTAAAAACCCACCTTTTTAAACTGGCTTTTAATCTATAAATTAAATTTGTGTATATTGTTCTTGTATTTTAACTGTGATAATTTACTGCATTGTATTTTAAATTGTGTTTTTATGTAAGCGTCTTTGAGCACTTGGAAAAGCGCGTTACAAATAAAATGTATTATTATTATTATTTAAGACTTATATTAACACAAAAATATTGCGTACTTCTGCTTTAACTGTTGTAGTATATGTAGTCTTGCTACAGTAAATGCAAACTCACACCAGAGATTCATACAATTATAAATATTTGCTCCATTACATATATTTTAACATCATACACACTATAATTGGAGGTAAAAAAAAAAAGAAAAAAAAAAGAATTTCAGTTTGAAAAAAGAAAATTAAAAACCTGTACCGCTCCCTTTGTGTTTATTATCATATTTTTCTTTGGTCATCTTTCTGGCTTCACTCTTCCAAATTCATCTGACTCCACTTGTTTCTTAATTACTCTGGCAGAATACTGAAAATTGTTCAATCCAGCTGTGAATCATCATGTCTGCAGCAGTGCTCTGAGATTAGAATACACTGCTAGGCAACAGCTGTTCTTTGGCCTCCTTTCTCCTGGACTCAACAGGGACAAAATAGTTTTTTTGTTCTTTCTGTTTTCCAAAATGCTCAATGAGGCACTCCTGAGGTGTAGGCTTGTCATATAAAGATGGTGGTTGGTGGGCGGTGGGTTGGCAGTGGGGGGGTCTCCTCGTGTGTAGCTCGCCCATTAAGAAGAAAGATTTTCATTGGAACAAAAAAGGGAGCTTCTACATTGTATCCCTCCGCACATCAACCTATATTTATTTTCATGTATGTTCTTTATTATCAGAAGTACTTACTACATTATTTGATACATTGATAGTTTAAATTTAAAATAATCACTCCATCACTGGGAATGGTCCCAGAAAGAAAACATGTTTTCAGCAGCAGTAGAGCTATGATGGTCTGTGGTCTGTTTCTGTAACGGTTCATGTGCAGCACAAAATTCTGTTGAACTTTAATAAGCCCAAGAAGCCCCTTCTCTGGGAAAATAAAAAATAAATAAATACAATTTCTTTGGAGAGTATCTGTATTCAGCTTTCTACCCCTCTGTTAGCTGTGGACTGAACATGAACCCCACAGAGTAACTCAGAAGAATATTAAATAACCCTCAAATTATCCCAAACTCGATCAGAAACAAAACATCACAAAAGACCCAATTCACACTCCCACAGTTCTCTATAGTCATTCATCCATTCACAGAGAAGTAATAGAAAAAAAAATAGTCGGACAAAAAGAATATATAGCAGAAATAAACTTTTGCCATGCATTATTTACTCCGGGTTCACCTTGGCAGCTTGCTGTACGAGATTAAAAGAATAATTTCAAAGCTGTAAATAATCCGTGCAGGCACATATCACATCCTCTGAAGGGCAGTGAATTATTTATTGTAATCTGGCAATGCAAGGTTGTTTATCACATATTAATGTGATACATCAGGGGAGTAATTCTCCTCTGGCACACCACAAGCAGTTTCACTCACTCGGCATGAGGGTACATACTCTATCTATGAGGATTCATGAGGCTGTAATCTGAGTGGGAGCTAATCTACACTTGCAGCACACTATCAGGGACCGATGCTGATTATTTGCAAAGACTTGTGTGACTATGTACAGATAAATCGCTCAGGTGTTGATATTCCCAATACAGACTGTGACGCTAAATTGTACAGACGAGAAATTTTCTCTTTGTGCATTGTTCTGTAATGAGTTAGTATTGCCTTCAACGAAAACAATGAGGAACTGGGCAACGGCGCATTAAGACATTTTGACTTGGGAATTTCATTCAGTGTTTGACAATATTAAGTGATTTTATAAACGCCTCTGAATTATAATGGCTCCTGAGGGCTGTGGACCTACGTATATATTTTCTCTCTCAGTGTGTTAAGATGAGCTGCTACACACTGTGTGCAAAATTCAACACACCACAGTGTACGGAATTGTTTCCCACTCCATGAGTGTCTTTGTGACGAAGAGGCAAACTGCATATATAAAGCTAATGCAAAATAATCAACACAAGTGTTTCCAAATTCTTAAAACAATGTTAAAAACTCCCAAGATGGCTCCTTTAATTTGAATACATTTGAATAAATCTACACCACTTGTACTTGCAGAGTCAGTTTTAGGTAGTCCACCCAACCTCTTGCTGTGCTTCAGTAATACCCAAGATAAATGTGGGCAAACTGATGGTGACAACAAACTTCATTTTCTGGTGGCTGGTCCTCACTCTCTGGGCAGACGATATGTCACTAGTTGCACAAGAGACACAGCTATAAGTTGGAGAATGAGAGATTGCCTTTAGGCTCATTAGGAACAACAGCTGGTTGGGTAATGAAGAGGAAACAGCGTGTCAAGAGGTTCCCCAAACATCCCAAGAGATGCATTTCCAGTGTATGCCATTGAAAAGAAAGATTAATGTTGATGCATCATCACTTTACTTCACTTAAATGACTCAGAGAGTACACTAGTCTCTATTATTGGTTGTTATTATAATAATAAAAAAAACACAGCACTATTGAGATACTGCAGCAGTAGTTGTGAATGTTCTTATTACACTGTTGGTACATTTAGTATCCATTACAGATGTAAGTGCATTCAAAGTGCTTTTAAAGTCGCTTCATGAGACATCAAAGGAATAATGAAGCACTTTGAGAGATATGATATGTATGTTATATTTTTAGTGAGTGTTATTAAAAGACAAATGCCAAATATTGTCTCTACAGTAAATATGTGGTTGGAGCTAGTTATTCCCTCAGTGCCACTCTTTCCAGTGCAAGGACTGGTGAGGGGGGATTAAGGGGAATAATCAGTCTGGCTTTGACCAAAGGTAACATAATGCTGCTACCAGCGCCTGAAAATCTCACTAATGAAGATGTTATACATCATTTGGTCTTAAATCATTACAAAACATTTTTTTTTAAAGACCATATAATGTGATGGTGAAGCAGCAGCCATAATGCCTGTCAACATGCTGATGTTCCCACCCAACCCATCTTTGAACTGATCAGTTATGTTATGTTACAGTACATGGTTTAACGTGACACTATGCAACAAACTTTGTGCATGGACACATCAACACCTGACAAAGTACTCAAACTGCCATAGTGCCTAGCAGATGTCTCCAGGACCACATTATGCCATGATGACACATACACACACACACACAAGGTGGAAATAATACCATTTCAATGCTGTCATTGCTAGTAAAGATGAATTCATTTTTAAATGTATTCATGGAAGTCTCTGCCAGCTCCCTGGGAACTTGGTTATTTATGCAAAGCAAGAGAGAAAATTTCTCAAAATGATGAACTGCTCTTTTAATGTATATCAAATACTCCACTGGTGATTACACACTAATATAGTAGGAAAACATTAAATATATAATTGTAAAACATTGCATATTTATTATTTTCTCTTGTGCTTTATATTTCTTCTTTTATTATGTAAAACATGGCCCCACCATTAGATAAAAACATGGTGCAAGCACTTAGATGATGATAGCCTATTCATTTTGATTTGCGCCTCATCTTGTCTCCTACCCAGTGTCAGCTTGTTAGGTGATAACCTCCACATCTTGTCAAAGGGTTTCCACGGGGACGCTAGCCAATGTTGACTTCAGTGCCTCCCACAGTAGCATCAAGTTGACTGGAAGTAGATCCCTACTCCAAATGTTCAATCTCATCCTGCAGATGCTCAATTGGATTGAAATCTTGCGACTGGGCAGTCTACTGCAGCAAACTGAATTTACTGTCATGTTCATGGAGCCGTTCCAGGACAATTCTGTTCATGTAGCATGGGGTATTACCCTGCTGAAAAAAATCCTTCGGCAGCAGTGCTTTCATGCTGTTAGGGATGCGCCTGATTGGCAATAGCACTCTGCTATCCTGTGGCATTGAACCATCGCTTCTCTTTTATCAAGGATCCAAATATGTGCCACAGAGAAAAAAGACCACACATCACTGTGCCACGGCCTGATGTGTGGCATGATTGATGCATGTACTCATGTGGATTTTCCTCTGTGTTCCGGTCTTTTCATCAGCCTATAGCAGCGGGAATCAGGATTCATCTGTATTTCCAATCGTCTAGAGGAGTGTTTTTATTCTTTTGTCCAGTGAAACTAAAGTGAGTGAATTAGAACTCAGGAAGTAAGAGAAGAACTCTGGAAGGTCACCGGATGCATTGTGTCATATGATTTTGTCAAAGTCTGTTGTTTTTATGGTGATCCCAATTAAAAGGAGATTAATTTGATGCATACATTTTTTATTGACTTCAGTTTATAAATTCCACCTTTAAAGACCCGTGCAAATAAAGACACATTGTAGCTGATGTTTTATATGACACAAGGTAAAACTTTTACACACTATTTCAAGGGACAGCTGGCAATACATGCTCACTTGATGCTATTTATGTCACAAAAGCAGCTATCAAATCCAAAATAAATTATATCCTGCCTGCCACTGTCTTTGATTCATGTGCCAGTTGAAATTTGCAGCCAGATATCAAAATTATTGCCTGAATGGTAAACCACACAACGCTGCTGTGGAAAAAAAAGAGCATTTAATGGATGAATTACGGCAGCAGGTTATCAGCAGAGTTATTTGATAAAGAGTAATGAAATCTTACAATATGTGAAGCAAAATGTAACAGAAACTTCACAGACCAACTCTCTGTTGGTGGGAGAGAAAAAAAAGAAGTGTCAAAGTCAGTCATGAGGGGGAATGAAGATTGGCAGAAAATCTTGGTGTCATCCTTTAAGGTGATTATAGAAAAAAAAAAGGATGATGATTAATGCCATGCTTTCCTACAGTACTGTATTTGGATCCTATTCATTGTTGGAAATATTGTTGGTTCTTTTTTTTCTCCTCCAGCTCATCTTCTCTCCCAAGATTTCAGAGGTGTCAGTCAGCAAAGTGGCTCCCAGTTGTAAGGATTCAGGCTGGCTTCCTTTATTAATAATACCATTAAGTGCTTCTTTCCATTTTACCACTTTAAAAAAAGAGAGAGAAAAAATAATAATTTGCTTGTAAACACTGTCAATTTCCAAATGTCGTAGGCTGAAATTCATCAATAACAACGCTTGCGAGGGGTTTGAATGTGTGAGACATGTCCCATCAGCCTCACTTTAGATAAGTGAAAGGGTTGTGAAGGTTGAGATGTCTGATGTGATGGGATTTAGAAACATCCTGACGCCCCTGGAGTCTACATGTCAAGATGTATCACAAATTTTCGACAGATAAGAGTGAACTGCTTTCAAAGAAATTGTTTACCGATGGACTTGTTGTACATTGATCATTGCCATACTACACATCAGAGTTCAGGGAGAGGCTCCAGGGCGAATGAAGGGCGGATGTATATGGGACTTTTTCTTATGTTGACGGATGCGCTGACATTTTGAAACTGTCCCATATTGTGGGACTAAATCGCTCCATGATTACATGGTTTTCACTTTGGAAATTGAAGCACTGTGTTGTAAGCCATGCGTCGAGGAGCCTACTGAGCCTAACGTTCAATGCGACCGCAGTATATCTGCTACTTCATGCTGCACAAATTACTTAAGAGTGTCTATTTTCATGTCACACGCTCTTGGAATTATGTCCTGTATATGGATCTGAATTTTTAAATTGTGACACTGTCAAGTATTAAATGGCATAAAAGTAGATGTGTTAATGGGTTCTCTGTCAGTAATAAATTATGTGTTCATGTATGGGTGGTCTGGCAGGTACAAATGTCTATACTAACCTTTCTCAGTGGCTGTGGCTGTTGGGTCCTCTATTGAATTTATAATTAACTCGTGGGGAAATGTGGGCATTTTTCTATTAAAAGAGACATTTTGTCAATTACAATCCTTGCAGAGATATTCACTGAACTTCCTGTTGGAAGAAAGGTCAATAGCTGTGTGTAATGAGTAATTGACTCAAGGCAGAGAGCAGCTCAGGCTCAGACTGTGGTTCTGATCAAGTAGCAAAATGTGATTTATTTCCATATCATTTTCTCTCTCATTTTCTAACATGTTATAGAAAATCAGGCCTGACTGAAGTGCCACTGTTGGGGCCAATTCATCACCAAAATATGACTTAGGAAAATGGATCTTAAATGGGCTGAATGATGAAAAGAACATGGGTTTTTGAATATGAACAATGGCACAGACGGGGACTAATGACCTGCTATGCTGAATATCAGACTTTAAACAATGGGCTAACGTTTGTGGTCCACTGATGATGGAGAGCAGAGCTAACAAGCAAACAAGAGTGAGTAGTTTTCAAAGGGTTGACATATTGCAGAAGGTATTTATAAGCCCAGCTAAATGAAACATGAACCTTTTGTTTCTTTCTTTCTTTGCTTTGACTTTTCTGAAGTAAATAGGAAAGAATACCCATTAAAAAAAGACAAAAAAAAATACCCATATTCCCCTCAGGGTTCCACATCGATGTCCATAATACGAGTAGTAGTAGATCAGATGCAATAAGACGTCACAAAATCAAATATTATTATTCTTCAGTCTATGTACATTGTTATTGTGTGTCAAATATTAATAGCAGAGTATTGTTTCTTGTGTCCCAGTAAACCAAACATCCCCATGTGCACATGGGAAAGTTCATATAAACTTCAGGAGCATGCAGCATCCACATTCAAAGTCACGCAACATTTGAATTTATGACTGAATTTATAAGCTGAGGCGTGCTTTAGATTTAACTTTCATTTTTCAGAGGCTTATATTCAGGGAAGTAAAACATAAAAACGGACGGCATTACAGGCGAACAAGAAAAATAATTCATATGAGGGCAAAGAGATAAATAATGTAACGGGTGGTGAGATTGTTTTTTGGAAACTTGGTGTTGGGCTGCTAGTCAACCTGATTGAATATTTATAGAAATGTATGACTAATGACAGAGACAATACACTACACACAAAGAGTTTGATGATGGCTTTTGGGCATACGAGGCATAAGAGAATTGTGTTTGTTGGGGATACGTGCACACAGCCAAATATACAAAAAAAAATTCACATTAAACACACATCCTGCTGACAGTTACAGTCATTTATAAGTTTTAAACTTGATTACAAGGATATAAATTAACCTGTCCAAAACAAAATTACAACCTAGTGAAAAGTTTCAAAGTTCCATACGCAGGAGATGTTGCCTCAAGGCAAGATCATTCACTTTGGCCACAAGTCCCCCAGATAACATGAAACGAGCGGGGGAAAATTCAGAGCCGCGCGTTTCTTGAGGAAAATGAAAGATTTGGCAGTTTTTCATCAGCAGGCCGAGGAGTTCCCATGATGATGAGCAATATCACACAGACATCACAAAGTCACACACTGAGACCTTAGCTTAGATGTTCCTCTCCCCCGCCAAAGGCAAGATATGTAAACATATTTGGCAGTGTTAATCTTGACAGCTGTTTAACATGGATGTATTAGGTCTGTATGATGTTGAGCCTACACTGTTGAAAACCCCATGTATAATTCTCTGTGAAGTATAAAAGCTAAAACTCTAAATGCTTCTGACAGATCCCAGCAGGTAAAAGTTTGGAGAGCTCTGGGATGTGGATTTCTGCTGCTTTATTGAAGGTGGTGGCACGTCGCCAGAAAGTATCATAATGCAAATATCCCCACCTTCATCAAAATCCTCCTCATACAGAAGCAGCACAAACCTCTGGTATTCTGAAATTATCATTAATGAAATACGCGATCACGCTCTTTTCATCCACAGAGACCAGCCCTCTTCAATATTAAGACATGTGCAAATTGCATGAATTGTGGTTTTTGAATTTAATATAGATTTATATGCCTCACATGTAATCCCTGACAGGCAGGCAAAAACATTAATAGTAACATCAACGAAATATCACCTCCATGCTTTGAAAACCTTTGCACCTAAACATTTCCCTGAACAAATCTTTGAAATTAAAATAAATGATAAATGTTTTTATTTATTGGATTAAAAAGTCAAAATTGAGTTTCTCACATGGGACTCAGATCATTTACTGCTTGGATTTTAGCAGCATGGGCCACAACAGAAGCAGAATTTCAATGGATTTTGAGGTGTGGGAGTGTTAAAATACAAAACAGGAATGTGTGTGTGTGGGATGTGAGGGTCACCTGTGGGTGGCTCAGGGAAACTGGTCTTCCATGTTCAAAGGCATATGAGATCTGAGGGGCAGAAGATATAATTTCGCCAGTAATAATTTTGATTATTTTCAAACCATTTTCCTGAAATTGGTTCTTGGAAGCCACTGTTATCTTCATGTCCATCAATATCTAGTGTGGTTGAACCTCACTGAGAAGATTTTGTCACAGAAAATGACATTTTGCTTCAGATGTCATCTTACCTGTCAAACACTATAAAGTAAAAGAACCTAAAGCCTCCCCGCGGTTTGAACTGTGGGGTCGCACACAGGCAGGAGTTCTGCTCGGAGACATTGCTTTCCACAAATGGATTTGATGAAAAGCAAGTGAATAGAAAAATGAAATCTCAAAGTCAATCAAAAAAAAAAAAAGGAAAACAGTGAGGAATGATGGAGAATACATTACACTTTCAGAGCGGACCGCCTGACTGTCCACTTAACTTTTTCATCAAGAGGCGTGTTCAATTCTTTCAGACGGTGTTCATTTGTTATGTCACTCAGCAGCCTCACAATCCTCCTCACAGATTTAAACCCTTGTCTGCAGCAAAATGTCACAACGGTGCTGCTGACCTGGGATGTCACCACGCCGCCTTCCACAGGGACTTGAAAATTCCATCACATGATCAAATGGACCGAAGCTAACGCAAACAAATGGGGGGAAGATTTTCATAAATTATGATACCTGAAAGACTTTTCATACAATATTTTCAGCCTTGACAGCGAATGTGGCACAAAACCCAGGCACCGCCGCAACAGAGTGAAAGCTACCAGCAGTCAGGGGACATGAAAATCACTTTGGTGAGAATTTTTTCTCTCTCCCTTTCAAAATAGCTTTTCAGGGTATGTAATGCTGCTCTGCAAGTGTCTCTGATCACTGCAATGACTTTAAAATCAATACGTCCACACTAAAAGCTTCAAATACAGTCAGCACTCTCCCTCTCTACCATGGAAATATACTCACGCATGTGAGGCGCAAGGTGATTTTTCATGGAGCGTTTTTTAGCCCTTCGCTGCGTGTGGATTCTGCAGTGCGATTCAATGGAAATACTAAATGACCCTAATGACGGTACACAAGAATGTGGAGGTAGATGTTTGACATTCCTCCAGGAGCGCCTGTCTCCTCTGCAGAGCCATCAGCGCTGTATCAGTAAAGCCTCATTAGCGCCGGAATCCGACTGTAGAAAGGGAATTTTTGCAACATTAACTTTAACATTGCCAATCCAGTAAATAATATTCTAGTTATGGCCCTGATCACCAGCAAGAGAGAGAGAGAGAGAGAGAGAGAGAGAGAGAGAGAGAGAGAGAGAGAGAGAGAGAGAGAGAGAGAGAGAGAGAGAGAGAGAGAGAGAGGGTTACAGAACAAGGAGCTAATATTTTTGATGAAAGCTTGTTTTGTTTGGTGAATTGAGAGGCAATTTAAAAAAAAGTGTACATTAACTTGCCATGATATTGAAATTGCCTTTTAGTTTGATTTGTGTAATATTTTTTTGTTTTCACTGGATGGATGGATTATTTTTGGGGTTTTTACTATTTTCTTTTTTTTAAACTTGGTCTTGAATATTCCATGTAATCCCCTTTCTCTATATCCTCCAGTGATGAAACAAGAAGTACAACTGAAATAGTTTGTAGTAACATAAAGTGTGTTTACCTATCCTTTTCTCAATACCTACGCAGCATGTTGTGACAATAATAATAATATACTCTGTGAAAGCCGACATTGACTGATACAGCAAACTGCTGTCAATGCATGTGTGAGTTTTAGCTGCAGTGACTATAATGACACTAACAATATAAATGCAGTGTTCACATCCAATGTAGCTTAACAGTTAACACATTAAATAAAATGTGTGCAGGTTTTCTCTGCAGACATGGAGCTGAGGCACATGGGCACCAGCACCCATTCTGTTGTGTTGGTGCAGCAGCCCGTGTTTGTTTGTTTGGCGGTGTTGGAGCAGCTCAGTCCAGCAACATCAAAGTAACAACATCAAAGTGTTTCGCTCTGTACTTCCCAATGGTCACCTGGAAGTATACAGCAATGTCCATATTTTTGTTTAAACCGTCATTTAAAAAAGAAAAATGTGGGTTTTTTTTGTTTGTTTTTACAGATAATCTCTATGAGGTGCCACCAATCTTCTTCAGATTGCTGTGGATCCTGACATAGTTAATCAGCATTTTTAGCAATACATTTTTAGAGGAACCAGATGCAACATATCACATTGTTTTTCTGGAATATAAACGAAGAAAAAAAAAACATTCATATTTCATGGACACTCACAGCCAGGATTTTATCCTTTTGGTGATCTCCTGTGTATAAAGCAGCTGGCAGCTTCACAGGGTTAGCCAACTAAACCACTTGGTCAAGGTTAGAGAACGATAGGGGTCATGGATAAATAAGGAAAATGTCAATGCACAGACAAAGCCAGGACACAGGTGTCAAAGTCAAATGCTTATACACCAGGATCACCTTCCCTCCTTTTTGCTGCTCTTTTCAATGTTACCTACATTCACACAAAATCCAATTTAGTTGGCAACAGGCCCCTGAAAATGTTATTGCTTTGGAGAATAATTGCATATGAATGTAATTACTCTATTGTTTTGCACCCATGCTCTAAAACACTTCACCTATGCGGGATGTCGCGAACAGTGACAAGAGGCTGGACATATTGATGTTAGGTGTCACTTGATATCAATAGGTCATTCAGGTTGATGTGTGATTTGTCAAATCTGTTAGGGCAACGGAGCTCTGAGCTTTTACAGGACAGTTAGCAGTGAGGCTTGTTGCTGAGGTTGCAGCCGCTGTTATTAGTGTTAATAAAAAAAAAGATAAATCAGCACAGGAGTTCATGTATTTGATTCAGAAAGGTGGCTTTACCGAAAAGTTATCATAGGGACAAGGTCAATGGGATTTCTAATGAGTTTTTAATTTCACCAGTCAACAAATTCTCATTATACATGCAGTACTCTTATTTTATCCTTGTCTGAATCAATATTGTGGAGAGGCAATTATAGATATTATTTCAAGGCATCCTGCAACCAGACAGCAAATCCATGGGTCAGTTGTCAAAATACAGTAGGCTAAGGAATTACTTCCTGGGACAGAATACAAGAGAGCAAACTGTGTCTGTAGTGAGCATACCCGGACCTAAAGGCTTAAAATAGTGCAAGAAGTTATTTACTTTATCTTCCAAAAGGTGCCCTCTTCTCTCTCTCTCCTCCTCTCTCCGTTTGTCTCTTCCTCTTTTTCCCTTTCTATCCATCCTTCGATCTATGTGCTGAGTTGGCTAAAGTGGCGTTAACGAGGATAAGTGGACCACACATGGGCGAAATAGTTCAATAAAGAAAGCTAGATCAGATGTTAATGATTATGGATTTACAAGGATGGGGTGGAATACATAATCACTCCTCACCTGGACCTACAGCTGCACCATGGACCTTTACTTTCATGCAGAAAGTTTTAAAGAGGAAAGAAAAAACAATTTATTTCACTGTCTTAAAAGTATTTTTAGAAAGAAAAAAAAAGACTCACTGAATATCATCAAACGGTTTAGAGTTTCTCTTATGGTGACTTCATAGAATATCCTGTTGTGCCATATGAAAAGGTTCCAAACAATCCACAAACTTTCATCACTTTATATTTGGTGACATTTTTTCCTCCAATCTCTCTGCCAACACATTATAGAATACTATCAGTTCCACTACCTTGCCTCATATTAATTTTTCCCCTGGTTGGTTTTATATCCTTTCTCTCACCCCTAACTCTTAACTCTCCCACATTAAGGCTGCATACCAATCATTCCAGTTTTAATACCCCACTGAGATTAGCAGGTACAATATTATGGAAGACATCCACAGTTCTGTGGTACAATGGCCAGAGAGATATCCAAACTTGCTTTGGACAAACTATTATGAGATTGTGCTTTAACTTGAAAAATTGCCCCACATAACCCTAATACAAAATGTAGTGTATCTTCACGCATCATCAAAGGGTAAATGTGCAGATATTCATAAAAAAAATAAAATACCACACAATGAACTATGTTTTTGATGCCACAAAGTAAAGTTTATACTTTAAGGGGTGGAGCATGGGAATCAGAGAGGTCCAACCTTTCCACAGTTGAGCTACCCATTAAGTAACAAAACAGGTCATTGATTTTACAGCTTTGTCCAGGGATTTTATGGGACATAAGTGACTCTCATAAGATTTCACTATGCATCATTAAATCAGAGATGTAGATGACCCCCCAAAACATTTTCCCCTCTGTAATGACAATGAGCCAAAGTCCTCAACATTGCCCTCAAAGAGGTGCAAGGTACAGAGAGCTAAAAGAACTACTCAAGGTCAGTTTGGTGTTTTCTATTCCTGCATAGAGTACACCCACTACCGGGCATCAAGTATACAAGTGTATCATCTCTAGAATGAAGCTAAATTTAAATTCTGAATATCTTAATGAATGTATTATGATAATTGTATCTTTTTCTGAGTGAATGTGGGAAATGTGTGGTATTTCAGGTATAGCTAGTCCAGTGAAGAATAAGACACACAGGCTACCCTGACCCCCCACCCCCCTCATTTTAGACTTAATTTCATAATACATGAAAAGGCTTTTAAAGCCTTGCATAACTTAATGGATGACCTTCTTATGAGACAGTTGCAGTGAAGTGCAAAATTGTTGCTTGATCCCTAAGAGTGCTGGTAGACATGCAAATGGTGCCATCTGTCCACTTTGGAATTAATATCCTAATATGGGAACAAAATTAGACTTCACAATATTGATGAGGTGCCCTATTTCCACCATCGTGATTTCGGAATATTTTATTACATATGACAGCTCTCATTTAAACTATTACGCAGACATATAATTTAATGTTGCCTTTTCAATAAAAAAAAATAAAAATAAATGCAACCTTCTTATTGCAATTACAGTAGATTAAAACATAATAATCTACAATCTCTTTGTTTTTGCGGTAATTAAGTATTTTAATGATTTAATACAAAAAAGCACATGTTGAATAGTTGACAGAGGTTCTGGGGATGTTGTTGAATATGAGAAATTATGTCATTTAAGTTTCACCACTAGTACTGTGGATTTGATGTAAACGAGTTTGGTTCGGTTTGCTCCTCTATATCCATCCATCCCTGGAGAAGTACTGTGCTTTAAAGGGAGGAAAGGGGCTGTATTCAAGTGCTGCCCCTTTCTCTTGCTGATTTTCAACCATCAAGAGATACTTCTTAAACTGGGGCAGATGAGGCTACCGTACCACATGAGCCTTTTGCGAGGGAAATATATCAAACTTACTGTTGCGGTGCGTGCAGAGACAGATATGGGTTGATTGCTGGAGTTGTTAGAGGACATTTACAGTAATGAGGTGAAACATTGCACGGAAGCCACAGTGAAAGGCAGAGTAACAAGTGAGACACCTCAACCCC
Organism: Trachurus trachurus; assembly: GCF_905171665.1. NCBI lineage: Eukaryota > Metazoa > Chordata > Actinopteri > Carangiformes > Carangidae > Trachurus > Trachurus trachurus. The sequence goes on along the minus strand of NC_139894.1, from coordinate 17,490,836 downwards.
TGTGATCTCGGCACTTGCTGACGGTGGAAACTTTGATGTGTCTTTCAAGGTTATTTTATTTTCTGTCATCTTTCCCCTCATTCTGCAAAAAGAGGTGCAACCTTCAGAATGTCATTCAAGCCCTATTTTGCATAGATATGCACATAAACATAAAATATTTAGACATATGGTTGAAAGTGTATGTGGTAAACAAACAAATAGATTCAGAAAAAATACATATACATTTATTTTGTTTTAGTTTATTCTCAAAAGGCACTGTAGTGATGCCCAGCTGTTGATTGAAAACATAATTGTTGTAATTATATGAAATAATTCTACATCAAACTTTCATTCAAATATTTTAATTACATTATGCAATGCTTTGCTCAATTTAACTTGTCAAAGGGGAAACATTTTAAATCTGAGTTCTGTGTGTGATTTCACCAGTGAGGTATGTTGGACCACAGTGGTGTAAAATGTAGCTTTAAATCTTTATTTTATGAACTGTACTTGAGACCATCTTTTATTGGTTTGTCTGTTGGCTTAACTGAATTGTGATTGAATGTGAGTGTCAGAGTGAATTTACAAGGTTCCCTGTGGAGCTTTTTAACCACTGTTGGTGTTGCAGAGCAGGGATAGCAATGTTTTGGCCTCTACCACAGTGATACAAGTGTGCATGCATGAGCCTGGGAATGGTGTGATACATTTATACTGACTAAAGAGGGCAGTAAATACTGCCAGGGGCAACTTTTAACCCTACCTATATCACGCTAATTGCTACAAGTATGTAATTTGAATAGAACCCCGGAGAAACCCTTTGACATTTTCCGTAGGAAGATTTTGTCTTATACTGTAGGTTCAAATGAAAAAGGTAATTAATGAAACGATATGTTCTAATGTTTTGGTGTAAAACAACAGAAAATGAACACATGAGAAATTTAAAGAACACTTGAGAACAAAATTTGTGAGCGTTAAAGTGCAGCACACCAGCCTAGAGATGACTCGTTCCACTGTGCCGCCTTTCAGCAAACACTGAACTGGGCTTGAGACAGGGGTTGCTATCTGCATGTCAAGAAAACAACTGTAATTCCTCTAAATACAAGGCATTTTTTAAGTCTTGCACGTGAAGCACAGAGATTCAGACTATTAGAGAGGCAAAGGGAATTTCGGAATTTCAAGGAACAAATGGCACCCCAATAAATGAACCAGCAAGCTTCTGTGATGATTAGAACTATTGCACAAAAAGCCAATTTTTGCAGCAAAGATGGACATAAAATATGCAAATCTATTGTAAAATAGCAGGGAATTGGTTTTAAACGGCCAAAAATGTCTCCAGGGCAGAACCCCCAGAATTCCTCTTTAACGCGATGCACTTTTTGACCTCATTAAAATTTAGGTTCAGTATTGCTGACACACAAAGGGAAGGGAGGGACACAAAGGCAGACATGAAAATGGATATGAAAACACGATCAAACAAGCAACGTAGAATTATCTTTGCAGCAGCTGGGATAAAATTGCATCTGTAAATAGGCTGTGTATGTGATGAAGCCTGTGCCTAGACACAGAGTGTGACCCAGAGGGGACATAAACGAGATGAGGAAATATTGTTTGGCTTACTATGCCTTACAACTGCTTGGCACAATAAGGGTAACAAGCAGACTAAAAGTAAAGAACGCTGCACCAAAGTCATTTCAGCCTGACTCAATTGTTTACATTTATCAAGACTGGAGTATATGCAAAGATAGGCGTACCAGTGTTATGAAAATATTGGATTTAATATACAATTTTATCTCATCATTCATATTACAGGTCAGATTCATAAAACAGACTTTTAGTCTGGCAAATATGAATGGGCAAACATATTTAAATTTAGTTGGTCTTCACTTCTGTCCATGTTAACTTCCCAAAGCTCTGCCTTTATTGTTGTTGAATTGGATAGCATGGCACATGCAGCTATAGTCTTTATTCAAACAATAAAAAAAAATGCTTGGTTTATCCAGTCGTGGCCTGTTCATTATTTCCCTGATTTTGTCAATTACTTTGATTTGGGCCTGTGCTTGATGAGGTGCTCTCTTGTCCAAAGGGATTACATGTCTGGCTGGTGTTGCCAGTGGCTACACGGGTGCGGTAGGAGTGGCAGCGCAGTTATTCACTGTAACTGGGAGATAGCATCTAAATGTTTGTCAGATCCATTGCCCACTGTTTAGGGCTGCCATTACTTTTACGCTGTCAGGATTGTCACTTCAGATGGGGAACTGCATCAGCTCACTGTTGTCCCCTGGAGCAGAATGGGTACAGGAGGCTGTGTTCTCCTCAAAGATACTGCTTTCCGCTTCTCAAATAACCAGGCCTTCAGCTGGGGACTCTGGGAAATGTAACTTAAAGCAAGATTTTTTTAAGAACCGTGGATCCTATGCCAAAGAGAACAATTTATGATTTATGAAATTAAATGCTTAAGACAACTTCCTGGCTTATGCTGGACAGCACACAGTGAAGTATTACAGAGAGAAGGAAATAAACAGGAGAATTTTTCTTTTTTTACCTTTATTCAAACTGATGTGATTCATAAGTTTGACCATGATGATTCTAAACATAATAAAGGATAAAACATGTTGGCATGTTAGTTCTTACTCTCTCTGTTTATGGAAGTTCAAGTCAATTAGATTTTTTTGCTTTCCTTTTTTCAGATTGTATCTGAATGTAAAAAAATATATGCGATGGAGGTTCACCAAGGACAAATGTCCTCCCACACTGATGGTTATCAGATATGCTGCAGACAGGTGTCAGGCAAAATGTGATGCAATAAAGCAGCCAACGCAAATGGCTTTACCTCCCTCAAACACAACCCCTCCCCCAGTCTGTCTTGATTTGATGCTTGACCTGCGACATCTGAAAGCTAGTGCAATGTTTACCATGTTGTCCCAAATCTACTCTCACATTCTGTTACTGAACTGACTAAGTAGTGAATGAAACAACCTCAAAGCTGAATATTTGAAGATATATATATAACAAGAGATGCCTTCAAGAAAATGTTATCAAGGTCGAGAACCAGCAAAACTGTGTTCTAGTTGAACAGAATGGACCAACTGCAATCATGAATGATCAGTTTTTAAAAGGTATTGTAAAACATACAGACGTTCAATGATGGTACAAATAGAGTTTTCAAAAAAAAAAGAGTTTGTGCAATCTTGTAAAGTTGTGTTGTTAGCCATGAAGGAGCAAATAAGACTGAATCAATGAATTATTGATGGGAAAATGCAACATATTACATATTTATTTATATTTTAACATTGATAACACAGTGATTGACACAATATAAAATAGCACAGAACTGGCATGAAAAACGCATTCTTTCATTATTTTATTCATCCATTTATTTTGTTAAGTGAATCATATCCAGCACAGGTATATTGAATTTTCACATAACCTTGGCGGCTGGTAACTAGAGTCAGATGTTTACCAGTTCTGGCAGCACTCTGTACTTTAGACCATATGATAATACAAACAACTCTCTGGGTTTTGAATTAATTCATTGCTCTCATATTTGAGTTATTTTAGCTATTTTATTTATTAATTTCTATTGCCTTGCTTCATGATTCAGATTCTTTTTTTTCTCCTTTCCTTTCTTTTTTTTTTTTACTTATTCTTTATTAAAAACATCTGAAAAGCAAAGGAATGTGAATTAATGACAATCATGTCCATGTCAACAGTTTGCTTTCAGGTGTTTTTTGTTTGTTTGTTTTTGTTTTTTCAAGCTTCAGGTCATTTATTTAGCTTTCACTTCATCAGTTATGTACTTGCATCACTCATGTCCTCAAGCGGACACTAGGTAAAAATTATTTATCTTCAGAACCTGCATACAACTCTGTGGCAGCAAATGAATAATATTGAACATTGTTTGAAAGAAAGACAATGAGAGATGGAGAAACTTCAGCAATCCCTGTGGGGAAAGATAATTTAACAGAAAACAATTTTCATGCCAAGAGGGTAAACACTAAAATATAAAGCTGGAATTTTGAGCCATTAAAAGTGATATGGGTGTGTGTAAGTGTAAATATGTGAAAGAAAACCTCTTAATTTATTACCATCTCCAGCCAAATTAACATGTCCTATCCATACCTTATTCAGTTATTCATTGGTAAACATGTAGTATGTGCTACTGTACTGTATGGTAACTGCATAATGCATAGAGACGATTTTATTATTATTATTATTTGGCTCAGTTTGCAGAGTGTTGTGAAAACAATGATGCAGATCTTCTCACTCCCGACATTTGTCAATGAATAGATGCAGGAGGGAGGTGCTTCACAATACTGTGCACAAGTTGGACTTCACACAGATTCACCTGTCCACACTCAACCCCAATGAATCACAAGATCAGACAAACCGCTGACCTTTTTAAAAAGTGTGGAAATTTGAGGAGGCAAAAAAGGTTCCCTCGCTGCAGTTGACTGTGACATCACGCCACTGCTGCTCTAATCTCCTGGCACCATAGCATATACGTACATGTAGGCTGGTGGAGAGATACATAACGCCTGATAGCTGCACTCTGTAACACACTGATACTTCAGAGTAGAGAAATGAAGGGCGTTAGTGGGGCACCAAACCCGCACAGATCACACTGATTTATTCAAACCAGACATGAGGTCATCCTTGGCTGGAGGTACAGTATATGTGTCGATAGCTCTTTCAGCCGCCAGATCAAAGTTGTATGCATGTTGGGGTTTGCAGCACTCAGAAGAAGAAAAAAAAAAAACTCATGGTAATTGACTGTGTAAGTACAGCAAGTGACCGGCCTTATTGAGTTCATGGTCTGCATGAAAACACATAGAAACACACACAGTCTGATTTACTGAATGTTTCTCTTCAGTCAGAGCCTTGATCACAAGCACTGCTGCCCAACATCTGCACTGGTTTGAATTGCAGCGGGATGAAAGATTTATTTCAGTGAGTGCTGCCAGCAGCAAATGGGAACCCAGATTACAATGAAATGACCCAGAAATGTTAAGTCACAATTCTAATCATTGATCACATTAAAAGGGAGAACAATTTGGAAGCTCCCTCCCCTAAAACTATTAAACTACTAGTTTAACTGCAGCACTATTATGTCTGCTCTTCTATATTTCCACTGAAAAAGGCCATTTCAGAGTCACACATTTGTCCACATTGCCTTTTTTAAGTGCATCCTGAAAAATGTTCATTCATATTTGACCATCTGCATTCCTGCATGATCAACATCCCCAGCTGGATTATCAATGACAGATACATGCAGCGGACACACATCGTTTTCTGCTGTGAGCATATTTAATGCAAAACAAATGTGATTCTCTGTGAAATCTGTCATAGTTAGGAATGCCATGCGTGCAAGTCTTGTCATTTACCTCCAACCGTAGGTGAGTCATGTGACGCTGAAATGCAGATTATTTTAGTGGGAACAGAAGACACGCAGTACGCATGAGCACAACAAGGCAATAAGGGTTCTCTCTGTGCCCTCCTTGCTCCACTGATCTGAGTCCAATTTGCCCTTCTTTGAATATTTGCTGTGGGAACGCTGCTGGTGCTGGTGGTCTCCCCCCACCTATATGGAGAGGTGCGTGCACCTTTGATTGGCAGCAGCGATGCCTGAACCGCCAGTGAGATCCCCATCCTTAGAACCCACCTGCTGGCATGGCTTTCCTGATTGCCTGGTGGTAATTGACACATCCCTTTGTTAATTGTCAAGGTGATGTGACACATGTACTCATAGAGATCAGTGAATCTGCATTGCAGACACATTCCCGGCTCAGCGTGTCAGCAAGGTGTCCTTTAGAGGCAAGCCTCTGTCTCAGGTGATTAAAGATCCTGTCATGTTACATCTTCCAGGGCCAATAATTAAAACAGAAACATAAAGCAGGGTCTAATGAACTGCAGCTTAATGATTATTTCATCAATAAATACATAGCATTCTGGTCTGTTTTGGTCCCTGAGTTAATGCCTTGCTTGCACTTTGGGGGTATGTCAATTATTATATGAGCAAATAAGTCATCAACAACAATCATTTTAATTGTAGTGGAAATATACAATTGCGTATATGGGTGTATTATCAGCTGAATTTAAACAGCAGTGAGTTCACACTGGTGTAAATGGCATGCATAGGAAATAAGACTAGGTCAGAAGCTAGTATATGGATGAAAAGCCTCATATTTACATTCTATCTAGTGTCAGACTCTTTAAGCTCTTAATCTGTTTGCTTCCCTCCTCTCTGTGCCCACATTTACAGCAATTTAATACAGCAGAATTTCCAATTAAGTTGTTCTTACATACATGTTTTTTTTCCGGATCCAGTTTTCATATGGATGGAACAAAATGATACAGTGAATGCCATATTATATTATAACAGCCCCATCAACCTTTGTTTAGGTTGAATAATTTTGAAAGTGCAATAACTTACTGTATGGGGAATGCTGGGTGACCAGTGGTTTAACCTTTTCTCTCCCTCACAAAATCAGTCAGCAACATTATCAATCAATCAAAAAAACTTTATTTGTCCCCAGGGGACAATATAAAAGCATTAGGTAGCTTTAAAAAAACAAAACAAAACAAAGACAAATAGGAGGAGCTAGCATTGGTTGATATGTAGCCTATAATTTTCTTGACAAAAAAATGAGAGCTTATTTTTTTCTCCCATTCAAGTTTTATTCATTTATTTATTTACATTTTAAGCTTTCATCGACTCCAACTAAGGGGGCTCTTCTCTACTCAGTTTATTCATCCCTTAACTGTGACAAAACAAAATGAGAAGAATCATGGAGTTGATGCCATCACAATTTCCTATCCTTTTTAACCTTTAACTGTAGGGTTTATTGCAAATAAACTTTAAATGTAATTCTAGGGTCCCACCTGTGCCAGTGCAACACAATGATTAGGTTACACAGCCTCATTGTCGTTAAAAATAAATAAAAATAAATAAAAAAAGAAAGGAAGGGGGAAAAAAACTTAGAGTTTTCATTTATGTCAAACATCAAAATGAATTTATATTCATTTGAAAGTCGTGGCCACCCTCAGCAGTAATGACAATGTCACATTGAAGCTTGAGTGGCAGCACTTCTCAACTGAAAATATAGATTTTCAGGTTTTGGTAAGTGAGAAATGCTAATGATGTGGCAATGCACAAATATATGCAATTTTATGCTCAATATTTCATCCAGTGAGAGGGCATTAAAAGAAACTGCTTATACCTAATAATTTTCATTCCCAGCTCCAGCATAAATGTGGTGTCACCAGCCACTCTATAATATACAACGTTGTCTCTCTTTCTGCATTTAAAGTTAGGCTGACATGTTTAATTCAATGGAAGTCATTATGTGATAATAAGGTGCTGGATAGTGGACTGGTAGACTGGTGACTCGGCTGGTGTCAGACAGAATGAGTTCCTTTCCTAATTAAGATCATTTTGTTCCCATGTTCCATCATATTGTTCTGGTGTATTAACGCTGCTGTATAAGAAGGTCACAGCCTGCTCTCCACACACTATGGCTCATATTTTAGGGCATCATCAAGCCTCAGGCACAAAGCTAAACGCCAACCTGGATGAGCGTGTCTGTTCCGCTAATGATGGCAAGTCTCATGCATTTTCATCTAAGGCCTCACAGCTTCATGTGCTTCACTTTTAAAGGGACAGTCTGTGCAGCACATACAAACAAAAGCATCACAACCACCAAAGCACAACTGAGTTGATTGCAAATTTTCAATGGTTGACAGTACACGTTAGCTAAGACGAGTCTGAAGTATTAATTAAATACTAAAATATAACATAAGGCAAGTATTTTATGATGATGTAAGACAAGTGACGAGCTTATGTTTGAGTTAAAGCTCTTAGGGATATCAACAGGAACAGTGGCTTAGACGCAGTCAAAGCAATGCATTTATTCATGAGCAGCTGATTACGGTATTAAATTGACAAATTTTATTGTGAAATTGGAGGGGATTAATGGCAACGGAGAGGGATACATTTCTAAGTTCTACAATATATCTGCTTGTACTCACAGTGATACATCCACTAGTGCAACATTCCATTGCAGAACTCATAACACCACCAAAAGGAAGCTGAAGGCGGCGGACAATCAGAGTGTTTGGATAAAGGAAAGGGGGAATTTTGAAAATGGGAGTCTCTATGGTTGGCTCCAGTGTATGCTCTACAGCTAGCATAGTAGTGTTTAGGGAGGGGGGGTAGAGGGCTGCAGTGTTTTCACACGGCTGAGGGCTGTGAGAAGGCTCAGGAGTGATATGTGGTGACAGCACAGTGCCACGCTGTTGACACAGCCTGCATCTCCTGGGTACTGAGGGCGGGATCGCCCCGGGCTTGATTATTTACAGGCCTGCGTGCCTTCAAAAAATGTTCTGTGAGGACACCCTGAGAAACCATCCTTTGCAAGGCCTTTTAATTGGATCAGAGCTATCATTTATTAATGGGACTGACTATATGCAAGTCTAGTTTTTTCTTTTTTTTCATGCCCATGATTATTAATGGCTGCTGGATCAAAAGACTGATATGACCTGTATGATACTCCATGTCAGCCTGAAAGAGGAATACATTTCCATCACCAAATTGCACAAGGTGGAAGGGAGAGGCCGTTCATGCAGGCAGGGAAAGCTCAGGGTTTCTGGAGTATGTTGACCCTGTAAGACATGCATGGTAATTTCAGTGAAATCCCGTAAAATATTGACTTGCATTGACTTGCATCATACAGTGAGTTTGAATGGAGGGTAAGACGGATGTTCATCTATATTGAAGGCTAAATACAGTCAGTCTACTCCCAAATTCTTTGGGAAAATAATTGTTTCAAAGAGTAATTGTTGCAATTGTTTTGAGAAAGACAAGTGTATTCAATTAATTTGCATCTGACTAGCCTAAATGCTTGTCAGCTACTTCAATCCTCAAGTGTCATGAAATGAGATCCTCACAATTTCAGTTAATTGTATCTTTACGTTGTTAGAGGTTTAATTTTGTTTTTGTTAACAGAATCTAAACACAATGAAGACTATTGAGTATGTTCTCAATTTATGTTATTAAATGTAAAACTATTAGGTTACACTTCATCAGTAAGTCTTGTATCTCTGCTACTATCCAATCTCCTCTAAACTACCCCTCTCTTCCATCAGGATTCTCTGTGGCGCAGTCACTCATTGTCATTGATTTAGAAGCTCAAAAAGTGAGAGTGCACTTGAGACTTTTGACAAATTCTTAATGTGGGCTAAGAGAATTAAGAAAACAAAATCCCCACTTTGAAAACCACTTCTCTTACTGAGTATTCACTAACACATCTGTGTCACAGTGAAACAGGATATCAGGAAGAGCCTTCCAATAGTATCCTGTAAGCTGCATGTTTCAGGCTCGTCATTGTCGCTCAGCACAACTAAATGAGACGTGACATTCTCTTGACTGCTTACTTCCCAAATTAATTATTTATAACCTGGGTAGAAAAGTGTGTCAGAGTGGAATTTAATTGTCAAAGTCTCATTATGCTAAAGGGCATTTTCTTGTCAGTCACTGGACTAAATTGTCTGTGCATCCTCCCTAGGACTACCATCAACATGAGAATACAGTAGTTTATATTGAAAAAATATATACAAGGACTGCCTTTTTTTGTGATTGTAAAAAGAAAGACACAATTCTGTGGAGTAGATACAGTATGATGCTAGACACTGCAGAGCACATTATATCAAAGAGAATCTAAGGACAGACGCTACCATATGCGCAGTATACTGTGAACACTCAGGCTGGCTATTGACCAAGAATTTTCAGTAGGGATAGAAATGAATCAGTGGCAGGCAGGGACCAACAAGGCGACAGCTTCCAGCCACGTGCTGTCCCTATTAGTTAAAAATGAAGAGTGCATTGAGACTGCCACTAGCCTTCTTTCGAATGCCACCGAGGATGATAACACCATACGTCAATCACTTTTATGAAAGATGCATTAGGGTGACAGTTGCAACATAAAAAGGAAAATGCAAGCACTCATCTTTGAAAAGCAAAGCCTTTTTGTAACCTGTGCTGTATCAAGGTATTATCATCTACACACCGCGGTGAGGATGCATAGGTATACTTTTGCACTTCTGTCCCGGAGCTAACCTTTTGTCACCAAATACAAGCCTGGCACGAACACATGTTTATGTGTCCCCTTGCAGTTCCATACCCTCTTTTTTGTGGCAAAGCTTGAAAGATTTTTTGAACCCCAAAGTTCAACATGATTGTTTGATGTGACAGATGTGAGAATTGAAGTGGGTGGACTTGACTGATGTTGAGCTCTCAGCGCTGTGTTATGATTGAGACTGGAATTACAGCTGTTGTGAAGAAAGACACCGCGTTCTGACTTTTGACTGATGTGTTTTGTGTCTACATGTGCATGTGCAATTTTGTTTATCTGGGCACAGACACAATTATGCATGTATGCAAATGCACGTGTTTATTATACTAATCTAACGTGACTGTGTGTGGTAAAGCTACTGTGTAAAAACACAGGATAAAAAATGTTTTTTTTTCTTCTGGTAAATAAATGATACATTTGATTTTGAATCGTCCATGGATAAGAACCTTTTTGAAGGCTTTTGAAAAATGTGTTACCATTACAATTCCACATTCCCACAAGGGTGCTGTCTTGAGTGACACGTTGAAAGAATCAGGAGTACAACATTAATACAGAATGACTGGGTTTCCTCTATGTAGCAAAGCCTTAATGTGCTAATGAGTTCAAACACGTAGTTTAACACAAGACTGTCAATCAAGCTTTTGGCATTTTGGCATCTGACAGTTGGGTCATGTGTTCCTCTGAGGGACATGAGCAGTTTGCCCACATTACGCTTGGCTCTCTCACAGATTGCTTTGTTGAGGCCCATTAAGGAAAGCTTGTATTTTACGCTAAAATTAACAGCCACTGACATCCATTCATTTCCATCGAGGGCAATCAATTAGGTTTCAGTGGTTTTGTGCAATCTGTTTACACCACGCTGTATTATTGATATCCACTGAAATTGTGTTCAGCCATATCACCATTACGTGAGGCGTTGTGTTTATCTGGCTCTGATCTGTATTAATTGTCCATTAATTGCCCCCCCCCCCCCCCCCCCCCATACCTTTAGAAATCATAAAACTGTATTTGCTTTTCAAAATATATTCATTCACTGGTATTTTTAGCGTCAACACATTAAATTAATGAAGAGATCTCTATAAACTTTTCACATGGGATAAATATTTCAAATATTTTTCCTCACATCAAACAATAAAGATGTATGTGCAGACGTCTCAACAAGTTTCCTAGAGTGGATTTTGATGATAAATATTTCACTTTCTGCTCAAGAGGAGATGCAAAGGTGTGAGATGAGGAGCCTGACGAATTTAGCTGAAAGTAAAGATGAAATAGACCTACTTAGTTTTGAAGTATTGCTCAAAGTTAACACTTAACATTGAGAACATATCTGATGAGGAGAATATGGAGCTAACAGACAACTGTGGTGTGCAGTGTGTCTCTTGTCAAATAACATAATGTGAATTTGTGAAAACATTATTTCATTTTTTCTTATTCTCATAAAAGGGTATTCTGAGTTTCCAGTGGGTAATTTAAACAGCAACCAGGGAGGAAGCACAATGTTGCTTTGGCATCACTGAATTAGCCACAAGCCTTACCTTAGTTCTGAATTACTAGCTTATGTATTTCACATTTTTGGCAAACTGCACCACTGAGGTCATGCTGTGTTAGCTTCAAGCATTTCCTGTTTGGGCTGTAACCATGGATGTGCAATCAGCAGTCTCCTGCATTATTTTAATACAGAAGAAAATAACCTAACATGATGATTACTGAGCAGATCTTTAGTTCTGAAGCATTTTTTATTTAGTCATTGGTTATTTATATCTAATCTATCTGCTATCAATGGAAAGACTGTCATGTAAAATTAAAGGGGGTATATGTTTTCTTTATGTTCAGATTTCATCAAGTAATGAATGGTGAGTTCTGATCCCAAGTGTCTCATTTGAGGTTAATCTTTTTTTAAAGTAGTGACTGACCTTTAGAAAAGAGCTGTAAAAACCAATCTCTTTCACTGCTACAATAACTGTAAATGATGAAGTGAAAAAAAGTTTCAACAGTTATAGTAGGGGTTTTGTCATCTATTACACAAAAGAAAAGTTCACACAAATCAAAACCTTGTGAAAAACTGTCATTTAGAAAGACGCATCCATAACACTCGTGCAGTTCAAACTCCCACACTACTATCTGTAAGATTTGATTGTAATTTTCAACAACTGATATTACTTTATCTCCTTCTTTTTCTTCAGTTGAGGAGAGAAATGAGAAGACCTTGCAGGAAAATTGGCCAGAAGGCTATTTATCTTGAGCCAATAGAAACAAAGAGAAGGAGCGCGGCAGCACCTCCATACTTCGCCTTGTCACAGGGGTCTCAGGAAAGTGACTGAAATTTTATTTTTGGAGTCACTAACTTTTGACTTGTCAGATTCTTGCAACCTGTCATCATTTCAAATGTGTCTGTGGGTCTCCACTGCTACCTTAAAACTCTGACTCGAGTCATGTATAATTTCCCCATCTTCCCAGCTCCCTCTGTGCTAAATTGCATTGGAAGATGGATTTTTGGCATCTGAGGCTGTCAGGTCTCAGCCATGGAAGACTTTATGCACTAGTACACCCGCTACGAAAGTGAATTCAGGAGGGATGGAGGGGTATAAGAGTGGTGAGTCAAGTACTGCTACTCCAGCAGGTCTTTGGGCATTTTTCTGGCTGTGATTTTATGTATTTAACAATAATGTCAATGCTGTAGATCCCCCCCCACCCTCTTCTAATCTTCCGTCTCTCGTTTTTCCTGTCTCTTTCAATCTTTCTCTCTCTCTCTTTCTGGCAGGTTTTATAATGATGATAGGATCTGGTCCGGCAGGAATCTAAAGACCATCTTTATTCCAGACTGAACTATTATCTTCATTTTCATTACGGGTATTGCAGAGTGCATATGCATTGATTGTAGAACATATTTTACATTATAATATGACCTAAAGGGATGTGCTATTGTGATTGGCTCAGGGATGTTCATTAATTTTCGATAACAGGACCCCCTTCAACCAAACGTCGCCATCACCATAGACGGAAATTGTACTTGTCTGGTTGGGGAATAAAAAATGTCTGACAAGGTGAATTTAGGGATGTCTGTGCTAGGAAGTAAAGTTTGAGATTGTCTTCTCTCTGTTACAGTCGCAGCAATGACACTGCCGTGATAACAATGTGCAAATCCAAGATGCTGTTTTCTTTTTTTTTTTTTGTCTAAAGCCTCCTCCTTCCTCATCCCCCTCTGTACCTCCCTCCTTCCTCCTGTTCAATGTTATTTGTGCAAACAAGACTCGTCCCTGTCTTTCCCCCTGCTACCTCATCTGGTAAACACACCTATACTACACATTTAAAAAGGGGAGAGAAAGAAAAAAACACAAGCAGAGCAAGAGGCTATTAGACCAATCAAGCTGCCAATATTTGCTGACAGTTACTTGGCAATATTAGCCTACCACTGTTTGAAGGAAAAAAAAACATAACAAAAAAAAAAAACCTGCTGTTCATGATAACGAAGCAGAGAGAGACAACCAAGGGGTCTTTGAGAGGTCAGAGAGCTGTTGTGCTGTATTAAAGAGCCACATGCAATGTATCCATTTAGTGGTAATACCTAATGAGACTAACAAAGGTTAGTCTCATAAAATTCAGTGGGCCACAGCATGCAGCAGCAGTATACTGTATGCAGGAATATTGTCAAATATTTTACTTTACATCTACTTACAATGACAAGCCTCACAGGGAGGTAGTAAGTCTGAGTGGACAGATGGTTGTAATTTATGCACAGAGCTTGTGGCATTGATTGATTTGATCATATTGAGTTGAGTTAACTGTTTAAATGTGGTACAACAATCATGTCAATCAACAATCATAACCTGCACTCTCACGCTAATCTCATTTCCTGGCCTATGCAACCTATAGAATGACAGGAAACTAGACCACAGTGCGTTAAGTGAATTACAATAAATTACGAAGAATAAAGGAATAAATACATGAAACAAATCAAAAGGAGTATTTGTTGCCAGAAGGCAAAAAAAAAATAGTGTCTTTGAGGAGTGGATTGTGTAAACACGTAAACTAACACTTGAAATTGTTAGTTCCCATCAGCAGCGTCATCACACTTGAGAAGAGTTGATGAGTGGAGCTTCTAATTGTTCACACAATAGTCTTTGTCTTAGTTTCAGCAACTTGAAGCTAACAAAAAAGTATTATACTTTAAATTCAAGGTCCAGCTGTCTGGCATTGCACGAAGGAGGAGTGACTCTAACAAAGAGCAAGAAAACAGTCCTAGCTGGAACAATACATGGGAAATAAATCATCAACAATAAATCAATATAGTAACAAGTTGTGGACATGGTGTTATGTTTAACTAATGTTTGGTGCAAATTATTCAGCTTTGAGTGATAAATGACTTCTATAAAGGGAAGTTTGATATTGATCTTTACATGGAAATTGTGATTCAGGCAAATGCAGTTCTTCTTTTACACATTGTCTAAAACACACTGCTCTGCATTTTAATTGGTGGCTATGAGTTGCCAGTGTCAAGCAATGTTGGGTGGACGTGTGTGTGCGCATACTCGCACACATTAACCCAGCATTGCTCCTTTGCACTGCGCCCCCTCAATGCTTAAAGGCCCCTGTTCTCCACCTCTGCTTGGTCTCCCTCAGTGCTCTGAGGGGTTTCTCTCCAAGACACACGCTAACAATGACTGATGGGTAACAAAGCTTGCTGGAAAATGTCACTTTCTCTTCCACTCATGTGTGTAAAAGCATGTGAGTGTGTGTGCGTGTGTGTGTGTGTGTGTGGGATTGGGATTGAATGTTTACATCCAAATGTAAAAAAAGGAAGAAAGAAAAGATATAGATTTAGATGTAGATATAGATACAGAGAGGAGCAAGGAATTTGTTTGTTTCCAGTTTGATGGCTTGCCTTTTGCAGAATCCACAGCAAAACCCATTACACTATATGGGCCCTTCTCACACGGTAGCAAATCATAAGTCATTATACAGTGGAGTATGTTTGTGTCCATCAATCCATTAGCCCCAGCTCCTTTCATGGCATTAAGCTAAAGTAGTCTTTTGGCAACAATTGGAGATCCAGAGGCGATGGACAATGCTTAACAAGATCAGTGGGATCAGTTACCAGCCACAACGACAAAGTGACACCACTTTCATGTACAGTAGCTAATTAACAGTGTTAATTAAATAAGGTTAGTGATCAGTAGCAATGACTCAGTGATTACTGGAAGTGTTGGGATTTCTAGGATTGATGACTCACTTTTTAACATATTCAAATATTTTTTTATAATACAGAAAAAAGATTGTATTATTTTATGTATATCACTAATGTATGTCTAATGCATGAATTGAGGAAGCACATATAAACCACCGATAAAGGACATTGTATGCATATACAGTAGTATGTATCCACGCTGTTTTAGTTCATCATCATCATTTTAGTGAGTTTGTTTGAAAGGGTGACACATTAGTCATAGCAATGGCTCTCAAGCTAAGGCTAACAAGATTTTGTTTTCTTTCACAAACTTCCAGCTGCATGTTTTACAATATAAATCCAACAATCATAAAAAAAAAACTTTATTTTTTTTCTCTCTACAGTGGGGCTTGATAAATCACATTTTTCACACTGTACAGTATAATGCAAACCGTGCTGTAGAACTGACACACTGATGTATTTGGACCAACCCCTGTTCAAACATACAGAAAATAAAATGTTTTCCCAGCACTGACAGAACCAGACCAGCTCACACTTCAACAGTCCACCCCAACTCAAACCAAAAACATTTCTCTGATTACAGATGAAGAATTCATACCGCTCTCAACCCCTCGACACAACTCCCCACATGATCACAAAACACACAGTTTGCTCAGGGTACTCTGGCTGATATCGACTCGCAAAATTAAAGGTTACACTATGTTTGTGTGTTTTCTTTTACAGCATTTCTTGGTGTATATACCTAGCTAAGTATGTACGACTCAAAACTTAACTTTATTAACGAAAAGAGAAAATAAATACAATACGTGACAAAAATATTTTCTCATATAGTGTTCTTGTACTAAAAGTATAAGTTCATGTGCCTCCGAAAACACTAATTTATGTGTAAATATAAGTAATTTTTTCTGTTGAATAAATAATTGGTATGCATAAATAACTTAATTTCTGCACTTTAATTAATTAATAATATGCTAAGGCACAAGTTGTTTTGCTCTGGTCAGTGAGTGAAATGCGTTCAGTGTGCTTACCGGCAGCTTGGCAGCTAATGGACAACCTCATTTGGCCACTTGGGAAGTCACTTTGAGATATGGGTGTTCAACACAATGAGCTATTTATTCCTAATGTGCTACTTTTAATGTACTGTCAGATTGTTCTGTTAATTTGTGCAAGTACATTTTTTTTTTTTTTTTTTTGCATTTTTTTTCCCAAGGCTAGAACAGGTTTGAGTCTAACAACTAAACACACACTGAGTACACAAATCCCATTAGTGGTAATTTTCTACGTAGTAAATTTAGAAGTCAATTAGTCACTAGAGTAATGGGTGAAGATAAAGATCCCCTGTAACCTTAACAACTTCACCCTTGCACTTTCACCAGAGTACATTTTAGCACAGACTGTGATGGCTGCCATTCATCTTGTTTTGGTACATTTGATCTGCACTTTACAAACATGACACAAACAAATCCAACCCTCATATCACTAGTCTATCCTTATTCCTTCACATAAAAAGGCTGATAAAGTTCATCCGTCTGTCTGTCTCTCTCCCCGCATCTCTTTCACACCTTGTGTTTGTGCAACATGAGGAGCTTGTCATTAATTTCCTACTGGCGGATCCGTCTGTGCAGTGGCTCTTTGTGCTGCCTCTGTTTATATCATAAGATCCTCTGGGCCATGTGGCATTGTTAAAGAGCAAACAGTTAATGAGAAAATGGGTTATTTTGGGATATTAGACACGTATCATTTAAACTAATATTGGTGACATTTAATGGGAAATCTAGCAGCGCCGCTCACCTACAGTAAGATCTTCAAATTCTTAGATATACTGTAGATGCTTTCAGTCAAAGCTAAGTGTGTGACTGTGACTATTACAATATTTAATTTCTTAATATGCGTATAAACATAATATGCAGCATTGTAGCAAATTGTCAGACACATTACAAAATCATAATAGGCTTTCAGGATTGTATTTTTCATTAAAAAAAGGACTGCAGGCGCACTGACATTTGTCCCCAGTCGACCTAGTTGAGGGCTGGCATCACTGGAACAAATATCAACAAAACAGCTTTGGAATTTATTAAATTTAGGTCCCAAACAACGTTGTGCGACTTAACCACTCGTATACTTAACCACTGGGGTCTGTTTTATGATTGTCCTTCTTTGAAGTTAGGGAAGTTATAAAACAAGAACAATTCAAGGAGCTGTTTCCACCTCATCCTCCACACGCTCATTTACTGAGAAAAATATTACTGTTATATGCTGATTAGCAGCCTTGGCCTTGTCTACAGCCACATTCAGTGAATCAGGATCGCTATTAAGGTGTCTCAGTATGCACCTGGGAGCCAGACATGTCAATGTTTCCCTGTATGTGCATAAGAAACACAGATATCAAAAAAGAATACACCATAAGAAGAACATAAGGTGTCTAGGGTCAAAGCTTTTCTTTGTATCTGTGCATATGGACTGATGAAAAGGAAATGTAATGTTCTATTACTGTGTGAAGGACATACTGTATACGTTTTAAAGACATGTGAAGAGGGAAAAAAAAGTTTAAACCCAGTGACAGAAAGAAGAAAGCATCTCTTAAACTGGCCTGCAAAACACAGTTACGACATGCTTTGTGGACTGTGGCCTTAAAGAAACTCATTGACCCTATGTGGCTTCAATACAACTAGTGCATTCAGCCAGTTAGTTGACTGAAGACTATAGAAGAAAAAAAACAGCAAGAAATGATTTGGTTTACTTCATGCCTCTAGGTCTGTGTGGCCAATCGGTGCCTTTCTCTGCACAGCACAGTACAGATTAGGGATGGACAACGATTTTTTGAATATTTGAATAGTCATTCAATTCTAAAAAAAAATCGAATAGTTTATGAGACTATTGTCTTGTCTGAAAAAATGTAAATGTTCCCTTGTTTTTACTGCCGGGAGAGGAGACTTTGTCGGCATCATTACAATATTCTCCAGTACCACTTCATTTTTTTCATTTCTTTCAGTCTCGAATAGTCGAAGAATGGTCAAATAGTTCCCGGTGATTACCAAATAGTACTTGAAAATGCCCATCCTTAGTACAGAGGAGTGACATGTGAAACTCCAGGTCAAACTTTTGTCATGTCTTTTTGCTGCGTGGTGGAAAGAGTTTATGCAAGTATGTCCATGTTAAATTGACCAATACATACAGTAGCTGATGAGAAGTTAAACTGCTTCACTTCGCTGCAGAGACGCACTGTCTGCTCCTGGCTCACTGAGAAGAGCGAGCCTTGACTGTATTCACTCTGTCTGTCAGCTCTTAAATCAAGAGACTCCCCTGTATTGGTAGTCTTACAGGGCCACCAGGGTGATTTCAAAAGCATCGGTCTCCACAATGGTTATCTTGAACCAGTGAAGCAGAGAAAGAGAGAAAGGTTTCAATTCTATCTTTTCTCACCTAGAACTCCAAAGAATGAGGCAATTTTGGTTCCCTATGGAAATATGCTGATGACGTACTATCTGGCTTTACTCTACATGTATTCGTCGCTGACACTGATTTACTTCCTCTAATAAAAGCCTTTGGTGAATTTATGTCACTATGTATTATTCTGACAAAATCTTTGAGGTATATTTTCAATTACAAATTGCACCTGGCAAAGGAAAACTTCCCCATTCCCCAAGGAAGCAAAATTGAGCTTTGAGATGATAGCAACTTTAATTATTTAAATACTTGGGCCATTACTTTGTCGTGAATGATGCACTTCTCACTCTGTACAACTACCTGCAAGAACTACCCATCAAATTTATATATCAGGCAGCTCAGCTGTGCTCGGGCAGAATTTATTCTATAATTCATGTGAATAGGTTAGATGGACAATATTTGCTTGGCCTCTGGCCTTGCCTGCTCAAATGTTCTGTGCTCAGTGGAGAAAGCACCAGGAGCCAAGATTATTTGCCTAGTGGCATGCCTATGGCATGATGCCAACCCAAAACAATATGTAGGCATTTAGTTTTCCTGAAAAAGTTAACTTACCTTTAGTAAGCAGAGTTTTAAGGCTATTTACTTTTATAGTCTCTTGTATATTAGAGGTGCATTTGATTCATGAAGACACTTCAGTTCAATAATGGTTGGTTATGTCTGCACATTAGATTGTGAATAAAGTAATTTTAGTGGATATTGGAGAAAGAGTTTATAAGTGTGAAATTTCCTGGAATAGTATGAGAACTTTTAACTGAGCCTCAAGAGTTGAGTTTAATCTGCTGAATGTGGGTTCCTCCTTCAACATGCTCACTGTCCTTAGAAAAAC
Source organism: Trachurus trachurus (assembly GCF_905171665.1). Lineage (NCBI taxonomy): Eukaryota > Metazoa > Chordata > Actinopteri > Carangiformes > Carangidae > Trachurus > Trachurus trachurus. The sequence goes on along the minus strand of NC_139894.1, from coordinate 17,471,272 downwards.
TCCAAATGCAAGGTGCAGTTATTAGTCAGAGTTTGTTAGACTTCTGCCAGGTTTTAAGCAAAATCCCAATGGGATTGGCTTAGCTTTCATGAGATGCTTCCGCCTCACTTTCTCTCTTCTGTTTCAAAGAGGATTACATGCCAAAGTCATTAATGCCATAAAATACTTCTTTTTTTTTGGCATAGAGGTTAGACTTATACCAAAGTTAGTCTTTTTTCATTTTCATTTTTCCTTTCATAATAACTGGTGATGATTTCACACACATTACAAACATCATGAAAATATCAAAATAAAACATGCAGGTATAAATGGGGACTAATAAGAAGATTAGAGGTGCAGGGTGGAATTTCTGTTGTTGTGGATTAAATTTCCAACTCTCGCCCAAATTATCTGACTCTGACAAAGCTCTAACCCCTGGGGAAACTTTAGGGCTACAGATGTGAATATTCCACTTCGCTGTGTAGCTACAGACATACTACATTATAATATTTGTTCAATAAAAAAATCTCTCTATTCACATTCTACATTAATGTGAGTAGATTTGAATTACCAAGGCCTCCTTTCAGGATAATAATGATTCTCTTTAATAGTTATAGTTCTAGTTTTGGTGGTGATCTGAATAGACAAGGTTGGTGACATGAGCAACACAGATCAGCAGGATGCTACACAATTACACAGACATCTTATATAGAGAACTGTAGAAAAAAATAAGTGACTAATTTGTCTGAGCTGTGAACATATTATCTGTATGGTCATCAATAATTCTCATTCAAATCTAAGTACAATGAGAGTCGCTGGCCCACTGTCTTTCAAAAGACCTTCCGAGTGACCTCAGATATATCCAGGATTTAATGAATAGCCTGATTGGTCAACACTATACATAGTTAAAGAGGTGTCCTGTATTCTGTCAGACAACAGCAAAGAGACAGAATGGAGGAAAGAGTGATGAAGGAAAATTGCCCCAGTGACTGGCAACAGCAAGGTATTCTGGGATAAGATGACAATGATGTTTTTTTTTTTTTGCCATTTCTCGCTTATCTCTTGATCTCAAACATGCAAATTATTCTTTCACACTATTAAAGTTAAGTGGAGAAGATGAGCCAAGAGCGAGGGATTTGGTCTGTCATGGTTGAGCGAGTGAGTGAGCAAGGCAGACGCTGAGAGGGAGGGAGGGAATACAAACTAGATGCTTATGTTTTGGACATGATGGCCAACAAGAAATGGGTGTTAGTACGCATGTCGACCGGGGGGCCATGCTGCCTCAACCTAATGAAAATTGGCTGAGCATAGAGAAACAGTGACAAATTAAATGGGCCATCAAAAGCACCGCTCGTGTTGGAAAGAAAGGAGCAAGCATTTCCTGATGGAATTAGAATCATTGCACTTAATATTTAACTGCCACCTAAATGGCATTTCTTGTTAGACAACAACACTCTAACATACACAGGGATGGAATGAGAAATAACCTCATATGGGGACAGTGAATAAGGAGGGGCGACCCTAAATTATGCGTGCTACTGCCTGTTAACGAGATATGTACCCTTAGTAGATTTGACTTTCATGTTCAAATAATGGTTTCAAATCAGCCATTTATTTCCCAACAAGAGCTGAAATGAGCATGCTAACCAGCTAACTATCTTGTCACTGTCCAATACTGAGTCACTGTAGCTTTCAGTCTTCTCAAAGGGTGTACTGTAAACTTTTGTCTTGTAAATGCAACAGTGATTGAAACTCTTGGCAAAACTATCAATAATACATTGGCTCTGTAGCAAAAGCAGAATTTACAAATGGCTCTGTGATGTTACAATTTGATTTAGTTTGTTCTAGTTAAAGTATTGAAATATACAGATCAAAGCAATCAAATATTTGCAATTTGGAAAATTGCAACTAATTTATTAAACAGGTAAAATATGGTTACAAGTATTATTGCTTCTTGGTTCACTGCACATTCTATTAAACCATGCACCAAATGTATATTTTCACAATTTTAAATATTTCAGCAATATTTGCCAAGGGCATTTCAATTATTACCATAATTTAAAAAAAGGATAAAACTAAGTAAAAATACTCAACATCAGTCAATATTTTTCACACCATAAATGATCTACCACAGGAGCCATGGTTGAAAACAAATCTTTGGAGAAAATCTACAAGAGTAATACCTGTCCTCCCCACAAAGAAGGCAATGCAGTCAAAAAATCATGTAAAATTAATCTGTGCAGATATATAAATAGATAGATAGATACTTCATTGACATCCACTGCTTTGGATTGTCTTGTGCCTTAAAATGGGATTAGATAATACAGGACCACATAGCCTCTCCTTTAACAACCATCTTGGCCGTCACACACTATAAATTTTCCATTTTAACAGAGTAACTGATGGTCGACGTGTCATTGTCAGATGCTTCTCTTTTTTATTCTTTCGTACATGACACATATTGTATGGCTGAACGGATGGATGGATGAGATGGATTGGTGGGTGGACTGGTGGGTGTGCGGTTAGGTTAGAGGAACACACTTCACTGGTGACACTTACTTTGCTATTCTACGGAGTGACGTGGTGAGAAATAAGCGGGCAGTGTAAAAAGAAAGTGACAGCATCAAATGACCAATCCTCTCCCCCTATTCCAATATATGTGTTTTTGAGTGATGAGTGAAACCGGAGAGGAGTGCTGCTGACAGCCAAGAAATGATCTCTTAAATAGAATTCAAGGATGATGGTACATACCGATATGTACAAACCAGTCAAGGCTAAGGCTATGCCGAGATAAACATTTACACTGGCTTAAAGTATATATTATTAATTGCTGTATAAACACTAGATCAGTGGTGAATGCAATAAGATATTCTTAATCGGAGATAGGGCAAATGCACCGCACAGGAAGAGTTACTAGAGGTCTCAAAGCAAAGATATATGAGGAAAGGCTTCAACTAAAGATGTTAGGGCCGTTGTCCACTGACAGCAGCTTTTAGCTTAATCAGACAGCATAAGCACCATAAAAATGGATTGCAAATAATTTTCCAGGTAGTAAAGTATTGATGTTTGTCAGGGCTTGATGTGTAAACAGCACAGTAATTCATATGCTCTGCAAAGTGCTGACGGTAGTCCATAAATCATGACCCATGTGTCATTCACACAGGGTGTTAGTATCTTGTAGTTCAAAGCCTACTTATTGCTATTATTTTTCATCTTTAGAGGCGCTTAATTTATCACCTTGGACCTCCCTGTTTTTATGAACAAGGAATGAAATGCTTAAGATTAAGAATGAATGCAAACGCCATGATTTGCTGAAAATCACAAGTCATCTGCTACATCTGTTTTACTGCTATTTCCCACATTTTTCACATTGAATTACTCCTAACAATAAAACATATTTAGAGAGCTTTGTTTATGAAGGATTCCAATCAAATGCTGCTGACTCCACTTCAGTACTAATTGTTAACATTAAAACATAATTAAAAAGTGACGATCAAGCAGAGACACAAACAAGCTCTGCTTTGCTAATTTAAAAGTTAAACAATAATGTAATCCCTGTAGTATCACAGTGTGTATATGACTGTTTTAGGGGCAAAGTTGCTAATGAGCACAATAACAGCACATTTGTGTTGCTTTGTGTTCTTGTGCGGATAAACTGCAGAGCACTAATTAAGAGCTAGCTAAAGGTGGTGGAAGAGGGACAGACTGTGTCGGGGCTGTCAGTGAAAATAACGTGGAACATTGCTGCGACATCTAAACGTTATATTCTGGCATAAGCAGCAAAGGGGCTCTGTGTGTAAATTCCCCCGCTACGGAGGACAAGATTTTCATTTGTTCATCTACCAGGGGAAGATGTCTCCCACACATTAGGATGTGAGGTCGCCTGGCCCCTGTTGCATACCATCTTCACTCCATCAATACATATTCATCAGCATCAGAGAGCCATTCATTTGCCAGATTGGAAAATGGGCAGTGAAGAGAGCTTGACATTCACTTTGTGCTGAATTGTTCTCACTTGACACCTAACTTGCTGATTGATGAGAAATATTATGGCCTGGAGGAAAAGCAAAGTGAAAGATGAATGAGTGTAATGCTGGGGCTCTCCTCACATCTCAGAACCACAACTCTTTATTAATATTTTGTTTGGGCCTGCACCTATCCATCCCTGTTTGTGTTACACAAGTAGGATTGGATCTGTCATATCAGGTACTTACCTACATTTGTCTCGTTGCTCTCCACTGTGTGTGTGTGTGTGTGTGTGTGTGTGTGTGTGTGTGTGTGTGTGTGTGTGTGTGTGTGTGTGTGTGTGTGTGTGTGTGTGTGTGTGTGTGTGTGTGTGTGTGTGTGTGTGTGTGTGAGACTCTTTGCCTGCACTGTGCACAGTGCATTCAAATTGGTCATGTGTCCAACTATTCACAGTTTGGTGGTGCTGCTATTAGCCAGGTATTATTTTACATGTGCATTGTAAAAGGTTTTAGAGTTTTAATAGTAACACATCTGACATGTCACACTGCACCGAGAGAAATACAGAACAAGCTAAGAAAGCACTCATAGAGGTTGTCTGCCCTCGTGATAAAAAAAAAAAAAAAAAACATCTCTGAGGACAAATGCTGTTTTTGTCCACTCATGGTCAGAGACATGTGGTTCCATAGAGACAGCTCAGGTCATGGCAATGCTTGATGAATGCTGCTCGGATTCATTTTGCCCACATCTTATCATTTTGTTTTCTGCAACATCTCCTTTTGCACTAAAAGAAAGAGAAAAAAAATCTGCCTCCGCTCTTCTTTTGTTTTTGTGTGTTTAGCATTCCAGTGCACATGCATGATGTAATTATTATTGTATCGAGAGCTTGTCTATCAGCAGACGTGCTAAATAAACCATACTTGCAATGCTTGGATGCACCTTGCCATTTAGAAAACCTGTAGTAGAAACTGCTTTAAAGCACAGAACAATCAAAGCGGCCTGGTGTAAATCTGACTGTGGTGAAAGCAACAGCATATGTGTCGAGGTAAAAATAAAAGTGATGGCCCAGTTTGTCTGACTAGAGATAGTAAATCATTGCTATTCTTCTCAAGGCTTTATGTCGATTTAGGAGGGCTTTCTTTTCCCCTTCCCATGCTTATGTGATCTGACTAACCCCTGTTCACACCAATTAGATCATTCCAAGGGGTAATTTGTATGTAACAATGGAATATTACAATAACTGAACAGAATTTTTTTTTTGAGGGAAAATGTCCAGATACTAAGTTGCTGCTGCTTCTGCAGAATTGTTGTAAGCCTTTTCTAACTTATCTGCTTCTTCTTAATCCCCTTTCTCTCCTTTGAGATGTGCCTAGTTTAAAAAAAAGAGAGAGAGAATCAATAAGGGACTATTATCTGGATTCACTACACCGGTGTACTTTGTAAAAGATACATCTACTGAATGTGTTGTATCTTCAGTTTTAGCAGTGTGCTTTGGTAATTAAACATTCAAATTTGCTCACCGCTAAGATTTGCCATCACATCAACAGTAAGAATCAGACACTCGCTGCAGACTCCGCGTGTGCTCGGTTGTTTTTTAATCAAAAACAGCTCCATTGTTCTTGCCCAAGGCGCACTGGAGAGAATTGCATTGTCATAGGTTGCTACAAATCCCCCACAAACGACCCACTTGGCACATTAACCTGTGAGTATTTGACAGCTCAATGAATATAATATGAAAGGGGTGAGGTACAAAAATGGGTATCCATTACTTTCAGGGGGCATGTTCCTCCCTTTCATTTTTAATTTCATGGGCATTTTCTGAACTTTCAAGGGTATTTTTCCCCCAGTGTCCCTGTTAATTTCTGGCCCTGCCAATAAAATCCAAATTGTGATTCATCCCATCTTTCTCAGCACCACTCTACTGTCAGACCCTCTCAAGCCCCCATACCAAGTCTTAAAGCCATGGAAAAGGTCAAGTGTCTGGATCATTGTCAGTATCAGCATATTGATAGACTTGTTAGCCATAAGAGTGATTGACAGGTTGACTATTGATCAGCTCATGTCAAGATGAAGTTTTGCTTAATCACTTCCAGCACATGTTTTTCGACATGTCTGCATGCTTCTTATGACGGGGCTGTTTTGTGGTCATGTTTTTCTTTGTTTTTTTTTAAATCTGATGTTGGGTTTGGTGGGAGTGCAGCCCATTATCTCACAGTTGTAGTGTTTGGGATATGACATTCCAAAAGGTCATTGTATGTTTTATGGCCAGTAGGGTGGCGTAGTCGTGAGGCGCCGTCCTATAATCAGCCCTGTGACCTGCCCTGCGTAAGTGCCTCATGTAAGACAGTGAATCCCTCCCAACTACACAGGCATGGCTTTATGTGTGACCCTACACTATGACCTCTGACTTCCCTGTGGAGGGGGACAAGAACAAATTTCACAAGACATAATAATAAAAAGAAAATCAGCAGAAAGGGAAGAGGTCATTTTCAAGAGCGACTGCAAGCACCGTTCTTGTTTCCCTCACGTTTAAATCAGGTCAAACCAAAGTTTCACTCAAAACCTTTCCTCAGGGCACAAGTGAAGTGAGGACTCTGAAGTGGAACCCTACATGTCAGCTACTTCTGCCAGCGTAGCATTATTTGCACTGTTGCTCTGTTGTTATGTGTCATGCCAGAAAAAAGAAAAAGAAAAAAAAACTACAGAAGACCTGATGTTTAGTTCAGATCCAAACAAGGGATGTGAAAACTCATTTCACTCCAGAAAAGTTGTTGTTCTTGACTTCAACTCTGACTTTGTGGAGCTACTTTGATGTGGAGAGAGTTGATAATGAGAAGACTGATTGGAGAGCCCACATTTAGAATCACAGGTCAGGCTGACATTGCTCGATGTGATTCATTCTGTTGAGCAAAGTGCAACACTAGCAGCCAGTGTTTGCATTACAAGATTCACCCACCAATTACTGACATAGTCTTTTAGCTTGGGATGAACAGAATCGACTATATGATACAGGAGAGTGAATCTATTTTGCTTTGAGGTTTCTGTAAAGTGGAGCATGTTTGGAAGAAGCTTGCTATTGCAGGCTACAGTATAGATTTAGCAACAGCCAGCACAAGAGCTATGGTTAGTAAAGGACTGATTGAATTATGTAAATACTGTTTTTTTTTATTTTTTATCTTGATTGGCCTATTATAAAAACACCAGCAACAACTCTGCTTTTAAATTCAGTGATGACAACACAACGATAAAGTCAACGCAATTAAAAGCTGTAATTTCATTTTCTATGGTTTTGTTTTATTATTAATGCCCCATAGTCAGACTTGTAGGAATGAAGCGAGTTAGGGGAACAGAAGTGGCTTAATGGGCTGAGCCAGAGTACTGCAGTATGCTAATGTACTTACAGTAAATCTTACACAGAAATATATAAGCTCACATTTGAATGTGAACTTTCTGTAAAACCCTACTTTTCGCCTAGCAATCTCTTTGAGACCCATAATGAAAGCACAGGCACGCTCCAATGAGTTTGTTGAATGTGTATAAGATAAGTTGATATGCTCAGCAAATCGGAGTTTGTATAGTCCTTCCACTGTGCAGAAAACAACTGAGATGGATCAGTGGCATGTTAACTATAACAATGCTTGCTGAAATAGTATCAGTTGTTTAAATTATCATATCTCCAGAGCTCCGGGTCATATCTGCAGAAGCATGCTGTTACACTGTAGCATCACATTTCACAGGTCAAAAAAGCTTGTATTTTCTTTTGTTTAGTTTAAGTTTCAGCATGTGATAGGCAAGGTAACACATCCCTCGCAAGGCACAAAAATTCCCCAAATTCTGAGATAAATATCCTAGGGACTCCACACCCTGTTAAAATCCTTGAAAGTTTGTGGGTTTGAGAAAAACAAACTACAACCTTAAAAGCTTTTGAAAATAAATGGATGACCGTGAAAGTCCTTGATTTTTTATTAAAGGCACTCACAGCTCTCAATATGCCTCAGCTTTCTGGACCTCTCTCCATCCTAGGATCATCATTTCACATCCCGAGGAAACGCTGTGATGGATATTTGATGTAGCAGCAGTTTTAAAATGAATGATTTCACCTACATTTGAAGCTAAGGAATAAAAAAATATGAGACCTCTTGTGTCTAATTTTGACCAGTGCTATCCTGCCCCAAAGCATGGTGACTTCGAGTCCTTGAGTTCTGCCAGACAAGACCCTGAGAGTCATTGAAAAGTACAAAAAGGTTTTGTCCAGGTGAACAACACAATTCAAAAAAGAATAGTCTGCATTGAGAAAGTAGATTGAGAAACCTTTTTTTCATATTGTATCATGTTGCATCAAAGTTATTAAAAAGGCAAAATTGAAATATCACATTGAGTTAAGTGTTGACATGCTTTACTATGGCTTTTGGAAACTTTGATCAGGTTTATATATATATAGAAAGGAGTTGCGAGACAGGACTGTATTGAGGTACAAATCTGGGGAAGGCTGCAGAAAATCAGCTGCATTGAAGGTTCTCAAGGGCAAACTGGCGTCCATAATTCTTAAATTGGTGTAGTTTGGACCAGTATTCTTTGTCAAAAGAGTTGACTGACAATCCAATAGCCACTCTGCCTGACCTTCAGAAATTCTACATGACTCTGGAAGATCACCGCAGCACTTCAGCGATCTGGACCTTAAGGCAGGGAGGCCAGTCTGAAACCTAAGTAAAAGAAGACTGAGACACAATACAAGATTCTGATGAAGCAATTATAGTACTACTTCAATTTGAAGCATTACATCTGACGGAAACTGGACACCACTGTAATTCCATCACAGTGTTGATGCATGCTGGTAGCAGGTGTTATGATTCAATAAAACATTTCAATCCCAAAAGCAGAACACAGACAGAGAAGTTTGCACAGAAAAACTGTTATAGAATTTCCATTTAAGGTTGTTTGGTGAATGGGCTGGAGAGCAGGTAGCTCTGAGATTACTTTTGTTAGCAGATGTTGGGTTGACTGTGTGCAGGTTTTGGACTAGAACTAGTACACATGACAGAGATCTGAGCAAGGCAGTAAGAAAGGAAAGCAGGCAGAGGTTAAGCAGAAGCACAGGCCAGTATAAGTTCAAGTCAGTTCAAGAGACAACACAAAATGATTTTGGCAAGGACACGTGAGTCAGTCAAAGTATTGCACCACCTACAGTCGGGTCCAAAAGTCTGATATCTTATTTCCTGTTACGGAAAAAAGCTGAACAGGACAAAGTACAGTATATCCCTCATGAAACCCCGGTCTGGGCTCTCAGGATCTCAGACTGGGCAGGAGGTTTACCTTTCAATAGGACAACGGCCCTAAGCACACGGCCAAGACTACCCAGGGGTGGCTTAGGGACTTTTTTGAGTCTTTGAGTTGCCCAGTCAGTACCCTGATTTTAACCCAATCCAACATCTATGGAAAGACCGGGAAATTACTGTCCACCAATGGTCACCATCCATCCTGACAGAGCTTCAGAGGATCTGGCAGAAAAACCCCAAATCCAGGTGTTTAAAACTTGTCATGTCAGAAGACTTGAGACTGTAATCGCTGCCAAAGGTGCTTCAACTAAGTACTGAATAAAGGTTCTGAATATTTATAACAATATTATATGTCTGTTTTTCCTATTTAATAATTAAAAAAATGAAATACAACCATATTTTTATTTTGTCATTATGGGGAACTGACAGTAGATTAATGAGGCAAAACATGAACTTGAACGATCTTAGCATGAGGCTACAACCTTATAAAATGTAAAGAGTGAAAGGCGTCCTGACACCCTCTGAATTCACTGTATTTAGAACGTCAGGACTTGCATTACAACATGGCCAGAGGCACAAGAAACAAGCTACTAAACAGCTTGCTTATTTTATGTCCTTCAACCAAATGCCCAGAAAATGGTGGATTTTCCATTGCCTTCCATTTTACCACCAATAATAAATAATTTATCAATGCATTGGCTCGTTATCTCAAAAAAATCATTACAGTGATGAATTACTTACCATGTGGCTTCAAGTGTGCAGGTGTAGCCTAGAGCTTTGACCTTGCAAGACATGGCTGACGCTGTGCTGATGGCAAACATTAGTTTAAAATAAAAAAAATTTGGAGAGTATGCAAATGATTTGTGTAATAATACACTGTAAATATTAGGATTTAACAATATTGTTTTGGTTCCTGCAAAAACGGTAACAAGATTATGCCCGCTACATTTTGTAGGGTATTCTTCAAGGAATTAGGATAATTAGAATTTTCCCTAAACATTAACTGTTGATATTTTATATTACTTGATATTTGTTTTGCATGGCTGAAATGCAGGGCCAGTGTTACATGTTTAAATTTAAAAAAAAAAAAAAAAAAGTTATTTTTTCTGTCCGCCAGCCTATACATCTTAGTGGTTTCACACAACTTTGAGCTGTATGATTCTCTGTCATGTCCCTTCAGTTATTCACGACTCCAAAGCAAGGGGCTCTCACTCAAACACATCATAGAGAGAGAGAGAGACAATATTTCTAAAAGAGAGCTGGTGACAGGCCCTGTTTGAGTTTGGTTTCTTTCGAGATATCAAATTTAATTTTGAATGGCAGGATGTCAGGGATAACCCTGCTTGTGTAGTGTATGATGAAATACAAACTGATAGAAAAAACAGAAAAGGCTTTTAAAGCACTGCAGGTCAGCTGGTGCGTTGGTTCCTGAAACAATATAGGTCCATTTCCAACATTAAATATACCTAGGATAGAACTGTATACTATACACACATACACACCAAATGTCACCAGAAGTTGTTATCTCCCAGAAAATTCATACTATTTAAGAGAAGACATGAGGGAATAGCACAAGCAACCTATTATTAATGTAAAATAATAAAACTGCACAACCCCTTCCCTATAAATGTGTGAATCATCTACATCAGAAGGGCTTAACAGGCCTATTTTATTGTGGCACGTTCCTCTAGCATCTATTCTTTTGAAAGGGTAAATGAAGTTCAAAAGCACACGCTCGCTGAATGGCTGATTTGTCCTGGATATAAAGGATAGTGGAGAAATCTACAATGGCTCCCTGCACGGCAATCACGAATTGGCCTGAATGCGCAGGAAGCCATGCCACCATGAGTCTGGTCCAAGCAACTCTATTCAAATGACTACATCCATGTCTCCCTGTAGAAATGGCTCAAATGAGCCTGTTAGTCTTTGAACGAGTCGGAGAGGAAAACAGGACATGTCAACCAGGGAGAGATCAACAGCGAAACAAGAGGAGCATTCTTTTCCGCCTCGGGGAGTTGTACTAGCTAGTATCCTCTGCTCTCCCCTGCACTGATTTGACAGTCAGTGCTGATCCCCCAAAATACTGTTACATTTAATGAATGAAAGGCAACTTCACATAGTTTTATGTCAAATTTGTCTCGAGGAGTGGAACTTTTTGACAACTTTGTTTCCTCTTCTCTTTGCTAAATCTGTTTCAAGCTTCTTCTTTTTCTCTCTCTCTCTTTTTTTACCCTTAGTGATAAAACACAACACAAAGAAGTGTTTGTTGCATGACAATATGTTATTAATAGAAGCACAATCACATAGTAGGTGTCATTGAAACAAACAAAGTCAAAATCTTAACAGTTCATTTTTTTTTCCATCTGTGTTTTCTGAAAATATACCACTGTATGCATGATAAAACACACCACAAACTGAAAATAATTGCCGTTTCAGATTCCTAGCAAGAATGTGAATCTGGTCCAAAGCCAGTTCCTTGGCAAATGTGTTGAAAAGAAGATAGTTTGCTGGCTCCCTACTGCTCCTCTCCTGGCAGCAACACTGTGTTTAACTATCAGCTTGACTGCTTTAAGCTCACTTGAATCAAGGTCTCTTAGTTTTGTTGTCACCCGGTCAACAACCAAATCTTATACCCCATGAAACTCGTTTCCTCTAGTGTGTTCTGTTCCCCCACAGCATGAATTAAAAAAATAAATAAAATAAAAATCTAATTGTGAAGCGTCGCCTTGCATTGTTTGCGGAGGAAATCTGTGTTTAACACTCGAGATTAGAATTGGATGCAGTGCCACTTTGTGCAGTGGAGGTGAGTGTGGTGGTGTGAAGAAAGAGACGCCTCTTCCTCCCCAAGGGATCAACAACATTCACAGTTACCGTGGTGACCGATGAGAGACTGCTCTCCCCTTGCCACATAAACCTTATTTACTATTGCAGCTGTTCAATTTTGCAACACCTACCCCACCTTTTCTCTTATTTGGTGTTCATGCCTGAAGAAGTGCACCTCGTGCCTTGTCTCTACCCCTAAGATATATGCATCTGAATAGGCGGCTGCAGTAAGTCCACACATTGTTAGAAAACAACCTCTAGGTTGTGGAAAATTCAAATTAAGCCTTTTAAAGCAATAATTAGAATTCAGTAGGTCAGCCCTCTTTATTAGAGCATTGTTTTGGAACTTGCCATTTAATGGATTTCATTGTTTGCTTTCTTTTGGTCCTCACAGGCTATTACTGCGCAAGGGCTTTGCGTCACCGTCTGTTCATTTTCTTGGAGAATCATGTCTATCAGAGAACAGGGCTTGACACAGGCAGACGCTCACGCACACACATAACAAGACAAACTGCTGCCCACACACGCACATACAGAAGAATAAGGACACAGAACCACATACAATTGTACAGCAAGTACAAATTCTTTTTTGTTGCAAACACAAACAGACATACCAGCCGACAGACCATTCGTATGCCCACACACACACACACACACAAGCAAACAAAGCACTCCTTCCCCTCCATCCTGCCACAGTCGCACTCTCTACGGAGAAGGGCTAGTGACGCTAAACTAATAAAGTCAGCATGGTGGCCACTGCAGGGGCTGGTGCACTGTTGTTAGTAGCCCCCTTCATCCCCAACCACACTTGCTTTTTTTTTCTCAAGCACATCATGGCAGGATTATATGACACACTTGTGCCATCCCCATGTGCAGCCAGTATTCTCATAGCTTGTGGTTCACCATCAGTGCTGTGACCTTAGAGACCCACTAAACTGGGTAAATGGTGTGTTAATGAATCACATGTTAATAGAGCAAATGAATGAAAAACAAGAGCGGCGCATTAAGTCATGCCATCGTTTTTACAGATGCACGCACAGCATGCAATCGCTTAGGGGAAAGTTAGAAGAAGGCAGTTTGAAATGCCAAGGCACTAATGCAATCAAATTATGCAACTTGGCGCTGTTTCTGAGATAAGTCCCACTTTTACGTGGGGCATGGAGGATCATTTCAGCGGGGGGGGGGGGGGCATAATGACAACAAGGCTGCCATTGTTAAATAATTTCATAGCTGTGAATAAATTCTGAGTGTTAATGTGGAGTTTAGCCTTAGGGCCAGAAAGAGCAGCCCACCTTACGGGCTCCAATATTTGTGTCACCCCAGAAACAGGAGGAACCCTTTAGGCACAGGACACTCTCAAGGTCTGGGTCAGAATAGGAAGTGTTATGTTAAGCAGAGTCAATGTAAGTAAGTAAGTAAGTACTTTATTTGTATAGCACCCTTCTCAGTACGAATACACAGAGTGCTTCACATCATAGATAAAACCATCATACACTACATCACAATACGCAATAAAATAAAGAAAGTACTGTGCATATTACATAGTAATAGTACAGATAACAACATATGAGAACATCAAGTGGCACTTGATCGACCCGAGGGGGTCAATGCTGAAATGCAAATGTTATTAATTATTATTAATTGTTATTATTTCTTGATGACCTGGCTCATCATTGAGTTCAATGAAAAAGATGTGCTCAAAGGAGCTACATGAAAAAAAAATGCATAAAAAATAAAATAAAATTATCTGTCTTCTTCTCCAATTTATTTGTGCAAAATCTGTCTAATCAAAGTCATCATCTGCATTAATGATTTTGTTTGAGACAAATTTAACTCCTAAACCTGGCTTTTTGCATGTCAGCTTGTCAGAGCTTGATATCTATTAACATGAGCTGCTAAAAAGTTTGGGAAACATCAGGCTCATCAGTAAGCAGAGAAATTAAATTGAAGTAGAGCTTAAAGTTCTTCAACAAGTAGCGAGTGAGAGAAGAGGAGGCCAGAAATAGAAACGTATTTACATGCGGTGTCATGTGCTGCTTAATAAAAATATGAGCATGAAATGAAAGCCATCATGTTTAGAAAACTGTAGAAAGAAAAGAAATGTTTCATAGGGAGACCTGAGCGTACTCATATATAGACAGCTTCCTCCTTCACTGTGAGCTGATTTTTTTTATATACCCTGTGAGGAAACAATATTGTGAATGCTTTACATACAGGACACAAAAAATAACCGTTCCTTATTTTCTAACCAGTTTCTTTCCTTGTGGGAAAACAGTAGAACATTGTAGGAGTAAATCATGACTTATAAATACAATATATATCAAAACTTGTATGAATCTGGAGGAAAGTGTTTGCTCTTCGAAGACCTGCTCATCTCAGAATCACCCTAAATTGACCACATTACTTAAACCCACAGCAACTTATACTTCCACTGGTGTTCGGTGTTTATTTTGTTTGTCTGCGGCCAGCATTACAACGTGTTAGTAGAAATCCACAAATAAAGAATCGATATTTATGGAAGCATGTTTTCCATTGTTGCAATACTGATTCAATTTGAAGTTTCACTTCCTCTCCCTATGACAGGAAATCACTTTACTATGGCATTATGAAACCATCACCCCCTGCCCACAATGTCTATTAAGACACAGATGTGCATTGTTAGACAAGCAAACGTGCAGCTTAATGTCACAGGAACAGCTCTGCTTGTGGCTGACGCGGTTGTTGATGTTGCATGTTTGAGTGTAATACACAGAAATAGCCTACATCTTTATCACAAATTCAATATCATGTTAGATTACTTGAGTGTAAGGAATTTATCTCTCTCTGTAATCTGTAAGTGTTGGTCTGTAAGCTTTTCATCACATTTTGCATTAGAGACAAGCACTGAAAACAAACAAACAAAAAAAGTTTTTCTAAGCTGCTTCACCAGAATATATCTGTCACGTCAAATACGACGACACAGACTCCCAAAAGGGCAACTCATCATCAGTTTCAGACCAGGGTTTTGCAAATTCATACACTGTGCACATATTCATGTATGTCCAGTAAAGTAGGAGGCACTGCTGGTTTGGTGTTTTTTTGCTGTTCTATATCCACATGCATTTTAAAGCAACATTGCGGAGTTTCAGCTCAGTGCTTCCACCATCTGGGTGAGAAGCGCTATCGTCGGGGGGGGACGCAACTTAACGAAAACGAAAATTATCAGCCAGCGCATCCACCGTTTATTCCCATTAATAAACGACAGT
The DNA here is from genome assembly GCF_905171665.1 of Trachurus trachurus. Classification (NCBI taxonomy): domain Eukaryota; kingdom Metazoa; phylum Chordata; class Actinopteri; order Carangiformes; family Carangidae; genus Trachurus; species Trachurus trachurus. The sequence goes on along the minus strand of NC_139894.1, from coordinate 17,455,986 downwards.
AGCCTATTTCCCACGTTTGCAAGGAGACTGTGTGGCGGGTGGTCGGCGGCGGCGGCGACGACCGGAGGGGAACCGTAAGTTTCGCTTTTACCCACCACGTCTCTCCCTCGACGCAGAGAGGAGGGGGGAGGAGGGGGGGCGGTGTTTCGTACCCGTGCAGGGAAGTTACATAGTGCAGTTTCAGCCGACGCGACCCGGGTCAGGCTGCAGCGGCAGCACCATTCATCCTATTAACCATTTTTCTACCATTGCAATGAGTCTGGAAACATTATTTTTAGGCCGAAAAACTCCGCAATGTTACTTTAACTATAGTATCGTCAGTATAGAACACACCATTGTCACAAATGACATACAAATCACAAAAGTCTCTGTTGTGCAACCCCAGTGCAGTGTCTATGTACTTCAATACCCATGATCCTCAAGCGGTGATATAAGGGAAAGAGGAGGGAATAAATTAGCAGTATTTTGTGTTTCACGTATTGATTTCACCACCACGACACATTCAATTATATTAAATTCCCTGCTCACTATACAATACCCTATGAATACATAATTATCATCTCTTGAGGACGTTAACAACTAGAGATGAGCTTGCCACATCAGACACAATGCACATGAACACGTTATCATTCATTAATAATTTCTACATTAACAACAGAGTCAGGTACTCAGGATTCAGGCCCCTCCCCTACTTCCACCCCCTGCCTCATCCCTCACCCCCTCCCACACACACACACGCACACCCCTGGCCATCTTGGCTGGAAAACCTCCATCTTCAAGCCTTCATCTCAAACTCAGCTACAGACCTGTAAAGTTTTGTTGCTCTATCTTCCACGGTTGCAATGCTATTGCAGTGACAAAATCTGTCCAGATGTATAAACAGTGAAACACTAATGCCACCTCTGGGGTAGTTTTCACCACAGTAGGTATCTCTAGGACCACATTTTTCCATGACATACACACCCACAAACACACACAGTCAAGATGAAAACAAAACCAACCACGTTAAATTGTCTAGTAAAAAAAATTGACCACATTCTTTTTTCCTATTCTTTTTTTTCTACATGTGTCAAATATTCTGGTTGTACTGTAACCTCAAACAAGTGTTTTCATGAAATAAGGTATTCCCACATAAGAAGTGGAAAAAAGGAAACTGAGGCAAAATCACACCCATGCTCACTTCCTCTGATAAATTGTGTATCAGGCCTTGTGGTTCGACATACACTGCAGATGAAGATGTTTTGCACCAAAAAGACTATTGGCACAGTTACTGTAGCATCTTTTGCTTATGTTATTTGTTTGCGTGCAGATGGCAGTGGCTGACACTGTTAGTAGTTGTGTGCATGCAAACCCTTGCACTTCATAGTAACTGCATCTTTAAGATTATTCTATCTGCTACCCTACAGGGTGATCTCATTCATTCTGCAGATATAGTACATATGAAACTATCATTGGTTCACCGCAGTTCCAGGATGGAAGGACACACTTTTGGCATTTAATGCTTATTTTGCTCATGATATGACAACACCATATGGACATGTTAACAAGTTTTAAAAACTAAACCATAGACTGATATCTCACAAGGTGAGAAATAAAAGAAAAAACATGGACATAACACAGAGGTTTTGCAGTATTTGTCTGGGAATTCATGACCTCAGTGATCTTTTTCTCCAATTGTGGAAAAAATGTGTAAATCGAATTTGTTGCATGTTACTGATATATAACCTGTAGATTAAAGTTCACTCTACTTTTACTCAATAATGACTTTAGGTGTTAGCATTGCTTCTGAAACTGCATACATATATAAAGAAAATGGCTTATTTTCTCAACATAATACACCAAACTACACTGCAATTCTGCAGATTTAAATCAGGGAAGACACATTGTTGCAGTCATCTTGGTAGGGAACTGAGAAAATAAGAGGATACCGTCCATTTTGTTCTCAATGAGGCATGATGTCGCCAAGCAATCATTCAATTCAGACCGATGATGAGTATTAGCACTTGCTCAATCACTGGGATAAAGGCGTGGGGTCACCTTTAATGTTGTGCAACAAAAGCCCATCCTTAAAGGTGTGGTGAGCTATTGAAGTCAGTTCAGCACTATAGTCCCACCACTGCAATGAGAAATCCTTTTTATGTCAGGTAGCTTGGCCTGATTGAATTCCTTTGCGTATCAGTGAATGGATCAAGTAAGAAAGGGGAGCAGATTTGTGCTTGTGATAAACTGTAACCCCCTCTGAGCCAAGGATTTACAGCAAGCCATGTTGATGAAATCCACTCACACTGCAGTGTGTATACTATAGCGGCTGCGGAGGTATTTTTAACTGCTATGCATAATCAAGATGCATAAACTAATAACACACACATTACCAGCTCAGGTGTTACGAATAATTAATGTTTTCTATTGTGCCACCACTCAAGTCTTGTTAAGCAAATGAGTCACGGTAACCACTTGAGGTGCTTATTATGCTTATTCTGAACATTGTTATTTCATGTAATTTCATAAAGAGTCAAGTTTAGGTAAATACACAGTACACACAATTACGCCAAGATTTAATGACTCTATTATAGCAGGGAGGCAACAGGACAATGATTTCTAAACAAAAGACATGTTCAGCCTCAGCTTTAAACTAGAACCTATACTCAATGGCCAATTCACTGAGAGAGAGAGAGAGAGAGAGAGAGAGAGAGAGAGAGAGAGAGAGAGAGAGAGAGAGAGAGAGAGAGAGAGAGAGAGAGAGAGAGAGATAGATAGATAGATAGATAGATAGATAGATAGATAGATAGATAGATAGATAGATAGATAGATAGATAGATAGATAGATAGATAGATAGATAGATAGATAGATAGATAGATAGATAGATAGATAGATAGATAGATAGATATAGGCAAAGGCTCAGTGACATTATCTTTCTTTGAAAATATTATCACACATTAGCACTTTAGTGTCTGATAACCACCTTGTGTGCACAAGTTTCCCCATTTGCCTGAATTGGCTTTTTAATAGTGCTGGGGATGTTTCTGGGGATGTTTTGGGCCATTTGCTTTGTGAGTATGTCATAGGGACACAGCCTGCAGTGAGCTGTGGCTATCAAGATGAGACTGCAGAAAAGTAATAGCAGCCACAATAGCTGAAACCAATAAGAATAGAAAGTACAGCGAGAGAAGGCTGTTTAAAACAGGTTGTGAACATGAGCATTGGTTTTCAATCTGAAGGAGACAATTAAGGGCTGGAAAGCAATGCGGCACTGGCCTGCAGCCTATGGGGCCACTTCTCCCTTAAACAGGTAGGACCATGTTTCAGTTGCTGTACCAATACTTTTGATTAATAAATATAAAATGTGACAAGCAGTTTTATATGCAGTAATGTCTCTCCTTTTCAGTTGTTCAGATTCTGCAGCCCAGTGTTGCTTCTGGCTGCTTCACTCACACAGCAAATCACAATAATGACAACCTGTCCTGTACACAGCCTAACTACAAGAGTTTCATCGTTCGGGTCTGCAGAATCATTGCACACAGAGAGATGTGGGTTTGTATTGCATTGTTATTGTATTGTGTTATTTATATTAAAGATGAAATTGAGTTCTTATTTGCTATTCAAGGGAAAACCCACAGAATATACACCACAGTGGTCTGGAAGGATGCTGTGTTATTCCTCACCTGTTTTGAATGTTATTGGTCCAAGTAGCATCCACCACTAGACAGTAAATTCAAGGGGTGATGATAGTTTCAATCACTTGCAGTTCCCCACTTGTCTTCCCAGGGTTTGGAAAACATTTGATCTGCACTCTAATAAACACAAACCATCCAGCGATTCAGAATGTATTTTAGAATATTGTCAGGGCTCACCGTGAGAGCCAGTTTGACAGTTATTTTCACTAAGTCGTTTTTCCCCGCTGCTGCATCATCCACCAATGATTCTTGTGTTCCCTTACCTTCCAAATCCCACTTAAACCTCCCGGGAATAATATTTTGTGCCACATTTAGCTAGCTAGGAGCACTAGATTATACCACAGAGTTCACAATATAATACATTGAAAAAGTGTCGAGAGCACTGACTCGCCAGGATGAAAAATACAGCGAAAAATAGTATGTACATAAACTGTGTCAGAAAATGCCCATAGTATATCTATGGTATAGATGATGAGAGACATTTTGTTCTGAAACAAATTGGTTGCCATAGACACATCCGTAAAAAACCTCTAACCTTTATTGGGACCATTTATACCTTCATTGCCCCTGCTGATGGTATCTAGCAGTAACTGTCCTGGATTTACAATGGTCGTCCTGCACTCTGTTTCCGTCCTTCACTCCCTCCCACCCTCCCTTCCTCCCTCCCTCCCTCCCAGGAAAAAAGAAAAGAAAAAGGAAATAGATTCATAAGAATTTTATTTCAACAAATCAACCTAATGACTTGTTTTCCTTTTATCGTAACAGAAATTTTTTAACTAACTCTTATTGACAGGCTGAAAAGTGCCTGATGAAATAGACAGCGATGAATTAATTCCTGTCAAATGTTAATGTGGGAGAAACTATAATAAGATCACATTTTTAATTAACCTGTAGTAAATATTTTTTCCCCAACTGTGTACTTTAAAAGAGGACCTCCTCGAAATCCAAATATGTGGAAAAAAAAAAAAAAAAAAAAAAATGTACCAAACATTTTGAAAATATCAACTGCCCATATACTCACAAAGCCAAAAAAAAAAGAACTCATAATAAAAATAACTCCTGCACATCCGACCATCAGCTCAAACTTCATAAAACAAATGAAACAATCTTGACTATTCAGAAAGTCTTGACACAGCCGCAGCGGTCTTTATTGAACCCTTTAGTTAATTTGCATTGCTGAAAATGTCATCCCGTATGTACCGCAAAGCGCTATTATGTGTAATCACTGTTGAGGTAATTGTGGAACACACAGGCAAACACCAATGACCTACACTATGTTCTTGGTGGCATTTAGAAGCATCTTACACAAAAAGGATTAAATTGCTTTGAAATGTTATGGGGATGCCATTTTACTGTGTTCCTTTTAGTCTACCACATTAATCATATTTATGTTGTCTGAGATGCATTGTCATTCAGAAAGCCACAAATAACTCTCTTTACCCTCGGCCAGCTGATCTCTGTGTTCCAACACCGCTTGTTTATTTATGACCAACATGAGAGCAATACACAAGAAAGCCCTGTCACTTTTACCCATTGTTTAATCATATTTTTTATGATTTAACTTCTGAGCATCCACAGGAATAGCCTGCATTTGAATATGTTTTGTTGAGGGCTCTGTGTTGTTTTGTTTTATTCTTGTTAGACAGAAATGGAAACAAGAAATTAACAAAGAAACAGTGTTGTGGTATAAAGAGAAATAAAAAAGATCAGTGAATCACATTCCTGTCCATGTTTAGTCAATGACTAGATAAACTGCTTTATACATGTTAGTGATAGCGTAGGGCAGCAATGCAGACATCCCTGGTCACACGTTGGGCATGGCTGTCATCATGTTGACATCTTTCATTGTCTCGTAAGTCAGATTCTGCATTTTTTAAGAAGAACTAATTAAAAAATGATAATCCAACAACAAAAAAGTGTTCACCCCAGAGTTACTTCTGTAATCTGTTAAAACTCATTTTGATACAAAATGGCAGGAGGGAGAGGGAGATAACTGCAAAAAAAAACAACAACAGATGCGTCACAGTAAGCCGATCATTGCCTTCCGCCAATGATTCAGTTCATAAATTATACTCAAACACAGATACATGAGATTCGAATAAAATGTGCATGTCATAACATTCATGTGTAAAATATTGAGTGCATTTATGTATGGTATACAGCTACGAATGTCTAACAAGTAGACAATGCAGTTGTTTTATAATTTAGCATGTTCTCATTGATGTGCTTAAAGAAATCGTCTGCCTGGTTCATGGTGGAATCACTAGGCCTTCCTTTGTGGCGGCGATGCAAAACAATGCTCGAGAAAGTAAAGTTGAGAAAACATGCTACGTCCCTGGTGGTGGCTCAGTCCTCTTTCACACCATCACCGCAGGCTTCATGAGCACTGAAACATCTGCATTGCCAGAAAACTGCTCAAAAGAGCTGCAGATTGTCTCAGGGCAATACCAGAAAGCATAATCAGAAGCTGATGCTTTGTTCGTACCCACAGTGTTGCTGTGCAGTGTGGGGCCTTGCCTCTGAGCTCATATGAAGCCATGTCACATCACAGTAGGCTTTGGGATCCTCCAGGCTCTAATTGGGACAAGCGGAAATGATTTTTTTTTTTTTGTTCCAGCTATGACCTGTCTAGAATTTGCAGCCCGGGCAAAGTGACAACACTTCTCATTACATGTAAAGAAAGATTTCATCTTTTTGTAATCACAGAGAGGCTTCCCCACGATGAACCCATTTCCTTTCAAATTCAACAATCTATTATTTAATTGCTATCATTTATTCTGACAGAATAACTATGCAGAACATGCAATCTTTTTTTTCTCTTCCCCAATTCACTTTTGATGATTTGCCACTATGAATTCTGTCTTATCAGAAAATATGAGACACAGAATAGGTGATGAATATGACTATTGTAAACTAGAGCCAAATGTTATCTGTTTTAACTTTTTTTTTTTTTTACCGTGCTCTATCAAGGATAACTGTAAAAATCAACAGATACTTGCATTTTTGCCAGTGTCCTTAACAGTATGAAACTTCCATTATACTTATTTTATACAATACCGCTGGCAAAAAATGAGTCATTACATTGTAATTTCATGCTGCCAAGATGTCGCGCACCCTTCTGGAGTACATAGCCTTCTGTCTGCTTTATTCAGCAGGGTAAAAGCAACAGAGTAAGAAAACCCGACAGAGAAGCATTAAATTTATATCACCTTTCCATATTCTGGTGGATTTTGTTGTGATCCTTCTCTTTTCGCATTACATCTGTCCCGTGTAGAGGTTTAACCAAGTGATATTATTTATGAAATGCAACCACACACCCTTTCCTGCAGCTGTGCGGGACTCCCTGTCATCAAATTAACAGGAGCATGAGACAGTGAACTAAAAAATGCTTGCTGCCAGGGACTATCACAGTCACTGGCTGCAAAAGCACCCGGCTCTGTCATGCAGATAATCATCCCTCTGCTGCAGGGAATCACAGGCCTACATGGTGGTGGGTGTCAGGACACCAGCGGGCGATTGGACTCCCCTCAATGTCCTCCCCCTCCACCAAACCTGTCAGAGACCCTATACGATCCTGGTCCTCCAGTGTGACAAGGGTGACCCGGAGCCTGTGATGCCCCCCACTACCACCACCACCACCCCTTTGCATCGGTGCCACTCGCAGGCCCTAATCTGAAAGCAGCATCGCGATGCCAGGGTTCGGCGCCACTGGAGGCCACACAGCGAGGACAGGTCATTACTGCCGCACCCTTCAAAGAGAGTTCCTCGCAGTGGTGCTGCCTTTTCCCCACTCCATCACACTTGGCACTGGGTGCTTCTTGTGCCTGCTGAGCATTTTTACTGACACTTTACTCCCCTACGGGGGGGCAAGGGCCTAGGTAGGGCCAGACTTCTGCTCCCCAGAAACCCAGCCCTCCTACTTTTAATAAATGTGTATTCACAGCAGCAGACACACTAATTACTGTATTCAAGAACAATCCGTTATACAGTGGGAGGTCCAAGGTACTGCCATTTAGGAGGGGGAAAAAAGGGGGGGAAAAACAAGAGTGTTGTTTCTTCATTGCCTTGGTGATGCCATCCTTGGATTGCACTGCTTTACATTCCCCATTTGTACCTAATAATATATTTCAAAGAGCATGACAGCAAATGTGGAATATTTTCTAATTCCCTCAGCCCCCACCACCACCGCCCTTCCTCCACGTCCCCCCGCTCTCTTCTTCTTTGCGTTTTAAGAGACATGAAGTCGGCTGGGTTTGTCAGTAATGGTTGATAACTAATTCATTGGTCCTCTCTCTTTTCCAGAACCCAGTGGTTTTCATCTTATTTCCCACTTTCGAAGTTTCACTTTTAATCTTTTACTTAGTCGGTCAGTCTGGATGGTGAAGTCCCATGCTGGGTGTTTTTTTTTTAAATATATCTTGCCAACAATAAAACTGTCTTTATGAACTTACTGCATCCTTTAACTTATCATTCTCCAGCGCCAGGATGCAAATTCTCAGAAGCTGGAGTTTAAAATGTGTGTGTTTGTGTGTTTAGATTAGTATCTAATTAGTATGTAATCTTCAATAATACGAACATGAGAAAGGCGAGTCACTTCCACGTTTCTGAGCAGAGCAACGTGGTGCATAATTTTTCATATCAGAGAACAATATCAGTCATGACTGGAGGCTAACTGACTGGAGAGCCACCCCAGGCCAGTGTTTTTGAGACTGCAGGCAGTATCTATCATAATCAAAGGCTTTTTTATGCAAATGTGTGCTGACTGACTCTTTTAGAAGTAGAAAGGCTTTTGTATTTCCTATTGAGAATCACTCTCATTAGGAAATGAAAATTCCTCCTTTAAATGAGCTGCAAAAAGCAACTTACAACTGCCTCGCTATGTACATCTTCATTGTGCCACATTTGCAGATTTTAGCCTACGTGACGAGGAGGAGACTTGATTTGATCACTTTGAAACGGTGAAAACAGGTACGTGTGCAGTTTCACAGCACATCACATCAATGTGAATTGATCTTCTGACATCTGATGTTTTGCCAGTGAACACCATGGTCACCACCACCAAGGATGAAATGGGAGAAATTAACACCGGGGTTCAGCTTTGACAGGAGGTTGTCAGCTGTGGCTCAGACACAATGTTCCTGCTCATGTCACATCATTGTATATGTTGAAAGCATCTGCTGTATAACTGTCGCTTCTTTGCAGCATTCAAAAGCACAGATTCTTCAAGGCCAGGTTTCATTCTGTTGCTGCATCCTTTTGTCAAATGTGAACACACAAGAGAGCCTCTGCAGAATTTTTTTTTTTTTTTTTTTTTTTTACAGCTTCCGCAAAAATGACCATTATGAGAGTAAGGATAGGAATTAGTAAGTTAAAGACACATACATTTACAAATCTGTGCAAGGGTGTGAAATGCATTATGCAATAAACTATTGCCCTCTGTTGGGCAACGGCGCTATCTGCATTGGCTCTGGCATGCAGTGAAGAGGTTATCAGAGGAGACAGCCTGTGAGCAGCGTCTCTCCTCCACCCTCACGTTATTTAATGTGAAAAATAAGTAAATGCACACTCTGCACAGGGTAATTCTTTTTCAATATTTATCTAAATACACACATGACTTTGATGTGCAAGCACAAGCCTGTGCTTTCTATTAGTATATTAGTATTTTCAATCTAGAGCAACAATGTTGCCAGGACTCCACACCTTCCACTTTTTTTTATTTATTTTTTTAATATAGTTTAGGTGGATAATTGGATAACACAGGTTTATCCTCAGCAAGCACTTTGTATGAGCAATCCAATTTCACATCCTCCTGAAGGGAAACCATTATTCTTAACCAGGGCTTGATACTCCAGTCACCCTTGCACAGAAATGCAGCACAAGGTTCTCCCCAAATCCTATCAGCTTCTAACCTTGTTACCAGCCAATCTGTATTATTGTGCTATAATTCCATATTTTGCCCTGTCCTCACCGTGGCACCAGCTTTTGAAAAGATAAAGCTTCTGCTGCTGTTTTGTTGACAACAATGCCTTGGTGGACTGTTTGTCTTCTATCTGTGAACATTGGCACGTTCCACTGCACTGTTCAAACCAACATCTCTGGTGGATATTTAACCCTTTCGTTTCCATAAGTTTCAGAAAAGGCCTGCATGCATAGCACTGCAGCCACATTTTTTATGAATATATATTTTGATATTCCAGTGGATTACAAGACACAATCAGTGGATTGGAGGCAGAGCTGTTCCTCCTAAATCTCCCTACAGGCTGACTGAAGGCCTTGTTTCATTCCACCGATTCATTTAATGAATCCATCAAATCTGAAGTATATAATCCACTGAAGAACTGCAAAATAGAGCATCACTTGTGTAAGTAGTTTAGAAATCACTGTACAATATGAAGTCTAACCAGGATATTTAAAAAATAATAATAAAAAAATAATTAGTAATGCAAATTTAAATGAAAATCCTGAGCAGCAGCACTACGTGAGTCTCAGATGTGCTGCCGAGGTTTGTAATTTGCAGAGAAAGTTGCCTCCAGCTATCAGCCCCATTTCTGGGCAAATGTTGTTCTGCTTGGTTGGATGATTGGTTTCAGGTTTGCCAGGTAGTAGGCCAGATAAGCCAAGGATTTCAGCTTGTAACTTGTGACACTGTACATGTGCCACAGTGAAAGTTTTGCAAATTAACTCTTCCAATGAGGACCTTTCACATCTAGTGATAAACTCCGAACCAATTCCAAATCACTGATACATTTAGAATACATTTTCACATTTGGAGAAAAAGTGATTGAATTATTTGTTTATCTTTGCGCCTATGCGAGTGCTTTGGAATCAGATCCTTCACATCTTTTTTTGTGAATCATGGTGTGGTGCCAAACCAATATGCTGCCTTTTAAAATTGGACTCATAATTGCTGTTAACGCAATCTCTTTTTTTCTCCTTTAGCGGTAATAAGAGACATAGGGTAGTTCTGGCACCTACCACACTACTTCTTTATTGCTGTTCTCCCTTGTTTACTCAAAATACACTAGGTGTTGTTCGGTATGATATCTGCTCATCTGGTGGGAGTATATGGTGAGAAAAATAAATAAATAAAAAATAAAAAAAAATTGTCTATATGCCCAGCACTCCAGGGATGTGAGATTGAAACACAGAAGACATGGTCTTAGTTGGGGATTTTCACAGATTCCCTGAGAACATATCTATATAAGCCACATTATTTGCAGCATACTGCTTTCAATATCTGCATTCATATCCAATGAAAAATTGATATTTATGAAGAATCTACAGTGTCCTGGAGTATGGGAGAGAACGAAAATACCACAGTGGAAATTGGCGACACTGTAAAACGGACAAGTTTAATTTAAAACAGTACAGTGAGGTCAGAAGGAAAAACTATTTAAATAGTTCAACATTTTGCCAAATACACTTATTTGCCTACTTTCTGAGGGAGAGATGATAAGATCAATATCAATCTCATGTCTGTGCATAAAGGACAGAGCGGGAGCTAGAATGTGGTTAGCCTTGCATAAAGAATGGAAGCAGCAGGAAGTGACTATAGCTTTGTTCTGTCCAAAGTTTAGTGGAGTTTTTGTGGAGTTCATGGACAAATAAATGAAACAAAAATACATATAATACAGGACCTAAGTGGCATTTTATCCATCAGTTTTCCAATGCTGTGCAGTGCAGGGGCACAGGTTACCATACACTGTGATGACCGTAGCCACTGTCTTCACGTCAAGCTCAGCTCCTGACAACCCCATCTGTAGGCCTACTACTTATTCGTATTCGTATTAGAAACAATGTGCTAATGAGTGCACTCATTAGTGTATTATCTCAAAAAGAGCTATTCCTTTAAATATTTTTCTATGATGGATGCAGTCCTGTTTCCTTACATCACATTCTTTGATTACAGCTGTAGTATACTCAGCGGATCCTCTGTGTAGGGGGAAGGGTGAATTGCATATGAAACTGTGCAAACTAGCAGGTGTTTTTCACACTGGTTCACAAGGTCCCCAAGGCCCTATATCCACCGTGTTTCCAGGGCTTCAGGAATCACAGCTCAGACATGCAATACAATATAGCCAGCAACATGGAATAAATACACAAAATAACAACTTACACAACTTCAGAGGACGATGTAACAAGGCCTGGCGCAGTTCAAGAAAGACTGGAGACATCTGCGTCCCTCTGAGATTTAAATGTGTGTTGTTAGGTCTTTTATTTTTAGACCCACAGCTCCCAGTGGGGTAGTAAGCGTGTAATCCTGTGTTTGTGTGTACCTGCAACTAAATAACTCACTGTCAAGTACAACCACTCTAGCTTTCACTTGTGCTTGAATAATCCACACAACTAATTTTACTTTTTAAAAAAAAAACATTTCTACCACTCCGATTGGGCAAAGGAGAGTTCCCTGGGGACTTATTACACTGTTGGCTTGTAAGCAACTGTTCAAGAAATGAAGAGATTTCAAAGAACACAGAGCCATGATTTGTTTACAAGTTCCAGTTGTCCTATATGTGTTACATAAACAAACATTAGTTTATATTAAAAGGCCATCACTTGGTACTGTATGTGCTCATCTACAGGTGGTGTACTGTAAGGAGGGAGGATGTCAATGCAATTCAATACTTGTGTTCAGGCAGTAAAACCACAAGACAAAGAATATTGAAATCATTTCAAGAGTACACCATTGAGTGGAAGGATTCTCTGAAATTCCTCCTTCAGCCAAAACTATTTTCTCCTGTTTAACCAATTCCATTCAGCACTGTGCACTAGTGCTCCTGTCAATCGCTGTCACTTTTTCCATGGCGTAGTCGCTAAGGCCGTGGCACTGTGGTCTTGAAAACTCAAATTTAGCCAGCATTGAGAAGTGAGACACTTCACTCCTTAGTGGAGGCTTTTTAGCTTGTGGTGGAAATTACATGCTACCTCTCCAGTCTTGTTCTTGACTCTCCACTGGCAGAACCAACATTTCCACGACAAGCTTCTGCTACTACTGTTTGGTACCATCACAAAAATACAGGGTAAACAATTCGGCGAGAAAATTAGAGACTTGCTGTGCAAAAGATGCCTTTAATCTGCAATTACTGCAATGCAACAACCATGTTCAACCCCTGACTAACAACTCACTCTTCATTTTTTAACCTTTACCTATAATAATCAATCATTACAGGTAAAGATAGGTGTCACTTAAGCTACATTCATTCCAAATGAAATGTAATGCTACATTTCAAATTGCATATAGAACCAGGCTAATGTCCTTGGTTAATGTTCACAGCCTCCACATGCAGTCTCTGACTCACAGTGTGCTGAGCTCACAAGGTGATATGAGATATGTAATTTTGCAATATATTTCAAAAAGCAGTTGTTGCTGTTTAATAAGTTATATTATGCTATGTTGTGCTCTGGAGTGCTTTTATCTAGATTTTGTGTATACTAGTTATGAATGTGTAAATCAGCATAAAAAAAACACATACAATTTGTTTTTGTTTTTTCCCTACTTTATTTTTATTATCACTGATAACACTGGTGATAATCTCTTTGCTTTACTGTAACACATTCTAGCACAGACACATTTGTCCATAGACAGAGACAGAGATGTGGTGTATGCCATGATAATGGTAAACATGATTTGATACATAGCTGTGAGTTGTACTTTCCGGGGGAACTGGTGTCTTCAAGAAGATGAAGTTACACTTTAAGCTTTTTTTCCCCTTCAATATAATAATAGATTAAAAAGATCTTCGTATGTAAGCCTTTTATTTGCAGAGCATTACTTCACAATAGTACCACAGGGCATGCTGCTGCTCTGAGCCTCTAACAATGCCATATCTCACAGCTGAATGAGGCATTCTCAGTCTTATAAATACTGCTTTTAATGTCCCACCTGAGACTGCTGCTCTGCCCCCCCCCCCCCCCCAGGCTGTATTTCTACACATGTTGCCGGATAAAATGATAAATTGATACATGCTGTTTATTAGGCCTGTGTTGACTCATTAATACCGCAGGCGTGTATATTCTTTTCTTTACGTACAGCTGTGTCTTCCTCACACTTGAGTGTAAAAGGGGAAACTTCCTCAATATACTATCACGCTTGTCAAAAGTACCATAATACTTTCAAAAAATTCTCATGGGTCATGTCCATTATTGATTTAGCTGCCATTCTGCTCGCAGCTCTGGTTCACTATGCTATAGGAGCTGTCAAGGCAGGACATACGTACATGCACAGGCTCCTCTCCACATATGCACATGTTCAGGTTGACAGCAAGTACTGTATAAGTCTGTCACTCTAGAAAACAATGCCATGTGGGCCATTAACATTTGTCCATTAATTTTTTTTTTTTTTTTTTTTTACAAGACTTCCATCAAGTATTCACAATGCACGTCATGGCTGGTACACTTGTATTACTCTTAAAAGAATGTTAAACAACCATATGTAAAGGTAAGACACAAATATTTATTACTAAACCCTTTTAGATTTTTAGAATGATACCTTTAAATTTAGGAATACTTCAGCAATAGAAAAGAAAATAATAAACAAAAGATTATAGAAACCCAGTAAAATAAGGAATGAATATTTATACACATTTTTTGAGATTTTTAGAGAACCCTACACACTGAAATACTAACACAGCTCAGTGCTCTGGTAATGTCTGGTCTGAGCACTGTGAGATTTGAAGCCTGAACAACACTTTGAGAAGGGGAATGCTGTGAGAAGACACCAGGCAGGCACATAGGAAAAGTTGAAGACGATGACAGATCATTCAGCGTACACGTATAAAAACTACTCTTAAGGGCCTTTCTCGACATTCCTCAAAAAATCTAAAACCCTCATCTACGCACACACAGCGTAGATAACTACCAACACAAACGTATACATACACGCACGGCTGCGTCTCACTCTGACATGCAAAATGTCTCGAGCGGTATAAAAGGCAACAGCTAGAGTACACAAAATGTCACATTTACTTCAATTTGGAATTGCTGAGTGTTGTTATTGTGGCACATTTCAGTGAAAATTTGTTTTTCACTTAATTTATATTCATTCATTATTCCTGATACTTTGCGGGAGCAGTGTGATCGTGTCAAGCCATCTACTACTGAAAATGCCTCAGCCGAACATATTTCATGCACATTCTCCTCCAATTAACATCGAGCAAAGCTGCAGTCTTTTTCATATCTGATGAAAACTCGGGGTGGTTACCAATTAGTCTGCTGTTAATTATCTCCTTCTCCTTTGATCGTGACTATGACTGCTCTGTCAGACACACTCATTTATTCATCTCCTTTGCTTGGTGAGATGGACTTTTTGGAGATTGCACAGATTGATGCACATTAAAAATGGCTTCAGAGGCAAGCTGGAGCCTTGTGAGAGTGCACACATGGCGGTTGCACTTTCTTTGTATGCCTTTACGTCTCCTTGCATTTCCAGCTTCCTGCTGTGTGAAGCCCAGACTGCTGGAGTATCATGTATACTTTTTTTTTTCTTTGGATGTTTTCGCTTTGGAAAAACATTACACTCATGCTGTCTGTTAAACTGCCACCAAACCGCTCATAATCAATACTGCCTATCATTAAGCTCTACCTACAGCCAACGGTTTCTCTGATGCTCCGCTCATGACATGAAATCTCTGCCATACACATCAAACGAGCCTCCCTGCGTGCTGAGGAAGGAAGTGAATTTTTAAGCAGGGCTCACACTGATGAACACTGTGGCACCTCCATTTGTGTCAGGAGATAATATTCTTAGTTCTTCCTCTGTGCAGTGGACAGTAAGTTGAATCTCTTTGACATCCAGGATTAGCATTAGCGTCAACACGAGAGACAACCTCGACAAGTGCCACCACGCAACTAGAACTAGCATGAAAGGAGGGAGAAAAAAAGAGCAAGATGCATGCTTTGTACAGTATAGCATGGTGTTTCTGAAACATTGGGGGAGTTTTGAACTTGCCAGGAGTTTGAGGGAGTCTGTTTTGAAATGCTAAAGCACATCTTGCTGTTCACATTGATATCCTTGCTTTCACTCTCACCTTTATTCACACTGAAACAGATTTCTGCTTTCGTTGTAGATTGGCAGGCAGCCTGGATTTCTCAATGGCATTCGCCCAAACGAGTATGTAAATGAGATATAGCTCATGCATTTAGAGCTCTTTGATTTAGGCTGAATACTGTATATACAGTACAATTCTATCCGTGTGCTGCTTTCCAATGAGCCGTTAATGTGCATTATTAAAGATATACCTTATTAAAGTTGGGCACATACGGTATTGGAGCGCTCCACGGTCAACATTAAGGGGAAAAGTGAGACAGGATTGAGAGAATGCAGGGAGAGAGACAGGGAGGGGGGCAGAGGTGGAAAACGAGATGGAAATCTGTGTCCCTCAAGCCCCGTCTTCGAGTCCCTCCAGTGAAGAATCCCACTCAAGGGTAAAGGATAATCTCCAACTGAGAGATGCTTCCTCAGCTCGGCCAAAGCCTCAGCTGTAAGAAAGAAAGCGCCTTCTGATCACAGTACAACAGGTTAAACAGATTACAAATAGCTAAGTGAGCACTGAGACACAGCAACAAATTAAGGAGCACTTGTGTTAAGTTTAAATGGACACGCAGTCCAAAACGCATAACGTACAGTAAACATAAACAAACAAGGAAATGGTAATATTTTTTGTTTTGTTTTTTTCTAGAAAGGCTGATTGTCAAAGAAGCCCAGTCATTTTAATTAAGCAGATAGTTTTAAGAGAAAAAAATTAATGAAAACATAATCATTGTTGCTGCCATGCTAATCTGCACTTCTTTTTTTCTGTTATGTGTTCATGGAGTGGAACAATTAGGGTTTGATTGCTTTTAGAATGAGCCGTATCTCTGAGGTAAGCTCGCTGTCAAACCTGTGGCAATGATTTAATTTCACTCAGTTAATCAATCTGTTCTGCTCGTCGCATTTTTTGGGGTGTAAGCGCAAAGCAGGCACCATTTCGAAGGAAGGAGAAGAGAAAAGAAAGGCAGAACTATTCAACTTTGCTCGGTTTTCCTGGGCTGTAACAAGTGAGTTCCATACTAATGTGTGTTAATTCTTTTATATTCCCCGCTCCCACCCTCCCTGCTATTGTAAGGGGGATGTTCATTTTTGTCCTGTCTTACTAGGAGAAGGATGTCATTGCTAATGTATGGTCTGGAATAAGCAGACTCAACGCATGTCCTCCTGGGACAGGGCTAATTACGTGTTCGGAATCTACAGCATGGCTCTCTGGGCTTTTATGCTTCTGTCACTTCTCATCCACTCAGCTGGATTGGATGTATCCCAAGAACAACCTACAGCCTTGATTCCCTCTGCAAAAACAGGTCACAGTGAGTTCGCGGGTTGTGGAATGAGTCTAATTATTGGGGTACAGATGGCCTCAGAATACCTAATGGAGGAACATGCCTTGACCCCCCTCCTCCACCACTCCACTCCCCCACTCCTCACACCACCCACTGCCTCCTTGCCAGACCGAGCACTGCGGCTTTCCCCACAAGGCATCCCCCAGCCCTGTCACAGCCCCAGATGCAGGCTAGACTACTTCTAAGAAGATTGGGGGGTGTTAGAAACCAGGCATTCTTGGTCTTTGGGATTAGGATTTCTGGATCAACTTGGATCAGCTGCATAATGTAATCTTATTGACATGAAGACTCACTATGACGGCCTAAACCAGAAATACAATAATCTGCATTAGAGCGATGGAAGCCACTGTAGTTTCGCTCTGTGAGATTGTGACATGGCTTATCTTGTTAAAGCAGTATCTCCCCATGTGAGAGAGAAACTGATGATTGCTTCAAGTTCTCAGTGGAGCTGTGGCACACTGGAGTTTTTGATTGTTATCATCCGACCCCCGTAAGGGATTCAAAGTCAAATTTAGGCAATGAACCAAAAAAAAAGGGAGAATTAAGCGATGATAAATTGCACTTGTTTTTGTTTTATTTGTTAGGACCCCCATTAGGTGCGCTCTAGAGCACCGCTAGTCTTCCTGGGGTCCAGGAACTTGCACTTGGCACTCAAAAAATCTCAACTCAAAAATGCAACTTTCTTTCTCTTGTGTGCACCGTTTTATTCCACTCTAATCTTGAAAGGTAAACTACAGTCCTGAAGGGTGGAAAACAAGCCCACTGACAACCTCCGAGCCCAAGGGATGCAGTTGAACGCATGCTTGGTTTGTTGTATTCGCATGTAGACCCTCCCAATTCCCTTGTCTGCGTGTGTCTCTGTCTTCTGTCTGAGGGGCAGTGGATCAGAACCCCCTATACATGCAGTACACAGTTAGCAGGTCGTTCTTCTGGAGCCGCACATAGCTGTCAGTGAGCTGGGCCTGCCAGATTTATCATAGTCTCTGAATTTTGTATTTCAGGCTTGTGAGGGCAAAAGTTGATGCTGACGTTCTGAGTGACAAGCTGCTTTACCGTACGGAAATTCCAGCTGGACTGTTCCATATTCATGAACTGATTTAAATTCCTGCACTGTACATGGGTTCCAACAAGATATCGAGGAAGACAGTCAGTGTATCCCATTCAAATCTCATACAGCTGTCTTTGTGGAGCACTGCAAGCGGTACAAGCAAGGGCGGAGTACACTGAGGGCCAAAAGGATGTTAGTTTGTTTAAGTTTCAAAGGTTATTTCTACACTGGCAGCAAATCGGTTTTGGGTATTCTTTAAAGGCCGACATGTGTGATGCAGAGAGAGGTTGCTGGGCAGAAAGTTTCCTGTGTTCCGAGACAGTGCTTGGATTAAAAATGCACTTTTTTAAGAGTCAGCCTCCACAGTATGTCCATATCTTGAGATATTTGATTATTAAAGACATTTTAACCAAAGTACCTATAAAATTAATACATCCTGGCCTTAATGTGTAGAGAACATGTGTTTATAATTTGTTACATGTTTAGAAAAAATAAATAAAGAAGTATTGTCATACAAGTTTATGGGTCAGACAGTAAAGGCCCCCACAGAGTTGGGTGGACTCCACGCGGAGCGCACTCTGCCAGACATGTCTACGCAAAGCTCAATTTTTACAACCGCGCGGACTCCCAGTCACGGATCGAGAAGCCAAGTCCAATTCTTGAAACGTCTTTGCTCCAAATGTTTCAACTTTTTGAATTGTGCAGTGATTTTCTTTGCAGTTTAGTGTTCGCGTATATTTTCTGTAGATATTCATTTCCCACCATGAAGGTTTAAGTGTTGTCTTAAAGCTTCCTCCGCACTGCCAGGGATAAAATTATGGTGGAGATAATCGTTTATATGACTGAGCATCAAGCTTCAAGAGCATCATCCAAAATGTGTCTGGAGTTTTAAAAACAGTTTGGTTGGTATCGAAACTTGGTCAGTTTCTTATAGCTCTTTCCACTTAGCCTTTGATCAGATTATTCCTGATTTAAATCAGGAAACCTTTCAAACTTTAAGGCTAAATCCTTTTTTCCCCCCCACTTGTACTTTGGACAGTTTGACATCAACCGAGGTTAAAACATGTATATATTCCACCAAATCAGTGATATAGGGACATCAATCGAAACCCAGAACTCCTTCATTTATTTACTTCCTGCTGGCTTAAAAGGAGTAAATTTGAAATATGCTGACTCGAAGAAAACCCACATGTTTTAAATTGTTAATTTTAATACCAAGGATATTATCTGCCTGTAGCCTTGTACACAGCACTCTATACCCCGCATTGCAGTTGTGGTCAAAAACCTCCATCGCATTCAGTGCCACAACTGTCTTGAAGTCTTTCCTGAAATAAGTGAAATACTGATTTTTGCAGGTGTAGCTCTTTACAGCATGTTGTGCCCACAGTTCTGACATTTTGGCTGCGGATGTTTACCAAAACATTTGTTCAGCATGCTGTACTGTGTGGCCCTAAAGCCAAGGGAGCGATAACCAGAGCACAGACCTGTTGTTTGTATGTTTTATTGACTCGCTCCAGGGTCTTCAGCAGGGTCTCACACTCCTGTGGCCGCAAGACTAATTGCAGGCTGGTCCCAAGCTTGTGAGGTAGGAACACACAAGGCAACATAATAAACAAGTTCAAAGCACGAGTCCCCCTTGAAAGACATGCATGAGTTACTTCGCCAGGCCAAATATGATGTGTGTGCTGCCACAAGTATTACATTACAGAAATCTATGGGAGAGAGTGCCTGCCTGAGTGCTGGGTAAACTCCAACATTATGTTCCTGGGGACAATGTGATTTCATTGAACAGGTGTACACTGAGAGCTCTCCTTTCTCGGCTCATCAGAACCAGCGAGTTCGAGCTGGGTTTGATTTTACAGTTTCTGTCACTGTGCTCTCACCAGAATAAAGCAAATCAATGCGTGTACACAGCAAGGTTTTTTATCTTTCTTTTTTTTTTTTTTTTTAATCTAATATGTCAAGGTCACCATGCACAGTGTTGGTGACCAGGGAGGCTCTGTGTGCAGTCCAGCTGTGCAATTCTTATTGTATTTGTAACACACTCTGATTATTAACACATTTTGATGGGGCGACCCTACACAAAGTAATATTAAAGCTTTTTCGAGTTTCGGTTCTTACTTTCTGTTAACTTGGGCGGCGATGTAGCTGCCATGCATCACTCCACTCAACAACAGCGAAACAGGAGGATGAGCAGATCTCATGTTTTATTGTTCCTGTAACAGTGTGTTACCGTTCAACACCGTACACGGCAAAAGGCGAGTACCATGCAGAGAAAAAGACAAACACCATGAATCCAGTGACAGCTGGTAACATAAATTTGTAAAACATTCTCCAATCACATGTGAAAGAGGGCAAATGAGTTGAAGAAACTGACTTGGGTGGGCAACAAAGGGCAAGAAATGAAACTAAAGTCCTGCATCAGAGCAAATACTGTAGCTACCAACCAAATCCTGACAGGGATCCCCAATGAATAACACCCTGGACAAACTCATCAGTAATGCCCCTTATCACAATTTGACTTTGCTTACATCCAATTTTTGTCTGTCCAAAAAGGAACTGATGAGAAATGCAGAGTTGCACGACTCCGGATGTCATTTTTCTTCCTTGCATTGAGGGGAAATTGCTGCTTTAGAAAAATATTCTAAAGTAAATCAGCATTATCGCCACTGTCTTTATGCATATAATGTATAATAAGAGGAACATTTATCAAAGAGGAGGTGGTGTTTTTCCTTTTTCTTCTTGGTGTCATCATGACTCATACTGAATACACTGCATACTGGCCAACCATTCCACACCTTTTTTTTTTTTTTTTTCCTGTTTTCACAGGGCAAAGAGAACTTGGCAGTTTGTAACATGTTCTGTACACCCACACCACACTCGGAGTGGATTCAGAGCATTACACTATACAGGTGTGACTTTCACTTATTGTTCAGTGGCCCCCTGTGGAAAATTCCCTTTGCACTTTCTAATAGTCCGGCCTATGCAGAGATAATCCTGCCATAATAAAGAAACTGGCCTCTTGGTATAAATTTCTCCAAAATAATTGTTTTAGGGTCATTGGGGATGATGGGCACTTAATTCCTTGAAGCTTTTCCAAATTACAGAGAGATTATCTAATTTCCTCTCATGAATAAAACACTGAATTGTGATGTGTGGAGCATCTTGCAGACTGCTTCCATGTGAAATGTTTTGTTGTCTCCTGCCAGACTGATCATTGACATACCCAGGGACAAACAGGTCAGAGCTTGGTTGGATGGCGTGACTAAATCATTCACTTTAACATATGTGTGTGAGCTTGCATAATATCCCTCCCAGAGACCATTTACAATCTGACAAGCAATAATGAATGCCAGTAGACTTATTGCCCTGAAAGATAAACTTTAATCAGGCTCCTTTGCCTTTCTTCTGTTTGAGCATGCCTCGGCATATCCTGTGTTGTATGCTCCACAGTGAAGGCAAATAGCAAATGGGAAGTTATTTAAGATTTTTCATTTAAATGTGAAGGCCTCTGCTAATATAATCACCTATGAAATTGCCAGGAGTGACCCTCCAGTCAATCTCTGTTTGATTCATTTTAACCACCGACTGTTGTTCCATTAACTGAAGCACACGGGCAGCACTTTTAAACTTGTGGGATGTCTGGAGATTTGTATCTATGAATGTCAAGATTCATTCAAGTCCTATTGGCTCATTCAGCTGTACAATGCAATTTTTATGAGAAGTTTTGATACAGGCGAAAAACTTTTCACATTATCAACCTCTCTATTTTTCTGTCACTCAAATGCTGAATAAAATGATGTTACAAATGCAGGGAGCTGAAAATAGCTAAATGGTTGACTGTTTTCCCCATTGTATAAAAGGGAAGTGTATATATGTATGTATATATACTGTATATATATATATATATATACATACTGTATACAGCGTGGAAAATAAGTATTGAACATGTCAATAGACTTGCATAGAGGCCATGGCGGTTAAATGCATTACTCGTTGTTTTTTTTGTTTTTTGTTATAACTGTACCTGCTAATTGCAGGTCTCTAAAGATCTCTGTCAGTGATCATTGGCTCTTGGACAACTCTTCTTAGTTTTCTTTTGACTCTGTCAGAAATCGCAGTGTTTTATTTTGAAAATTGTTTTAATTTTCTTGTGTTTCTTTGTTTAACTTCCTGCCAGGATTGACGCGATCGCTCGCGGCTCGCGCACAAAACAGACCAGACGCTGATCTGCAGGGCACGTCTGGTGTGAATGGACATGGGGATGCCGAAAGGAAACTGGCTCCGCTTCTCTGCGCTTTGCGGCGCTTCCGTGTCCGTTGTGTCCCCGGCATTAATCTTGTGATAAAAAAACTGACGCCATTAAAATTGATTTGCATCAAAGCGTTAGGCAATAATATAGAGTATATATATATCTACATACATACACACATAAGGCACATCCGTTTAACACATCTCGTTATCACACTTAAATGTCGCACATGCTATTATTTGAATACAATTGGGCTGAAAGGGCATGTGATAACCATGTGTTAAATGCTGTTAAAAGAGTCATTACAAGTGTAGTAAGTTTCATGGAGTGAATGTTTTCTCAACATTTTAGGTTCATGGTAATTCTATAATCATCCGATTGGTCTCCACAAGATGTGATATACATCTGCATGTTAACAATCTTTTTTTTTTTTTCAGCAGATTCAGTAAATTCTTTTGAGAACTCAATTCATTTGTCATTTTAATAATACAAAATTTAATAATGAATCCAATTTGCCTCTCCTCAGTGGCCTCTTGGATTATCCTAGGATGCAGAATACCATCCTGGCATCTAAATGTCTTCAATACAAGATTAACAATTGACAAAGGGTTGCGGGTTGCAGGGTGATTATTGGCTGCAGGCGGAGATTAAAGCAAAGCAGCCGCATAGCTGACAGTTTGGTTATCTCTTTTGGACTAAATGAAAATCATGGCCTGAATCCATCAAAGGAGATTAGGAAAATGTGAGCCCATTACTGATGTCCTCTCACAGGTTGGTGTGTCTGTATATGTCTATCTTTTTTTTTTTTTTTTTTTCCCCATCTTCGACTAGAAAACAAATCTGTTGATTCACCTCTGCTGCTCAGTGAAGTAGACATCTCCTTCCACCAATGTCAGCAACCTCATTTGTTGTATGCACTTGAGAGCTGTTGCTGTAATTTTCTTCGCAGCTGTTCGGAGCTAAAAAGAGGAAACTCAGTGGACATCTAAAATACTTAGCTACTTAAAATTCTCCCACTCTACTGTATACAGCCTGTAACATATAATGTAATAATGTTACAGGCAGAGGTGCCTGCTGCAACACATTTTTCTCTCCTCAAGTGCACGGGTTTCTTCATTTGAGTTATTAAAGGGCTGGTAACCCTCACTAGACCACGAGTTATCAGGAGGGTACGCTGCCCTCTTAAGTTATTAGTATCCACGAAGTCTGCCGCACCACAACGTATTTCGCCCACTGAGTGACAAAATCACAGCTGACGTTGGGACTGTCAAGGGCACATTTCCCTCAACTAGCGGGGAGATCCACAGGGAGAAGCGAGCAGTTGTATGTGTCAGAGGAAACGACAGTCTTTTATGAATTTCTTGGCCACTCACATCATTCAGGAATAGTTACCCCCACCTCCAACCCCCTACTCTCCTTCCCTCGCCTGAACCCCCCCATTACTTACACACACACACACACACACCTCCCTCTTTACCCTCCTCCACCCATACCAGGGGGAGAGGAGCCTGTGTGATGTGTGCTATATGTTAAATCGCTGGTCTTAGGGCAGTGTGAATCTAAAAGCAAGCCTGTTGTCAAAACCAATTTTGTATATCACAGAAGGGGGCCGTGCATTATCATAACACCAGCTCAGCAACTAAAGCTTTGAATTCATAATCAAACAAAGGTGGGCAGGACAAAGTGTTCCAAGGTTGCCATTTCAGATATCTAATATGAATGAATAGAGAATGACAGCTGGAAGTTACAATTCACATTATGTGGAGGAGCAGAGCAGAAAATAAGTTTGGCATCCTTGACTTTTGATAGAAAATGCACATTAAAAGAACTGTACACTGCAGGATCACTCAGAATTTAAAGTTAAGTACAGCTGAGCTGTGTTGATGGTAGAAAGGCGTCTGAGGAGGTTGCAGCAAAAATCTATTGTAAATCTATTGTAAATCATTACAAACAAAAATGCCACTCACAGTCACTTTCTCTGTGACTGAATATGCTTAGGTTTTGCATGGTCGACCTCTTCTCTGATAGCTGAAATCATAAAAAAAATGTTTTGCAAAAAGCGGTTTAATGATCTCAGCAAACACAATTATTTGTTTTCAAAAGATCCACATTGTCATTCTCTGGTCACAAGATGACAATTAGTACTTGTACTGTATTCCCCAAACTTGTGATGATCTTGTCATAACATTTAATCATTCCTACAATAACAGTTCTCCGTTTCCCTTTTCTATTATTTTGAGATCAAAGAGATAGTATCTAAGAACCATGGGAAAATAAAACATGGGAAATTACGACATGACTTTTGTGTTTGCTCTTTTGTACTAAGGAGATAAGCGTGCTAAGAAAGAGTGAAAGCCTCAGTCAGTGCATTCTTTATCTCGTAAATTCAACATGTTGTAATTATTCTGCGTATTGCTCTACAGCTGAATAAATAAAGACATTAATCACTTACTTTATAATACTTAAATATACAAGTGTGATGCCAAAAACTATGCGGAAAATGGATCAAGTGGCATTTTATGATCATTTAATCTTATTCCGCTCATTGGCTGCTCAAAACCAAATATCTTCCACTCAATCTGAATGTCAGTTTTATGGCATCAAACCCCACATGAGACCAGAGAAAACATGCACCTGCAAATAGAGTCTGACAATGATGAGTCAAATCTGGGCACAGGAAGCTCGCAGAAGCACTTACCGGCTCCTTAGTAACATGCTGAGATTCTCCATCAACCTCCACCTGGAAGTCACATCTTCCAACAAAAGCCGGTGACAATTCAACCAACCTTAGATCAGACTAATTAACAACGGCAAGAATTGGTTTGTATAATTATTCAGCTCCACGGAGCTTGCATTTTAGAGACATGCGTGTCTAATGATAAAACAGTGCCAAATGCCAGTTGTTGGTTAAGTACCCTCTCTTAGGCCAGGCCAATCATTTGTATCATGAGGAACCCACTGGTGTGAGACAAGGCGAGGAGGGAATCATGTACTGCGATGGGATAAACAAAGAGTGGGTCAAAGGTTCTGCGGCAGCCAAAGAAAATAGATCATAACTTTCTTTGTGTCAAAGAGCTGCAGCCTACATAGTGCTCATTAACACACTAGCTCTTCATGATGTGTGAGACATTTTGTATCAGGCAGTATAACAATGTGTCTTTGTAACCCACATAGCACTTGGCCTCATAATTAAAGCTGAGCAAAATCTAAAGTTGAAATGATGTTCAAGGAGGCACTGTAACTTGTCTGGGGATAAAAAATCCATCCAAGATTACATCTCAGATTGTTAGTATTAAAGCAGCACATCTATCCATGGATAATGGAGAGAGATTTATTTTGCGGGAATATATCAAAGAAAAGACAAAAGGACTTGAAGTACCCAAAATAGACAAGGAATTCTATTTTGAAATATAGTGACAAAGACGTCTGTTTTCAGTATTAATGACCACTGCTTACATTAGAATAAATATTTTGTCATCATGCATCTGTTGTATTGTTTGCTTCTGAGCAGTAAACCGTTACGCTCTGAGACCTGAGGAATGAGCTGGAAATAACAGAAAAGCAAACTTCCAGCAAAACTGTAAAATGTCAAGTGTCTCCCAAAGCCAAGAACAGGATATCTGCAATATCTCACCCAAAGACATCAAGAGGTTTTACCACTGAGAATGAAGGTGAGACTTACACTAGAGAAACACACAGAAGAACTCCACCAGACCAGGATAGCCTATTAAATATAGGTCTCAAGCATCAGTCAGTGGAAGGCTGCAAATATGTGAATTGTTGGTTCAACACTACAAACGATAAACAAGTGCAAAAATTGGACTGGAAATAGCAGTGTGACTGTACATATCACTGGGGATGTTTACATACATGGGATCCAGTAAAAGATAGTATTTCAGTACAAATGGGTTAAAACACACATATTATGATAACGTAGCAAATGAGAATGTGCTGAGGTACGCGGAGAAGCACCTTCGCAATTCCGTGGAACCATGGGGGTCTGAAATAATGGGTCCTTGGCGGTGCCTGCACTCCGTCTCTGCACTCCAGCAGATCGACACACAAATGCCATTGGACAGCTCATACTTATTATGCTCAGATGGTTTTGGAAATGAGACCCTGGCTGTTTTCTCAATTTGGAGCCTTAAGGCAGTGATTTAAAGATTTAAATGGGCTAAATTCAGGCACAAAAGCGCCAACCAGTCCATCATTGACATGACCTTGACACACAAAGCAAACTGAGACATGAATCGAAAAGGAGCGTTTCCAAAGTTAACTGTGAGCTGATGATACGAGGGCGGAGTGCTGGGTCCCTACTGTACATCTCTTTACAAGGCAGTGTCTCTGATAACTGGTGTATCTGCACCGCTAATGAGGTCACTTGAGTATATGTATCAATGTAAAACTATACCCAGATATAGGGATAAATGGATAGCCATATACACACACTGTCACTGAGTGGAAAAAAAAGAAGAAAAAAAAGTTCTGACTATATGGCAACAGCTATAGGCCAAAAAAAAGATAAGAACTTAAAATCCTTTGAACTGCTTTGATAGATATAATTAAGATCAGCCCTTTCCGAGGGTTAATAACTAATCAACCCCATCTATGATTTGACCACTTTTTTTTCACCTCACTCACACACACGCACACACACACACTATTCAAAGACTTTAACCTCCACATGAAGGAGCTGTGGACAGAGAGGCACACTGAATATTATGCATCATTAATTTGGCTTAATGATTCAGATGATAGTGGTACGGTCCGCTGATGCGATAGAACTGGAGGATTTTGTGGTGAGCGTGGCCTCAAGTTCAGACAATGAAATGTTTCGCCATGCACTCCTTTTTCCCCCAGCTAAGTACAGACAAAATGCCTTGAAATGAACAGCTATACATGAATATGAGCAATGTAGTTAATGGAATTAGAAAGTTTAAAAAGGACAGTGTAAATTACATGACATTACGCCTCATTAGAATAGTAACACAAGATTTTTCTGTCAATGAAGAAAAAAAAAGAAAGTCGTGCGCAGATATTAGCAAGCACCTGTGGTAATAACAGAAACCTTATAACTGACAACGATATGCTAATGTAACTTGGAAAATTCAGTTCCATAAGTCTTGCAGTGTGTGTTGTGTGATTGCAGCAGTGGATTTTATTTTTCCTGCTTTTCTCAAAAGCCTCTGATATTTACTCACTTGCTCCCGTGTCTATCAACCTCTTTGTCCCTGTCAGCTGTCCTTTCCTTGACATCGGTGACAGCCATCTTCTCACACAATGATCTGATTACAGACAGTCTGTGCCAAATTAAAGAGCAACAACCTTGGACGGACCGCCAGACAGGCATGTTTGCAGGACAGTTTAGATAAATATTATAATTCACCTCAAAGCACATTGAAATGCAGAAATCGCTCATGCTTTTGCTTATATTTGAACACGTTCATGCAGCCTCAAATCCCAGCTCCAGTCGAATTATATGTGTTTTGTTAAATGTTAAGTAACGATAAAATGGTTATAATTATAGATTTAGACAATTACACAACCAACCAAACAATGTGTGAGCACAGAAATGGTTGTTGAATCTGAAAAGTTCTGGGTTACTTACTACTTGCTTTGTGCTCTTGAAATTCAGTGAATGGCAGAATTACAGAGGTTCATTACCGGGCTATCCATTAAGACTGCAATAATGGCTCTGCAGCCCTTTGTACTCTCCTGTTGCACCATTATTCCCCTTTCAACATGGAGAGGTCACTGCATTTTTAATGCAGTTAGAGCACACACAACACAATGTTGGTAATGAAATTATTATTTTTAATATTGGCAGTTAATAGGATTGTAGCCAGGTGCTAACCTTGTATAATTCCAGACCCATATTTATAAAGTATCTCTGCACATATGTGTTCTCAATTTCTGTTGAATGTACATTTTTATGGTTACCGAGTGATGAGTAATGTGATGTAGAGTTCAAGGCTGTCAACAGTTTACCTACAGTAATGCAATCAAGAGCGTTGTGGTATATTTTATCAACAGTTGTTCCGCAAACTCTTGGTCAGGCATTATTCATCCTCTGTTATATGTTTTTAAAATGTAAATGATCCCTTAAATATCACATGACCATTCACCTGCAGTGGGTATGTGCCTGCCTTTGTAAACAGGAAGCAGATTGTCTACTCAGCAGTTGCTTAGTTGCATAAAACACTATTGCCGGATCTACTACAGGATTGCGTGTATAAAAACGTGTGCAAATTTGACTGCATGCGCAAAGCTGATCTACTAACGGGGCGCACCGAGGATTGCGTCTCTCAAACGGGCAAAATTGCACATGCAATCCATTTAGCATAATATGGGCGTTTCTGCCAGAACGCGCACAATATTGGGAGGAGTAGATGCAAATAGATTAATTTAGCACACGCAATGTGATTTACCAAACCTGAAACTTGTGGTGGCATTTTTTGTGTCTTTAT
This sequence comes from Trachurus trachurus, assembly GCF_905171665.1. Taxonomy (NCBI): domain Eukaryota; kingdom Metazoa; phylum Chordata; class Actinopteri; order Carangiformes; family Carangidae; genus Trachurus; species Trachurus trachurus. The sequence goes on along the minus strand of NC_139894.1, from coordinate 17,427,173 downwards.
TTAGCACGTTTGAAAGGCTAGTCTTAACTGGCACAGCTTTGCGCACAATTAGCTGCGGTTACTGAATTAATATGTTCCAGGGCAAAAGCTCATATCTCTGCATTTCCTCGCGTCTGGGTCATTCCAGCGAACTGTAGCAGTTTTTCAGTTGTGTTAAAATTCCTTTTAGCGCCGTTATGCACGTCTCTCCTCCGGTGCACTCCTCTCCTCTCTCCTCCCTCTCCAATACCTGGCTGCTCAGCTCTGGGACTGGGACTGAGATGTCACCGCTGCCTTCACTCCACTGCAGCTCGACAATATGTTTATTTGCCCCTCTCTATTAATTCATCTGATCAAATTTTCATTCTGCATTTGCGGCCATCCAGCTCTCTGTCCACACTCTCCATGGCGGACACGATTACCACACGCAAAACACTCATTTAAATACTGCGGTTTGCGCATGTTGTCATTTAGCGGGTTACTGTTAGTACTGTAGATCATTTTGCGTGCGCTAACCAAACACGCACAATTTTACTAGGAGCCCGCAATATAGCGCCCCTTATCTTAGTAGATCCAGCCCTTAGAATGAAGAGCAGTGAGAGCAATTACAACACTGTAAAATGCAGAAATGAACTTAACAAAGCTGCTAACAAAGACAACAAAGTAACAGTACACTTGTAATTAATTATCCCATGTCTCATGCTCCACTGCTAGTCATGACTGATAATACCAAATCAGGGAGCAACAGTGGGGCCCAGGATCACTATTTCTAATGGTCTCTGTCCCTACCTCTCAAAAAATGGGTCCAATAGTGTTTCTATAAATCCCAATTTTAGGCGCTGGAACACTCTGGGGTAGCAAAAGCAAAATAAACGTAAGTTTAAACGTAAGTCATGCGTTTTAAAGGTAAGGCATACTGTAGTAGTGTTGATGCATCCTTAGTTTACTAAGTGCAACACAACTGCAATACAAATCTACACAACTGGACGCAGTCTGGCCATCAGACTGGAAAATACATCTAGCTGCAACACATTAATGGTGAGAGTGTGTCATCATGCACAAAGGAAAACCAAAGGGCTCTTTGGCCCCAGATTGTCCGTTTCTCGTCAATATGCAAATGTATTTTCTAAGATGCTTGAAATCCAATCAGATCTCAACCATTTCATACATGGTACCTGTGATCTAAAGGTGAAACGATGCACTCATGTACCCCCTTTGATTTCAGTTGACAGAATTTACTGTGCAAATATATACCTGAACACCTATTATGGGATATGCTTATGTATATTATAGAGGACACTTTGGATATTAGTTTGAAGCTACAACCAGTTTTATTTATAAGATAAATTCACACAGTGGCAGAAGCATAGATGCCCCCACTATGACATAATGTCTGGTAAACAGTGTGCCATGCTGGCGGGCTATAAAAAATGACAGTATGTCATGTGTCTCACCGCTACACATGAGAAAACAACCATCACACTGAAGAACACAGAACTTCAAAATAAATCTCTTGTTAGTGTCAGTTAACCTTGTGACATTCTGAGACGTCTCCAATTCTCCCATGACCTGTGCTCTGAACTGTACACACAGGCTTTTATTTTCAAGTGGAAGCCGCACTTTGTTTATGCATTTCCCCTGAAGAGCTGCAGAAAGTTTTTATACAACAAAATTCTATTTTTTACAATGGCATATCTGACAAAATCCTCAAATCAGCTGCAATTACTTCTCAAACAGCCACCTACTTATAGCTAATGTCAGTTTTTTCTTTCATATCTTTGTGCAAAATGTCATTTTGTCGAAGAGACACAATCACAGACTGAAGATCTAAACAGGATTGTAACTCACAACCTCTCTGAGCTATCAGCTTAACTCTCAGGGTTTCCTGAGTTTTATCAGCACTCATGAAGCGAATAAAGCTCAGGAGAGACCATCAGCTTTTTTTTTTTTTTTTTTTCGTGTGCATGAGAATCAGGATTATAAGAAAAACATCTGACATCAGAGGTTTCTATTTTTGTGAAGCACGTATATCATTGAAATACTTGTAAAATTCATTGTACTTCAGCAAATGAGTTTTAGAGCCAAACACAGTCACAATGACTGTGAATGAATGGGTGTAAATAGTGTGCTCAAAATGCTGCAATTGCTCCACGTGGATTCACCTGAAAACATCACATCGCCTATTTACAAGGAGACAGGTGCTATCCAGATTCAGCCAGATTCCTATTTATATTCCTTTTTTTTTTTTTTTTACAGATTTACAACAATGACATCAATCATCTGTTCCCTTGTTTTTGAAAACCATAATTGTAGTGACTTGAGCAGTTTCTGTTTGATGTCTTCCCCCAAAGCTGAAATGAAAATGATAGCCCACCCTGTGCCTGACTTGGAACAAGTCTGCTGCCATTCCACTTTTTACAACATCTGGCTCAGGACAGGTGGCTCAGGCATTTGCCTTTCCCATAAAATATAAACATGACAGTGACAAATGGTAACACTGACAGATGGAGTCAGAGAATATTTAGACTGTGATGAAGTCATTCAGACAGAAAAAAAAAAAAAAAGTAGTAGTAGTAGTAGTAGTGGAGAAGCCATCAAGAACACAGCCTAACGATTTGACAACAGCACTTTCAAGCATGTATACACAAAGACCAGAGAGGATGGTGAAAAGAGCGTTACACAGGGGATGTTGACTTTTTGCTGCTACAACAGATACATGGTCCAGTTTTAACATGACTCTCAGCTTGAGTCTTGAGTCCACTATATTACAAGAAATTGGTCCCTGAAGTCCCAATGTTTGGAAACTTCATGCATGCAGGATGTCTGCATGGCTGCCCACTTGGCTGAAAGCCCACACTGTAACTGGAACATGGGCAAAGGAGAAGTGGTCTGCTACACTACAGATAACACCACAAATATTGCGGCTACAGAGAGGGGACTGGGCAAGGCCTTGGCTCAGCTGCTTTGGCCGTAATTTTCACCTCTCCATTACAAGCGGTCTTGCCTCTGAATCCAGAGGAGCAGCTTGTGTCATGGGTAAAAGTAAAAGTTCAGTGGACATGCTCTTATGCAGCTGGTGCAAGAAGGGGAACATGTGGTCTCAGTGGAAATCACCACACACACACCCACACACACACACACACACACACACTCACACACACAGCTGTTATTGTGTTTCATAATCAAGAACAAATATTTGTTGTATATTTCATCATCCCAGTATTTTAAATTAGAATAGAATAGAATAGAATGATATTTAACTGCTGCAGTGATGATGTAGCATGTTCATTTATGTGTCTGAAGGCCCTTACACACTGGGGACGTGATGAATAAAAGAATATTTTGCTTGTCTTTGTAATGGTTCTGTCCCTTGTCAAACAAGACAAAGTGGTGAGAGACAGGTTGTTGACATTGTTGTCATGTGGTTGTGTGAGGTTGTGACGTATCTCCTTTTCACGCAACATGATTGGTTTATGTGTCAAGTCACTGCACGAAAGCTCAGAAAAATCAATCTCACTCTGAAAGAAATTTATGTTACATTTTTGCTGCGTTCATTTGCTGTCTTTGTGAAAGGACTCATGATGAAAACAGAGTTTGGGGAAAAAATACTGACATACGCATTACGGTGTGTAAGGGCCTTAAGACATTTCAAAATGTTAAAAAAAGAACAATAAGACTACACACATAACACAAGGGGATTTCATTGTTCATGACTAATGGCACGTGCGTGACATCCATAGAAGCTGGTTGTTTTCCATTCATGCTTGAACATTAAAGATGAACACTCAGCACACTCACCACTGACAGAAAGGTAAAGCCACCATTACTCCATACTTTATTTAAGAAAAAAAAAAAAGTATTTTTCAAGCTTGCAAAGAACGAAGCCCACATTTCCAATCCCTTTCAAATGTAAGATTTATTCACAGTAGGCTGACTCTGTATAGGTGCTCCCGCTCCCTTTCTCTTTACTGAAATCATTTTGCCCTGCATTGCATGGAGGTAGAATAAGCTGCTTGTATTTATTTTATTATTTTGTTTGTGCTGGAGAATGTTGCATTCAACACTGTGGATGTTTAATCTACAAAAACAAGAAAACCGTCTCAAAAAACATTGTACTGTATATGCACAACATGATACTATAAAGACACTAGTCTGAGGTCTGAGGTGTATTTTTGTACAGAGCCTTTGTGTAGTTTCAAGAGATATGATTTTTCAAGTGTTAGAACATGTTTTTATCAAGCGGTCATGCGGGAGTTCTCATCTGGATCGAAACTCTTTGACTGCTGACTAGCTCAGTCAGCAGTCATTGCTTGTCTGCATAACATGTCAACAAGTTGATGTTTGTTTACACTTAAGTATATGATAGGTGCATTTTCTTTCCCATTTTAGTGTTGGCAACAGCATGAAAAACAGCTCAAAGTTCATCATTCCCATTGTGATCATATTTCAGAACACAACAAGACAATACAGCAGAAACCTTATTACAGGGTTTCAGTGAGCTGGAGCCTTCTTTGCACATAAAATACTTGGTCATTATGCTTCAGCTTGAAAGCAATGACAGCAAATTTGTCACATCTGCATGGTCAGACCGTTAAGTGACCTCACGGGCAACAAGCTTTATTAAAACCGCTGCTAATTTCCCTTGAAGGAACTCGAGATCAGACGGGCTGATGTGAGCCGATGGCTTGACACTGCAGTGTACAAAGGGTCAGGATCTGTAAGCTGCACTACGCCATCACACTTTAAATCACTATGGTAATGTTCTGAGACTGAAGCTAATGTGAAAGATGTGTAAGTCAGTTAATTTTTAATGCCAGTTTTAGCTGGATTCTGAAGTTATCATCATCATCATCATCAAGCGCTGGCACTTTGCTCCATTAGGCTCTTTGCAAGAACACTCAGGGTCATTTGAGATTTGCTGACATTAATAATGATCACTTACAACAGGCTAGTATTCCTATTTGATAGTTCCCCATGTATACTTACTTTTTAAATGATCTGCATGTGACATTTATGAACACATTCTATCTAATAATATAAATTTTAATGCAGTATAAACAATCTGGGTGTGAAAAACGTACTTTTGTTATTTATTTTTCATTGATTATCTTCAGTGAAATAAATAGCACTGACAGTTACGATAATGTAAGATCTCCACATGACAGTCAACATTGAATTTCCTTGTTATATTTTAAAGATAATAAACTTAGGGAAGATTAAACAAAACAAAAAACATTGCCATTTAAATGTTAACATCAAATGGTATATGTGCGCCACATGAGGTTTACATTAACTTCTTCGTTACAGATATTTATACAAAAAGAAAAAAGCTTTTATCTTTCTGTATCAGTGTTGCTTTCCGTATAACATTTTCTCTTTTTTTTTCTCCACAGCCGTGTCTGGTCAAATCCCTGTTATAGGACTTAAAAAGAAAAATATAAAAGAAGAAAACTGGATGTTGCAAGCCTCTGTTGCTGTTGCTGTTTCAAACATTTGATATGTGTGACTGAAACCATAGCTTATCCTCGCCTACTGGAGCATTCAAAGCACAAGCATGGTCTTTGTGAGTGTGTGTTTGCATGATGAAAAGTGTGAGAGATAAGGAAGTGACTGTGCAAAGCTAATGCCACAAGGGGTGGTGATGTAGCTGTCACAAGCAATACTCACCTACACAAACATCAGAGAATTGCTTAGCAAAATCACAGTCATTTTTCATTTAATCATCTAATGTAAGAAATTTGATGATGCACTTCAGAGTGAAACATTGCTTATTTCTTGGTTGTTGACGTGGGTGTTAATTCAACTTTCTCATCAACTGTTTCACTTTACTTGTGGAGAAGTCTGGGAGCTTACTCGATTGGCTGCTGCAGTAGCAACTGTATACTGTACTACTCTGACTTATATAACCCTCGAGCCCTGAGAACAAAAGAACGCACCATGTGCTTGATGTATTGTTTTAAGAATGAACGCAGATGGTGTTGAGATAAATTGCTCAATTTTCACCAGTTCAAGTGTGGCCATTTTGCACATTCACCATTTTAAACGACTTTGAAAATGAATGTGCAAAGCATTAACATTCATTTTCTATTCACTATCTGTTGTGCTATTAATTTACAGAGTAAGTGATTTGTGATGCTTAAAGAGAGAGAGGGAGAAGAAGAAGAAACATTTCCAATCATCCGTAAGGTGATAGCTGTGCAGTATGAGCATACTGGAGAATTAGGCAAAACTCCAAGTCAGCTCTCCAGGGCAGGACTAATCATGTTTCTTTATTACTCCCCAAAAAGCAGTGGTGTAATATAAGTTACAATACACCATGATCCCCTCTCTGCATGCCTCCACTTAACATTATGAAATAATAATAATAGAATTTACTGAATTAGTGCTGACTTATTTTATGGCTCTTAATGTTTTCCTTAATGACAGTGCCACTATACTGCATGAACATTTTCCTAAAATACAAAATATACAATATAATATAACGCAGAAGATGCTGTGCCATAAATGTTTAAGGAAGTATGAAGCCCATGCTGATGCTCAGTGACTTTATTCCAATTAATGAATAATTCAGCCAGATGAATTTTCAGAATGTTGCATCAGAAATATACTGTAGTAATAAAAAGGAAAATTCCTTGAAGTAGAAATAACCCAGCATAAATGTTTCAGTGCATTCTGAGCACTGGTTCTCCACATGCAGGCAGGGCCACCACTGACGTAAGGTGGTGTCTGGGTCTCACACTAATATTGGGCTCTAAAATATTTGAATAATGGAAGAAACAGAGGCTTCCTTTCAAATCGTCAAAGTGAGTTTCTGTCAAGGGGGAGACAGGGAGAGCCAGCCACTGAGAGACAGAGGGAGAACTTTGGTCAGTATCCATTCTGACAGGAATGACATTTCTATTCTTGTTTGCTTGACAGAAGCCTATTGTTACTGGCTGTTCACATTGGTTAATGCACATCAGTCCTATCAATGAACATAAGCTTGATATTTATATCAGTCACAGTAGTTACTGCCAGGAAGGATAATGCTCAGTGCTACAAGTTGCAGAACATGGCGTGTTTTCACTTTCATACGACAGTGTCCCTTAAACAACCAATTATATCTGTTAACCGTTGCGATATTGTCCTGGTTTTAGGCCTTTTTCAGATGATTAGCATTAATAAACAGTAGAGTAGAGTTTTTATTCTTGTGACATTTTGACCTCATAAACTTCTAAAGAGGCAGATACACTCCCACAGATTTTTTGCATTCAATGCGTCTGGCTGTGCACAACACTTATCTGGAGTGCATGAGGCTAGAGAACAAGGTGAAATGGAAATGCAAAGGTTAGCTAATGGAAACCCTGTTCTTTAACATATTCATTTTTAAAGAGATAGGCTGCCAATGCACCTGCAGTATCACAGCCGGGCTTGCCTGAAAGCCATTACAATAATGCTACATTTTCACAGATTATTTATTAATCCGACAATGAAAGGTGCAAGCACCTTGGAGGAGACACCATCCCTCCATTTGGTCTTCTCGAAGAAGATAGAGTGAAAAGTATAAACCTGCAAAGACTCTTTTCACCCTGCACCCATTCTGGTCGGGTTTTCATTGTTGCTGCTGTCAAAAGCTGACAGGCCTGAAACACTCTACAACAGTATCCTCCAGATATGTGCCCTTTCTGGTCTTCGGTGAGAGCTTGGAGGGACTATTAGAGATGTGAAATAAACTTGTGTGTCCTTGATGGGTGACTTTAAGGGGGGTGTTCCCACCCTTCAATTACTTTTGAACACATTTTATCTCCGGAAGGCTTTGCTTTTTGATGTGAGTCACTGAGTGAACAGGTGCATGCATTAGCATCGGGCTTGGTGGGACTAAAACACAGCTTTTTGTCTAAAACATAATGATTTACACTGAGCGACATCTTCACTCCCATAACTACATGCCAGCAAACAATTTTTGTGATTCCGAAAGCCATTTATTTGAACCAAGGCCTAAAATACACTCACAGTCCTGCAGATGCTGTACATACAGAACACGCATCATCACGCATAACATTACACCTAATGGTCTTCAGTCGTAAATTCTAGCACACAGCATCTATTGGAAAAAGGACGATATTTTCCCCATTGTTATTTTAGTCTAATGCATATGCATTACAGAAAATGTCTGTAACAACACTTGATGGATCAATACACTTAGTGATCTGCTGTGTCTACCGTAGTTTTAAACCAGAGGGTATTTTTCTTAGGAAACAAGACTGGAGCATTTCAAAGGGTTTCTTTTTAAATTATGTACTTAAAACCAACTAAGTGTGGTTTGGAGATTAACATATGGTTACTGGCTATTCACTGACCAAATGCCTGACCATGTGTTTTTAATTAAGGTGCCTTTGTACAGAATAATGAATTAAAAATGTCTTCCAGGGCACAGGTTGTACTGCAATCTATTGTAACAGCCTTGTGTTTACTGCATGGTGGAAGGTTTTGAATTTAAAGGAAAACATACCCACCAAAATGAATAAATCAATTTAATATAGAACTTGTTGACAAGGTTTGACATTTTATCTGAAAATTGGTGTATTTGCTATAAAGAAAGTGGCACATGGACATACGGTAAACAGATAAGCAATACGACACCTATTCTTTCATGCAAAGTAGTTCATAAAGGCAAAATGAAATACATAGTTGGTCAAAGCTGAATATCTACTATTAATGTATACAATTGGACCTTTTCTGCTGAGTAAAATCAAATCATATGCTAACCAAAAGAATACACACAACCAGTACTGATAACGAGGATACCCGCCATGGGGGAAGCATCGCTAATCGTTGATATTCTAAAACATATCTCACACAATTTACATACCCCACTCCCCCCTCCAAGCTAAAGCAAATATTACACAGGACCAACAGCCATGGTGATTGAGGAATTAATAGAGTTCGGCTGTTGTCAGTCGTGTTGCATTTTTACTGGCCGCACCGCCGCGGCTTGTGAGGAAAGCTGAGACTGATTAAATTTGATAGAGGGCGAAGAAAGGAAATATGTACACAGAGGCACACAGGGAAATTATCTGCAGGGGAGTTGTCAGCATAGAGAATCACTGTATGTTGGTCGAAGTGATTTTGTTTAAAGTAATCTGAGAAATACAGAAGGGTTTAGGGTATCTGGGCTTTGACTTGTGTGGATATATTCGCAAGGCAGGGAAGGGCGAGGGGCGGGAGAGGGGCGGGCGGTGGGGGCGATGGGGACACTATGAATTTTTATTTCATTGTATTTTTCAATATAGGATGTGAACGGAGCCTGCCCCGTAACCTTGCTTTCACCACATTATGTGTTTTGTCTATGTACACTGAATGCTTGATCTCCTCCTGGCCCCATTCGTCTACGAATCAGGATTCACTGAGAGATCCAATAAATAACACCGGTCCATCATTGAGCAGATTAGGTGTCAGCTAACTTCCGCTCCGCCCCACGTGCCATGTAGAACCCTCAGGGGGCCCGTGTCCCAGGAATGATGGGTAATAAAAATGAATCATAGATGAAGGCCAGAGACAGGGTGCTACAGGAGGAGTCTTGATGCATTAAACAGGAACAGTCGATATGTCCTCTTGTGATAATAGAGCATATAGGAGGCCGCTGCCAAGCTATTTAACGCTTGTCAGTCTAAACCACAGAAGGTATCATGGAAACATCGCCAAACCCTGAAAATGTTTCATTTGGGAGGTTGGGATGATAAACTTTTGCACAGTTAAAATCAGCATTTTTCATACCAAGAATACAACGGAAGACACCTTGTTGGTGTTTGTTGAGAGGGATAAGAAGAAAAACTGTGTTGTGAAAGTTGTCTCCATCCTTGTATTTGTTAAGTACACCAATAGTGGTAAACAAAAGGAGTATTCAAAAAGAAAAATGTGGATTTCTCTCACACTTGTGCTAGCTACTTAAGTAATTAACAACAACACAACCCAAAGTGCTGCGTAGCAATAAGATTTAAAGCCCTGCGACTTTCTTCCCTCAGTAGTTAATTGCTTCTGATCTCACTTCCTTCGGTCATCATTCTGTGGAATGCTTTCTGCAAGCGTAAAAGCCACTTCCTTGTTCCACCTTTCAGGAATAATTACGTCCCCTGCACGCTGATGGATATATTAGGAACAGAGGCAGAGAAAAACCCACTAATCCTGCGCTTTCTCAGAACCACACTGGATTCTTTGCAGCATGTCACTCTATACATGCTCTCTCGCCACAAAAATTGGAACTGTATCAAATTGGCCAATAGCGATGAAATCTGTTGCAGAATGTGTCACTTCCTCGGAAGTAAGTACATCAGTTACATCAGTGTACCCTCTAATTGAATCGAATGTGTCAGCTCTGGACAGCTTTTGCGCCCGATGGTTTTGCATAATTACATTAATATGGTGCATATTTACACGATCTTATACAAAGAAAGCGAAGCTGCCACGGCGAGGAGAGAAGCCATGCTAATCACTGTCAACTGACCTATAAACTCAGCGTTGATGTGTGAGATGTGAACTCTGGGTACCCTCCACCGTACTTGTACATACTAACAATTATTGACACTCCCCCATTAAAAATGCATCCCAGAGACAAACGTATGCAGGAAGAAAAGAGGGGAAGGAGGTGCGTGTGTGTGTGTGTGTGTGTGAAAATGAGTGTGAGGGGATCTAGAGAGCTTGGGGCTTCATGTTCAGTCAGTGTGCAAGTGTAAATACCTATGGAGCTGGATGTGTTGAGCTTTGGGGAAGACTTTTTATTTAAAATTCCCCATACAGATACTCTCACATGTTTCTGAAGAATAGTTGTTGTTTTCCAGTGAAATGTTGTAATTTACTACTCCCTCTCCCCCAATGTGCCTTCTGCTTATGCTTTGTGAGTGTTTTTCTTTTTTTCAGAGGCAAAAAGGAAAAAAAGAAAATAGACAGATGGCAGAGAGAACAATGATGTTTTGTATCATGGCCATTAAATCCCCCCTAAAAAAACAGTTTAGTTTTTTTTTTGTGTAACCTTTTGTACAGAACAGCAGGAAAAGGAAAACATGAGTAGTGGACAGGTGCCGAGATTAGCATCTCTGTGATGTTCCAATGCCAATTCAATACTTCCTTTAGCTCCTTTCAGAGTAAAAGCCTTCCAGCAACGTGACTCTATTTGAAGCAGATGCAGACCTTGTTAAATTATGGTTAATTATCTTTGCTAATGTCTGTCAGGTTCTGAGTAAGTAGTGGAGGAATTGGATCTAAATCTCCACTTGAACATTCTCTTTTCTTCTCCTGGCTCAGCCCCATGTTCAGACAGGGAAACCCTTGATTTGACTTAAAACAGACTACCAGTCACACAGCGGGTCACTCCAACACATCCTAGTACATGAAGTGAAATGTATTATGTCTGCCTTTGTAGGATTTTTTTTTTCTTCCGTGGTTTCTTGCCAGGAGCATCTACAGCACTATGTCTGCAGGGCTACAGTGAGTTACAATTGGAAAGTGACAACAGAGAGTGGGCTTGCTAGTTAGCATTCAGTGTTAAAGTTAGACCACTGGACTTAAGTTTGAACCTCACAATCTTTCTAGATTGGTAAGTGAACAGATGTTAATGCTCCCAGTGGCTGTGGAGCAATAGTAAGCAGTTAAAATATTTAAAAAGTTTGTAATCCAGCAGTTTATGTTGTTTGTGCTAAAGGGGTGTAATGATTACCGATATTACAGTTAATCTCGGTAAAAAATTTTACATTGTAGCAAAACCATGCCTGTATAAATTCATCGCATTATCCCGGTGGGTAATTATCGGCATATAATAACAGCCTCACCCAAGTGTCCCAATGTAGGCACAGTGCACATACTGTGTAATTTATGATAGTTACAGAAAGCTACCACTATTATTTTACGTTAACGTTGATCTAATAAAAGGCACAAAAAGCCAAAAAATATACGCAAAAAAAAGAAAAGATACCTTGCCTTCCTGTTTACATCGTACAAGCCAGCAGCTGGCATTAGGGGTCACTTCTCCGCCGTTTTGCTAAGCCCCGGTCGTGTGCATTTGTTTTCAACGAAGCCTTTTATAATCAATCAGTGGATCGATGGATTACCATTAGTGCTGGGTTGAAAAGATCGATCCACCGATTTTAAATCGATTCTCATCTTAAGACCTACAGATCAATTCGCACGTCCAAAGATCGATTTTTTTTTTTTTTTTTTTTTTTTTATATAGAGTCCGACCGGACGTGATAAAAGGATGAGGAGGAGTTGCTCAACAAACCTTCATTTATTTCAGGAACGGTACAGTTACGTCAGCCGTAACCAAAAAGAAAGAAAAACAACAGACAAACTTCTCTAGCCTACTAACGAGCCTCTGCTCCTCTCTCTCTCTCTCGCGCGCGCGCACACACACACACACACACACACACACGCGGGCTCGTTCCTCCTCACACCCGCCCCCCACTTTCTCATCCAACCAACTTAGCGACTTTCTCTTTTTTGTCAATGGCGACTAGCGACAAATCTAATGACTTTTTCCGGTGTTGTTAAAGACGTTTCTCGTTTGTAGACTCCGATGTGAAAACACGTCTCAAGCACCGTCTTCAACGAGCCGCGGGTGCCGCCGTGAGCCCCCCCCCCCCCCACCGGCGGTCAGTCTCACAGTGGTGTCACGGTGCCTGCTGCAGTCAGAGACCCGCTCCGCGCAGCATGACCGACTGCTCGTCAGTTATGCTGCTTTTCACACTGATGCTGCTATTCGGACTGAAGCGTGCACAACATGCAGTAGTTTACTGTGTGACCCTACACTTTACTATCTTTAGTTGTTCACGTTCACAGCTGTTTGTGGGCCAAATGGCCATGACAAAATTTAAATACTTTTGTATTCAACAGCAACAGCTTTTGGGTGAATTCTTAATGTCATATTTTTAATAATGCACCAGGTTACTGTCCCAATAGCAATCCATTGCTGCAGGTGCCCTGGATCTGTTCAGTAATTCTGCCCTACAGCATGTTTGTAAAATTCTAGTCAATCAACATTCTGGGATTGGTCCTTGCCATTTTCCACTACTTCATTAATTTAATACTATTATTAATATGTTGCATAACTAGACAATCAGGTATTATGTTACATAACTAGAAAATGAGAAGGTAACAGCTCAAAAAACAGTTTTAATGACACTAACCCAAATTGATATCGGATCGAATCGGATCGAAAGAATCGGATCGAATCGAAAAAAATCGATTCTGAATCTTAAGAATCGGAATCGAATCGATTCTTGAAATTTGAATCGATACCCAGCCCTAATTACCATATACAGGTTACAATGTGTGTATTTGTGTAGTCTTATCTGTCATATACAAGAGATGTGTTGTGGACTCACGGTGCCACAGAGACGAGAGCTTTTTTTTCTTCACTGAAAGTGATTTATCTACCATCACAATTAGTCTGAAGCTGTTTAATGAAGGTAAAAATGAAACATAAGGTAAATATCCTGCATAGTTCTTCTCTGTGCTCCTCCGATCAGAGTGGCATCCCTAGCAATGGTGTGTTATACCTAGCAACGGTCTGGCAACCGACTGCAGGAATTATTTTTCTGTTGTTGCAATCCCTATATTGATCAGTAGATGCTGGGATTCTGTTCATTCTCCATATTCAACCTTTGAATAAATGGAAAAAAACGCTTTCCATCACAATTTTATGAAATTACATCAAACTCTATTGTAAGTGGTCTGAGAATATGTCAATATGATGCAGTTCATCTTCAGTTTTGTCAGAAATTTAAAGGAAAACACCTGTTATTTTTCTTTGCTTTAATTTTTATTTTTATAATAGCCTACTAGAAGATTTTAATGTGGTGTTTTATTTTAAGATGTGGTTCAGCTGAAATCATTCCCTGCAGCAAAAAAAGAAGAAAAAGTTCTATTCTAAAATGTTTAGTACTTTCTGTCGGAGTAAAGAAATTGATTTAATAACCATTTTGTGCCGGTTCTACTGCTGTAATGGTGTAAACTTGGAGAGTTCCAATTTCTAAAAAGGGTGACATGTACCACCCTGAGAGGCCTGTGTATGACCAGATGAGAGGTTCGAATGTTAGAGTGAGCACTTTATGAACTGCTACTGTTCATATTCACTCCTGTTGATATATTTTTTGAAGCTTTCACACTGTTGTCAGTGAAGAGAAAAATCAATTTCTAAAGAAAAATCAATGCCAATTCGCTTCCCTTTGGGCTTGTCTCTGGCTTACAGTATATGGAACAAGTGCAATGGAAATAATGATCTTGTTCTTCTGGCTACACTACCACAGTTCTTCTGACTGTCTAAAAGTGTTCTTGAGGTCTCCTGTGGAATAGACTCTGAGATTTGAGTTCGCTCAAATTAGTGTAAATTACCCCAACTCTCCCCTCTCTTGCCGGAGTCAAAAAGTCCCTCTCCTGTCTGCAACTGGTGCAAAGTGCTGCATTGAGGCAGAAGCAAGATCACACAGCCAATCAATTTAAACATCTCAGCTTCCTTTTGCTGATTGTGTTCTTTATTTGATTTATATATTTCTATTTTCATGGCATGGGTATTCTCAGCTTTGTTTTCAACTTCTTATAACTGTACACATCATTAAATGACTTTCTATGTAAATTAAAAGAGAAAGGAGATCAAGCCGTTCTTAATTAGAGCTGTGTGTATTCTAAAAGGCATGGCTGACAATAGCAGCAGCTGAAATGTATAGAAAACAAACTAGGATTTGTTGTTGTTGTGGTTAAACCAGTGGGGTTAGTGGATTTAGTGATCGAGGAAGTCCCTTGTACGATAACACTATGATGTGTCGCTTTCACTACAGTATATGGAGCCAGATTTAAGCTGGATCGTAATGGTAACAACATATTTTTTGTTTCCTTGTTTTTTCTTCCTTTTTTCTGGAGAAGAGCAGCAAATTAATATAGAATGTGCATATGTTTGTAACATGGACTCCTGGCTGTGTCAAGCAGTGTTGATAAAACACAATCTTTCTGCAGAGGGCAGCTGTGAAAGCCACAGGGAGCAAATAAACAGATTCATGAATACAATGCATACTCAAACAAATAGCACCATCTTCTGAATACCAAAAACAGTAGCAACTACCTCCTGCTTTGATTTAGTGCCACTACATTTATTCTCATCTATTTAAATTCCGCTCTTTCTTTGTAATCACCGTAGAGATGCTTTCTCCTGTTCGCTTGTTAAATGTGAGAGAAATATTATGAATTTATGCAACCAAACACAGCCTTGTTTACAGAGAGATTTTCTTCTTCTTCTTCTTCTTCTTCTTGGTCTTCTTCTTCCATACACTTTGTAATGTTATTTTACCATCAAGCTTGCAGCAAGTTTCAATCTTTTGATATGCTGACAGTTTACCGAGGGGGGGAAAGATAAGAAATAATTTTAGTTTAATTGAGTTGAAGACCTAATGAATGTTAGGCCACACTTATCTTTACTTTTTTGATGCAACAGCTGATGGTATCTTTATTTGTCTCACTTCCTACCTCTCTCCCTCTGTCTGTCCCATTCTTATTCTCCCTATATCCCTCTTTCTGCCTCTCACTGCTTTCATCACAAGGGGGCCACAGGCAACTTCTGACGGGCCGTGGCTGTATTGCTGTCATAGTGTCCCCTCCCCCCTCTCAGCTCATGTGGTGCCTCAGCCAGAGCTGGAGCAAGGACACAACCCCTTCAGGCAACCACCTCCCAAATCTGAAGGGATGAAGCACATGTTGCCACAGATAAACCACTGTGATCAATCTCATGGATGCACAGTGAATCATTGGAGCGAAAGGCTTTGAAAATCAAGCCCTGTCCCTGATGTGCCCAGCAATGATTATGTGGTCAGTGGTGCCAAAGGCAACCAGCAAACATCAAGGAACTTGGAGCAGTGGGCCTGTCAGTTCTCAACACTAATTAAACATACACAAGTATCCCAGTGATACGATGCCAACAGGGCAAAGGCTGACATCCTTTGGTGCTTAATAAGTTGAAAATCCTGATTGCCAAAGAAACTATGTTATTATTAAGTGGTTGAAAATTTACCTCAGACATCAAGGTAAGGTGGTAGGGATGGAGGCTGGGATATGTATTTATTGCTAATTTCTCACTACACTATGTTTTAGGCACTTCCTTGGTAATGGTTAGCCAAAATGCTAATTAACTAGCTATCAATTTAATTAAAGCACACTGGACTTTGTGGTTCTCTTTGACTCTAACTTCACTGGAGGCTGGAGTGGAGTGCGAATAGAAAATGGTCCAAAGTTATACTGCCCAGTCATGGGTTAACTGTGACTAAACCAAAGTAAACACACAAATGAAAAATAATGCTAGACAGTCTCTATGACTGAATAATAAATACATTTAAAGCTATGCTAGTTAGTCTTTACAAGGATTACTTTATTCTCCATTTGATTACCTTGAATTGTTGCCTTGTTAAAGGTCTACAACAAATTAAGTTACTAAGATTTTGTATCATAGCGAGAGTTCTGTAATTACAGGAAATGGGTTCAAAGATATTATTAAAATTAAATGATCTGTTTTGTAATTGATGCAATGTTCTCTTTCCAACAACTTAAAAGACTCCATGAAACCATTAAAAAGATCATTTTTGCTTTTCACATTACAGAATCATTTTTACAGGCCATCGTGTTCTACAGGCTGATGACCCCTTGCAGAGATGAGAGGTAATTGAAATGAGGATTGCAGAGAAGTTAAACAGTTGTTATGGAGGGCTGTGTTAAAGCCTGTCTGTTATCTGAATCAATCAGCCATTACACAATGTGAAAGGCACGACAATTAACTGTTGTTGTGTGACGCTACTGGGCGCATGCTGACGATTTTGATGTGTGACAATACAAAAAGAGTGTGAAACTCATCACTGCCAGTGAGCTGGCTCTGGCTGAGGACCGACTTTATTGGCATTGTCAAGCAGGACAGGTGCAACACGACAAGGTGATAAACCACCACCACTCTCCAACCACTGTAAAGAGACACGTTGTTGTATTTAAAATGATGACATGACCCAATATGGTAACGACATATTGATCATAAAACATTTATGGACACCAGCTTTGAAGTCCCATGAAGTTGAACCAGACTGGCAGGTATTAAAAAAAGGTTGTTTGATTTGCTGACATGTAACTACACAACAAACTCAGGAAGTGTTGATCGTCAGCGTTGGTAAGCAAGTTCATTAGCACTGAACAGATAGACTTCCTGATTCTCACCAATTTGTTTTACACATACAGAGATTAATCAGAGGCTCTGACAGGATGTTATCACACCTAAGTTTAAAGCTGTACAGAAAAGAAAATTTAATTTGAGCCCACTGTGGGTCCTAACATTAGTGTAATAACTCATCTATCAGACGATGTAGCCCAAACTTTGTGCAACATTCTATTTTCAAGTAAATCTGGGATGTGTTGTTTTTTTTTTGCATTGGATAATGCAGGCGCACAGATTATACGTCAGCCTGCTCACGATTCACCAGCCACTGATATTGGATCCGTCATCCGTCAATCAAACGTCTGAGACACGCACACACACACTGAGCTCGGTCTCACCCCAAGCACTGAATATCCCGCCCGCTCGATAACGACCAATCAAATTTGTTTTCCTTACTCGGGTAAACCCATGCAGCAGCTCGTTGAAACTCAGCGCGACAAACAGGACAAACGGCCATTTCTGAACACCTTTAAAAAAACAAAAATTCTGCCACAATAGGTGTTTACACTATGGATTTTTCATATCTGATAAGTCTCCGTTCCCCATCCTCTCTCCCCCTCAGGAGTCACTTTCTACCCTAAAGTTAGCACTAATGCTCTGATGAACCCAAGAATACTTGTCTCTGAAAACATTCCTTTTTACGCAGATGTTCTTTTGAAGAGAGAAAATGGAAGACAGTTGTTGTGTCTATATGCTATATTTTGCTCTGCATGTCAAAATGTACACTATGAAATGATTCCCAGTCAGCGTCAGTTACCATATAACATATTCTAGGGAGTGAGCAAGGCACTGAAAGTACTTCAAATGATCCTCGACATAATCTTGGAACTGCAACAGAATTTGAAAATTATGTCTGCCAGACTCTTAAGAGTTAGCTAAAGAATACCCATGGGCTTCCTGAGCTCTTGACATTTTGTATATATTTTACTTTATATCAAATGGCAGTTTTAATATTGCAGTTCAATCAAAGTTGACCTCCATATAAGCCTTGGTCCTACCTGACTCCTAATCTTTACAGTGAGTCCAGTTCCTTTGATTGCTGTGAACACTGTGTGCGCTGGCCCCAGCACAGTCCACGTGTACTTAGTTGGCAGCACCGACATCAGATGCGAAAACTACTGTGCCAAAACACGGTCAGCTATTTAAACTGTGAACCAAAGTGTACTCTTCTTCTTCACTGGGTTTATTGGTGGATCACAAGCCAATTAGACAACAACTGTATTGAAGTGTGTAGATAAGCAAGGTTAATGGTGCAGGGGACAACATAACTAATTCAGGATGGTGCTCAGGCACAGTACAAGGAAATAATACGTATGAAAACAATCCCTGAAACCATCCCTCTCTTCTGGAGCCCCACCAAGATCAAAGGGTTTTATTAATGGAACACTTGAATTATATATGGCAAAATATAAATAAAATAAAGTAGAACAATCAATATGACAATGAAAAAAGTAAGAAAAATACATTAATATGAAGCGTAGTGGGAAAACTTTACACATTTGTGACAGTCACATTGCAACATTTAGCAGGGTTCTGGTGATAATGTTTTGCCTCTTTGTCAAACTGCTTCCAAAACTTTTTTAATCAATATAAAGTGAACAATTGAGAGCATCGCAAAAGTCAAGTGGTTATATGGTGTATACTTATTTTGTGGACATGTTTTTCTGACAGGTTATAGAGTCCGAATATAAAGACTGTATATTTGATAAATTTGCAGATCTACTCGTCCCTCTCCTATACGCACCTTCCCAACAAATAGATGCGCAAAGTATTATTTTTCTCTTTCACAGGATAGAAGACAGAAGATGTAGGGACACAGAGGGATAATGATGTGCACTGGCCAGGAACTTAAAGGGGAGCTATGCAAGTCAGTCCCTTTTTTCACTGTTTTGGTACGTTTTTTTCTCAACAGAGCTCCCCCTACAGTTTCGGAGTGCATATTTTCACTGTTGCAAAACTCACCGCTAACCCTCCTCCCTCCTCCACTTCGCCATGAGCATTCATTTTCGAGAAGCTGACAAGAAGGCAATCCGTGGAGGTGGGTAAAGTAAACATGATAACCCTATTTTCAGGAGTGTAAGATCATGTATATGTTTTTGTAGTTAAAATGTCTGTTTAATGTATGATGAATGTGAGGTAGCAACAGTATCATCAGTTCACTGGTAAGCTATGTCTCGTGGCTCAGAATCATTTACAGCATGTGGGTGAGCTGAGGACCTGTAGCGTCAAGACAGAGCAAACTACAGGAAGAAGCCAAGTGCTGCAACATCATCTATCATCCTCATTCACACTTTGTCAGATGCCCACCTGCACTGTGAACACACTGTTGTTCTGTGATGATGCTGACCCTGTGGTTAAGTAAGGCTAACACTGTCTGATGTGTTTTGGGATTTTTTTTTCCTTGATCTGGTGATGCTGCCTGCATAAATTAGAGCTGTGCTCCATGGCTCCTCAGAAGAAGCTCATGCTGGCAGCCCTCCAGCTCAATCACATTGATTTTCCATAACAATATGAAGAACACTGTTCACTGCCGAGGATTAATGAATTGCATCTTCAGAGTCACTTTGGCATTCCTAATGAAGGTAGATGAATTTCCCTGAGCAGGCCAGCTGTGTTTGAATTGATGCTGACTGTGCCAGGGCACATCCATGGTGAAGCCAAAGAAAAAATACAAATATTCCACAGACTCATAAATCTTCCTTTGGTCTGTCAGATAATTTTAGTAAAAACATATGATTCAAAGTGTGACATTTATCATCATCAAGCTCGGGGCCTCTCATCCCGTTTCTTCCCCCTCCTCTTTTCTTCACCTGAAATGAACATGTTTGTTGTTTGTGGAATCAATTCAGAAAACATTTCTGACATCTGACTGTAGCTGCTGTTGGTTACGCTCTAGGATCTGGCAATGAGATATTGTGTTGTATGATTGTCTTAAGAAGTCTCAGTAAAGTCATCTCATTCTGTGCTGTGTTAAATTTTTGTTTGTTGTATTTGAAGGCATATAAATTGAAAAGTCAGAAAGAAGAAATAAAGATGTGCTTTTGCTTTATGGCAGTTGAAATTATAGGAGTTAGGAGTGAGAGATAATTATCACATATAACTAAATACAATGCCGTACTGTAGGCACAGAGGGGGTTTGAGCAAAATGCCAAAATCAGCATGCTTACAATACATGTCAAGCCAATTTAATTTATTTATTGTCAGAGCACAACAGAAATTATCTTGAGGCACTTTTCATGTACGTAGAACAGGTCTGGACTGTACCAAACCACATTTTATGCAAACTTCCATTAGAACCAGACACTGTACCAGTTGCCATCTGTCGTGACTGGTTGGGGCTGAGAGAGAGCAAGGAAGGGAAGGACCACCATGCAATAATAATAATAGAGACTGTGGTAACAATAACAATCAATTGTAATGCCAAAAAAATTAATTATATTACGACTAATAGCCTAATAACAATATTCCTAGTTTGAGGAGTTGAACAGGATTATGAGGCCAGTAGGTTGCAGTCTCAAACAGACTCACACTCTTCAGCTCCAGAGACTGAAAGACCTGCTGAGAGTAACTGAAGGAGAAAGGGGAGAAGGGATAATACTATGAAAGAGGAAGAGGGAAGGGAGAGCAACAAGAAGGAGAGAAAGGCGCACAGCCCGGGCGCTCATGTGCTTAAGGGAATAAATAAAAAGAATGATGCAGTGATTTTCAGAAAGTTTACAGAAATCTTGTTGGCAAAGCAACATGGACTATTCTGTCTTTGCTGGGTTTCACTGATTTATTGCAATTGAGACTGACCCGCTAGTGGCAGAATAGTAGCTGGTGCACTACCTGAAGTTGTGATAAAATAAGGAGTTAACTGAAAGTTAAGGCATAAATGTGAGTTTAAGTTTGGATTTGAAGGCCTCAACGGAGCCAGACAGTCTGATATCAGCAGGGAGATTGTTTCAGAGGAAGGGGGGCTGATAGGCAAAGGCTCTGCAGCCAGAAGTTGCCTTTTCATCTCTGTGGACAGAGGCAAGACTGAAATTCTGAGAATGGAGGAAACAAAAATGTACGTAATGTCTGCCCCAACTCTGAAGCAGCGGCAGCATTGATGAAGCGGCGCCAGGCCACTCACCGTCACTGAAACGCTCCATCTCTGATTAAATATGATGAGCCGCTAGTGGCGTATATCTCACCTGGTAGAGCACGCCCCCTGCAGCAACCCACCCGTCAGTCCCTTTGCTCCGTGTCAATTCCCCCTCTTACGATCCCCCCTCCCTGTATTAGGCTACTCCAGCTTTCCTTTCAAAAACAAATGCATAAAAAGCCCAGAAAAAAACGGACTTGGGGGCTGGTGGCACTGGCAGTGAGATATTAAGCAGGCACGGCCGCCACCAAATTCTCTTTGCAGGAAAAGTCTTGCCATTGTGCTTTAAAATAAAATAAGTTACTGTCCCTGTATGTGAACAACATGATCAAACTTGAATAAATTATTTGAATTTAAAAATGGATTATGTGACATAACTGCATTGATTCAGAATCGTCCAATTAAGAATCTTGATGCATCTTTGAAACGATTATTTTCGGCACCCCTAAAATTTCAAAACTAACTTTAAATTTGAGTTACATCATTCTGACTTTCAGCAGCTCAGAAAACACATTAGAATAATCAAGTCTTGATGACACAAAGACTTGAATTAAAGTTTAACTATCTGTCATGGACAAAAAAGACTCTGGATTTTAGCTGAGAGACAGTCTTCTTGATGTCTCTAATGTGCTGATCAAAGGAGATGGCAGGCTCAAACGAGACACCCAGATTCTTGGCTGTTAGACTTGGGAAAATCACAGTTTATTGAAGGTTCATGTGGTGTCAATCCAGGCCAATGACCACTTTTATTTGAATTTAGGGGAAGGAAATTTTGAAACATCCAGACCTCTAACTTGGAAAATCTGAAAATATTTCTTAACCCTTATGAACAGAGTGCAGAGAATCATCAGTTTAACCGTGGAAGTGGACTCCACGATTGTGAACAATTGAGCCAAGAGATAAAATATAGACAGAAAGTTAAAAGGTAAGAACAGAGCCCTCGGATATACATAGTAAAGATTAGAGTATGTCAATATACTGTAGTATTATTATAGCACATACTGTAGGTTTGGGCCAGATCAGAGATGCTGAATTAGCTTTGCAGTTGGCATAGGACCACAAGATGATCTATTGGATCTATTGTGAAAGCTGCTCTGAGGTCCAGTGATGGAAGCACAGAGGTGAAATCTGAATCCATAGAAATCCTAAGATCATTCACTACTTCAGTGAGTGCTGTTTCATTGCAGCGACAGGCCCTCAAGGCAGACAGAAAAGATTTGAAGTTTATTGTTGGACTTGTGGGCTGAGAACTGCTGAGACACAACTCCTTATAGTCCTTTTGAAAAGAAGGAAAGGTTCAAGAATGTCATGGATCAAGGTGTGGCCTATTAAGCAAATATTGTACAACAGCAGTTTTCATTCTAGTGGGGACAGTGTCAGTACTCAGTGACAACGTTCAGAAGAGTTTAGCTGGAGGAGGGCCAAGAGGGCAGGAGCTGAATTTAAAGTCAACAACAGCATAAACAATAATTCAAAAGATATTCACATATTTTGAAGTAGAAACTATCTGAGATTCAACACAATGTTCAGCTGGTTCTGTAAAAGAAGCTGGAGAGGAAAAGCTGATTTTACATCTAATCTCTATTTAAGCCATTTTAATGCTGAAAATTTAATTCAAGAAAACCATGACCTATAAAAAGGGCTAGCTGCTAACAGATGGCTGCATAAAAGTAAGTTTGTCTTCCAATGAAAAAGAAAAAAAATCCAGGATTGTGTTTATTAACTTGAAGAAGAAGTGAGGGGATTATCAAAGTCCTCAGGACTCATCCTCTCTGCACCATGGATGTCTGCATAAAATGTCATTGCGATGCATTGAATACGTATTGAGGAGATATTTTAAGCTGAACCAAAGGTGAAGTGCTGGAGTGCACTTTTGACACACACACAGACACTTGCATGTGCATTCTTGCTTAGGGTGAGAAGTCTACTTGTGATACAGAAATATCCTGGTAAGTTGTAGTTCATACCATGTAGGAGGATGTAATTAGCATGGCATGAAGCAGTAATGGTGAAGGACACCAATAATGTCTGTTTTCAATAAGGAAGAAAAGCTGCAGTGCAGAGGTCCAGTTGATACATTGTACTGTAGGCTATGAAACTGCATAAATGAAGCCTTTCATTCCAAGTTTTACACACAGGCTTTGTAACATTTTGAAGCCTATACATAACTAATAAAATCTGCCAGAAGAGTGAATGATAAATGAAAGAGTGTTTTGCTACCTTTTCATCTCTACTAGTTAAGGATAACTGTATGGAGCATTGATTTAATTCACTTTGCTGCTCAAAGGCTACAGGAGGCTATGGGCAAGTTTTAAGGTGGAATGTATTCCTACAAGTTGTGATGATGTGAATAGATCAATACACTTTAAATGTCAATCCAACAAGTTTGACCATTACATTTGTTTTCATTGGGCCAAGACATACACTTCAGTGTCGATTGGGTTTTCAAGTGAAACCAGTTTATCCAAACAGTGAAAACTTGACATTCCCAGTGGGGAAAACAGTAGCACTCTTTGGCAGCACTACTACTATGGTCTAGAGTTGTCATGATACCAAAATGAGTACCTACGATACTATACTAGACAAAGTATTACGGTTCTGGGTATTATCGTGATACCGTAGCCATTTTAAAAAGAATATATATATATATTACTTTTATGAACTAAATTAACAGACAAGCAGTAACATGTTCTAGGTATATTATGACCAACATAGTCTGGCCTGACGGAAGTGCGTTGCTGCGATTAGCCTCTGATTGGTCGGAACGAGCCAGGCGGAAGTCCCGCCTCTGTGTTGCAGCTTTCACAGTCCGCCCAGTAAAGGGAAACATCAACAAACAACAACAAGAACCGAACCATGGAGCTATTATACATCCGTGTCATGAACCAAACAGAAGAAGACATATCCGCCAGCGGTTGTCAACCGCCGTTAAACCGAACAAAAGAATAAATATCCGTCAACGGTTGCCGACCATCGTTACACCACGGACTCAAATCCAGTTTCCAACCGGCAATATTTTGCAAGCGCACCGTTGCTACGGCGCCGACCACAATGATTGTGACTGGTTGAAAGAATTCCAAAAGGCCGGAGCGTTTATTTCTCCGATCGCAGAATCATAGGCGGACTAGCCAAACCCTTCTTCTCTGGAGGAGGGTCTGGCGAGAGAGACTATGACCAACACAATACAGTATTTGATATTGAATTGGTGTTTCCTGCCACTGTATTAACTCTGATTTGAATTACATCTTATTAATGTATTTAAGGCTATAGTGCGTAACTTCTATCGCCCCCTAAATGATTTCTGTGTTATTACAAAGATACAGCCAGCAACTCAATATGGCGTATGGCCCGGTGTAGCCCGCCCCTCCCGCTACCGTTTAACACTCTCTTTCTTCGCCAACAGACCTTCTGCCAAACGGGAAGGCTTTTTCTTTTTAGTAGGATCCACTTCTGAACCTCTTGGTCGCTTCTTCGGGTTCTCCGCCATGTTGCTTCTAGCAGCGCTCTCCTCCCCCCTCCCTTCTCGTTGTCAGGTAAAACCGATGCTGCGTTCCAGGCAGGCTTTTGAACCCATAAGTTACAGCTTCAAGTCACGACTTACGACTTTGTAGCGTCCCAGGCAACCCACTCTGCACTATAACAGCCACTCGTAACTTTCGACCCGTGAAGTCGATCTGGTTCGAGTTCACGGGTCGGAAAAACACGAGTTATGGGTTGCCTGGAATGCACCATTATTTCCTGTGAGCCAGCGCAGGAATGTCACCAACGTCACCAAATACAAAAAGAACAAATACTGAAAAATACCGCGAGGCATTAGAGGAGCCGAACGGCTTAATCAGCGTTGTATCATCTCCTCTTGTAGTGCCTTGGGTGAAACGGATATATACAGACACGTAGAAGTTACGCACTATAGCTTTAACTACTTACAGTAAATCACAGTAGCATAAACTGATTTATTGAATGAAAACATTAATAAAACTAATAACTTGTCACATAAGCTAGCACCATGTTGTCCCTGTGTCATGGTCAGGGACAGGACAGTCTGAGAGCTTGGAGGTTTAAGTTTATATTAATGAAGAGTGCACTGTGAGACTGTGACCTGACCAAATGTCAGCACTAGGAGAGTTTTTTTTTTTCCTGGTTGCGACAAGGCTAAAATACATGAGGACAGCTGTACCATCACGGATCCGGTGTATTTATCAGAACTTGTTCAGTGTACTGAGGCACCGAGTCTGTTTGAGCTGCGTTCATATGAAGTCATAGGCTTCTTTCAAACTCTTCAGGCAGTGATCAGTGGTGGCGGCGGCTTTTTGACTCGTATTTTAGAGCATTTTAGAAATAACAGGTAACAGTTGTTGTTGTCTCTTTTCAACGACAGCTGTATGATTAGTGCCCTGTGCACACTGACGCCCATTTTAAACAGAGATCCCGCTACCTTACAGTATGGACGCCACCAGCAACAGGCAAACAGCCAATCATTCAGCAGCTCTGTAGTTTGGTTGCAGTATCGTTGCCTTGTGGCGTGGTGGTAGTGAGAAGCCAGGAGGAGAGCAGAGGTGGACCGTCGCGTAGAATGTCTGGTATGGTAGGAACCGTGACGATTTGGCACAGCGGGGTACCGTGGGTATCGTGTAACTCTGTGGTATGGACCAAACTGGTGGACAGAAGTATTTAGGTCCATAGAGCGATGCTGCTATCGTGATTACAAAGGGGAACTAAGTTGATCCAAAATACTGCATAGTGTTTAAAAACTGAGTGTGACATTGGTTTTTGCAGTATATGTCTCAGAAGAACAATTTATTACCAAGGGGATCATGCATTTTTCTTTGTGATGAATAGATTAATGAAATGGAAATGAGAAAAAGTTGCTATGACACAGCTGCCTAATAGACTGGGCAAGCGCTGGAAAGGAACTATCTTCTGTCTTGATATAGAGGCGCACACTCACACAACATGTCAGACCACGCTGCCTCTGTGGAATAAGCTTCCCAGTGAAAGTGTGTTTTCTTTTCCTTACTTTTTTTTTTTTTATGACAATGTGTATAAAGTGATACAGTTTGCTCAGATGTGGGAAAAGAGGGAGGGAATCGTTTTCCCTCATCACAGACCAATTCTGTTTGTGTTGTCACATATTATGATGGTCCTGTGGGGCAATCGCTGCAGCACTGGTGGCCTCCAACTCCCATCCTTCCCCGGGTGATTTTGATAACAATTAATTCACTGAATCAGAATCTCTGCCTGACATCCATTCCCATTTCAGACCACCAGTTATGTGAACATTGACTCAGGAATAATCATTTGTTGAACTTTCACACCGGCTTTCTTGATAAGCAAACCTTTGAATTATTTTTCTGCTTGGCTGTCCCTGTGAAATAGCTCTTGGCTAATGTAAGCCTGTTTTCAGATACAGAGAGCTGGATCTGTGGCTACAGGAGCGGGACTGTTCTGCCCACAAACACTGATCTGGTGGGCTGAAAAAAGTGCAGCACAAGTTGCATTTTAATCGACACGCACTACAGTAAAATTCTACCTTTCATAGTGGAATTGTTAAATTGCAGTGTGAACGACGAGTGTCTACAAAGAGGGAGCCTCTTCCTTGCATTTCGTTTTTGTTCTCTGATGTTTTCTCTGTAGAAAAAAATGACTCTCAACCTCTCACAAACTATTTCTGCAGTGAGAGAGTGCGCTTCAGCTGAGAAACATGGAATATAGGAAAACAATATGAAGTGCGGCGCTCATGTTTGCCTGAATGGGGCTTGACTGTGTCAGCTTCTCTGCGGGTTAAGGAGATGCACAGGACACTAATCCAAGTGTTACAGTAATGCACATAACAGGCACAGATAAAACTGCCCTCTCTCTCTCCATAAACCTCCTAATCTCTGAGTACCCCTGTCCCATGAGGAATCAGATGATACAAGCAAGGGGCAGGTTGTACTTCACACACAATGACAAGATGCATGGATGCATCTTTTTCTGTACACAAGTCTCTATGTCTGCAGCTCTCTGTCCCTCCTCTGCCTCTCTCTCTCTCTCTCTCTCTCTCTGAGTCACATACACACACATGCTTCCCTCACACTCAGATGTTTCCAATATTTTCAGCAAACACAGTAAAAGCATTATTTTGGGGGGGGAGAAAAATACACAGCTCTAAATCCAATTTTAACCCGAAAATGTAAAAAGGCTTTTTAAAAAGAAAGCAAGCAAGATGGACCGGGTGGCCTGTTTGACTATGTATGTAATTTGATTCCTAACAAGCATGACATCACTTGCAAGCAGCTAAAATAAAAGGGAGAAAACATGGAAGAGATCTGCATGGAGGCTTCATCCCTAGTCACCCACAACTGGCTGGAACCAGTGTGAAACATTGCTCACAGGCAAACGAGATGAAGCACGGTTGGAACTGAAGGCAAACAAATCGACTCTCCACACTTGCATATGCTGTGTTTCTTTGCCACAGACGTGTGCACACAGATAGAAACAAGGGGGACAGCTTTGCCTGAGGCCACCTACATGATACCCTGAACCATGTGAGGCTCTTTGTGCCAGCTTTGAAATGTCTAACATTCAGGTCAGAACAGGGAAGTACATCTATCTTCTCTGTGTCAGGGCCCAGCATTGATGGATGACCTGGCCCGTTGAGTTGTGGTGGCCAGGTGACAGAGATCCATTAATAAACAGATTGCAGGGCTTCACTCCTTTGTGTGTCATCAACAAGAGGTGCTCTTCTATATTATTTCCATGCCACAGATAATAAATACTCATAAACCTAATGACGCCTGATTACTGCTGCAATCTTTGGCTCATTAGGCTGATTAGCTGCAATTGTGCAACTCTGTGGATGCCGGATGTTTAAAAATACACTCCTAGTGCTTTGTGTGTGTATGTTTTGGGTTAAATGAGAGGTGTACTCTATAGCTCCTCTGACTGAACATTTAACACATCCATTTGGGGTGACACTATCATCTCGCATCTTTTTAGTAATGGTACACTTTTAACCTCAAACCCGCACTGGGTTGTGTTTGTGTATTTTGCATCAACAAGGGTTGTTCTATAGTTCAACACTTCAATCACGGTGCCTCACATAAGCTGCTCTAGTGCAGGCATGACTCTTAATTTACAGTCCTTGGTGGAGGGAAAATGTCCTTCAATGTCAGTGTGAGCCTTCTGTGTCCACAGACAAATCAACAGAGCGGGTGGAGTCACTGACCCCAATAATTTAGTGCATTACTCTAGACAGTTTCAGATGCTGTCGAAAGTGCCCATTTTTCCCAAATCGAGCCTAGGCCCCTCCTGTTTATTACAGGTTTGTGACCCACGCTGGGCCCTGCTGAGCAGGGGTGGAGGAGGAGGGTGGTGTTACAGCAAACAGGGGTCGTAGCAATGACACCATGCATCTCCACATCAAACAAAACAGCCTGAAAGCAGTTAAGGAAGTAAAACTTCCTGAAGTCCCTGAAGCCATAGCTTCAGAGTCAGCAAGTTGGTTTTGAATATCCGGATGTTATGAATTAAGATACACTACAATACATTACAGTGACTCTTGCATGTACAATCTATTTCTTTGTTCTCTGTGTGCACTGGTCTCCTATCGAATTTACTCAGGGGGAAACACAATGACGCACATTTCAATTTACAAACTGTAAAGAGGTGAAGTCACTGTATAACACATACATAATACAATGCAGAAAAAGTTACTAGCCATCACCTGTTTAAGAGTTGTTTCAGCTATTTTTTCTCTCCTGAGTGATTACCACAAATCACACACTGTGTTAACCTGTGCCTTTTATCAAGTGAGGGGCAGGAAATGAGAATATAACAAATTGACACTCAGCCTTTCAGGATGTCATGCATGTGCCAAAAATGTGTTGACGTGGATGGCATTGCGACAGTGCATCTAATGTAATTGCTGTATTTATTCACCAAAGTATTGGAGTAGCAGCTCAGACTGAAGCATGCAGACTGATCATGTTACACCTTAATTATAGAAACTGTAAATGTATTCATCTCTCACCCACTTTGCTACCCATTTAATTTGTATGTAGGTGTAGTATGAAGATAATTACTTTTTTTTATTTGAAGTTAGACTTCAGTTCAGTGATTTTATCAACACTGGAAGTGGGATGCACATGATTAACCGCTTAACCGTTAACCGATAACAAGAACTTTGACCGATGAATACTATCAGTTTTTTTTTTTTATGAACTCCTTATGTCGTCAAGTCATGGGGGTGTGTAGACACGTGCATGTGCCTGAAGTCATATTTTGCAGCAAAAAGTTACACAGGAGGACTTACAGTATGCGCTAGTTATGCAATGCAGTCCCCGTTAAGGAAAGTCACGGCTACACGGACATATGTGCGTCACCTGTAACAATGGCGCAGCAAAAAAAAAAAAAGACGCTGCGCTTTTCAGTTGTTCACCTGTAGCTCTCTAGTTCCTCTCTCTTCAGCCTGGTGTTTGGCTGCACTTTGTAGTGATAAAAAACAATTCTACATTGGATGATTTGCAGCCATCTAAGCGCGATCAGCTGATCCAGAGCACAGTGGATGTGGTGCTGCTCAGCTGTTGCAGCGCATGTGTGTTTTTTATGACGACAAAATCGATGGCCTCCGCAAGCAATTTAATCTTATTAGTTAATGGTTAATAATCGGTTAATGTGCGCTGGGTATCGGTCGGAGAAAAAAAATTCTAAATGTGCATCCCTACACTGGACACAGTCTCTCGGTACACTTATGAGTAAAATCAAATTGCTGCCTGAAAAGGGTGCATCGTTTTCAAGTTGCTCTGTTGTATATTACCCAGAGCACAAATCCTTGGTTTTATTACTCTCTTCTCCAATACATAAGATGCTAAGAACAAATTAGTCAAATAAGTGTCAAACCAGATTGCCAATGCTGGCAGCAAAACCCAATTCGCCATCACTGCCTACTCAACATCAGTGGAAAAAATAAAAAATACAGCAACATTAAATTGCTTCAGTTGGTTATGTGTGTGTGTGTGTGTGTGTGTGTGTGTGTGTGTGTGTGTGTGTGTGTGTGTGTGTGTGTGTGTGTGTGTGTGTGTGTGTGTGTGTGTGTGTGTGTGTGTGTGTGTGTGTTTGGCGTTAGTGTTGTTGGTGTGGTAAACAAATCATTAGCTGGAAAACCTGATAAAGAAGTAATCCAGCCCAATCAATTTAAAATCACATCTGTAGCAATGCAGAAATTTGACATGAGTGCGCCATTGAGGGGAGACGCAAGTGTCTAATTTTGCCACATATCTAAACATCTCTTTGCGCTAACGAAGAAACAACATGATGACAGTTCCTCACTGAGGGTAATAAAACCATTTCAGTGACAACAATGGCTTTTTATTGTATCTTTCAGTGCAAGGGCTCTGAGCGTTTTTGTTTATGCATGGCGGAGGAGGAGAGTGAATAAGGGACGGCAACATTGATCTAAGACCCCAAGGCTTCATTTTTCCATGGAGACAGCATGGCTAATTAGGCTAGCATGTTGCCTGTTCCAGCACAGCTGCAGTGAGAGATTAGACAGACAGAAGCTGCCAGCTGTTACTCAGATGCAGTATCACTGACTAATTGAGACCGGCAAATGTTCATGGAGTAAGGCCCATGCCAGTCATTCACATCCCGTTGTTCATAATGTGTCCAAAGTATATCATCTGATGATAAGGTTAATCAATGGGACTGCTGTGGAACAGAGGACCTGATTAAAATGTAAATACCCCAAATGTAAATGACTAAATTGAATCATGGGAAATTACAAGGTTTTCTCTTGAGATCTCATCGACTTTGTTGGGGTTTTGGAAAATCAGAACAGATTTTCACTGCAGAGAGGGCTGTTTGTGGACACACGCTAATGGGAACTGTAGGTCATCTGTTCTGTTGACTGATGATGGTTGAGAGACATGAACTGCCACTTATCATGTAAATGATGCAAATGCATCATTGTTGTACACACGCACACATATATATGAAGAGTTCATTTGAAAAAGCAGAGAACTCTGTTTTTTTAAAAATTAAAAAACTATTTTTAATTATTATTTACACCAGGTGATATCAGTCAAACCAAAGTTGAGTGGCTTTGACCAAGGAGATGAGACATAACAAAACAGACGTACGTAGCTTTGTTGAAAACAACACTATGCAAAGAATAATTCAAAAGCATCAGCTCATCTTTTTCAAAATGGCATTTATCTGCTTTTTCAAATGAACTCTTCATATACACACCCTAACCCATTTATTCACAATTTCAGAATATTGAAATAGTGAAAGTCAAAATATTTTATAGATTAATTACACACAGAGTGAAATATGATTATAGCTTACATTTAATGAAAACCCCAAATTCTGTCAATCAAAAAATTTGAATATGTGAAAAAGTTCATTATTGTGACCTAATGATTTCACACTAACCATTAATTAACTAATTAACTCAAAACACCTGCAAAGGTTTCCTGAGACTTTCAATGGTCTCTTAATGTGGTTCAGCAGGAAGACTGATGACCTCCATCATATTTTAATTTATTGAAATGTGCCTGTATATACAGTGACATTCTGTGGTTTTGAGGATATGATCTTTGCATTACCTCTATCTTATTAAATATAAAAAATATGTCAGTAGCTCAGTGTCAGTGTTTGTTTTGTGCTGTGATCCACATGGCATTTCTGTGATGAGCTCGAGTGCTGTCTGTTGCTCTATAGGTTATCAGGACCGAGGGAGAGGAAGGATGACAGAGAATGTTGCTCTGGTGCAGCTCTTCATCGGATAAACTATCCTCTATATTGCCAAATACTGAACAAACTAGTAGATAAGACACACGCGCGCACACACACACCTAGCCCCAACCACGCTCCAGTCCTTGTGCACCTCCCCGTCTCTTGACAAACCATCATGTACAATCCTGCCACTGTATAGTGCTGTCAGAAGCCAGCCAAAATAATCTCTTCTGCAGGAGAATTTAACTCCATACCTTCTGGCACAGTGCAGTGATGCAATTTAATGCCTCCTGTGATAACTAATGGAAGAAACTCTTAAAACTTCAGAGCTTATAATAAGCTTGTCAGCTTATCATATTAGGCATGTGAGCTTATAACATTAGCATTTAAATGTTCCTGGGTATACAGTAATGTGATTGGAGGGCTTTGCCATTTGACTTTGCCATTGAGGAAAGAAAGAGAGAGAGAGGTAGAGAGACACGGGGAGAAATTGTCCATGACACATCATGTGATTGTTTTTTAAAAGTAAGTACAAACATACACTCTTGGACAGTTATAAAGAACTGGACTGCTAATTTTACTCTTTTTATTTATAATCATGATCTTATTTTATATTAAAGCAATATGTTTTTAATCTTCTGAATTGTATGGAACTACAGATGTATGACATGAATCACAATGTAAGGGGGGGCTGAACTTTCAGCCCCTTCTCAAACTTGCACAGTATCATTGTTGTTTTGTTTCTTGTTACATAGATTGTTTGTCTTTTGATGTGCTTGTTTGAGACAAATATAAATCAAATAAAAAAAACAGTTGTGTGTCGCACGGCCCGGAAAACCACAGAGGAATCAAACAAACGATTCCATGGTCCATTTCCCTTCTGCTTTCCTTCACTAGCAGATTCAAATCATGTGGACTAGAAACTCTTTTCCTCATAGATATTAACTCGAGTCTGGGTGACTCTTAGTCAATCATTTTGGAGTGCTCCCATGAAAGTATTATATCAAATAATGTAAGAAATTTAACTATTAATATTAAGTTGAAGTGTCCTTCGCCTTCTCCATGAAGCCCATTGGAATTATCCACCATCCCATGTAATGAATCAGATAATTTCACTGCAATTTGAAGCAGAAAAATAACTTAACAAATGTGGCACAGGACACAATCAATAGGGACAGAGAGGCAGTGCGTTATAACACTATGACCTGTTTTAGCTGACAGCCAGATCATCTCCTCTGTCACAGAGGCAAACTCCAACAGCAACAAAGTTGAGCAAACTTCACGTTTCCTTGCATAACTTCTCCACATGTTGCTGAAACATTTTGCAGGTCATAGACAACTGAACCTTTATTATTTCAGTCAGCTGCCTATAAACCAGAGAGATCTGCTTGATAAAGAAAACTAGATATGACACTTGAGGGGAGTAGACAAGCATGCAGTATATACGCACACCAATATAGATTAGCCTCAGAGAAACAAGTCAGTCACAATGGTGAGAAATGAAATGATTTAGCTGTGACTCAATCCTACACTGTATGCCTCCTCTGTCTTCCACCGCAATCAATTTTGGTAAGTGTATCATTTCATTAATGCCGATCTTCCTTTTCTTGCTAATTAGTATACCTGCCTCGAGAAAAAAATAAATAAACAAGTGTGTCGGAAAAAAAATCCAGTTAGCCTCTCTGCCATGCATCTCATGCCTAAAACATGACTCGGATTTCACCATTTCACCTAATCATGGGCGATCTTCATCCCTCCACGCTTTAAAGACTCTGAAATTAATGATCTCCACAGAAAGATGTGGAACCAAGCAAGTGAGCAGTTTTAGGATTGACAGAGATTATTAAACAAAACTAATTATAGTCATTGGTACAGAACAATAATATCCTGCATACTAAAGTATTAATGTGGGAGATTAAAATAGGCCTATCCATTAAAAGACATGATATTTCATTCTATCTACAAGGAGGAAATAAGTCTAATAGGCCTTTTCATGAGGAAATGGGCACGAGCAGAGGTAGATCAGTTAATAATTGAATATGCTTTCCCATCAGATAGATCACCGGCTGTGTACACAGCACATGGGCAAATACAGCTGATAATGCACCATGGTGATCAGGCATCAAACTATAGAGGAAGTATACAGTATAAATAGCATTCTGACATGGTTGTCTTATGTGTCAGATCACATCTTAAGACATTTTGATTTCTTGTGAATGGGTGAATGTGATGTACTGTAAAGCGCTTTAGGTATCGTTTCAGGTATAGTAAAGCGCTATATAAATCCAGACCATTTACCATTTACCATTTCTTGGGTCAATTAGAAATGCGCCTCTTGTGTGTTGTACAGAGAAACGGTTTAAACAATTCTAAAAAGCAATCAAATATGATTTTGTGTGTTTTCACCAATTTGGGATTTTTTTTCTTCAGGGGCAAAAAAAATAGCTAGTACACCAATGCTACAGCAAAGAAGGTAAAAATATTGTTTTAATAAATCTGCCTTAAATTATGTTGAAACAGATACATTTTAAGCCTTTTTTCCTCCTTTTTTTTAATGCTCACTTGTGTTATTGAGAGGACTACCCATTATCTGAAATGAAGACAGCTCCCCTTCCAAAAAAAAAAAACTGTTCTCTATGTAGGTCATCCATTGCACTCATTAATAAGATGACTGCACAATTAAGATGAAAAATCACTTCTTAATATAATTTTAAATGCATTGTTGTTGAACTGCACTAATCCCCTATGTTGCTTTAAAGTGTTAATTTAATGCCCCCGTTCAATCCAAAAGTAATTTTCTGGCACCATTGTGCAGTAAGAACCAATTAGTTTACAATTAGTTTAGTTTGGTTTACTGAAACTTAATGAGGATTCAATTGTAGACCATCTTAAAATAATTTTTTTGTTTGTTGAAAAAAAATCTAAGGTGAAATAACATTTTTACTGCTCTCTCAGTTGTCCAATTATTCTAGATACCAGACTGATACCGTCAACTGACAAATGTCTAACATTGTTTCATATTGTTTGGCTTGTGAATGTGATCACTTACTGAATGTAATAAAGGCACGGCTGTGACAGTTTTTGACCATGCAGTCTCTATTCTGTGTCCTACAATCTTTGTTCAAACTGTGACCCCAGGCTGCTCATACCAAGCTACACAGTGGTGTTACATCTGCTGTTAACTAAAGTCAACAAGCGTGGGATCAGACAGAGATGGAAAAGGTTGAGGGCTTTGGTTTTCAGATTTTCTGCAACGGTATGAGGTCTTGTCCTGAGACATTTTCCAAAATACAGACCAAAACCACTCTGCACTAAAAACAGATATCTCGGAGGTCTCTCTCTCTCTCTACAAGCAACAACAAAGAGAAATTTAAATCCCCTTTTTCTATTTACTCTCATCAATGTGAAAAAATAGAACTGTCAAAAACCTCCAGTTATGGCATACTTGTCACCTTTCAGATTTCCCCTTACC
Organism: Trachurus trachurus; assembly: GCF_905171665.1. NCBI lineage: Eukaryota > Metazoa > Chordata > Actinopteri > Carangiformes > Carangidae > Trachurus > Trachurus trachurus. Next base: position 17,391,665 of record NC_139894.1, on the reverse strand, counting down.
CCATTTTCAGCAACATCTGTGATAAATATTTATGATAAAATATCAGAGCAGTGCTGATTAAATTATACATGGATCAATGGGGTTAGTGAGTGAGTCATCAATAGTTAAAGACGGGCTAAACATACCTCTTCCTGCAGAATGTCTGTATCCTTTCTAAATGGAGCCTCATCACATAATGAGCTACTTAACTGCTCGGGACCACTCCTGTCTCTTGCATGTCTTATGATCCACTAACATACAGTATGAAAACAACAAATCTCTCATTAATTAGTAAGGAGGCTGATTTGCTCGCTATTAGACATCAACATGCAGCACTTATAGTTACACACACATTTTAGCTGGTGTGGAGTTATTTCTGATGGGGCTTTTCTGTAGAGGGTGAAAACACAGATCCACACAAGACTCTTTTTCAGGGAAATGCTTCATACCCCTCTTACGTTCATATACTTGTCCGTTATGATTTCAAATGCTCAAAGTCTGTCCAACCAACAATAGCCTATAATACGGTCAAATTTCACCGTACTCTTTGAAATAGCTTATGAAAGCAGGGTGCAATGTCAAACTATAAGATTGCAGACTTAAGAAATGTTCTGATGTCACAGCAGCAGACAAAAACACCCCTCTGCCCACTTCAGGAGCAGAGCTCATGTAGGTTCAAGTGTCTTTACAATGGAAGCCCTGTGGCGCTTGAATGCTTTATCAGCATGCAGCAATCAGGTGTGTATTCAAATCAAAATGACAGACAAGAATATTGAAGCTCAATGACATTTTACAAACCTTTGATATTGTGGCAGGCTTTTATGCGTTCAGAGATTTAAAATTAAACCTCGAGGGAATTTCACTGTTTCCAAGTCATAACAGGTAGCCTACATCTGCTGAATGTAGCTGAACTGTAGAGGAAGCCGTTGATTCGTCACCATTTATTCTCTGAAACCATGTCCTTATTTATGCAAAAGAACTGTATCCAAAGTAAATAGGTGAGCAGTCTGTTATCCCCTTGAGACACCTCTTTAGGTAAAAAATTAAGACACAAGAGATATCCTGAAAAAATATAGAGGGCCTTCTATTCCATCTAGGCCATGAAAGAGAAGGCCAAACGCTACAGCATTTTAGTGCTGTATTTAATGTCACCCATTTAACTTCTCTCTTCTCATTTCATCTAATTATAAGTTTCTATCAAATGTGGTTAGTAATGAATAGGTTACAAAAATGGAGAATTTCCTTTTCCTTTTTATTTTTTCTGTCTGTAGGTAGTGAGTGGATTAACGGTTCACTCCTAGGCTGTTGACATTATGGTGACTCTTTAAATTTGTAGTAGCAGCAAAAACAAGCATATCCAGTGCCCCACAGTCAGAACTTGTTTTCATGCATACAACTTATTAAGAAGAAGCTTCCTAACTGTCTGCAGTGGACTCCACATTGTACAATATTAATAATCCAAAATAGTTTTATGAAAAAACATTTTGAAGCTTTTGATTTCTGGACTCATACATAATAATATGAAACAATGGAACAATAGTGGAATATATGCCTGGACGTCATTTTTCAAAGGGAATCGCTACCATTTTCCTATCTGTTGGTTTAAGATGCTGATATAGATATATCTGGATAAATTATGTTATTGCTCTTCTGTTTTTTGTTTGTTTGTTTTGTTTTGTTTGTTTTCATGGTGGAGAGAATATATTCCTGGCAATGAAGCTTTGAAGTTTAACAATTTAATATACTGATGCACTGTGCTATGCTGCTTTGCAAACTAGTCCATAGCGACAGTGTGTGTTGAGTAAGGGCCCCATATAATACTTACTAGTATTAACACATAATAAATGTAGGCTATATGTAATTAATTGTTTTGAGAATGCTATGTTTTATCATATTAAAATCAAATATTTTGTATATTTACACTCACCAACTGAGACACGATGCAGGCCTGTGGGATGCTTGGGTGCTTTGCGGCGATAGTAGCTATCCTCCTCTCCAACAAAGGACAGATCAGGCTGTAGACTCCGCTCCTTGTTTTGTTTTTTGTTTTTTTATAATCCACTCCTCGTGCACCGTGAATGACGTCAAACAGCAGCAGCAAAGCTTTCCATCTGCAGGTGTGCAGGTCCGTTTCACAGTCCGACATGCAGTCCTCCGGCTAACGTTCACTCGCACTGACTTTTCACTAACACACACACAACATTCGTCCCAATAAACTCTGTGTTAATGAGGAAACAAGTCGTTTGTGGAGTCACCATAACTTTTTCATGACATTCACCCCCGCACGCTGAGCTAACGATGCGCACCACTTCGTCCTTCCGGTTTCTCTCCTTTCATTCTACCGCGCGTTAGGTTTACGCGTATTCTCGCGACATTTAACTTTATTCAGTATAGCCTAAACAAAATATCATCTATTTATTTTTTAAGTGAAACATTTTCATGATTGCTAATTTGAAGACTCAGTTTTTTTTTTAATTTTCAAAGAATATCAGAAGACAAAATGTGGAGTGTGATGATGTGTTTTAACAACTCCTTAACATAATGCTACAAGTAACACTATGATTAACCTTTACTGTAATTGTACAAGTTAAAGGTAGGCTACAAAAAAATGTGAAGTTAATCACAGATTAAGAACATGAGAATGAATTTATATGCGCAAATACTTTGTATAGTTTAGGAAAAGAAATGCTTTTGTAGCAGATCTTTCACGGCTGATTTGAAGCCCCCGTTCATAAGCTACAGAAGCTTCTGGGGTTACCCTTTTTACAAGATCATGTCTACTGTATATTGTGAATTGAATTTGTATTTTGTATTTTTTTTTTTAAATGATTTGTAAAATAAAAACAAACATTGAAACCTTGAAAGGCCCAGCCCTAATACTCATGCTTAGCCAGTGACTATAGGTGTTTACATTTTGTGCTTTTAAGTGAGTAATCAAGCACACCTCTAAGTGCTTACATGGTAACAATAATGTGAGTGCATAAGCAATGGGATTGACCTCTTGGGCTTTTAGTGGAGTCATTTGACAATTGGCTTTAGGCATTCAAGCATAGTGCAAGTCTAATTAAAAAATAAAATCCATAGGTATTAATACAGCTATTCTTGAAGTGTTTTATAACTTTAAGAGACAGAGGGAAGGAGTGGGAGTCAGTGGAGAAAGAAGAGGAAAGATAAAGGATGAGAGACACTTTTTTTAAGAATTAAGAAAAGTACTCTTTGTTTAGTCAGGTGTGGAGCCCTGTGGTGATTAGGCACTCATATGGCAGCCATGGCTGCTGGAAGCCATGCAGAACTAACAATAAGCCTGATCTCCATGGGCCAATTAGCCTTTGGAGTTCCCATGTAAAACCTTTCATGAAGAGCCTGTGAATGGAGGCCATTACAGACAGAGAGCCGTGCCAGAAGAGCCGCTGTGTCTCCAGTGGATATCTTCCTCCCTGTCCAGTCAAGCCTGCACTTGTGACAAGTGCCCATGTCCTGAAACTGTACATGTGGGCTACTAGGGAATATAAAACTGACACTGTGCCCTACTGGAAACCAATTACAGCTCTTAAATCAGAGACTCATTGGCTATTACAGTGGGCAGATAGGGTTGATTGATCCCACCTCAAATCATCATTATAGACAGAATTTGTCTATAAGGCCAGGATTGTGGTGGTCATCATGAACTGTGTCGATGCTGGTGTGGCTCACTGAAAACCTTTAAAGTATGAGAAAAGTGGACTTTCCTACTGTTAATTCTGCATTGCTCTGCGCACAGTTCTTTAGGGTGAAAAAATCCCTTTTTTAACTTGAAAAGGTTTGAATGACATTCTGAGGAAGAGCCTTGGAACATCCCTCTGTACTGGAATAATCCCTGCAGTCACTGTAACACTATGAGAGTAGCCCCAGCCTCTTCCTGCAAGTGTTGCGGTATGCAGAAAACTCAGTTTGTCACATAGAGGGAGTACAGTATTGTTCAAAAGTAGATAAGGCTGTTGTTGAACAAATGCTGCATGTCTGCTTTTTCTTGAGAGGGCATGTGGAATAGCTGGTGGAAAAACCTCTTTTTCTGTTTGCTGTTTTGTTGGCTGCCCTGATTTGTTAATGTGCATGAGCTGACATTTGTCAGTGTGTTTCTGTGAATGTACGTGTAAAGCGCTCACGCGTGTGTGTGCGTACAGGGTAGGCTGTTGACACATGCGCACGGTTGTGTGTATAAATGTGTGGGAGTCTGAATGTGTGCAATGTCCGTGCAGGGATATGTTTATGGGTTCCCCCAGACTGCACAGCTCCCTCCCTAATCACAGTAGAAGCTGAGGGTCCTCCTCATTCTGGATTCTCCTCACACCCCAGCTGTGGGTTTTAAGTCACGTTCACACTGAGAGGTGAGCATAAGCCCCAGCTGCCAACTTTTGAGAAAACAAAAGCTGAACCCAAAACAACAAGAAGGAAATAATTTCTAACGCTTTGTTTTTCATATTCACTTTGCTCTCCTGAGGCACTGAACTCTGAAGAACAGTTGGGGTAACATCCTCAAAGCTTGGCATTTCCAGTGAGGATTAAATACCTGGAATTTGAAGTCAGTAGAAAATGAAAAACTGTCTCGCCTGCATCAAAGAGCAACCTTGTCATTATTAGCTGTAGAGGGGGAAATGTGCAATTTGACAGAAGTGAATATTGTCTTTGCATTCTTCTTTCAAGGTGTCCTCCTTTTTTCTGTCAAGATGCTTTCATTGTACCAGCCTTGAAGTGTATTAATGTTGCCGTTTTAATTGGGATTCTGTTAGATACAGTGTCCCATTAGCACTGCAGTGAGTGAGCTTTCCGTCATCAGCAATGTCACAATGCTCAGCAACATTTCATTCGAAGCATTCCTTGAATGCTAGGCCTGCTAGTTTGTTAGTGGCACCTTATAGCAAAGGCTAGAGATATTAAACTGTTCTCTCACCGGGACTGATCTTTTATCTTATCACCACACAATGAACAATGAATCACTGTCAGAGTGAAGATACTGTACAGTATGATTCTTTACAAGCCTCATCAATGCAACTTACATGGACCAGAGTTGAATGAAGTTGTGTTGCATTTTCAGTGGGAATCTACAGCATGTACTGTTAAACTTCCTCCAACCTGATAGCCAGGTTGTTTTCCCTGAGACATAGACAGAGAAAAGCCCAGCACATCTGCACGAAATGACTTCTTTCGACTAAATTGAGAGCATACTCTCTTTGAATATTGCGAAAGGATCACAATGCTACTAAAGTTACCAGCTCTGCGCACAAATTGTGAAAGAAATAAATCTTTCAGGCAAACAAAGATTACCTGTATTGTAGATGTACTGTCCTTGATGTACTGTAGACCTGTGCGGTGGGAATTAAGTGCTGTGGTCATGGTGTTGGATGGGTACATACATACATCTGTTTTCAACTTTGACAATTCCACTCCCAGCTCTAGATGAATTTTAACTCAAAACTGACAAGTCTTTGTCAACTCAAAATCATGTTTTGCTTATTGTTACTTTTCTTGGATATTTGACCTTTGCTGTACATTCATCTGCTGAAGAAGTGAAGTTTATCTATGTTCACCTAAAATCAGTGTTGAACACATGCCTTTGAGCATTGCTTTGTGATGCCAATACTGTTGTGGAAACCGTCATCCAAACCATAATCTGGGATGCAAAATTTTGGATCAGTATACAACAAGAAAAATCAACTTTGCAAATGTTTCTTAAGGTAGTAAATGCATTCAACACTTTGGCAGCCCTCAAGGATACAAGCAATGTGTTTAGATGAAGAAGACTAAAGTATAACAGTATATTTGCTCTCCTTTCTTGATGTTTTTGTTGATATTGCTCCACATTAATATTAAGACCCCTTTTTAATGTAACACATCTGTCATTTGATGAACAGTAATAATGCAATCATAAAAACAAATTATGTAATGTATCCGTGTTTGTGTGGGGGAAAAAAACATATCCAAAAATATATATCACTGTTATAACACCGGTTAATCAAGTGGGAGCCTTGTGAAATGCTGAACTTGCTGATACAAGTGTCCATGTCCCTCAAACCAAACAGGTGGCTCCACAATGTCTGGATGGAAATATCGGCTGCTGTGACATGATAGATTATGGCAGGAACACAGCTTTTCTTTCTGCTCAGATACACTCGCTCTTGCAATGATGGTGCTCCAAGACAAGTGTTTGCATCAGTCAGATTGGACTTCACTATAGGTGTGTGTGTGTGTGTGTGTGTGTGTGTGTGTGTGTGTGTGTGTGTGTGTGTGTGTGTGTGTGTGTGTGTGTGTGAGAGAGAGAGAAAGAGAGAGAGAGAGAGAGAGATAGTCACCTCACTGGAAATGAAGACAAGCAACCTGCACTGAGAAGTTATTCCCCATGTCCAGCAAAGATATATAGAGAGAGAGACAAAGAGAGGGAGAGAAAAGATGGAGGGTGGAGGTAGAGAGAGAGAGAGAGAGAGAGAGAGAGAGAGAGAGAGAGCCCCTCTTGGAGAAAAAAGTAGTCTACCTATGTTTGATAGATTTCACTGTAATATATTTGGTTTTAAATGAAAATTGCAGTCATCCAGCTCAAGCGATATCTGAGGGCTTATGATTTGCTGTGTGGATACATAGCCACCCCTGCAATTCCATCAGTCCCCAGTAGCTGACAGGAATGGATAGGCTCTATTAACGTAGATATAGGGGGCCTAAGGCTGTGTTGTAACTAGTGCTATTAATCCATATAGTTGGTCTATCAAGGTGCTACCCTGTACGGGATCAAAAGCAGTAGCCTCCTGTCATAGAAACACCTCCTGAATTTAAAATGATTGTTTCAGGGAATGGATACGGTTTTGAACCCTGTTTTTTTCATGATGCTGATCTGCAGCAGTTTCATGTCTTTGTTTCTCAGATCGAGTAGAATAATGTGGTACAGATGATAACTTTGTAGTGCCCTTTGAAGTGAATCGCTTCTATGGTCTATTTTATATTTCTTTTTCCACTGAATAGTTTATTCATTTTGTTTGTTTCTCTGTTCTTCTTCAGCGCTGAACAGTTACAAGTTGGGAGCTACAGTATTCAAACAACATAAACATGCAACATGGAATAAGCAGGTTTCAATGCATCTCAATGACTCCTCAGTCTCTCGGGGGAGAGGCATGACATGGTCAGGCCCTTTGATCAACACCAAAACCATCAGGTTCATGTCTGCAAGATATCCAGTCTTGAAAGGGACACACTGGGCTTACTGTGTACATTAGCAATTTAGATCCAACATGAAGAATATTGTTTGAGCATTTGCATCTCAAAGGCGCAATTTTAATTTTTGAAATTGGTCTGGAGCTGAGATGGGTTGATTTCCTTCTCTCTTTTTTCACTCTTTTGTGCTTTGTATTACTTTTATGTTCTGGAACCTGCGCGCCCACACTGTACTTTTACAATTGGAAATTAAATAAAGAAAAATATTGAAAATACAATAATATATCACTGAAAGTGCTGCACCTTTTGGTATAATTTATTAAAAAGGTTATACTGACATTCCTATTGATGTAAAACAAAGGGATGGTAATGTAATTTTCATTTCATTGATGCTGCTGCCATTTGAATATAAATCTACTGTCTTTTGTTTGTGAGGCAAACTAAATCAGAGCAACTTTATAGCAAACACAAACTCAGGGGGACTTAAGCTCGATATGTAGTTATATAATGTCCTTCATCTACTGTAATATGTATGTAAATCCAGGTAATGTAAGTGTCACTGGAAAACAAGACAAGTCGCGGATCACATTACCCCCAAAAAGACCACAAATCACAATGATCTTTACAGCATTCATTAATGAATGACACCCCAGGCATCCTCGCAAGTTCCCCTTTCAGCTGGAAAATGTCTCTCGTAAAATGTGAAACTTATATTGATTGTTCTAAATGTTAATGTCCTTTGAGCTGAGACATGTGGTATTTCACCATTAAAGCAACAATAAAGCATGTAATATTGTAATGATATTTACCAACAGCTGTTCCCCAGATATTCCCATGGGGGTTGAGGGACAGGAGGTTCAAAGCTGCCCAGGTAGTTTTCCTTATTGATCTATGGCAGACCAAAAAAAAAGGAGGCAACTCCACACAACTGAAGCTAAAAATTGCAACATTCAGTTGGAGAAGGTGACTTACATAAAATACAATACATGAGAGTTAAAAAAAAACATTCATTTATTCATATTTGATACATGTGAAATCCCTAAGTCGTTGCATTTCAGAGAAACTTCTATGACACATCACAGGAAATTTAAAAAAGAAGAAGAAGCTGAGATTAGTGGTAAATATCGGTATTATTTATGAACCATTCATTATTAAATTATTTTATTCTGTATGAAATTTAGATTTAGGGCATATTCAAATGATTTCTGGTCTCAGGAGCCAAAACAAACCTTTGATTAAAAAAATACTCTGTATTTTCTGTCATTGCTTAAGACATGAAAAGCTTGATCACTTTGTACCAAAAAGTAGTGGTTCATCAAGGAAAAGAGTTGGTGGGGAATGGAAGCTGTGGTGCAGTGTAGTAGAAGCTGTTCCCATAATTGCTTCGTTAAAAACCAGTTGCTTTGTGTGTCCTAGAGTAATTAAGCAGTTGGAATTTTACATTACACTAGTGAAAATTAACAAAGAGCACATCTGGGTGTCCCATAGGTTTAGTCATTAAAAAGCCCATTATTTTTCAAATTACTTTTTCAATCTTTCAGCCCCCCTAATCCGGAGGTATTTCCCAATAGACAAGTTCCCGTTCTTGTTTGGAATGACTCCTTTAGGAAAGTTAAACATTTAGTGGATGGTGTGGCCTGCAATAGCTGCTCCTCGCCGCTGAACTCCATTTCCAAGACAAATGTGGTTGGGGAGCGGGAAAACAACGCTAAGATCCCAGAGCCAAATAATTTTAAGCTGTATAGCCCCACTCATCCCTGGCATCAGTTTGAGAGTAAAATAAATAAATAAAAATGAGATTATTCTGCTGAGCTGAAAATGACAATCGCCCACAAATATACTAAATTACTGAATCTTTTATTTGTTATGTATGTACTTTCTAAAGCCTCCCTTATTGACCACAGTCTCTTGTGAGAAGCAATGCAATTATTGAAAAGCAATACCCTCACTTGAATGTGCTCCATTATTCTTGGTCATAATTGAAAATGGTCTCATGGGGAAAGCTGACACCAGAAAGTGTCACTGAATGTATCATATAATCATTAAGAAATGTGATGTTTTGATTTTGTCCCCGGGGAATCTTTTGCCTCATTCCCTGAAGAATATTTACTTTTATTTAAGATGTACAGTTACAGTGAGGAACACTAAAGAGCCTGACATGAAAAATAGATTTTGTCCTGGTGAGAGCATATGGACTCGCAGGAACATGAATTACATGTAGGAGGTCTATGTAAATATATGCAGGGAGAGGTTGTGTTAACGGGTCATTTTCAGAAAAGCAGCAGTAACATCACTGGTCTTTGTCTTCAAAGGACTAAATGTAACCTTATTCACCTGTCATTTGGTCGCACTGCTGTTCTTGCTGTTACTGCGCAGTTGAAAATGAGTTCAGGTGGGGGTGGTTGGTCCTGGTCAAACTCATACATAATTCCAGCATCTGGTCTAATCCAGACCATATGTGCATTACTGTAAGTATTTTAGCACCTGTGCAAAAACGGACTTCAGCTGAACATTTCTAAACCTCGACCTTAACTGTTGCCATCAATTTGTTGAATTGAAACAGTCAGATTTAGTTAATGTTTCCCTTTTCCCTTGGGAAAACTCAAACTGATAGAAACAACTTGATTGAATAAAGGTATGCCTCACTCAGAGTTTCGTAATGAAATTCAAATCACTCCGAGAAACGCAAGGGGAAACAGTACTGTCTAATTCTATGCCAAAAGCCACCACAAGTATGTTCATACTCCTGGGCTGAGTATATTAGTTTAACATCAAATCATCATGGATGCTCTTTGCCTGGTTTATTCTCTGTGTGGTTGAAATTAAAGAAAACCTGATGATTGCTGTTAAGGTTTCTCTCCGAAGAATTCCAAAGTACACAGGTCCATCCATGAAAAGGCTTCAGACTGAAAACAGAAATTCATGGCAGGCATATCAACAATGTTTTCTCTCTCTCTCTCTCTCTCTCTCTCTCTCTCTCTCTCTCTCTCTCTCTCTCTTCAGGGGTACCTGGTGTTCCAACATCACAGGGATCCTTTGGTACAGACAAATCCATATACATGACCTGCTGTGTACATTTGAAGTTGCTTTGCAGCACCACTGTGGTACTGTAATAAATCTCCTGGTGTTTAATTGTAGTGTCAGGTCCGATTATAATTTCTCTTAGTGCATTTATTCAAGACAGCTACAAATACACAGTGGGTCCAGAAGTCTGAAACTGCTTCCCCAGACTTTTTGACCACACTGTATACAACTTTAATACTTGAAAAAGAAAATGTCATTTGTTTCTTTCCCATGTGTCCCTTTTTCATGTTATAGCATGAAATATGTATGTGTCATATTCAAATGTCATATTCATACAGTGGAATACAGTGGAATGATACTGTTTGAGGATCCACAGCATTACAAGCAGAAAGTTTGTTTCATAGCAGGGGTTTTCTCTAAAACATGTATAAGAATTATAACTAAAGTATGTTTCACATAGATGAAAATAGTAAATCTTTCAACATGATTTTGATTTAATCTCAAACTCGGGCTAACTTTATAAGCACTATCCTTTTCTCTCTTTTTTTTGAGTTAGGGTCTCCCGGTGTAGGGAGTATGGCATAATATACTCGCACCTCCTCAAAAATTCTCAAAGAGTACAAAATATAGGGGATGAATTATTTACCGACGTCAGAATATTTCTGGAGGTTTGCAACAGTGGTGGAGAGTAGCCAAGTCTTTCATCCATGTGAGACTCTTGACAGTAGCTGCTGCTGTAAAAGGCAGAGCCCAAGATAAGAGAACGCTTTGACCAGCCTTGCCTCCCCATGATAAATCTTTATCATTTTAGGTGATGGCCTGACCTCTAAGACGGGTGCTGGCCAAGGGGGTCCTCATTAATACAACTTGAAATCCTCTTGGCTCATTCCGTCTATTTTCTTGATGCCTGTGACCTTTCCAGGATTGCAGCTATCAAACGAAACGCGTTTTTTGAAGCCAAAGAATTGGAGAGGAGTTTGAAGAGCAGATTGCATGATTCTGTTTGGTCAATGGAGGCGTGGGGTGGGGTGGTGGGAGACAAGGGATAAAGCAAAAAAAAAAAAAGGCAACTATGTGTATTGCCGGTAACAAATATGTTGTTTGTGAATATCTTGCAACACAATGAGCTTGAAATTTGTAACGCAGATTTGTCTGTGCTCTAGAGTCAGCGTGTGTGAAATGACACATTTGAAATTGAGAGGCTGTCCACGGACCACGGCACACAGTACCTTGTTGCAACTATCAGTGAAACACGAAGAAAAAAAGGCGTCTCAGCACAACTTCAGAATCACAGAGCAGGTGCTGCTGGAAAGAAGTGTACTATGTGCTGTCACGGTTGCTCGCTAAATACTCTGACATGACACGCCACACATGAAATGTTCTCACATTACCTGGGGCGTGTGCTGTATGTGGCTACACAGACAAAGTGCCAAAGAACTCCAAAGCAGGGTAATTCTGGGAAATATTTTCAGCCTTTGTATGTGGGTTGTTGATTTGTTGAAACCATGTAATTGTCTTCAGCTCACCCACGTACAGTATACTAGCTCCACTGTATACCCACAGGGTTCTTTTTTTCCCCATTCATGCTTCTTTTATTCTTGTAAAGTGGCTTTTGTTCTTATATGTATCCAGGCAACCAACACTTTCACAACAAACTAGATATACCGACATACTAGGCCACATACTGTATAGTATGCAGCACAGACGATATAACTAAGACAATGATCAGTTTCTTGTACCCCTTAGATTCATACATTTTTAACTAGCATAAAATGACAGCGCTGTTATTAATTCCTTTAGGAAATAGAGGTTTTGTGTCACAATTAAGCCACTGACTCTAATTATAGTATGATTAATGGTATGGTAATTGCGACCCCTTCATGAAACACATTAACTCGGTCAAAATAAATCATATTGAATAAAAACACTCAAATCCTGATGGTAGAATGTTCACCGTCAGGGGTTAAAGAACAAATGTCTACTGAAGGCCAACCATTCATACAGCTCTGTGGTAGCGTATGCATGTGAATGGAAGGAGTCTCAGTGGTGTGATATCTGTAAAATTAATAATGAAGAAATTTTCAAGCTTAGCTGCATTGAGCTGCTCTAACATTCCACTCAGTAGAATCTGTCAAACAGTGTAAATATATTAAAACAACTATCCTTTAAATCCATTATTTAATACAATGCCCTTATACTATGTAGGCTTTTTTTTTTTCTTTTTGTCTGTGAGACGCTTACAGTAGCTTATCTTCATGACTCATATGTATGCAAGTCATATTGGAGGCTGTGATAAAATAATAGCAAGGTTGAACAAAATATATTTTCATAGAGCCTCTCCTCTATGTTCAGACGATATTGGTAAATAGACTTTGAGCTTTTAGCAGAGCCTTTAAAGCTGAAATGCTTTGCTTTAATTCATGCACATATTATTAGCTGGTCTGAGGGGGGAAGAGCCGAGACAAATTGATCTTAAAAGACACAAACTAGTAGAGACTGCCCCTCAGACATTTGTTTAGTTGTAGTGTTTATCCCATCACACAGCACCTGTAATTTCTCCCATATGGTGCATAACTGATATGGATTAAACAATTAAGACTGTTTTCTCTGCATGACTTCTGGCTGCTCTCCCTGCCTTGAAGAACTGTGTTTCAAATTAAATTGCCCCAAAAGATGGGCCTGCTTTACTCCCCCCAAACAATTAAATATGGCAGGTCTTATTATCTATAATTCAAGAAAAAGGGAGGTGTTGTGACTCAAACTTCAATTCAGACCTTTTGTTTTTTTTCTTACTGAGAGGTTGATTTTCTCTTTGTAGGGTTTTGTTTTGTTTCCCATGTTTGCCAGTCTTTCTAATGAATCTTCTGAGACCAATGCCTGTTGTTGAATTGTTGGAAACATTTGGGTCAGGGTAAAGGTCGCCTTACCGCCTGGATGGTTAATAGGAAAAATCAAACCCACTTAAAAATATATAAATACTTTATCATGAACTTACTTTTTTTATTTTTCGCTGCAGATCCACAGTTAAAACCATGTTCCATACAGAAGAAGAACTTAAGCCTGACTTTGAAGCATAACATTGCCACTTGGGACATATGCTGCTTGCTGCTACAGATGAACAGAATATTGTTTTTTTTTTAAGTATATTTTTTTACTTTTAGTGCCTTTATTTGATAGCACAGTGAGTTAGACAGGAAAGGGGGAGGCAGAGTGAGGGGGAATGACATGCAGGAAAGGTCTGCCCGACACGGGACTCGAACCGGGGACGCCTGCGTTGAGGACTATAGCCTCTACATGGGGCGGCCGCTTTAACCACTACGCCACGCACCGCCCCATGAACAGAATATTCTGATTGAATGCTGTTGATAACACCGACAAGGGTGTTAATTTGAAATAAATGAAAGTGAAAATTTCCTGTTGATAACACTGACAAGGATGTTCATTTGAAATAAATTAAGGTGAAAATTTCCTACAACATTTTTAAATTCACAGTTTGATTGACATCGTCCTTCCACATGTCATCACATATCTTATGTTAACACGTGTATTCCCACAACATCACTATATGGAAGGGTTGGGGAAGAAAAAGGGATATGGGATGGAGGGAAAAAAGCTGCCTTTTGATTGAAGAAGAGCTCAATCCAATTAAGCTTTATAAAGACAGTGAGGACAGGTGTACTAGTTCTGTGGTGACTTAAAGATTTGTGACAATACCCCAAAGCAAAGGCTTCAACCACACAAAGGACACCCAAGTGTGTTAGGGTTAATTGGATGACCCAATCCATCTCAATTAAAGACTTTAAGGCACACATCCCCCTGTGTGTGTGTGGAAATTGAAATCAGCTACAGATGGCTCTTCCTGTGGGGTTGCTCCAAATAATTGCTGGCAGATACCACCGGTGGGGGTGGGGTGGGGTGGGGTGGGTGGTGGTGGCTTAGGTGGTGGGTATATTTGCTCATAAGATACTTTTTGGGTCAAATTCAGTGTTGACTAGTGTCGTTTGTGCCTCATGATGCTAAAGCTATAGTAAGCTGGGATTTCACAAACACTGTGTGGAGGAGTACACTGCTGCAAGCAAGACTTAACGGGGACATTTTTCTACTGGAAATTCAGGGGGCGAAAGTTCACAGGTGTGTGGAATTGTGTGTGTGGTGGGGAGGTTGCCCAAGTATCTGTTTATTTATCCACCAGTCACGACTTAAAGCTGCACTTGAGTTATAGGAGGAATTAAAGTCACTGACAGATTAATTAGAGTGATTGTCAAATACTAATCCTATACTAGTCAACACAAGGATTGCCTAAAACATTTTTTTTTTTTTAGCAAATTCAGATCTGCACAATGATCCCTAGGTAGTTTTTCTGAGAAATGTAGTCACATGCACAGTCATTTACCTCACATAGATTGGACTGGAATCAAAACCTTGTCCACTAAAATAAACGGGCTTGGTTTAGAGTCAGCAAGCAGGCATTAGTCTGTATAAGTTCTTTATACATGTTTGGCTGCATTCACTGGTGAAAAAAACAAAACAAAACATTTTTATCTCGTAAACTCTAGAGACAGTACAAAAAAACAAACATAAAAATAACATTTCCTTTATCAGAATAATCTAAATGGATCGGCAGAACAGAACCAATGCAACACCTACACTGCAACACAATTACAGCTCAATAATGTAACAGAAAAGGTCTTTGCCATTGAAATTCATGACATTAGACTGGAGAGTTCTGCACTGATTCATTTGACCTAATCTAAATAGCAAAACTACATTTATGTTTTTAAAGTCTATAAAAGAGCAATTTCAGTGAAACCCTGCAAAGCTATTCAGATTTGATGCATTGATTTACAAATAATTCCTTTATTTTTCCATAGACCAAAAAAAGAAAAGAAACGTCTGGTGTTGTGATAGTTTTTTTTTGTTGCCAAGAAGTCCCACAAAACCATCAGTGTGTTTGTCTGTCTCTCAAGACTTTCTGACCTCAGCCTGTCGGTGGATTTCAGCCCCAAGCACATCGGTTCCTACTGAAGACAGAAATCTTTAACAGTTCACATAGGCCTACTGTATGTATATAGTCAGAGACCTCTTTCCCATCAGAATGGGGGCCACAGTGTGGCATGCTGATACATGTCTAATACTTTATGGACAACACTAGTTGACATAGTAAGTAAGAAGTAAGAAAGTAAGAAAAGTAAGAAAAGCATCAAGTAAGAAAGTAAGAAAAGCATCAAATATCACCTCACTTTGTTTTACTTTAATTAAGGCTGCACATCCAATTGTCAGAATGTCAAAACTCTCAAGACAGATTTCACAGGTGTTTAAAATGCTTTTTTTTTTTTTTTTTTAGCAGATATCTTAATATTTCCACACTTTCAACATATTAGAGGTTTATTTAATCATATTCATATGCCCAAGATATCCACAATAAGGACTCAATTGGTAGTCATCAAAAGCCATTGAAATATGATTAGTATAGGCAGCAGTATTCAATTAATCCAGCTAAATGAACAGTTTGTCTTGCTGGAATAGATTACAGCTGTAGGAACATCTGGTATCAGTGTCTTAGTGGTATCTTTGAGTGCGATTTGTGCTTTTCACCGAAGCAGTTCATAGAAATATGATTGATTGCTTGAATTCATTTTTACGTCACATTGGCTAATTATCATCATTATCACAATGAGGAGATAACATCTCATTCTTTTCTTTGTGATGCATAATCAATGGAAGCATGACACCATTCAGAAGCAAAACACATGAGTGAAATGTGACTCATTTTGAAGGTCGTATGGCTAAAGAGTTCATTAGGGCCAAATGTGCAGTTTGTACTGATTACACATATTGCCCACAATTGATGAAAAATGCAGATCAGATGAAGACAATTTGCCAATTGCCATACTTAACAGTTTTTAGTGTCAAGCTGTGACAACTGGCCACATTTCAAATTATCATAGTTCTGTGTTGAAAGCCCTCGCTCTTTGTTTACAGACAAAACAAAGCAAACTAATAATGATAATAATTATAATATTAGTAACACAACAGACTTAAAATTGAATGTGTTTGAATATCACCCTTGGGTTGGCATCATGATTACTTTGGTTATCATTAGACTAAGTACCTTTCTTCACAGACTTTCTATTTTATGTTAATTTATACAGTTGTTACACATGTTTGCTACTGAGAACTAATGATGTTAACGATGAGTCTGGTCTCGCGACAAAATCAAACGCAAAAATTAAACACTTACACAATTAACCCTCACAATGAATTGCCATTAAAGATGATGAATGCCTTGGTTAAGCTGTGCAAAGAGCTTGTTTATCTCTTGATAAGTTCTACCAATCATTTCAATCACAGTAATGTCCCAGTTGCCATTACATGCATACATGATAGAAATAGGGTTGAATGCAGATACATGCAAAAACACACATTTAAAATGCAAACAGGCACAAACACTACACACACACACAGATGTAGACATTCCCACCCTGGCCCACTCCCACCTCACAATGGGCATCTCAGTCGGCTGTGTTGACACCTATGGAATTGATTTCCCATGGCAGCACGGCCCATCTATTGCCACAAACATTGGCGGAGCTGCAGTCACATCATGTTGACACAGAACACAATCACTTCTGGTCGTCTGCATTGTTCCTGTGGCACAATGAAAAAAAAAAAAAAAAACAGGACTAGAGGATGGCCGGTGGGATGCAACGCATCATCTCAGAGATTCAACGTTAACCTCATTTTGTCATTAGTACTGAGATGCTTTTGTATGCACATCAGACTGGAAGAAAAGCAGTTCTGTAATCAAAGGCTGTGTGCCGCTGAAAACACGCACACATCACTCTAGTGCCTGTATCAGCAGAGATTGAAGAAGAGTAAGGGGTACCATCTCTATTAAAGCGAGGTAGGCTTTAAAGATTTAAGTTGGTGAATGTTGTTGAACCTGTGACACAACCCAAACACCAGGGATATATAGTGGTCAACAAGCATTGCAGAGAAATCCACATATACTGTATATTGTTATTCCTACACTCCTTTTTCAATATTCCCATTTAATTAATTCCCAGTATTTATTGGTAGCTGGTGAATATAATGGCTACAAGGTGAAATGTGTTTGTAAGCTGTGAGAAACGTGAGGCAAATTCCTCATTATTGATGCTGTGACACGAAATCAATTGGACTCATGGGTAGGTGAAAAATTAATTCCAAAGAGGGAAATGTATTAATGATGGTCAAGCTTGTCCAATCCTAATTGTCAGGCTGTGCAAATATTGAATGCATACATGCATTTCGCAATCCTTTAAACACCTGGTCACCAATGTTGATTTTGTAATTACAAGACATTCAATCAGATTTTAATCACCACCCACACAGGCCTGTTTACATACTTCTTTGTCTTTGCTTTAACACTACTCATATTTGTACTGCCATCATTGCTTTGGAAGAATTCGAAGGCTCTGGCATTTTTTGTTCTTGCGAAAACAAGCTGGCTCTCTGTCTTGTGTATTATAGCATAGGTGCTGCATTGTTCTGTCAAAATGTGAGAAAATAAATATTGCCAGTATGAAACATTCAGCAGAAACATTTCTTTTTTTTCCACCCGGCAGTGTGTGCTTTAGCCATGAACTTCAACAGCTCCATAATCCTTTGTCTGTCCAACATTGATATTTGCCCACCAATTGAATGTCACAGTCTAGACTTTTTCTGTGTATTCTCATTCAGGGAACTACATGGCAATGCTACTGAATCTGAATCTTTTGTCAGGTATAGATAGTCCACAGTGCACAGCTTACTTGTATAAAAAATAAGACATTTCTCTCCAACACGCAAAATCTACAGATAAAAACACACCAAAATGTAACAAACGTTTCCAAATTGTGTGCCTGAAAGGGATCTAACATTGTATTTCCATTAGGTTAAGGTGTGGACCGTATTGATAATTTGTTACAACAAAAGATGCAGCAATTATTAATGAAGACGTGTCCCAAAGGTAATTACAGCACTAATTTAGTTACGGTAGACTAGTCAAGTATCTGATTTTTCCATCGAACCGATTTGTTTGACCAAACATGGGTCTAATTACCCCAATGGACTGGGAGTGACTCTGCTAACAGTTTCAGATCATAAGGTCCCTACAACAGTCTCCAATAAACATCATTAATCGAAGCACTGGCATTACTTAAACACTGGTGAAAGGCTTGGCTGTGGAGCTGTAGAGAATGTCTCCACTTCTACAGTATGTTGGTTGATTGAGTGGTTCATGTCAGAGGCAAAATGTGCTGCATATTTCTGGTGAACATCCAGTAACAAGTAGACATGCTTGTATTCATCTCCAAAACTGCCCAGTGCAGGCAAAATGATCAATCACCATTTATTCACTTGTCAGCTACGCATGTAAATGTGGATAAATAACCAAGCAACTAAGTTTGACTACACACAGTTGTCCAGGAGTCAAAAGGCTAATTAACCATTGTCTGTCCAAGCCAGACGAAGCCATAATTGCCTTTGAGTTTGTTTGTTTTTTTAAATCCTCTTTCCAGAGTGAGGCAAGGATCAGTTTGCACCCACACTTAAAAGTTATTTACTGTATCTTCTGAATCAATGCTAACTTATTGACCGTGCTGTTTATTTAAGTTAAGGATTCAAGCAAGATAATGCACGTTTCTAAATCGGGATTTGACATCATAAAAGGGAAAGATTGACAGTGGACAATGAAAGTTTTACTTTTATTTTGACTTTTGACTCTTTTTCTATGTAAAGTTAATTAGAATCTGCAATCATGCACATGAGGACATTTTAAGGGCAGTTTAAGTCATACTATTACACCATCATAACATGTTTTCAGAAAACAGTCAACTCAACAGTTGCAAAAAAGAGGTCAGTTTAAGCTCTCAGTTCTCTTTTGCACGCTTTGCTTATACTGAAATACCACGTAAATGTAAAGTTGTTGCAGTTCTACTTGTATAGATATTGTAGCACTCCTTTGCTCTCTCCAAAAGCAATATGGTTAAGTTTGGAGAAAGACTGACAAATCGCTTATTACAAAAAACATTCACTGTGATATAAAAACCATAATGCAGTATCACCCCAGGTTGCTTGAATCATGTGTTACATGTCATACTATATGTACTACAGTCAACTAGTCCATTCATGCAGCCAGAACTGACCAAAGCTTACACAGTCAACAGTTCAGCACTCTTCTCTGACAGAGTAGGCTACACATATTATTGTCAATGAAGATGTATTATGTTGTGTCAAAGATACAATAACATGAAGACGAAGCAGAGGATATGAGATGTGCTCTTAAATTGGCATGATAACAGTGGTTATGACCTTTACTGGCCTTCATTAACAGCTACTGAGAATTGCAATAATAGTGGAAGTTGTACAGGTAACCCCCACCTTCATCTCTCATAAAAATGACATTAATTATAGTGGTATTCTTTGTATCAAAGGCTGGCTAGTCCAAAAATGGTCCAAGAAAGTTGTGCATTGCAGACATTACCTACTATGTACAACGTAAAGTAATAGTAACACTGCATTGTTGTGGGTATAATATATCTCATGGTGGTGACCAGTTCTTCTGCACACAAGTAGAGGGGGGTGAGATAAAAATGGGATATGTATTTTATTTTTTTTCCAGTATTTTGAGTTTTTTTTCTTCCCCCAAACATCATAGAAATCACTATGGCAGCGAGAAATCAAAGGTTGTGTTGATGTGATTATGGGGTCTGTGGCACTCTCTGGCTACCTTGGGAGCTTCTGCAGATACATCACAGCCATTGTGGCAAAAATAAAGAAAAAATAAACTTATCAAACTTGACCAGAGGTTGCTGTAGCAAAGTTGAGGAAGGTTTTGACAGAGAAATAGCACTTTGCAACGTTTGAGTAATAAGCCTCGCCAGTTAAGGCAGAGGACAGTGCTGTACTGTCTTTCTTTCCTGCTCAGATCCACACACAATCTTTCACACATACGCACACGCGCGCACACACACACACACACACACACACACACACACACACACACACACACACACACACACACACACACACACACACACACACACACACACACACACACACACACACACACACACACACACACACACACACACATACACATGCACTCCAACATGCCAGTTTCTCTATGCCTACCACCTAATTAAGGCCAGTCCTTGCAGTTTCAGCTCCAGAGAGAACTAGATTCCCCATCTCCTTCAAGGCAGTCCAGCACGATAGTTGTATTTTCAAGGCACAGCGTTAGCTGTGGTGCCATATTTTTCTGGGGTGAACACCTGCATGTTTGACATCTTGTACCATTTGATACCACTTCTCTTAAATGGCTGAAGAAGTCTGGTAGCTTATTACAAGATGTAACATGGCACCAAATCAAACCCAGTACATGATGCTTTTGAGACTCAGTTTGCAGTCACATGCCTCCTAGGTGTTCACTTAATATTTGAAAGCTCTAGCCTAGTTTTGTGGTCAACCATTAAACTACATGTTGGCAGTAATATAAAAACACATACATGTACTGTATATGCTTGCTTATCTAACATTTACACAGATGGCATAATGTCGATTCATTTCCAATGGACCGTGAACGTTTGATGTGCACGTCTTCTGCCATACAAGTATGCCAGCTTCACTGATCAGCCTAATTAACATATTAATTGTTTACTTGTGTCCTCACTCCAGTTTCCAGAGTGTTGCCTAAGAGATGAAGCATGGCTCTGAGCACACACACACAGACACACATTCACTGCTTAGTGTGCTGGAGTGGTGTGTATGTGACCAAGAGTGCATGAGCACACACTTGTTTATGCACGACATTGTTGTTCCTGTCTACACTCGCCGGTACATGTGCATGAGGGTGTGTAATCAGAGCCGCTTTGGAACTTTACAAGAAGTCATTAACAGTCAAGACTATTGTGCAGACACCATGATTTCAAAGGTGCTCCACAACAGCTTGTGCGGCAAGGGCTGATTGAACCAGAGCACTTGAAAGGGGGAGAGAGATGTCAGGTTCGCAGCATCCTGTCGCGGCCCATCTGCCTCTCTCTCTGCTCCTGCCGTCAGTCTCCTTTGTGAGGAGGAAGGGGTTTGAACATCAAAGAGCAGCCATGCTACCTTGGAGACAGAAACAATTAGTAAGGGATCTGGTGAAAGGTGGCATAGAGGAGAACCCTGTTCCATGATACCTTTAAAATATATATGTGTGTACCTGGGCATGGCTGGGAAGAAAGGGTGGCACTGTAATCCAAAGACTGTACTCCACAGAGGGGCATTGTGTAGAAATCACACATTTTTGACGGCCAAAATATTTCATGGTCTCAATCTGAATGCACCGGTCCTCTCCATTTACTATTATATGACGTAATTCTTCTTTTTTTCCTCCTGTGATTGTGCATCATCATAGTTCAGCGCCAGCTGCGACATGGTACACCAGCCCAGATGAGACAACCTACAGATAACACCTCTGACTGTGATAAGTATATTCTCATTAACACTTGTATCCCGCAGTATCTCTACAGCAGCCCGGCTTGAGTCCAGAGCAAATCTCAGGGGGTTGGTGCCTCATATAGAATACCCTTGAGCTGTTTCACAGCTATCTAAAATCTCCTAGATGTCTTTGCTGTCTCGCTAAGCAACTCCACCTACTTTCACCCCAGCTTGCATTTCATTATGAACGTGAAGTTTGAGTTGGCTTAGTTGCTGTTTAATAATGCATTTGTCATCCGTGACCAGGCCAGCTGAAGGGGGTTAGACCAAACAAACACAAAATGAGGTCAATATCACCTGGTCCTCTATATTGAGGTCAAGCACTAACAAGTGATGAGAAGACTAGAGAAGAACACTTGGTACAATTTATTCATGTACCGTAAAATAAATAAATAAAAATAAAAAGTTTAATTTTCGCCTCACTGACCATGCTTATTAGGGCCACGGGCCATCGCACCGGGCACTGATCCCTACAGCTATGAAATAGCTGCAGGGGCGAATATATCAAAACGTGCGGTTTGATCGGGATCGGTGTGCTATTACTTTTCTCAACAGTTTACGAATTTTTCTGCGCAAAATTTTACATTGAAGTCAATGGGACGGGCGAAAAAAAAAGAGCGAAAAAGAACAATCATTGGAGTTTAACAAACGTCTACTGCTCAGGCATACTTTCACCTAGAGACTTCATTTAAACTTTAAACAGTAGACACAAGTCTTGTGTATTGTCGTATTACTCCACGTTTTGATAGGTCATATAGTTTTTGATCAATCCCTGATCAATGAACATGATCATTTTTGGAGAAATTATGAGATTATAATGGTTGTGTATTGCACGGAATGTTCGTGTCAGAGTGGGTGACATAATCAGTTAGAGTGGGAGAAGGCCCAGAAAAACTCAATAAAAACTATTTACACTCTACACACATAATTTTTTCAGAATTTGTAAGACAAACTTGTTGTGTTTCTCATCATGTGCTCAAAATATCAGAGAGACTTACAGAATTTACAGAATCAGCCTCTAAGTGCGGCCACGTCTGTCTCTGCTCCTCATTGATTCCAATACAAAGATTTTCTAAGAGAAGTAGAACGGACCGATTCTGTAAATATTTACTGTAGAAACACCAAATCATACCAAATTCTTCAGGAAGTCCTTAGAGCACCGTTGATCTGTGTTTTGTTCTGATAGGAGTTACCGTTTTGTCACCGTAAGCCTTTTGCGAGACCAGTGCAAAGGCAGAAAATCACTCTTTTTCTCCACGTTTCTGTCTGTCTCAGCCTGGGGGGCCCCTATCGTCATTGGCAACCACCTCAAGTTGCCGTGGTAACGTCTGATCCTCAGGCCAGAGCTCGTTAACTTCATAAACAATTCACCTGGCGCTTGTTTAAATGTTTATAAACACAGACACACAGCTAAATCAGACTGACACAGGATGCAGCTCATAACATGTGTCAAGTCAGTCACACACCAACACGTTCTCACTCCCAGTGCGTCAACAGCCTGACGAACGGTCACTGTCCCGCATCGTCACATGCCTGACTCATTAGGTGCCCGTTTTTCGTCAGGTTTTGACGCGCTCGGCTTTCAGTTGATTCCAATGCAATCCCCTTCGCGGCGATATGTGACGCTCAGAGCAAGTGATCCAGCCGACCGGCTGCGGCACGGAAAGACGCTGTGAGCAGAGGATAACTTTTTTTTTTTTTTTTTTACTTTTCCTTAAAGTTTTATTGAACCTGATGCTGCTGTGTCTGACGTAGCTTTCGGCAAGGACATCCTTTCGGTTATTTATTTATTTATTTAGTGATTATGGTCTTGGTGCAGAATAATCAATCAATAAATAAATAAATTACGTCCTTGTCGGAAGCTACGTCAGACCAGGGGTGGGGGGGGGGAGTTGTGGATTCTACATGTGAAGACCACTTCCGCGTTCAAAAAGCTGCTCTGTTTAATCAATATTCTGAAGAAAGATCTGATTATTAGCCATAACGCTGCAACCATCCAAGGAAGACTGTGTAACAATATTATGTGCTTCTGCTGAGTCCAAAAGCCCTGTGTAATATCAACTTTATTTTAAGAAAACACGCTTTGTTTCCAATGTCATATCACGGAGAAGCACTACATTACCCATAATCCTCATATTTATCAGCGACGTGTCTGATTGGTTGAGCTTGCTGTTACCAGCAAATGAAAAAATAAAACAAATTGAGCTTATATTATTTTCTTAGTAACTAAAAGGTCTTAACATCTTTTTTGTTTTCAACATTGTCATCTTAGTCTTTTCTGACTAAGAGGGTCTCTCACGCTCTAAGTCTGACAGACTCTGAGTCTGAAAAGCTGAAATAGACAAAACACATTTCCAAAAGTCGTACAGTTCTGATTTTGTAATACATGGTTCGGGGACCCAAGACGAACGCGTAGATGTGTGTTCGGTCCTGATCGAGCCATTACTTTTCGAGAGGTGGGGCTTCAAACAGCCGCATTTCTCCGTATCCTTGAGGCCGCTGTTTCCATAGAAACCGACCAAATCACTTGAAACTTGGCCTGTGGACTCATGGTGAGGCCCTTATCCATCACCCCGAGACCCAACTCTGTGGGAGCATGGGAAAGCCAAGTGGCCCCCCGGGGCCCCTAGAGCAACGGGACCAAAATATTCTGATAGAGGACTCTCTGATATACAACATATTTATATTTCATGATGATAACTTAAAGCGTGTATGTTTGGTTGAGAAAAAGCAGGAATGGCTGGATTCACTTTGATGTTTGACCCCTGTGACCTTTGACACTTACCAATTGGCTTTATGCACAGCTCCCCTACTTCCTGATCGTACTCCAGCTCCTTTAGCTAAAAATTCTGCCTGATAGGCCAAAGCATCTGGAAGCTATTAAAGAATTGCTGTTGAAACATTTCTCCTTTAATATGAGGTCAGAGAAAGGAGCATTGCTTTTTGGCTATTTGTGACCCTTCTGAATGTCACAGAGCTCTGAATCTTTGCACACACAATCTACTAGACATTCTGAACAACCTATCAAAATCTCAGCTTCCCGTATCAAAGTCTTGGTGTTTTATTCAAGGAAACGGGGTCAAAAAGGTCACAGATCAGCGACCTTTGACACTTGTGAAGGTTGCACAGGTTTGAAATTGCACACGTTGGATGGCCTTAGGCCCCAGACAAATACATTAAACTTTCAGCCTTATAACCCCAAGAATGTGGACGTTATTAGACAAAAGGCTTCTAAATCTAGGCTTTGAAGGCCGAGAAACGAGCCTGGACGGTCAGCTGTGACCCTTCTGGACGTCCGACAGGTCTGAAATTCTACAGAAACTTTGTCCCTAGTGCATCAAAATCTCTAGCCTCGTAAATCAGCCTCTCGCGGAAGTGCATTTCATTTAATTCCGAGGGAGAGTCTGGCCTCATCCCCATTCTAAGCGTTTGGACTGAAACCCTCAGAAGGCCGAGCCAATCAGCGTCGCCCGCTGTGATTGACACAGCACGTTGGCCAATCAGGGACCGACTGGTACAACGCCCCGTCACTACACCAACTTGCTGATTGGCTGAATGGGGTTGTCTGTCAACGCTACTACCAAAGATATTAAACCGTCTTTGCTACTACTCCCGCCCAGCTCCCGCCCACCCCAAACGCTTAGAGGGGGGATGAGGCCAGACTCTCCCGAGAAATGAAATGAAATGCATTTCCGCGAGAGGCTGGTTTACGAGGCTACAAAATCTCAGCTTCCCGCATCAAAGTCTTAGTAATTTATTCAAGGAAACAGGGTCAAAAAGGTTAAATTTAACACTAATCAGTCGACCTCTGACCCTTGAATTCATAATAATGTTTTTCAGATAAAAAATAAAATTTCACTTATTGAATTAAAAATTACAATAAATGTGATGTGATGTGGACCAGAAAGATGATGGTGAAAATTATGAAAAAAAAGAAAAAAAGAAAGAAGTCAAGCCAACTTTTATGCACTTTATTGTTGAATTTTAACAATATAGCACTGTTTTTTTATTCAATGTTGAAAACAAAAAAGATGTTAAGACCTTTTAGTTACTAAGAAAATAATATAAGCTCAATTTGTTTTATTTTTTCATTTGCTGGTAACAGCAAGCTCAACCAATCAGACACGTCGCTGATAAATATGAGGATTATGGGTAATGTAGTGCTTCTCCGTGATATGACATTGGAAACAAAGCGTGTTTTCTTAAAATAAAGTTGATATTACACAGGGCTTTTGGACTCAGCAGAGGCACATAATATTGTTACACAGTCTTCCTTGGATGGTTACAGCGTTATGGCTAATAATCAGATCTTTCTTCAGAATATTGATTAAACAGAGCAGCTTTTTGAACGCGGAAGTGGTCTTCACCTGTAGAATCCACAACTCCCCCCCCCCCCACCCCTGGTCTGACGTAGCTTCCGACAAGGACGTAATTTATTTATTTATTGATTGATTATTCTGCACCAACACCATAATCACTAAATAAATAAATAAATAACCGAAAGGACGTCCTTGCCGAAAGCTACGTCAGACACAGCAGCATCAGGTTCAATAAAGCTTTAAGGAAAAGTTAAAAAAAATAAAATAAAAAAAAAGTTATCCTCTGCTCACAGCGTCTTTCCGTGCCGCAGCCGGTCGGCTGGATCACTTGCTCTGAGCATCACATATCGCCGCGAAGGGGATTGCATTGGAATCAACTGAAAGCCGAGCGCGTCAAAACCTGACGAAAAACGGGCACCTAATGAGTCAGGCATGTGACGAGGAGGGACAGTGACCGTTTGTCAGGCTGTTGACGCACTGGGAGTGAGAACGTGTTGCACACACACACACAGACTCTAGAACCAGCTTCATGTGATTACAGTTACAGACACACACCCACACTCTAACACACACAGGTAACTTCATGTGATTATACACACACACACACACACACACACACACACACACACACACACACACACACACACACACACACACACACACACACACACACACACACACACACACACACACACAGTTAACCTAATGTGGTTACAGCTCCTCCATATCAGTGCTTATAGAAAGATGATCATGTGTCTGTCTGATCAGCTCTGTCTTGACCTTAAGATCGTGGGTTTGATGTTGACAGAGATGGCAAAACCGGCAATAGCCCCGTGGCCCATTCAAAATTTCCCCAGAGGAAATTTTCTAGTTTACACAAGTTATTCTTAGAGGTATCATCAACACACCTATTCAACTCTTTAATATTGTCCTGTCACTAATACACACAGCACAGTCGACATACGTGTGTGTAAATGTACATAATAAGTATATAAACACTGCAGGCTAATGTAAAATAAAATAAAAATAAAAAAGAGTTAATATCAATATGAGTGACTGCACAATGCCAAACGATATGGGGATGCTAAAAGAAGACAAGAGAAGATTAGTATACATAATCAATTTGCCAGGAAATGAGGAAAACATATTAAAAAGACAGACCCTGAATAATTAAATTCAATTATCAGGCAAGGAAAAAAAAAAGTAATAATAGACCGGAGAGCAATAATTGCAGTGTTCTTCTTTGTGCATTTTCCTCACATGATTTATTGACCCATTTTTTTTTATGTTCCAGCCAATGTTAGACACAGAAGAGCTCCATGTAGATTTAAGGGTGACAGTATAAATGGATGCCTTAGATGTGACTGGATATCAATCTCCTGAGTCGAGGACACATATCACATGACGGACAGGTGTGCGTGTATGCATGGTAGCATAGATGGACACACACCATTAACAAGTAACTGTACCTCAACTGACAACCACTCCCTGAGTCAAGTTTTTTTTATTTTTCATAACAAATTGACCTCCATATACTGAAAGTGATATTAAATAATAAATATATTAAATCACACACTTTATTTTATTTCTACAGTCAATGTGCACACTTTGCAGGAGAATGACATTATTGTAAATCTCCATGTGAAGTAAAATGAACATGTTTATCTGCTGGGATGTGGGTGAACAGCAGCTGGAAGTTTGCTTGTGACATTTTGTGGAGCTCGAAGAGTTTTGTTTTCATTTTTTGTTGTTGTTTTGTTTTGTTATTCTCTGGGTCTCGCTCAAATGCGGTAGGAGGAGGGAGCTCTCTTTTCAAGGTTATTGCACATATAATTCCGCCCATTTCGGCACTTGGAGAGAAGGCGAGAGACGCAGACAATCGGACAGACACCAGCTGACTGAGCTCTGCAGACCTGTAGGCATGTGAACAGCAGAGGCGGTATCAATCCCTGGAATGAGGCCGATGACCGATTCCAATTCAGGGCCACATCAAAGAGTGTGAATGCAGCAGCACTAACAGGGATGCTGGGGGTCAGGGACACTGGCTGAGGGATTTAGTCATTTCAGGGCTTATGTGAAGCACCATGGAGAGCAGCCATAAAAGCACAATGTCACATTGTGACCTGCAGTTGGAAGGATACAAACCTGGAGCGATGTGAGCTGGATGTGAGCGTTGCACTGTTTTGACACACTCAAACATGCAAAGGGTTACTGAATTGTACACACACACACACAAACCCACACACAGACACAAAGATCAAGACTTACAGAGGGAGGCTATTCGTCCTCTTCCTTATTTAATCACTTCCATCCATTTTTCTTGTCACCCTTTCTCTCACAGACACACACAAGCCAGCACACATTAAGACACATATACAGAAATGTATATATATATCCATGTGCATAAATCCACCGCAGTAATTCCAAAGGATGATGATAGTAAATGACAATGGTAATTTTTGACAGTCAATTCGCCGCTGATGTCCAGTAAATTCGTGGCAGTTTTTGCTTTAATGCAGCTCTGCATGACAGCCATATATCGTCTACTTCCGTGACATTTACTGGGTGCAACGACACTCACAGGAGACATTCAGATCCGTCTCGTCTGCGTGAAGCGCTCCAAACATCCATCCGGGAATAGTCATGCAGCTTTTAGGGGCAATAAAGCTCATCAGGCGCTGTTTCCTTGTCAGAGCAGACCTTGTCCTTCCATAGTGTGATTTTTTCTCCTACATGGGTAATCAAAGAAAGCTTGTATGGCCACAGAATGAATTTATCAAGTTATGTTTGCTTGACAATGAGCTGGGCGTATAATGGTATACAGTAGTGCCACAGCTGTCAGATGTTTTATAAGATGAGGGGAGGGAAAAGGGAAGGACAGGGGAAAACATCCACCAACGACTGTTGCTGTCTGAAACCTCTCCCTTTTTTCATCTTCCTGGGATGCTTATTAAAGAATTACTTACAGTACATAGTTATTATGCTCCTGTGTATCTCGCACACTCTATCATTAGCTTTATATCAGGAGGAGACCCGTCACAAATTTGAACCTATCTTCCCCTCTCCTTCCTCTTTGTAAGCATACTGTCCACATCAGCGTTAATGAGTGCCTGCTACTGTTGCTAGCAGCTCTCACATTCTCATCCACTTGTTATGCAGTAATGAATCAAGCTCTCTTATGAGTGCACCGTAGCATGCTGAGGACGAACCAGGGAAGCTACTTAGAGGCACATCACAGCTGGGTGAATCACAATGTCAGCTCAGTCTGTTAGCAGATGCATTTTTTCGTTCTCGCTCTCACATCTGCACATCTGTCCTCATGTGTTGTGACTGATAGATTACTAATTTTGTTCTTAGCACCAACATGGCTAATTTTAGTCTTTCTGCAAAAAGTTAAGACACCCCAATTGCAATGCTGCCCCCCAGTGCACGTAGCTGTTGATCCCCACCATCAAATAAACTGGAAAAATGGGTTCGTGTTTTTTTTTAAATATTTATTTATATTTTTGTCCTTTTAAAATAAATCCTCCCCTTTTTGGCAAAGTTTGAATTTGATTTCTGCACTTAAATGACGTAATTTATAGCTTTATACATAATGCAACGGAGACATCGTCGTTCTCCTTCCAGTACACAGACACGTCCAGGGAGAAAGAGGAGTAACATGGTGTCATTGCCTGAGTCAGCGCGGCTGTGATTTTGCAGCTTTGGATGTGTAGCTGGCACCTATCCAGGAGCATGCCAACCCTTCCATTCTTCAAAGTGCATTTATATTACTAGCACTCTTGGCAGGCAGGCCTCTCTGGCGGTTAAGGCTGAAGCGCCTCCCAGCCTGACGATGATTACGACGGCTATAACATGGAAACTGTTATTGGCCTTGTTTGGGGATGGTTATTACAAGTGTATCAAAAAACCCACACATGTAACTGGCTCCCCCCCACTTCTTCAGGGCTGTAGCCATATATAGGCACTAATGAATAGGTGATTTCAGTGATTCGACATGTGTCATAAATATTAAATGGCCCTCTGCCCTTGGTTACCTTTGCTGCCAGCCACAGCCTTTGTCATGTATACCGTGGCTGTTTAGCTTTTTACTTATTGACAGAGGTGACAGTAGGGGACATTTCAAAGGCAGAAACCTCTCAGGAGTTCAGATCTGTTGTGAAATAGTCCTTTGTAGTGCATTACCACTTAGGCTATCTGTTCAGGGCTTCGACTTTGTTGTGCACTTATGCTTGTGGTTATTGTGGTGACGGATGAAGCCATCAATGCAAATGACAGTGGTGAGGACAACAATAACGGAAACACATTTAAAGACTGATTTAAGAGAAAAACAAGGCAAATTATAGAAATTGATAATTTTCTGCAATTATTGTTTTATATTTCATAATTAGTTACATTTAATACTGTGTAATTAATACCCTAAAGAATCACATAATATTCATTATGACTGCATGGAGCTGCTTTAATTAAATATGAATTCATATAACTTGCGTGAATTGTCATTGTGCAGCTTAGCCAAGTCCCTGCATGATGGATGATGAAATGTCTGCTGGAACAGTTAGAGGTGTATTTTCAGGTATCTATGAAACAGTATTTTTCGCCTTTCACCGCTATCCACCTGTATTCATGGTTAGAAGGGTGGCCTTGCAGCCAGAGCTATTATCAGCTTTTAGGGTTGTGGCTTTTCACCTAAAGCAAATAAGACTGAGGTATATTCTGGATAAAAGACTCAGTATGACAAACATTTTACCATGTATGACCCATGCACCTGTACCTGAGCAGGTGGGTTAACTTTATTTTCTATGAACAAAATGTTCAGAATTTTTACTGGCAATCTGCTATAAGTCTTATCATGGAGGTTGCAAGTGGGCAAATGTTTTTTTTTCTTTGATGTGAGTTATTGGTAAGGTGGCTAACCTTCATCAGCGGCAGTGGAGAAACTCGTCTACTTGGCAGCTAAAAGGTGTGAATATGAACAACTAAATGAGCGTGAAGGAGGGTGTTGATTGGGGGGGGGGGGGGGGGGGGGGGGGTACATATTCAGCAGATCTCCAGTTTGAAATCCCAGAATAATAGTTCCAGACAATTGTTTTCTCTCATTGCAGCACCACTGGGCAAAGAGTACCACTTGAGTTCTGTTTTTACAGATTTTCCACATCTCATACACCGAATGAATGATTTTCACATAAAAGCCATTACTTACTCTTCCTTTTAATACACAATAAGCCTGTATTTCTGAGGCAAGTGTGCGGCTGACAGATCAACTTAATTTATCACAAAATTGAATTGTTGCTCGGCAGCGCAACACATATCTCATTCAGTTGTGAGAAATTTGTTTTCCTCATTGAGTTGTGGCATAGAGTCCCCATCCAGCAGATGAGAAGTGTGCCTCTGTCATACTAACGCCTCCCAAACCATACAGAGTGTTTGCTTTAGATCCCGGACAATAAGCAGCAGTATAAACACTCCCCCACGTTTCTCACGGCTGGGAGGTCTGAGCTGTAAAATGCCGAGATTGATAGAGCAATGTTCAATTCCTCCCCTGAGTTAGAAGGGCAAACTCCTGTGGTGCTCCTGCATCAAGCATGCCCTCCCTGTGACTCGGCACTGGAGATAAACTTTCCCAGACAACAATGCCTCAACAGTGGCAGCAGCAGTGGGGCCCTCTTTTATTGCGAGAGCGCCAATGTTGAACAATTAACAGCTCACCGTGGCCCCCAGCACAAAACACTAGAACGGCCAGGTAAGCATGGTCTTCCACTTTTTTCCTTGCTTGCCCAGTCCCCCACCACCACTACACATCCTTTCCCCAAACCTCAGCCCCCAGGCCTTGCTGCAATGCAATGCAATCTCTCATTGCGGTCTGTTCTATAAATTGCCAGCAGCGGGAGAAGGCAGATACAAATAAAGGTGATTTAGCCCAAAGAGATGCTGAGCGATGGCTCTCATTAGTCCGGAGTGGAGACCAAAGTCGAGATTTAACTGAGAGGGATTCCTGGCCATTAGTGCGCTGGCAGGGGCTGTATTGATAGGTTTTTAATAAGACGCTACATTAATGGTTATCATGAGTGAGTGGGTTTATGGTGATGGGAAAAGGCAGAGGAAGGGAGAGGAAGTCTCCAATGTGTTTTCTGTCAAACTCAACCTCGGCTTGGCTGCTGCTGCTGCTGCCAGCAGCCTGAGCGTTTTCCCTTGCAGACTGACAACTCATGTAACACAAACTCCTCTCTGTGGTCTGCATATGGCGAATAGGGAAAGAGTTTCTTTTTTAGCCGTAATGTGAGTGATGCATGCGTGGAGAGGGTGGCGTCAGTGATGAACGATGCCAGAGGGATGTCTCCTGTGTGTGCAGAAGTCTTCATTTCCTCCTGTTAATCAGTTGGACTAATTCTCCCCTTGTTCCATTTTTAACCTTACAGTGTCACTGCCTCCAGTTGCTCTAATTGAAATATTAGCAGCCGGTTAAGTAAATGAAGACAATTTAATCAGTCCCCTTCTCGTGCCTAGCCTGTCTCTCTGTCTCTTTCTCTTTTTTTTCATTCTCTTTCCCATGCGACGGTATGATCTTTCTATTAAAGAGAGAAGTTGAGAGATCAATTTAGATGGTCTTGTTTTTTTTTAACTAAGCTGACAACTCTATTGCCTCAGTGGCAGACGAAACTGAGATTAACCTTGTTCGAATGTGAACTTTGCCAAAGGGTGTCAAACTCTGCCAACAACTTTCTCTTTTCACTTGCTGTCTCTTTCGCCATTCACCAGTGGAGATCCAACAGTAGTAGCCAGCAATGAGGCTATCCAACCAAGTCCCTGTGGCAACTCATTTCTTTCCAAAGCACAAAATGTTAATTGAACTTTCCAAAGATCCCAAACTTACACTAATTTGATGAATTCAAATTAGTCTCACAGGGGCTGTTGGATCACTTCAGTAAGAAAAACAAAACTGCCAGGAACATTTGGATAATCAGCCTTAGGGTATTTGATGAATAACTCCTTGTCATAACTACTTTCTTAGTTTCTCATCTGCTCTTGCCTCAAGTGACACTGATAACGCTTCGTTCAATCAGACAGAAATAATACAGTTAGGACAGTGACTGTCATGTGCTACATATTGATGCAGTATAGTCGGTTAAACTTGTTCAATTAAAGTGAGCTGTTATCATCAGGATTCTGTGACCCCAAGAGCACCACAATTCAAAAAGACATGCAAATGTGTAAAACAATAACAAATTAAGAAAACATCATCTATCTAAAATAAGTGCTGCAAATACTTTTTTTTTTTTTTTTTTTAAAGGATTTGCATTTCAGGATGTTTTATTCTTTCCTCTGACATTCGTCTTCCCCCCAGAACCTCTTTTAAATAAGGTAAAAAGGTTTAAAATTAGCATTTTGCCCAGAAATAGATATCATTCAACCCATCTGTAATACCACCCTTTAACCTTAAGTATCTGGGTAACACCTTATTTTAAGGGGTCCTTGTTCCTGTGTATCTACCTAATTAATTACAGTGTAATTACCTATGTAACCGTATGTAATAACATGTACTTACATTGTAAATACATAGTGTATTTTGGTGTACTTACAGGTCCTTGTTACATAGACATAGACATTATAAGAAATGCTTGTTACAATACTTTGTCAAAGTGGCCTCTCTCTTTGGGGAAGGGGTACACCTGCAAGAAAAATGGGTGAAACCACAACCCATGTTGCCTGGGCAAACTTTTCCATCAATCTTCCTCCTGCCTCTTGAGTCTTGGAACATGTATGCTGTTTCACAACTTAGTATATGTAACAGTTGTGTTAATACACCTTTATTACTCTTTGATACAGTGGAATGAGCACATTAAAGTAACATTGCGGAGTTTTTCGGCCTTAAAATAATGTTTCCAGACTCATTGCAATGGTAGAAAAATGGTTAATAGGATGAATGGTGCTGCCGCCGCAGCCTGAGCCGGGTCGCGTCGGCTGAAACTACACTATGTAACTTCCCTGCACGGGTACGAAACACTTTATAAGAGTTGAGGTATCCCGACCCAGGTACACTTTATTTTAATGTGCTTATTCCACAGTATCGAAGAGTAATAAAGGTGTACTAACACAACTGTTACATAGACTATGTTGTATAACAGCACATGTGGTACACTATCGAAGACACTGATTATTGCAGTTAATGTGTAAGAACTGTTGTATCCCAGCAGGTACACTTTATTTTAATGTGCTCATTCCACTGTATCAAAGAGTAATAAAGGTGTATTAACACAACTGTTACATACTAAGTTGTGAAACAGCATACATGTTCCAAGACTCAAGAGGCAGGAGGAAGATTGATGGAAAAGTTTGTTCTTCCCCAAAGAGAGAGGCCACTTTGACAAAGTATTGTAACAAGCATTTCTTATTACAAGTGTAACAAGGACCTGTAAGTACACCAAAATAAACTATGTATTTACAATGTAAGTACATGTTATTACATACGGTTACATAGGTAATTACACTGTAATTAATTAGGTAGATACACAGGAACAAGGACCCCTTAAAATAAGGTGTTACCAGTATCTGTAACAAACCAGATGTATTCTTGTAAATGTAGCATCTGTTTTCAGGCCCAGTTATTATTTGCATGCAAGTTCTTTTTCATTTCATAAATCCATTGCACTATCCATTGTAGATATTTAGTTGATTACATAATTTGCCATTTCAACATTCTTGCTGTTTTTCACAAAACAAGCTCCACAGGAAAAGGAACAGGAACACAGAAACATGTGTGTCCCTCAGCAGAGACACAGCAATAGAAGAGAGCAGTGCTAACTGAAACAGTTCATAGGTATCATTTTATTCTGTTCAGGCACAGGTGGCTTCACAGACAGGAGGTGCTTGGGTCGCTCAGAGACAGAACTGGTGTCTCTCAATCTGGTTGGACTGGTGTGAACGCTGTTTGGATCTTGATTATAATGATTGTACAGAGACGGACATTTCCAGATCCTGGGTATGACCAATTCTCCTAGTAGTCTGATCCAGTATCCTGAGGTATGGTAGGTAGATGTTGCTCAGTCCAGGGGGGAAACACAATTTTCCATCATCCAACACCACGTTCTCAGCAAAAATTGAGAGCTGCTTTTGCAGTAGCTTCTGTGTCAGTTTTAAGAGTTTGGTGCTCTGTTCTCCTCTCAGGTCACTGAGTAGCAAAGTGGCCCGAGCCAGGGTAACACTGGACCCTGGTGGTATATATGTCCGTCCTGACAGCAGACTCACTGCTTCCTGAAGCATTGCCATGCTGTCATCCTTCTTGCCTCTCTGTGCTTCCAATTCTGCAGCCTGGACCATCAAAAGGGCTTGCAAAGTGCTGCAAATACTTATAGCACAACTCACCCCAACTCCTTGCAAGTAGAAGAAAGGACAACAACAAAGTGTTTCCACCTCTCCACTAAAAGCAGTGAACCTGGTTTGGACACACTTGTTGTTAAATGCCTTGAAACTTTGGAAATTAAAAACACAACACAACAAAAATGTATTATAAAACACCCATGCAACACCAATTGGGAGTGACTCTAATGTTGTAGCTGGTGCAGGCAAAGCGCAGTGCTAATTTCGTCCCGAGCACAATCAATTTGGCAATTTGTAAGATCGAGGTGCGCCGAGATCGGTGTGGCGGCGCAATAGGGGGAGGTGGCAACAGATTCAGCTTGGCATAGTGATAATTTCATGCCAAAAGGCTGCCCCAGAAGTGTGCTGAAAGCACCCCAACTCTAACCTGGTCTACTTTCGGCGCAGCTGGTCGAATGGTAAATTGGCTGACCGGCGCACAGTGCGCAAACATCACCAAACCTCACAGGCAGGCTTCCAGAATGTCAGGCACATTTCAATGCAATAAATAATCACAACAACCACTATTCAATGCAACTATGTGAATCAGCATACAAATGTATATCTATATTGATTGTCCCGTCACATCTGATGTCAGATCAAAGGTGGTTGGCACACGTAATGGAAACTCTACATAATAATACGAGGCATCAACCACCTGGTGGCTTTGCCTGGTTTCTATTGAAAAGAGACAAAAACAGAACTCACCCACTCTCCTCCAGCCGCTTGCTAGTTGTGGAAAAGTCGATTACCTACAATAAGTGAGTGTTGACAGGGAAATGAACAGAGTTGAGTTGCTCAAACTATCACAGTCAGCAAAGCATGCGTGCATTTTTGGAACTAAACATCACTGGACTCCTACTTTTCTACTGCATTCGGACTTGTCAGGGCTTGTCAGCCAACCACAAACAGTCTCAGCATCAGATAGTGAGCATATATTCGGCATTGCTCATCTCAGAAAATTCTAAAGAAAAGAGAAAAAGAGAGACGCTCGCCGACAAGAGCCCGGCCCCGGAGTTTGGCAACGTGTCCTTTACGCACAGGTGCTTCTGATTTCATTCCTGTAACGCATGGTATTTGTTTGTTGTGATCTGTGCACACTACTCATCTTTGTTACATGATGGTTTAAATATGGGTTACTAAATGTGAGTGTCTTTATTTGTGGAAAAAGTTTCTCCGTGTATCAGGGCAAACCTGATTAACAATATTAGTAACCTCCTCCCAGACTAATTTTGCTTCAGTAGCCTGTGGAGGTCTGTTCGTGTTACCATATAATCGGCCACTGCGAGCTTGGACCTCCCTGACCACATCAGTTTACTCCTGGGAGAAGTTTGGCCGTCTGGTGTTGCTGTTTCCTTCATCATGTCAAAATGCCGAAAAAAATACAGTGCGCCTCACCCGCAGCACATTTAAAGGTGAGGAGAGAAGCTCATTTGATTGGTGAAGATCTGAGTTGGCTGTGTTAACCCCTGTCACGCCTTCTCCCCTCCTTCTTGCACCTGTTGGAGGGACGGAGGTGAGAAAGTACCTGTGCTGGGGTGCGCAGCCTGAACTTGCAAACCACCCGTGGACACATCCTCGCCTGTGCCTGGTCTGCGAAATTAGAGCCCCAAGCGTGTCAGGTTAATCACTTCTTGTCTCCTGGAAACACATACTATGTTGTGCTATATGTATTTGCAGCACATTTGTGTATTTGGTTATGTTGTGAGTTGTGCATGTGTCCTCCTGTTTTCTGACTGGATATTGTATTGTATTGTTTCTATTAGCATGTTTCTATAATTTGCAGTAGACCTACATTGATCCTCAGGGCCACCTTAGATACCAGAGACCAATATCTATCAATAGTCAATTCAGTATTGCTGATACTGATGTAATTGCAGTACCAAGATGCAGTGCATCCCTACAAGCACCAATACACGTGTGATTACCATTTGAAGGGGAAAAAGAAGCATTCAGTTTTGCAAAATGAGTGTTGGCCTTGGTTTACTCTCCTGTAGAATTTATTATATGTCAACTAATTGGTTTAACTCTTGAACCTATTCATTTACATCAGACACATTATCTTAAATTTTCCTGTTGCCTTGGCAGGCAGGTGGTGAGGCAGCATTCAGAAAATGTATTAAAAAATTAAAAAATATTAAGCCCCTCTCTGCTCCATTACAAACAGATTTTATTAGTGCGGAAATTAGCTGTATTTCTGTCCCCGACGGATGAGTTGACCCTCACCTGTCTGCTATGATAATAACAGAACAGAATATGCACAGAACTGAAGGCTGGCTACACTCAAAACTAGAAAACACTTGAAACTTGTTTCCACAAAACTCAAAACTACCTGTTCCAAACAACCACCTCCTTTGAAAAGTGAAGAGAAAAATCATAGACAGGATTAACCAGGACCAGTTTACTGACAAGTTCTAGTCAGGACCAGGATCGCAGCACTTCTTCTTGCATTTATTAACCAATGTGACAATGTGATTTGTTCTTGATCGATAAAGTGTATATCTTCTCAAAACTGGTAACTGGAACTTAATTGCACCTGGTCAAAGGTGATTACTGATGTGTATAAATAGTAATAAAAACAGATGACAGATGACTCCGTCTAACCCCCCCACCCTCCTCCCCAAATATTCCAACTATGTCTCTGATTGTAGTGATTTCTGTGCAATATGTTTAAAGTTTGGTCAGTTAGGAGGCAGAGTCTGAGGGAAAGAGAGTTTTGAAATTTGCAACGAAAAACTGTTGTTTGAGAACAGCATTTCATGAAAAAGAAAGAAAGAAAGAAAAACACTGCCTGCATGGCTTGTAATTGCATTCATACACTTTGACACATTAGTTTTTGTGCAAGATTACTGCATAGATCTTGTGTGGAAACATTTCTTCTTCTTCTTCTTCTTTTTTCTTAATTTTCTTCCTTGCTTTGTCTCTGCTTTGCTGCTAGGTGTCATAAGTAATAATACATATCATTTTTCCATTATAATCCTGATAGGGGAGGCAGGTTGTGCAGCCTAATCACATGATGCAGCTGACAGGTGTAGAGGATTCATCCTAATGATGTCTAAGAAAATGTTAACTGTATTTTGACAATTTGGCCCAAGGAAGTGGGGCTTGTCTGGGACCTAGTGAGTCTTACAGATGATATGCACAACACTGCACAAACCTGACTGAAGCATATAAGCATACAAAAAAAAGATTGTTTCTAAATAAATCCCCTAGGCTTTAATATAGGCTTATACATTTTTAGGTTGCAGAACGTCTTCCTAATTTTCAAGTTAATATACATATGTAATTGCTGTGGTAGTTTCTTTTGGGTTAACAGGTCTAACAATAAATTCCAGACTGTAGGATGACAGTAACTTTTTGCCTTTTATCATATTTTGCTATCAGCTGTTCTCTCCAAAATGTTAACACATGCTTAATATTTAAATTGTGTGTTAATCATTTCTGCAGCAGTGCTAATTCAGCAACAATGTGTAATTGTATGTAGACTCTTCATCAAATTGCCCTGTTCGCTCTCCAAAATGAATCATATCGCCGCTCCTACTTGTGCAGAAGAAATACATAAAATTAAATAGAATAAAAAATCTCCTTTACTTTTCTCATCTCATGTCTTTTTTTTTTTTTCATTTCCTGTGGAAAACATGATGACTTCATGGCCGCAGGAACATTTTCAGGGCAACACGGCTGTAACACGTCTACTGCTCACTTGTGCAGACCTTATCTTCATCTTACTCATGCACTGTATGTGTGTAGTTCAGGACGATCAGCTTTATGCAATGCATGTAAAGGGAGTCAATCCTGGGGTGCTACTTACTTAAAACACCATGAAATAGGCTGTGTCACAACACTGTGATTGTACCGTGTCATTTAATTAACAGGTCTATCTATATTTTGCAGTAACAGAACATGGAATATTGATGAGCCACATCAATAAGTATTTTAGATAGCTCCATCCATTTACCCAACCAAATAATTGGGCACACTTTTTTTTTATTTACTTTCAAAAAGTATAAGCCTTTTACAGTAAAGCACATGAAGAAAGTGGAACAAAAATTGAGGCGAAGCAATCAGCTGATAAATCTCACTTTTTTCTTTTTTTCAGTTTCCCTATCTGACGTGAAAACCTGATAACCACTGCCACCCCACCACACCCCCCCTCTCTTGCCCTTCACATCTGTGTGTCTGCACAGCAGCGATAAGCAAATCAATATCCTGTCACTTCTCATTTTTACTTGCCCAATTCTACTCACTGCACCTTCCACAAGGTGACAAGCTCCTGCCTCGCGGTCTGGACCGGACAATCTCAGTCTCCTCTTTGTAGAATATTGTCTCTCAAGCGACTCTGAAAGACACTCTCTATCACGAGAATGATGCCAGCATCGGTTGTTGCAGCCAAGGTAGGTGCTTGGTGATGCTAAACTTTTTTCGCTATTTTCAGTTCATGCTCAGTTCATCAGATAAAATGATACTGTGAGGAGTTGCCTAGCAAGATTATTCATGTTGCATATTCTTTCTGCTCTGTAGTAAGATTGCATTGAGGTCCCACTACCAGTGAGGCCTCAGAGCTCTTATGCAGTGACAGTGCACTGCAGCGCCAATCCAATTTCTGAGTCAATACCAACTGATCCTGCCAAGACAATAAGAAGACTGTTTGTTTACATTTCAGATCACACCTTTGTGTGTGTGCCTTAAAGCAGCATTCATGTTGTTATCTGGAAAATCTGATACTGTAAAATCTCCCTGTAGTGACTCATTG
Organism: Trachurus trachurus; assembly: GCF_905171665.1. Classification (NCBI taxonomy): domain Eukaryota; kingdom Metazoa; phylum Chordata; class Actinopteri; order Carangiformes; family Carangidae; genus Trachurus; species Trachurus trachurus. The sequence goes on along the minus strand of NC_139894.1, from coordinate 17,351,552 downwards.
GCATGGATGTGATTAATTTCTTCAGAAATCGATTAATTTCAAACATTAGATTATACGTTGGTGGCGAAGACTTGGAGGAGATAAAGACCACGCTTTATGTTGTGCATATTAAACTAAATAGCTGTGCCCTAAGCAATACAACTAGAGCCACAGAGGAGTTATGTGTCTGAAATCAGTAAAAGCTTCAGTTGTTCCCAGAGCTTCATGATAGATGTTAGAATAATCTTACATTTATTGGCAACAAAAGCAGTTTCAAGGCAGTAAGGGGTTTTGGCGTGTATGACGTGACAACTAAATTTAGTTGTCAGAGGTTACAGCTAAATCATCTGAGATTTAAAAAAAGTTTTGGGCTTCATCACTGCTGCTGCTCTTTTAAATGAAAGACCCTGCCATGCTTTCCAGGTAAAATAGGCTGCCAACTCAATATAACCTAACTATGCTCATACATCTGCCACAACAGTCACTTGGAATTGTGAAAAACACTCTTTGAAAACTCTGGGTCTAAATCATTGTGGACAGCATTATTGGTTCCAGCCTTTTCCAAAAACTGATGTGCTATTCTTTCATATAATATCAGTATTTCTTTTTCTTTTTCTTTTTCAAGTCGGGATGACAGACATACGTCACACCAAGCTGCAGGATAAACAAAGATAATGGAAAGACAACTTTGGCCTGATCTTTTCTGAGGACAGCTAACATTCACCAGGAGAAGATAAAAATTAATTTGGTTGGAGCCACTCAAGCTTTTTATTCGCACATTTCTTGTCTAAGGGCAGCAGGGAGAAGATTTGTTTAAATATTCAGTGCCCAAGGCAATGTCAAATAACACCAGACCCTGATAAGATTTTCAAGGCTTGCCACTGAAATTAGTGCCTTAGACAAAGATTTCTTGGAAATATTTCTTGGGGCTTTAGGTTTAGGTTTAGAAAATGAACTCTGGAACAGAGGGATGATGTGTCACTCCATGGAATCTTTCATATCCCCAACTTGAAAATGCCAGTCATGGAGTGGGCATAATGAAATATGAATTGAGCCATGGACCATCACTAGCACATTAATGATTTTTGCCAAATGTGTATCCTCCAGATTACTCCTTATCACTACCAAGACACACACTGGTCTCCTGTATTGAGTAAATAAACACCAGCATTTGAATGGACAGGGCAAAACGCAAACTAGAAGGCTTCATGTCCATTTTTGATGTTTGGAACCATGGGCTAAATGGAATTGACAGCCGTGCATAATCACCTGCAGTTTTAGCTTGGGGTGCTTTGGCTCGGCTAGGAAACAGCCTTGTTGAGAGCAGATTCAGCCCCAAAAGCCCCATTAAACTCTAATCCTAAATGGGGTTCCATGCCCTGACAGTTTCTGAGAAACACAGTGCGGTTATACAGTACATTCTCTGCCAAATCGGAAACTATTATGTTGTGATGCCTATGTAAGTTGTAAAAATATAATGCTGGTTAGAGGGTTACTTTGCCTTCACACTCTGAATCACCTCAAATATAACAGGTGTACTTCTGTACTAAACATGCTTACTGTCTCAATCATTAACCGTGTCACTATCCCGTATGTCTCCCTGAAATACGAGGATTCCCATTCTCATTTGTTTTATCCTTGATACCACAGGGCCTGATACATAACTAATTGATTCAACCTTTCAAGAGACTTGAATAATGCAATTGTTCCTTTTGTTCACATAAATGTCCCCACGGGACCTGCTTGATCAATTAACGTCAGATGAACAGTCACTTTCATTACCGTCTTGCTCAGCATACCTTACAGGGGAGTTAACGAAGAGAGTCAGGCAGATGTTTGGGAGCCTTCATTTGATGCTTGATTTCATTTGGTGTGTGTGTGTTTGTCTGTAGTTTATATTGTTTGGTTTTGTGTGTCTTTTAACTTACAGAGTGGTTCCTAAGCACCCATTTTTTCTACTTCAGTAGACACTATGGGAAGGCCTGTAACTGTGCTTGCTGATTTTTTTTAATTTATTTATTTGATCAGAATTATACTTAAAAATAGAGTTTTATAGGATTGTGGTTTGAATACCAGTCAGGGCAATGTGGCCATTTAGCTAATATATTGCCTGGGTCAACAGAAGAAGAGTTTATTATTGCTTGGGTCGATGATTGGCTTCCTTGGGTGTTGTTGAAGTTGTAGAAGTTGTTTATTTATAGATAAGCCCCTTGAGTTGTAACAACTCGTTTCGTGGGGGTCCTACACAAAAAACATCAAGACATAACACAACTCAGCACAATACAATGAAAGGAAACAAGACAAGACAATACAGACAATAAAACAAAACAAAAAACAAACAAGCAAACAAACAGACAAACAAACAAACAAACAAAACAAAAAAACAGACAAGACAAAATCACTTACACAAAGTTGCAACCAGAGTTTGAACAAATATTAGATGAGAAAAAAAATAAAAATAAAAATAAAAATATGGTGACATAGTTAATGAAAGCAGGAGCAGGGTGTTTCAAAGTAGGAGGATAGGACTTGATTAAAGACCGGGTAAACCAAGAATAAATATGTGTTTTAAGTTTATAATACCAATTTGGAGGACTAAAAAAGTTGTTAAGTATATAAAATTCTGCATCAAAGTTGTCAATAAATGAGCAGTTTTCTCTGCTTCCGGTACAGTATCTTCTGCACAGATTCTCCACAGGAAGGAAGAACATCTATGAAAACATAACTTAATGGATGAATGAATGAATCATGAGTCATAAAACAGTAAAATTACAAAGGCAGCGGAAAAACTCCAGCATATTTACACGTCATGTTTTATTCAATACAAATTTAAAGGTGTGTGTGTGCGTGTTTTGTGTGATGATGATGATGTGTGTGTGTAGGTGTGTGTCTGTGTGTGTTGTGGTTAATGGAGGGAGAGTTAAGGACCGTTGTTGTTTGTTGTTTCAGGCGTGTCACGATGTGGTCAAGCTGCAGGCAAAGAGACCACGCCCCATCGCAGGAGAGCTGGACTTCACTCTCTGATTCAAGACCCAGAGCGATAGATATAACAATCAGATACCGTCGTAGTTCCGACCATAAACAGTGATTCGGCAGCGTTATTCCCATGACCCGCTGGGCAGCGTCCGTGAAACCGAAAGTAGGAAATGCTGGGCGAGCCAACCACTAATAATAATAATAACAAAATAACGATAAAGACAAAACTATATATTTATCGAAAATGGACCCATTAACAAGTGGGTAACATAGATTCATCCACATTAATATGAGACTTTTTTTTATAACCAAATACAAACTCCTCATTGTCCCTTTAAGGACTTGTCTAAAGAGACAGCGATCAAGCGGGTGGATGGGGGGACTGCCACCAATCTCTTATTCTTCTGTTGACCCAGCCGGTGATGACATCTAACATGCGCTTCAAATGGGCACACCTTGTAAATTAAAACCGTCTGTCTTTCTTCTCAGCTGTTGCGGTGAGATTATATAGAAACACCAGTCTCATGGTGGTGTCTTTTGGAAACTGAAGCACTTAAAAAACCAACAAACCAAGAATTAATCAAAATGCGAGGCATCGTCTCAATATGTATGACATAGGAAAAGGGATGAAAATGCTTTGCAGGTGCGGTGCAGCTGCACTATTTCCAGTATTTAAGAGATTTTTTGGGGGGGGCTAGTAGGAGGCAAACATGGATATTTTTCCTCTATTCAACTCCTTTGCACTGGCTGTTGAGATTGTTGAGTCTAGACAACCACCCAAAATGCAGGACTGAAGCTACAGTATGGATGAGAAAATGTCGAATACCCTGTTCCATCTCAAGGCTACCTTCGGAGGACCCTTGCTTTCTTGGATGAGCAATAGACACTACCCCTGATCCCACCAAGTATAGTCTCCAGCTCACACTCTGCTGTGTCTGCAGAGGATCTGTGTTAACTGCTGAGAATGTTGTCATAAAGAAGGTATTCACTTCACTCTACAGTAGAAGTTGTGCAGTGGATAATCAAAGTTTCCCTTAGTTGGAGATTCCATTAGAAGGTTTATGGAAATTGTATATGTAATTCCTTACAGCTGGCCTGACGCCATGTATGGATTTATCACTGTTTTTACTGATATCCACCTAAATGCCTGTAATATTTTTGTTCATGTCAGCCAATGATATTACAGCAAATGCTATTAGACACTAACTGACACTATTGAGAGCCTTCTCAATTCCCTCTCAAAGGAAAGGCTCTCTTTAGTCCTCTGTAGCGCTCACCAATGGTTATTGAACTATGGTGCAGCAACTGAAAATTGGGTCTGTTAATAAATTTGGGTATTTCTGGACCCAAAAAGAGAGATAACCTTCATCCAAATCACAGAGGTACCAGACTGCTCACCAAAAAACATCCTCCTCCATTTGCAGAGCCCATGATGAAATGAGAATACTATGCCAGTAATATTCCCCACCCCAATGGTCTACAGACTGTATCCCAACCCCATTCCAACATACTGAAAGTTGTTGAAAGTAGGAAATCCCATTTCATTACACAAAACCTGTACACAGCTCAGCAACCATCAAAATTGGATTAATGTATCTCTCTCAGTTTGAATACTTGCCAAAATTAGACAGTATCTTAAAAATGTTTTATTAAAGCTGGGGTTTTTAACTGGAAAGGCTTTGCTGGTTTGACCTAATTGGCAATCATATACTGGACTTACTTTTTTTCAGTTAAACTGGTATTTTTACAGTAACATAGACATCACCACCTACTTTTACCTTTGTAAATGGGAAGTGAAATATGGTTTTTAGATCTGACAGGAGAGGCAGAGGTGTAGCAGCACTTTCCTCCAATATGTTTTATGCAGACAGCTCACTTTTAGCAAGTTCACCACATTTGAGTATCTTGCACTTACTCTGAAATGTCCAAATCTATTATTAAACAGTCTATCGACCGCAAAAAACAACTAGCACTTTCATTGATGGTTTAAACAACCCAGCATCTCAAATTTCCTTAGATTTTGGTTTCATATTGATTATATTTGAATAACTGATAATAACATTTTAATACATACAACACTGGAGATTATTCCGCAGAGCTAACCTGCTATTGCCCTATATGTTTTTGCAGAATGTTATCCAATCAAACCTGGGCCATAGATCATTTCTTGGTTTGCAGATTGTTTGGTTTGCAGCACGTTTGATGATGATGCATTTGTCTTTGTTTTTTGCAGCACATTTTTTCATTTGCACCACGTTCCTCTTTTTGTATTGTTTAAACTTGTTTTTGAGTTGGCGATTTTGCATCGTTTCTGTACTTGAAGCTTTCTTGAACTGACCTTGTCGGCCACCGTAAATAGCCGAACTTATAAGTACCAGATTTAAAATAGCTATTTTCCTGGAAATGTGAATTAGTCTCAGACAGATATACCATATTTGAAATATCTTCCCAAAAAAACAATTCATATCCATCTGTGCAATTCTTCATGTCCCAGACATGATTGTTAGTTTCCACCACTGGAAAATTCTCCACTATTACCAAACTGTCGGTATGGCTTCCCAGCAGGGAGCAATGAAATGAGTGGATGTGTCTGTCCATGATTGTCAACATCCACCTGCAATATATCCCACACACATCCAGGTGTACTTATTAAATATCAGACATTACTACGTTTGTACTCAAAAAAGCATGTGTACCACACTCAAGCATTTCAAAACTCTTTTTGAGTAAAGAGCACTTCAGTAGGTAGACACAATTATGTGATAAGGTTTAGGTTTGGTGCAGGTACATGATAATGTCAGGTAGTGTTATTTACAGTTCAGTTTAGGGATTTTTTATGGTAAGACTAAAGTGTATGTGTAAGTGTAGGCAGTGTTGAGTTGTCAGTGTGCTTGTGTGTCAGGTAGAGTTCAGCTAAAAGTGAAGTGTGAGTGGGTGGTTGTCATCACAGCCACATGGGGGGTCACACAGAGAAACGAGAACATGTCTTTTGTGTACAGCAGAGACAGATCATCCACTTTTTTTTGGTTGCATAATGCACCCAACCACGCAGAGTCAAGACGGTCAAGTTACAGTCCAGTTGTGTCAACTGCAGCTACTACAGTCAGGCTACAGTAGCAGAGATAGTATCTTAAATGGATTTTATATGGGAAAAAAAGTTCATAGTACAACTTTGCAGATACAGTAAGTTTGGACAGAAAGCCACTCTAGTTTATAACCTATTGAGTGTTTACCATGCAATTCCACTTTTGGTATGAAATTGAATTTCAGTTTCTTATATTTTAAGATTAGACTTCTACTGGACTTCACAAACGGAAAATTACATATTGATTTGCAAAATCTCAAACACACTCACGCAATCTCTCACTCATGCAGACACAAAAAAACAAAAAAAAAACTGATGATTTTTTATGAGGTGATGTAAAGAGATGAAATCCCCGGACAAAGTACAAATCTGTCATCAGCCCTGATGTATCTCATATTCTGTTTCCAGGATACAAGATGGAGAGATGTCTGTTAAATGGATGTCTGTCCACTACAGCCTGCAGATGAACAAAGGCAATGGCATCTTTGCTTGCCTTTGAGAGAAATGACCTTGGGAAGCCAATGCAATATACACAACACACAACTTGGCACATGTTCGCAGACACAAACACACAAGTGAGCATACACACCAATGCACCAGCACAAACGATGTCCACACACAGTTGCACTTACACACACATGCACACAACATTTACGCCCTCACACATTCAGGTTCCCTCCCACGCTCACCCACACCCACACATTAGTACTCACACAACTGCACAAGCTAGCTCTCTCACTTTATTTCATAAAGCAGTTGGCTGAACATCTATAAATAGGCTGTAGGGCACTGCACAACCTCAATTTGCCACCCCCATACACTCCTATAGCAATTATCCCAAGGTTTATTTCGGTTAAGCAGTCAAGCAGGGGGAATAAACGACTCAGCCCATTCAGCAGTGGTTAATAGGAATGAGAATACTTAATAGCAGCCAGCAATCAATCAGATCAAACGGGAATGAGTAAAATAAGCTAATTTGTTTATTTCACATGATTTGAGAATAGCCTGTTTGTTGAATTGTGCCAAATCTAGCAAATCTTTTGATAATCTTATCTCACAGATGTTTTTTTCTTGGATATCTGCTGTGAAATATTTTGAGGTCCTCCCCTGCATTACCCTCCTGCTGGGACTGAGGCAAAAGTCCATGTCACAATCACGATCCAGACCATTTAAAGGCTTCACGAGGCAATACATCCTTGATGAGCATACCTGATGCCCACAGTATAGAGAGTGTGAAAAAGAAAACCCACAAAAAAACATGCTGCTCATTATAAAGTCAGTTTAATACAATTTTATTTATTTGCAGTCAAAGCCCAAGAAGAATGAAGCCAATTAATTTGTAAAACAGAAATGTTTGAGTAATTAAAATGTAATGAAAAGCCCATAAGTAAAAACAGACAGCAACAAGTACAGCTTGTACAGCTTTAATGAGAGAGTCCATTCTATTTTACATTTGAAAGGTTTTGCCCCCCCCCCCCCCCCCCTTTTTTTTTTGTTGTTGTTGTTGATGACAGCTTTGTTTCTCTTTCCTGGGCATGGATTAGTCTCGCACAAATCTGAGCAGAGATGTTTCATTCCTCTCAGATGATTCTTTTCATTTTTTACTGGAGAAGATTTGTCATACCTTGCAATTTTAAAACACTCGAAAGCTGTTTTAATGAATTCAAGTCTGGGGGCTTACTGACCAGGTCGTAATTTTCACATTTTCTCTTCTTTTTAAAAAAGTGTGTGTGTTTTTCCCCATGTGCTTGACATCATTGAAAATTCCCCTCCTGCCAATCCCGATGAGACTGGGAGATCTCTTTTCACTCACTCAGTATTTGGGTATAAACACTTGATCTTATGCCTTATCCCGTGCGCATTTTTCAGCCCTGTATAGTACACTCCCACCTCCATGTTTCACAGTCAGCACTGTGCAGTCACTGTAGTAGTCCTGGCTATGTCCACACCGAACATGCTGGACCCAATCTGAGCCAAACAAATGTATTCAGATTTCATCTGACCAAAAAAAAAAACTGTGCTGCCAATATTCATCAGGCAATCTTTCATGTTCTTTGGCAAAATTAAATTTTTTCAGTTTTGTCCAATTTTGGGAGCAATGGTTTTTCTTCTTGGATGCGGTCCATAGAGGTTGACTTCATACACTGTCCTTCACACTGTCTGATCAGTCACTGAAACACCGATTTCCACAGATAATCTTTCAGCCAAGGTAGAAGCCCTTATACCCGTCTGTTTTTCAATCCAAGGCTGTGTAATTTGGTGAATTGTGCATGGTGATATTTTTCAAGGATAGTCACAGCACCTTCTGTTATCGGTAGTATGGCTCTTCCTGTACTTCTAAACCACTCGGGCATCAACACATTCTCACTCCCAACTCACTTTGTGAGATATTGTGTGTCCTTTTAGTGACATTTTTCAAATACACAACATATTTTACATTCATTAAGTGTCGACTCACCGGCAGTGTTGGGAACGTTACTTTTAAAAAGTAATTAGTTATAGTTACTAATTACTTCTCCCAAAAAGTAACTGAGTTAGTAACTCCACTACTTCACTATAATAGTAACTAGTTACCAGGGAAAGTAACTATTGCGTTACTTTTTCTTTCTTTTTTTTAAGTTTAAATATGTTGAAGAATTTAGATTTTTTTTCTCTCATTTTTAAATTGTATTTTATTGTTTTCATATATTTCAATGATCGCAATTATGGAATGCGAGTGTGTGTTTTATTGAAAACGAGGCTGGTGTGCCTATGAAAATAGGTTACAGTGGGTTTTTTAAGTGCTGTGGCTACAAGCAAATCTCATATTGTCTCTGTACAAAGACAACAAAGACCTTTTTAAATGTGAAAACAGCGGAGACCTATTCAAGATTTGCGTTTAATAACAGGCGAAACATCGAAATTAATTTATTCATGGCCACATTAAGTGAAATTATTAACTTTACCGATTATCCATCTGATTATCTGTCCTGCTGCGAGCGCACAACAGGGTATCTGCGGATCCTTAAAAAGTCTTAAATTCATGTATCTAAAATTAAGGCCTTAAAAAGTATTACATTTATTAGAAAATTCTAAGATGGTCTTAAATATATAATACACAGCATCATAAAATATGTATGCACTTAAACTTTTATATGAAATAACAGGGTATATGCGCGGGCCGCGGGGTCTTAAAAAGTCTAAAATGTGAAAATCTAAATTTTAGGTCTTAAAATGTCTTAAATTTGTTGAATTATTGTGTTCAAGTCTTAAATAATTTTAGACAGGTCTTACATTTTCTTATGCCCACCATGGGCGAGCATTTCACTCGCATTTGCCCCTAAAAAAAACAAACATGTGTGAACCGGAAAAATCACAAAAAGAAAGAGCACACGATTGGTCAAAAACTACAAATCCCACAATTATCTGGCCTCAACAATAACAGTAGTTAGTGTAAGTGAGGGAGAGTGGAGCTGTAGGTGAAAAGAGGAAACAACGCCACGTCTGGTCCTGTTCTATGTTGTTCGTTCACACCGTCACCGTTTATTCGTTACGTCCGCGGTGTAAAAGGCCGTGACGCAAAGACGCGATTAGGCGCGAGACGCGATTAGGCGCGAGACGCGGTAGACGCGACTTTTTTTTTTTTGCGACGCTACACCCGATTCTTTTATGGCGACGGGACCTTCGCGTCTTCGTCCTTTTCATCGTGTTTGGTGGGAAGACCCACGAGGGGCTTCCCACCAAACACGAGGAACGCTTTTTTTTCGCTCGAGTTTATACGCGCGACCAAACGCGAGATACGCGAGAAATGCGATTTATCGCTCGTTTTGACTTTGTGTAAATTCGCGTCTTCACGAGCCCGCCCATTTTCACTACAACAACAACATTTCTGCTCACCAACCATGGTTGAGGTCACAACGCTGCTGTAGCTGCTCTGGAAGAGTTCCAGCTGATGAGCTACAGAGACTTTAGAGTCAAGAGGAGCAGAGCGTCGCTGTGTCGGACTGTTTGGATTTAATGAAGAAGCTGCACAGAGTCAGGTGAGCAGAAGCTCAGGACAAACACTTCGCTCCGGGACATAATGTAGCTACACCTCACATGTTCTTGTCTTTTACCTCAGGGAGATTAAAGTAGTGTCTGTTTCCACTTTCCCTCCGATCTCGGCAGCTTCCCTCTGCTAGTTTGTGTGTGTGAGGCTAAACTGCGTGCGTGTGTGGTTTGTGTACAAACTGAACACTGCCTCTGATTGGCTTAGCATGAAACCTTACTCTGCCTCAACCAATCATCATCACTTATGCGGTTGTCTCGTCCCTCCCTCCTCCCCCCTCCCCTCACCAAAGGAGAGGAGGAAAAAACAACAACAGTTTAGCAGCTTCTGTGTCTGATATGAGATGAGCCAAGTCGGAGGACAACGGCTTCAAAGTAGTTTGTAACGCGCCTCATTTAATTGTCGGTAACGGTAACGGCGTTGTAACGGTGGAAATAGTAATTAGTTAGATTACTCGTTACTGAAAAAGATAACGCCGTTAGTAACGCCGTTTATTTTAACGCCGTTATTCCCATCACTGCTCACCGGGAGGTGGTTGGGTGGATGCCAAGTACACAAAGGACATCACTGGGAGCACATCACCTGCATTGCGGGTGCAAGGTGGCGTCATTGCGGTCACTACCAGCTCTATATTTCAACATATGAGTTTGCAGGCACTTCAGAATTGAATTTCTGTAGTCCTGTCTGGGTTTAGGTCTAGGCTATAAGGGATAAAATTGTTAAAATTGTTTAAATCAGAAGATAATAATAATAATAATAATAATAATAATAATAATAATAATAATAATAATAATAATAATAATAATAATAATAATAATAAAACTGTCTGTGACTATCTCCAATACATAATGCACTGTTACTCCACAGCAGGTCAACTTTCAGCAGCCAAAGTTAGAAGACTTCCATGAAGTAGGCCTACTTACTACAATCTGGGTTCTTACTTCAGGAATATAATGCTGTATTGAGCACAGTCGACGACAACAATGAGAAAACTGTGGTGTTCAGAGGTTGTTTTGTAACCTCATCCATACAAGCTTTAACTGCAGGTGAAATAACATCGTAAAAACATGAAGAAGAAATAAGTTCACAGGCTATTACAGGCAAAAAGAGGTCTAATTTTTTACAATCCATTTCACACTGTGGCAATAAAAGGGCAATTAATATGTGTACAATTCTTCACTTTCTCACACACAGAAGCTTTAAGAATGACTTGAATAATAGTGAGCCTATCCTCTAAGCCCTCCATTACACACTGATTGGTGATGTATGGCAGTGGCTGGCTGGTGGATGGCCCCTCTTGCAGCCAACAGGCAACAGTTCTCCCAGGACCAGAGCAACATATGTTCCCTCCTCCCATGCCAATTTAATTATAGGTGCTTTTTATTTGCTTGTGGCGATTCTAAACCTCCTGCACAAGGACATCAGCTTTCTATGGGGAATTTCTTTTCTTGTTTATGTGGACTTTTCCCCACAATTACCAAAGAAAGAATGAGTAATTTGGTTCATCGTGACTGGTGTCAAGACACACCCATTACTTATTTTACTGAGCTATATATTCCTTGTATATTTAAAACCCAATGCCCTGTCCTGTGCTTCTCCAATAGCTTGAGTTTTAAAGGTTTGGTTCCCGGCAAAGATTTTATAACAAGTGGTGAAAGTCAGTGAACGACTATTGCAATTATTATGTTGTGTTTGAGGGGTGCAATAAAAGTACTAGCCGATATGCTGTACCAGGTTAAAACTCCACAAGACACCTGAACACAAGTAAACTTTAGACAAGTGTATGAATGTGAATTTGTCATGATTTTGTGACGACCAGCTGCTGACTGCTTACCAGTCAAGTCCCTAAAGCTGCTGGGAAGAAAGTGCTCTTCAAAGCTTCAAAAAATACTTTTGCAGAGCAAAAACCACTGAACCTAAACCGCTGCTGCAGTTGATATGCTTAGAGGCCGACGGTACAGACACATGGCTGTGAAGGCAGCTGCCAGGTGTGTATAGTGGAACCCTCTCCTTCCCTGCCACCGCTGCCACAGGTCATTGTGTTAAACGGAAAAGGTACACTTTGTGAACTTGGGTGTTTAAAAACTTACAGTAATACTATGCAACAGTAACTCAGCCTTTAACCACTTTTGTCAGCAGCAGAGTATGGATGGGTCTGGTATATGTGAGTAGAGAGAGAGAAAACGCACATTTACAAGACCGTTGAAAAGGCACCAACTTAAACATTAAGTAATTTTAGAGAATTATATGAACCTAACTATTTGATATCCACGCTCTCTTTTAGATCTATATTTTCATTTTATGTTATGGGACATTTTAAAGGTCCTATAGTTTCAGATAATTTCCTTTAAAATAATAGGAATTTTTCAGGAATGTTCAAAGCTTTTGTGCAAACTTTTTACTTGTACCTTGAATATAATACAGCCAAGTTGGTTAATAGAAGGCAACACAATGTACTGTATATAACAGTTGTTTCAGTGAAATTCTGATGTCTCTATTGTTTGTTTTCTCTCCAATTTATGCAAAGTTACAAATGTTCTTTCTGCAAAAAAACAAAAACAAACATTTCCTCAGCTAAATGCATGACAGAACACTTATTATATTTAAATGATCCCTCTCTTTTTACTGTTTCTTTGATGTACATCTTAAGGAACACTGTTCAGTGGTGATTACGGTGACTGATCATGCTACAGTGCTGCAACTGGGGACACCTTCAGTGAAACATCACAATCCCTCCCTTGGCACAGGTAATGTGTGCTGTACAGTCAAGGCTTTGCAGATGTGAAGACTGCACAGGACTCATTCAATGCAAAGATCTGGAGTCAGCACTTGAAGTCACTCTGCCACGGGGAAGAGAAAGTGACTTGTATTGACATTATTTTGAATAAGAAACACACACAGAGGAGGAGGAAGGAAGAGCTAAAAAAGATGGGGAAGTTGGCGGGCGCACCGAGAGCAAGAAAGAGAACAGAGGAGGAGAGGAAGGGGGGGAAGAGAGAGAGGATAGATGGGTCAGAGAGAAAACCTGGGTATAAAAGAAGAGGGAAGAGAAAGAGAGAGGGAGTCTTTACCGAAAAGGAACATAAAGTGACAGAGTTGAACAGACATAGTGGCTTTGATATCCCCTCTGCTTCAGACTGACCTTCACCTGCTCCACATGAACCAAGCAGCAGAGACACAAGGTGGATGGACTGCTCCCTGAGCTGTCCTTTAACTCGTGCTCTAGTAACTGTAATAAAACAGCGCTGTTGGGATGGTAAAGACAGAGAGAAAAGCTCCCGTGACCTGCAAATACAACCTGTTTAATGACTGTAAAGAGATCCTGGGCTGCATCATATATATAACCATAAAATTATACGGATGTATGGCACTATGTTCATAGATGCTGAGCTTGTGGCACATATCATATTCATATGGAGGAATTAAGTAAAACATGTAAAGGACGATGCATATCATTATCATTATGACATGGGCTAAGTTGAATCAGTAATAACTATCTATTTCTCTTGTTTATTCCTAAATTATTGTACAGATTATACATTTAAAAATGGTATCTCACAAACACACACACAGAATAATACATACAGTACTATCAAATTTTTGACTCCACTTTTTGCACTTATTTTTTGAGGATTGCGTACATGAATGTATAGCAAACTATACAAATCATGTTCTGCAGATAATCTCTCCTGAGAGTTTTTCCCCTACATTCCCGTATAATGTGAACTTGGTTCTCCCAAGTCATACAGAGTGGCTTTACAGCTTCCCATATATCCACTGATTTCTCTTCCTGAAATATTTATCATCTGGGTGAGAAGGGGTTAGGGTTGTGCCGCAGGGATCTGATCCACCTGTGGGGGAAAGGATTGTGCTGAAATAGCCAGACTCCACACTGCCTTTATCTTGAGACCCAAATCCATGAAGTGTGCGATCTGCTTCACCTTCAGTCAGAGAAATGAGAAAGTGGCCTGGAGGAGATACTTTTTTAGGTTTACAAACGACAAAAAGAGAATACAAAAAGGAGTATTCATTAATACTGTATATAACTATGATTACATTTTTATGGTAGCTATTTATAGTTGGCCTCAGATTCTATTTTATCATATCCAGCTACACCTGAGCCGACCATGCAGTGTGTTTGTCTTCCTCTCCTTCTGAGCTGGGAAGAAGTCTGGGTTTACTATAAATGCATGCTGCAAGATACAAGATACAGTAACTTACATCAGTGCTAGTTAGTTAATGGGCATTTTATTATCTAAGTAGTACTTTGAAATGTGTGAAACAGTTGGTGGCTCATTAATTAAAACAATAAGATGTAACATGTTAATCTGTACATAAAGCAGTGTTGGGACCAGGACGTTCCTCTTCTGGTTTCCTGGCAATGGGTCCAGGCCTAGAAATACTCCAGCACATTAACATTATGAAGCAGTCATTCTCTTGAATTAAACAAAGGATATTCAGTATAGCGAACTGGTGGGTGGATTTTGTTCCCACTGAACAGAGCCAGTCCAACCGTTTTCCCCCGTTTGCAGATGCTAAGTTAACTGGCTGCTGTGCTGCCTGCTGCAGATTTATTGTCTATGACCAAACTATTATTTCACAATGAAAAGGTAGAGAGAGAGCAGAGAAGAAAAGTTGTGCACAGCAAGGTCACCACTGGCAACAGAGTTTTGCCACTTTCTCCGAGTGAGAGTGGCAATGCGTTTTAGTCACTCAAACATAACGTTTGCATTTGTTTTCAAGGTGACATTTCTCATTCAGAGTTTACAACAACTATTCAGAATTTGGATTTCATTTCAGATTCACCAAATTGAAAGCAAGCAACATTTAAATGAATATTTCACATGAAAATATTCTTTGAAAAAGCTGATCTGGTGAAGTGTTTCAGCAAATTTCAGCATGCCCCACTTTACAGCTGGCATCCAATACTTTTAAACTTATGAAAATGTGGAAGTGCTGGGTGAATTAACCGCACTCACTTTATTATCAGAGTGTAGTAACCCTGATATCTAGTCACAGACCACAGTGGGAAGTTTTAATGAGCACAGAACAGTCACAGGTTTCCTGGGCCCACATTGGGCCATGCCATAAAGATAATGAGTGGGTGTGAGCAGGTATTAAATTAAGGTGAATGCAGACACGGGAGGAGGACAATTTTGTTAAAGTCAGTGGTACAAAAGGTACACCGAATATAAAGTGACTTGTTTGCTTTTGCATTGGCTAATTAAGACTTGGGATGGGGAGAGTGAGAGGAAAACAGAGAAAGAGAGAGAGAGGGGGAGAGTTATGTCTGTTTCCATTTCGAATTTATCTGCAGGACAGAAATTACAGTTGACTCCTCCACTCTAGTGGGAAGGCAAACCGATGTGAAGGAGGAAAAAAAAACAACAGCAGCAGCAAAGCTTTGAAACTCTGATGCAGTTCTCTTCATTAATCGCACACAACACATTGACTCTTCATTCCCTTTGAACCCTCGCACCCTTTGAGCTTTCTCCTATTAATGTTGTTTATCAGACAGATGGCTGATCATACCTGACAGTTATAATCACAACCATCTATTATGTGGCCACTGTTAATAGATCTACTTACGTGTTTGTATGTTTCTTTTCTTTTTTTTTCATGTTTACCACCTTCTTCTTTGCCAAGTGACAGTCCTTGGAGCTGTATGTTGCTCTGCATAGATGTTCTCTACCACGGTACATTCTGTCTTGTAAATGCCTTGTGATCGTCAGCGAGTGAATAGCTGTGTGAATAGTGTTTTCTCTCCTTATCAACTACTTCTCCATTGCTGAGGAAGAATGTTCATGAGCATGAACCAGGTAAAAGCTGTGGCTTTCAGATGCAGCGTTTTGCAACGTGACCTCAGTCCAGTATGAATCACAAAGTCATTTAAAAAGGCAGTTAATAGGAATAGAGAAGCAGCAAAAATATGTAGAGGCAGGACCGATGACAAAAAAATGTGAAGTATTCAATTCAACAAATGATTTGCTTGGCCTCTGAACTTGCACTAAATAACTGTATCTTCCCTGAAATATAAATCATTTCAGTTATCTTTAATCTCCCTGGCGGATATTAGTCATGAGAAGTCACTTTTCCACATTTGCATGTCTTCTTAATAGCCAGTTAATGAAGATACATGCAGAATCCCTTTGCTTAATAAGACACATGTCAGGTTTTTCTTGCCTGCGGAAGGAGCACTAAAACTCAGGCGCAAGCTGAGGCTGAGTCTTAAAACTGTGACAAGCCACGCTAAAGGAGGGTGGGTGGGGGGTTGCCACAGGCAAAGGTAAAGCAGGAGGAACATAAGAATGGAGGAAAAGAGGAAAGGGAGATGTAGGGGTGTCAAGCCAGAATTACTCCTCATTACACTGCTGCAAGAAGCTACTAAATCAAATGCCACTGCAGCCTTTCTCCAACTTCCCCCCATCATCAGTCAAAAACCCTCCTCGTAAACATGCTTTTGTGTTCTGGCGCATGACTGCCTCCAGACCTGTAATAATAGAAACATGTCCCAGTGCACTATGTTCGACAAGGTCGCCTCCTGTGTCTCCCATCTGAGTTGTGTTGTCCTGTGGGTCTGTGGCCAAACAACATGGGGGAAGAGGAGGGTGGGGTGTCTTTTTCATGGTCAACAGAAGGTCGATTGATGGTATTGATGCCTGATTTTCCAAAGTCACCCAAGTGTTGTATGGAGGTTTGATGCCTGGCTGGTCCACCTCACTCACTCTCTCTCTCACACACCCACACACACCCACACACACATGCCATCAGCTGTGCAGGTGATGTCCTGCCACCATCTTTTCACAAATGGCATGTTGCAGCACCTTGACATTGTCGTGGTCGTGGGGTGAAAAACGATGTCGCACTTCATTAGGTCCCTGCTGGTGGAGAGCTGCTCGTCCCATTAGACGCCGCGTCGTGTCGCACCATGTTACTGCAAGCCCCATTGCCATTTATTTCACAATCGGCCAGATGAAACGGCTGATATTAACAATCTGTTCCTTGATGTGTTTCTCTCTCTCTCTCTCTCTCTCTCTCTCTCTCTCTCTCTCTCTTGTTCTCTCTCTCGTCTCTTGCTCAGACACTTTTCTCTCCCTCTCTTTGCCACCCCCTGCTCTGGTCCCCCGCTCCTCTGTCTGGCTGGAAACTCCTGGCATCAGCCTAGACCAAAATTTCTAAAATCATTTGTTATGTTGGGTCACGTTTCAGGACACAATAAATGAAGGGAATCGTGTGGACAGGTAATTTGAATCATCAGCTCCATTTGTTATTTACAATTGTCAATTAATGCCGCCCTGAACGGCCCTTGTGTCAGCTCTCTCCCTGCCACTTGCCAATTACTCTTCAGCCCACCTTGCTGACCTCCTGGCAGGGAGAGAGGATGGGGAATGAGACGAGCACAATCCCTCTGAGACACGAAACATCCCAGCCATCTGCCGTCCGCATTCATGCCTCTACAACCACAAGAGAGGAAAGGGGGAAAGTGTGTGAGAGTTACAAAGAGAGAGTGAAAGAGGGGACAGAGAACAGAAGAGAGACGCTGAAAAAAATGAAATGAAAGCAGACCAAGGATAAAATGATAGAAGAAAGGAGGACGAGCCACATGACCTGATTTTTAGGAGACAGTTTTGACCTTTTGTCAGTTCAACTCAGTATAGAGTTTCTGACTGGAGTCAAAAATAATAATAGCAGTCTATTCTATTTCATTCAGCTTTATCCTTGCCTCTCCTTATGGCTGGCTGGCATACATGTGCTAAGTACATGTGCTGGTGGTTTTATAATGAGTCATCTCTGTGGTGATGCTGAACCTGATCCACTGGCTCAGATATTCTTCAGAAACACATGGGTAACATCTTGGGGCACGGCGACTGCCAATAATCTACAACTTTTTTTTTCATTAAACATATGAACAAAATAAATGAAAGCATTTCTTACAGTATATCCCTGCCAATGCAAGTGTGACTATACAGTATATTCTGTTGTGAGCAATAAAATAGGACTTTATTACTGTGCGCTATAATGATGGGTTTAATATAGGAAGATCAGTTTCCTGTTTTGATTTTTTTTTCCTCTTAAATTCTTCTATTGTGTGCAATACATTTTGCACATTACATGTTGTTGTACTGCAACAAACTCAAAAATGAATAAGCATAATATTAAAATGTATGTATTTGAATTTATTTTCACAATTTCCATCCATTTGGATTACACCATTTTAACTGATAAACTTGTGAAGCATATTTTACAGGTCTTTGTTATAATGTAACCCTAACCTTATCCCTCTGCCTAACCCTAAAGTTAATGTTTTTAAATAGATTAATAATCAGCCTGATGTAATATAAACCTGGTTATTGTGTAAACGTATATGTTTACACAATAGATAGGATGTTCATTTCCATCGCTGCCGTCTCCCTCTGGAACTCACTCCCCAAACCCATCCGTATCTGCACACACCTCCCAACATTCAAGACCATGCTCAAAACACACCTTTAAAAATTATCTTTTAATATATAATGTTTGTGTGTTTTATACTGTTTGTTTGTTATTTTGTGTGTGTGTGTGTGTGTGTGTGTGTGTGTGTGTGTGTGTGTGTGTGTGTGTGTGTGTGTGTGTGTGATATACTGTTTTATTGCTGTTTTTAATTGAATTTTCACCTGCTCTATTTTATGAAGTGTAAAGTGTCTTTGAGCATCTGTAAAAGTGCTTACAAATAAAAGTTATTATTATTATTATTATTATTATTATTATTATTATTATTATTATTATTATTATTATTATTATTATTATTATTATTATTATTATTTTAAAGGTAGTTCAAAGCCATATGCAGCTTGTTGGTCATTTTGAATGTTACACCCCTGTGAAGAGTGTGAACAGTCCAAACTAATACAGATTGTTCCAACTTAAAACTTCCTGGGGGATTAAGGCCCCTCATTTTACATTTTACCAGTCTGCCCTTATTGAGTGTCATTTTCTGCCCAAAGAAAGAGAAACAAGGAGGAAGTGCGAGGGCTGACCTTATGGGATGTGGAATTGCAATTTGCCACAGCGAGCACCTCGACACATACAAATGACGGAGGGAACTAAAATTCCAATCCCTTAGAGTCCCCTGGCTGGAGGGTATTGCTTTGTAAAAGGAACATGACATAACCAACCTTGCAAATGTGTCTGATGGCTTTGTTATGGAGGGACTGAGCAGGGGCATGTAGCGGAGTTAACTCACTATTGTAAAGGAACAGAGGTGCTCAGCCTTTATTAGACCACTGATGTTTTTTGGACCAAAAAAAAAAAAAGGTTGGAGGCATCAACGGGTCTAAATGCTTTATGATAGGATGTTCATTCAAATCTTCTTTCATGACAACAAAGACAAATCAAGCAGGTAACAAGATGTTTTGGTGTTTTCTGTGGGCTATCGGCTGTCAACAACAAATTTAGCTTCAGTGACAAGCTGGTGTGTCACTTGGGGCTTTAAAAGGAAAGAAAAAAAGAAACAAAGGAGAAAACAAACGATCATAAAAACATAATTTGCCTTTTTTTGCCTTATGACTGGCAAAGTTTTAACACACAACACTTGCATTGTCAACTGAAATTGGCACTGCAATAATTGACATGTATTGAATCTACCACTAGTGTCTTGAGTTGAAATTAATTTAGTTGAAGATAAAAACAGGATTACCTTTACAGTCAAACATCAGTAAATCATTTATTTTGCCCAGTTTTTGCTTTTGTGCTAGAGTAAAAAATAAAAAAATAAATAAAGAGGCAGATATCTTAGGATGGATAAAGCAGAGGCAATGTGTCACTGCACCAGAGGGAGTGTGTGTCTGGAAAGCTGCACTTAAACAAACTAAGTGGCCTCCTGTTCTTGGTTCCATGAAGGAAAAGCCAATATTGGCATAAGCAGACAAAGTGTCTTAACATGGCAGGAGAAGCAATGTCACTCTGGGGCTTTGCTGATAGTGAATGGTGAGGTAGTTTAGCTATGCAGATGTTCACCAGACACCTTGAAGGTCCTTGTGGAGATACCTGCTTAAAGTGCAGCTTGTGTAAACTGTGTAAATCTCAAAACGGCACAGCTCACAAGTGGGATTTTGCCATATGACATTAAAAGAACCTATTTGTGGCTGATCGATGAATGATATTTGTATTGATATTTCTTAGTTATTGTAGATGTTGGTGGGGGTGAAGTTGCCAGTGAGTGCTCACTTGTCTGAAGTGCTGAATAACATCTGCTGGACTTCCTTTGATTCCTTTCACTAGGCGCCATGGCCAAACATTACAGTGTCTAACCTGTCAATGACATACCACGGATTGCTATTGATTTGCACAGTTATTGCTACAGGCTAAATTCATTACAGGATCGACCAAGGTTGCCTGAGACGGACACAGAGGTTGAAGCTTCTCAAAGCACCAGAAAGGTTAAAAAAAATAAAAAAGGAGAAAAAAAAATTAAATAAACACTTTCAAAGGTCTGTGAGGGAAGTTTGAAGGAAGGAAGTCTTGATGATTCTGTCAAAAATCATTCTGCCCTGAAGTGAAAAAAAAGAAAGAAGAAAAAGTTCCTGCAGGTCAACGGTGGAGCAGAATTATCCGTTTGCTTTTCCTTTTTAGCTATGATTACATTTGCTGTTTGCTCCTCCAAATACAGGCTTAGAAACTGAACCCATGTTGCACCAGATGAACGGTCAGAAAATAAAATCCTTCTTTTTTTCCCTTTATAGAGAATTAAAGTGCTGTGTGTTTCAAAATCCTTTCTGTGGTGGTTAATTATAGTTCATTGATTCACAAATTGTATATTCACCGCTCAGCCTCGTTGCTTGCTAAGTTGACGTGGGTGATACATATGTTGAGTAGACATGACACTGAATCATGTAGAATGAGAGGGAGAGAAAAAAGTTTCTTGACATATTTACCTTCACTGTAATCTCTAAGCAAGATGCCACAAATGTTTTTGTCAACCAACCGTAGGCTGCATAATTAACAGAATGCTATGTTTAATGTTTAATTTATCAACAATAAATAAATAGGCAGGCAGCTATAGAAATGTGTGATGTGAAAGCAGTATAAAATATACAGCAGAGAAAAGGAGGGATTGTCTCTGTAAGCTCTTGTGCAGAGCACCACTTGACAAAAACATACGGTTCACCTAATATATACCTAAGAATAAAACCCTCGTCTCTGTATTTTTACATGCAGAACATGCCATGCTCCCCCTCCCGGTCCATTGATCCCCTCCTAATTTCACCATGCTATGTTGATTCTGTCAATGCAGTAATGTGGCCAAACAGTTTGACAAATGAAAACAGAGACACAGCCATCTCTATGCCTAATCTGCTACTTTATATTGATAGATATAAACCCTCTCCTGGACTTCATTTGTTCTTCTACCCATTAATCCACAGCTAGGCATTCTCCATCCAGGGGCTTAGTAGCTCTCTATTCTTTCCTTCCTAGTTGGAGATTGGGAACACCATAGGGGGCCGGAAGATCCTGCAGAATACCAATTGGCCACACCAGGGGGGGAGTAGGATGAGGGATCTCGATTATAGATTTCGCTTGAAACATTTTTTTTTTCTTTTCACCTCATCCTCTTATCCACAGACCTGGTGAGAGCTGAAGGAGAAAAGGGGAGAAGTGGACTTGCATTATTGCAGGAAGTAACAGCATCATCATGCTGGTGTTTACTGATCTTAAATAGCGGGGCTCTTGACGGAGTCTGAAGTTTGTCTCTGTGGTTTACAAATTAGGATCCCGACACCAAAAGTGCAGGCACAGGAAGGAGTGAATTGCCTTTCGAAGACGATTTCACTCTGTTCTATACTATGATTGGCCGTGCACGAGGTATGTCAGCAGAGATGAGAGAGAAGCGAAAAGGAGGAGGTGAGGAGGGATCGGAATAGCTTCATTCATCATAAGGTTGCCTGCGATTCCTCCCGCCTCTGTGATTCCGCATGATCTGGGAGGATTTAGTTTGAGGTCTAAAGCCCTCCGAGACAAAACTGTACAAATTGAGTTTGATAGTTACCGACTCTTATATTCTGCCATAAATCTAGTCTTTGCAATTGAAACTCATACATCTGTATTGACTTTGGCTGTATTTGTACTGTAGTTTTAAAAGAGGAGCATTTTTTTTCCCATTCTCGTACATGTTTTTCTTGACTTACTTCTGTATGTTTTTTTTTTAGTTGCAAACAATGTAGATAAAAGAAAAAAGAGATTGGCTTTGCACACCACTGGAATGAAGATAAGCCATAGTGCATAGTACACCTGTGGCATCACTGAATATAATCCATAAATATAAGCCTGAGGCTGCTTTCGGTTAAACTTGGACATCACAGGGCTGAATGGGTGTCTGATAAATTGCTTTAAAAACAGCAGCCTCTCTGTTGCTCTGCATTTGATATTCCCATGTGAACAATACATTCCCTCCAGTATAACTTAATCAGCATCTTATTAATAATTTCAACTTGACAAACTTCAGTTTGGTTCACAGTTTAAAGTGCTCTGAGAACATCGGCCTCATTTTAAATGCATGCCACATGTATACAGTAAAGAATATATTTAGAATCTTTTGATATTTGCCAGCACATCTGAAGAAATTCTGACTTCATCCCAGGCCTCCACTTCAAGAAAAAAAACAAGAACAACAACGAAAAAAAAACGGTGACTGTAAGTTGCTGGAATATTGTGTGATAGCTCAAAAAGCAACACTTTGTATTGTATCAGATAAAATATTTGCCCAGAGATGCAATCATCCAGGCTGATAATCCAGCATCTGGCTGTGCCCCGGAGGTCGGTGGAGCAACCACTGGCCGAGGCTGGGGGTCTTGTGAGGCGGGATCGATGCTGATCGCTGTAGCTTCCCTCTGTCAGTCAGTGAGCGTGTTATCTGCTCTCGCCCTTCACTCAATCACCCATTCACTCATTCACTTGCTCACTCATTCAATTGCTCACTCCCTCACGCACTGCAGCAGTACAGACAGCACAGACACAGTCAGTCCTGCCTTTCTTTCAAAATAACAACACTGCCCCCTTTTGGTCAGACCAATCCGTCACCTGGACAGGATGATGTCCCACTTGAAAAACGACTGCACCGAACATTTTCTGACACTCGCCCTGTCTCATTGATTTATAAATCTTCTTCTGGAGAAAAGAAAGCGTTTTTTTTTTTTTTTTTCTTAATCGAGAAACAGTGGATAAGGGTTGAAGGTTGATGTACTTTGGGTTGGCCTGACTTGGCTATATCTCTGACTGAATCACTGCCACTCAGAGCTTGTTACTGAGACACAGCCGTTTCACAAGTGCTGGGGATCCACAGTGAAATAGTGCCTGTGGGAGAGATAGGGCCGGACTGGAGTCCCGGGGGGAGGGTAATTATCCGTTATGATCACTAGGAAGACGACATGAGTCTGGGCGACAGCTTTTGTTATTTTGACCGCCGAGAAGACGAGCAGAGGCGAGAAAGGATGATTAAAAGTGTGTCTGCCCTCCTTGTGTCTTTGCAGGAAGAAGTATGGTGACACCCGGGTGGTTTCTAAGGATGTGCCTTGACAGCAGAGTGGGAGACGGAGCTGCGAGAGGGATGGACATGAGAGAAAAGAGCGTCCTAAGGGGGTGTCGGCGAGATGTTTGAGGCCCCTCCAGCTCCGCCTCCCTCACTTTGTTGCTTGGAGACATTTGCAGAAAATGCTAATGAGTAGGAAACAGAGGGACTGCATGATTGTATAAACAGTTACACAAACACAGCCGACACAACAGCCACACAGAGCAGTGCGGTTAAATGGCTGATTATGATAACAACTGATAATTTAATGGCTGCATTAATCTAATTTATGTGCAGTATGCAATGACACTTTTTACAATCTGAATAATTAAAGTTCAGAGAAAAATGTAACCATAGCTGTAATATGAATAATAATATATCACAGAGGTCTTGGCCTGCTTTTTTTCTCTCTTTTTTTCTGCAAGTTGATAGTTTAACTTGTCAAAGAAAAATGGACAATTCTCAGAGGCTAGTCAGTTTATGTGGTCATGTCCCACTTGCAGCATCCCATGCCAGTTGTTAATTATTGTTAACCATTCACCGCAACTCATTGCGGGGGAATTTTTATAATTAGACCACAAAATGTCAGCCTTTCCCCTACAAAGGCTTAATGGGATTTAGTTGTTTCGGGCTCCCAGTGAGTTCTACTGACACTCTCCATGTTCCATGACAAGCCATGGATTAGATTGAGGATGGTTTATTCATTTTCGGCGCACTTTATGGCCAGTTGTTTTCATCTCAGCCCTTAAAGCCTTTCTCTTGTTTATGCCCCCCTAAAAATAAACATGAAACATTGGATTTGAAGCGTGAAGAAAAAGCTGAGATGCAATATAACTCAGAGAGAGTGCGAGAGAGAGAATGAGAAAAAACTATATCTACAGAGCAATTTTTTTTTCAATGTGATGAATTAGCAATGTGTAGGAGTCTCAATACACTGGTCTCACAATTCCCATGCTAATAGTCCAAGAGTGTAGAGAGAGAGAGTCCAGAATTCTGTGTTTCATCTGAAGTGTGTCTCTTGATTTCTATATAGGCCATAAACTTTGGTAATGAATATACGCTGATGAGAAATTCTTACTGAAAAACTAACAAGACAACAAGTGTGAAGATAAAAATCCAATAGTAGAAAATGATGTGTGGGTGGATTTCACAATGTGAATACAAGAGTTGGCCTACATTCAGACGGTGTTCATAAAACACAGATTTATGAAAATAGCCATAAGTAATGCAGATAAATATAATAGAAATTAGATGCCGTACCTTATATCAGTTCCATTTTAAAGTCTGACATTTTATTGTCAGACTTTATAAAAAAATAAAGTTTTGCGTGACTATTATTTTCAAGACATATGGATCAATAAAAGATTTGATTTCAGCCAAACACAAACACACACACAACTGCAGGTAGAGGATCATTATTTGAAGTAAATATGATTACACAGACCAAACAAAAATGATTTTTGCTGAGTTAAAGAATCACTTAAACAAACTTTATTCGCTAAAATGTATTTTGTTGTAGACGAATCATTGGAAAGGCTAGAGAACACAATTGTGCACATACTGATATGATCACTGAATATCTCACTGCAATAGATTCTGTTACTGTATGAGTGATTGTTAAATAAGCTACGGGGCTGAATAAACATTCAGATTATATTTGTGTGTCTTACACAAAGCTCAATGCTGAGTCACAAGAACATCATAAACTGCAGTACAGTTCTACTGCAGCTGTTGTCAGCCTGTGGTGTTAGTTTGTGCAATGAGGAACTTTTAAAGATGCTTTTAATCAGTAGTTTCACCCACCGATATATATGTATTGGTTCAGTTTTGGTGGTCTCATAAGCATCGATTCCACACATAGGCAGCCGTTTTCACATGCTCTGATGAAGCTACTGCCAGCTGTCTGCTCAATGTCAAATGGCAGAAAAGGTGAGCTACTTTCTGATGAATTTAGCAAAGCATTTATGAGTTAAAGAAGCACATTTCCCTTGGGAAATACTGCAGGCAAAAAGAGAGCAAAGAAGAGGGTGAATATTAGACTACGATTCATCAGGCGAACAGAAGCATGATTTCACATAAGGGGTGTTTCCACTGCAGGAACTTAAGGGTAATTTTACGTCCTTTGGTGTGTGTCTCCACTGCAGGAACCGCCTCTGAAGGACGATTTCCCGGAACTTTAACAGAGACTTAACGATTCCCTGTCTCGGGGTAGGTACCTCGAAAAACTCCCGGGTGGTGCTTGAGGTTTACTCTTTGCTGATTGGGGCGTACTCAAAGTGGGATGTGACGCCAAGAGAAAGCCCAAAAATAAGTGGCATTTTTAAACCAGTGATTTAAAAAAGCATCTACACAACCGGAAAAAAAACAAAGCAATAACAGACGAGACAATAAAAGACAAGATGTATGTTAAGCTGACGGACAACTATGTCATCACACAATTATGCAACGACCGAAAAAGCATTTTAAAAAATTTAATAAAATAAATATTAGAAAGCGTCTTCACTGCTGGAAAAACAACAACAAGAGCAGTAAAGAAAAAAAAAAAAAAAAAAAAAAAAAAGCAACTGCACACAATGATTGTGACATGATCGAAACTGTTCCACAATGTTTAGGTCGCCTCAAGAGTCCTTCAGGTCCTGCTCTGCAGTGGGGACACAATGGCCGAGAGAGCCGCGTGGGAGGACCCTTTCTAACCTAACCAATGTGACCACGTGGGAGGACCCTTTCTAACCTAACCAATGTGACCAATCTATGACTTGAGTGTTTAGTGTTGCCATGATGACGAGGGTCCAGTGCATTTAGTGATGGCTTGCTTCTAAAGCTCGTATATACAGTATGCTGTTGTTGAGGTTGGATGAACTGTTAGGCGAGTGTTATCAATTACCATATCCATAAGGGTCCTCTAGGTTCCATTAGATATGAGCCGGATTTAGCAATTTGGGGGCCCAAGGCGAAGGTCTGTATGGGGGCCCCCCTCATCCAGTCTTTAACCCTCAGGGGTCTTATAAACCCTCAACCCTGTGAGGTACAATCAATTATTTTTAGGGCTGTCAAATTATTCAAATATTTAATCGCTTTTAATCTCAAAATCTCCTGAGTTAATCGCGATTAAACACATCTTTTTCTTTTTTGCTTGAAATAACAGCGATATGAATAGAAAGCATAAGAAACATCCAGATCTGGATGTTTCTTATGCTTTCCAGTCATGGTATTTAAAAATCAGCTGTCAGAGAGAGAGAGCAGCCTTGTTTGGTGATAAGAAGAAGTTCTCTAGTGTAGGAACATGAGGAGAAAAAACATATGCAGGTTTTCTGTAACATTATAAGATGGCGCCACCTCCCCCACCCCTCCCTCACCAGGCTGAATGAACGTGCGATTGGGGAAACAAACAAACAAAAAACTCGCTAGTCGAAGTGGCAGCTCTACGTCGCGCACAACCACAACAACGGCAACAACAGCAACTACAACTTCCTCCTACAAATGCACGGTCGTCTGTGTGACGTGCAGACCGCAGTGGAACGACTCATCAGTCCATGAGTTTCATGTCTCAAACCGGATCATGCAAATCCAACTGCAGAAATATCCGGGGGACAAGAGCGTTGCAGTAACCGTAGTAACTCTCACACACACGCACGCACACACACACACGTCTGTGTGGTCACGCCTGGAGAGAAGCAGCTTTTCTGTTGACACAGCGCTAATCACGAGTTTAAAAAAAATAGAGCTGTTAAAATGTTGCGTAAATGCGTTAATAATGCATTAACTTTGAGAGCCTTAATTATTTTACATATTTTTTCATACACAGGAAATTGTTATGAAGTTCTTTTTAAATGTTATACAGCTGTTTTTCAAGTATTGGGGATTAGGGGAAAAATTATTAAAAAATTATATATATATATATATATTAGTGGTGGGACTCGATTAAAAAAGTTAATCTAATTAATTAGAGTCTTTGTAATTAATTAATCTCGATTAACTGCATATCAATATTTGACACGAGAAGCAACATTTTTCAATTTAAATTGATTTTATATATTATTTTATATATATATCCAGTGTTTCCCATAGGTTCATTTAAATTACATCACAAATAGATTTTTCGTCTTTGGGCTCGACCAATGCAATATTCATCTCTGCATAGCACTCTTTCTCCATTATTGGCGTTCACACACACAGAGAAACACAGAGAAACGCACATGCATGACAGCAGTGCGCTGTAAAAGCTAAACTCATATGATCGGTACCGGGCCTCAGAAAGAGAATGAAAAAATATATAATTGTTTGTTTTATCTAATTTACACTTAAGGTCGTTTTATTTTGGAAATCTTGCCACTTCCGTTTGTGCATCTTCCCAGCGCTGCGCAATTGACAGGCAGACACAAACGTAAAAGAGTGAAAAACACACGTTGCCAGGAAAGATTCAAATGAGACGACAGAAGACCCGACGACTGCCAACAAGAAGAAAGCTGTTTTAAAAGAAAAACCAAGAGTCCTGTTCAAATTACGGATTCATTGCAACAGGTGATTCACATGCTCCAAGCTCCACATGCGTAATGAATGTGGGGGCCGGTGTTCTGCCGGCTCCCCGCCGCTTCATCACATAAAACGTCAAATCTCCCTGAGTTCTGGATTATAGCAGAATATCCGGAGATCGCCACAAAAGCACTGAAAACCTGCTTCCATTACAAACTTATTATGTTTGTGAAGCGCAGGTTTCTGCAGCAACAGCAAAACAAGATGACAGAGTAGACAGGACCATCACCGCAGTAGGCTTTAATTATTATTATAGTATGCTGAGTTGTAACGTACGTAAAAGAAAGTAAACTTAACAGAAAACCATGTGGCCGTCTACAATCGGTCCGCGGTAAAATTGTCCACGTCACTTTCATTTTATTATATTTTAATTAATTCTATCTTTATTGGTGTACATGATTTTATTTAATTTTTTAATATAGTTACCTTTTTAAAAAAAAATATGAATTTCATTATTTTATATCTTATCATGTCATCATTTCATAGAGGTGAGTGTGTAAAAGCATCAGCAGAACTGTCTTTTGGAAAAATTTTGAACATAAATGGAGTTAATCTTCACCTTAATCCTGCTCCAGACCAGTGTAAACAACGTCACACGGTTCAGCACCACAGACAGCTGTGGGGGAGGGGGGTCGGAACAGCGGTGTTTCGGGGGACGTTCAGGACAGCGATGTTTCGGGGGGACGTTCGGAACAGCGATGTTTCGGAGTAGGGGGGGTTTGGAAAAGCGGTGTGTTGGAATGAAGAGCCGTACCCAGAAAGTCGGAGTTTAGTGTCAGGCTTAGCAAGAACCATGTTTCCATGGTTACCAAGGTGGAGCTAATCTTAGCCACGATGGAACTGAACCCTCACTAAAATAAGCCAGACTTGGCCATTTAAACCAGACTTTGAGCGAAGCGAGCTTGATGGCTGTACTTTGTATATTGTATGTATAACAGTTCAACATTGTAAAATCTAGCTGCTAATGCTGCTCAACTAGCACCGTGTGTGTTTTATAAAAAACAAAAAAAACAAATACGTCCTCTGGGCACAAGCCTAGTCACAGACACTCAATAGAGCATTTGAGCCAAGTTTGTCCGCTTTCACATATTCAAAGATGGCGATGCAACATCGCAGCCTCTGGTGGGGCACCGGCCACCAATTATTTGTAAACAACTCATTCTAGGCTACAAGACAGCTTTCATTTGTAGCCTACGCGATTGTGATTGCACTTCGGTAAATACGTATTTATGAAAGCATTTGATTTTTGCTAATAAAAAGCCAACTAAGTGACATACTGTCCCTTTAAGAATTAACATAATAAGGTTTACCATGTTTTTGAAGTGTTCATGATGATAAATCTTTTTTTTTCTTTTTGGAGGTTGGTGGGGGGCCTCTACTATAGCTGCTGGTGGAGGGGCCCCAAGCAACCGCCTATATGCCTCTTTTATGTTAAGAGACTGGCTATTGCTATAGCATCCCCAGCTGACTGAAGCGAAGCTGTAGCACCCAGTCAATCAAGGGCTGACATATAGGGACAAACAACCTCACATGCTCATACTCACATCCACACACAGAGAGTTGCCAATTAGTCTAATTTGCATGTCTTTGGACTGCGGGAGGCAGCTGGAGCGCCTGGATAAAAGCCATGCAGGCACAGGGACAACTTGCAAACTACTCACAGAAAGGCCCCAGGTCCAGGGTTTGAACCCAGGCTCTATTCAAACTCAGAACCTTTTTGCCATGAGGTGATGGAGCAAACAACTGTGCCTCTGACGCATGACGTGCACTTGTTATTGCAAGGTGTACAAGACACTGGTGTGGACGTCTGCCTAGCCACCAAACCAACTTGATTATCCTAAGTTTCAGAGAAGCCTATGGACATCAGCATTTAGCATGGACTTTTGGCGCTTTTCCACTAGCCCTAGTACCTGGTACCAGACTATTTTTAGTACCGCCTCGGCCCTGGTTCCAAGCGAGCTGAAGCGATACTAAAACGTGACGTCAGCCGACTCCCTTCCACTGATTGGGCAGAGCGTCGTTGTGGGCGCTACGTCCGACATGAGAATCGAACCCGGAAATTTCAAAAACAGAGTTGCAACAGCGCCCACTGATTTGTACCGAGACTGTTGTTATTCCTTCACCCGAGTTAAATGATGCTGTGTGGAAAACCTCGCTGTGGTCCGTACAGGGGGAAACGAGTGAGTTTGGAGCTGACGAGAGGATCGAATTCCAATCCGACCCCTCACGGACTCACTGACTTAGAGGCGCGTTCACGGGAAGTCCGTGAGTGTGTGAGGGCTGTTCCGTTGTCAGATCATCAAGTCAGTGAGTCAGTGAATGAGCCCTTACTGCCCCCTTACCGTAAGTCAGCACCGATGCTGACTTTGGGTAAGCAAATTACCCACAGTTCATAGCATTGTGAAGTCAAACACCCCCCCCCCGCTGAGATAATGATGTCATTTAGCGACTTTTAGCGACTTTTACGACAGCCAATAGCGACTTTGCTTACTGAGGAGTTGGCAACACTGCACACGTAGTCAGAGAGAGTTAATGGACATGAACAAAAAAAAAAGAAATAAATAAAAAGAAAAGAAGAAGTCACTGTCAGTATTAACGTGCAGTTTGTGATTATTATTTTTTTTTATGATCAATTTTTTATTGTAGTTTGTGATTATTGATGATGATTTGATCAGATCTGATCCAGGAATATTTAGTTTTGAGTCCGTCCCCCCTCACACACCTTGTGCGTATTGAAAGTACAGTAAATTATCGGTCCAAGGGCGGAGTTAAAAACATTTTGTTGTCAAGGTAACGTGTCCTGAGAGTGGGTAAGTGCTGTTCCATTCATGTTTACAGCATCTGGACCCCCACAGACCCTCACACTCTGTCACTTAGAGCTGACGTCACTTAAGTCAGTGAGGGTTCAGGGCTTGAGTCTTTAGGGGGCGTTTTGGAATTGGGCCAGAGACCGACAATGCGGCCCCGCAATCGCCTCCGCGACAACCCCGCCCCCGCTGAGGAGGTAGGCTACTAGAAGAACTCAGCTGTAGTGGAAAAGCACCTTTACGAGCCGTGCCGTGCTGTACTGTGCCGTGACTGTGTAGTGGAAAAGCACCATTAGTAATGCGTTACCACTTCCACATGTCATCCATGTGTCTGCAGCGTTCACAGCTGTCCATATAAAAGTCCATAAGTGTTTAAATTCTAAAACCATCTTCAGCCCAGTTTAACACATCTGCTGGCTGATGTTACTTCTTCGTTCTAACAGATGAAATCATCTGTGATGAATCAGACACAAAAAGATTCAGAGACTGCTGTGTCAGATGAAAGCAAGTTTACAGACTGTATTTGGGTATGCCAACAGTCAGACGAAAATCCTTTCTGCTTGAAAATTACAGCTCACAAACATTTGATAAAAGTATGTGAGTGCATTAGAGAAAGAAATTCACAACAGAAAACACTTAACACAAGGGTGGGTTTTAATGTCTGTGATAGGGTTTGATTTAGAGACATGTCGGAATAGCGGAAAGTCTGAATAGCGGGCAGACCCCGATTTTTTGTCTTTTTTATATTTTCAAACTGGATATTTTAATACTGTATATCTCAAGTAAACATCTCTCACTCCAAGAGAGACCATCTACCATAGAAAAATGCCTCAGTTCTGTAGCAAACCAGGTCTGGGTTAGACTACTGGACAAAGTAAAAAGATGTATCAGTGTGTGACCTTTGCCCACTGTCTTTGCGTACTTTAAACTAAATGGGCTCTAATTTCGTGGCACAGCCTGTGCAGTTTGGCTGGCTGTCTCCTTCATCCAATTGCAGTGCGCCTCGCCCGCAGCGCATTTAAAGGTGAGGAGAGGAGCTCATTTGATTGGTGAAGAACGGACTCGGTTAAACCCACTCACACCTTCTCTCCTCCCTCTTTGCCACTTGTGCAGGGAGGGATGGAGGCGGGTTGTGCCAGGCTGTGCTGGGCTACGAAAATTGTAAAGTGCGCCTGGACCCCTACGGCCTGCGCCACGCCTGCGCCTGGTCTACGAAATTGGGCCTAATGGGTTGTGGATTTTAATCAGGCTGAGGCTCTAACCATGCTGGTGTGAGCAAAGCATTGTATACAAGCAACAATTCCCTGCTTTGTAAGCAGCCAAAGGTTTTGTTTCGCTTCAGAGTGAAAATCGTATTGTGGAGAAGTTATTTCAGATCCATCACAGTAAACCTCCTTTTTATTTTATGTCAAACTTACATCATTGTCTGATAATGCAGTTGCAAAGGGGGAATGGTTTTGAAAACTGCTGAAAGACAAAGTTTGTAATGCAAGAAACTACCAAATCCACATTTACTTTTTCATGATGTGCATGCTTGCTTACCACTCCTGTTCTAGGTTTGATTTTCTGACAACATAGCTTGTGAATGAAATGCTTTTCGGCAGCTGAATCTTAGATGTGCCAGTTCAAGCTCCCTGGAGCCTGGGCTAACTTCTGCTGAGAGACTCTCCTACCAAGGATTCAATAAAGAAAAAAAAGTGATATGCTTTAGAGCCATGCAGCTATTTTGAAGTCTGACTCCAAAATGGATTCTGCCTTGCTGGTGACATCAATGGTACTTTGCTTTATGCTTTTCTTTTCTTTTTTTTCTTTTCTTTTCTTTAACAGCAACTGATCAGTGATAAAGTGAAGGTCATCCATTGCTGTAAAGGAAAGTATAGTTCTTTGACATCACAACAATGACATGTTTTGTAAATCATAATGTGACATGACAACGCTGATAGTAGTAGTGTTTGTTACAACTGTAGTTTGTGACCTTCTACCAGTATGTATCCAACATTTGCTCCTCTGCTACACTCCACAGCAAAGTATATACAGCAAATAGTATAAGCCTCCCTTGTTGATATAATTAATCAAATTCATTAACACTGACATCATCCACAACCTGCATTAATGTACTGCAATCAATGCACAGTCCACTGAGAATTTGCTTACATAAGTCTGTCACATTTGTAATACGAGACAAATGATACTGGGAACAACATCTGATGCATGAGACGCATTTGCTGTCACTTAGCTGAGATCACATTAGCTGCTTTCTGGTATAGCAGCCGCCCAAGAGCGTCTGTCACTTTATCTGAGGTTTTCTAAGCCCAAAAAACAGAAGCCACTGCAACACTAACATGTTTAGAGAGAAAACAGAAGTTAGCCTTGTTTACCTGTTTTGGTGATCCTACCATTCTTTCATGCAGTTGTTATTTATGTATTTATTCTTGCCTTCCTTTGTCCGGAGGGATAATGTCACTTTGATGCCATCCTTCCATGCCCTTTACAATATTTGCAGTGGCATTCTGACATAGGTGGGCGGGCCTTTGGGCAGTGCGGGGGCTCTACGCAACTTGGCTGAACAGTTGCCTTTGTGTTTGTGTGTGTATATGAGTGTGTGTGTCTGTGTGCGCTGCATGTGTGTGTCCCTAATTCAGAAGCAGAGCCTAGAAGGCAGAGAGAGGTAGAGAAACACCTTACTCTCCCATGGTTTGGCTTTAGCGCTGCAAAGTGAGGCTATTATCAGGCCATGGCAATAGGGGTGAGGAGGGGGCCTCAGTAATAGTTTTCATAGGTCCACCACTGCCCTGTCTCTGCACCTGGCATTTATCTCCCCCTGGAGGTGCAGCAAATGATTTTAAATTAATAAGCAGGTACAGGATGGGCTGCCTGTGATGGGTTAGAATGCCCTGAACACACAGAGAGATGAATAACTAGCTGCACAGTGTACAGTGGAGCCCTCTATTCTGATTCTCTACTTTCATGTATCCATATGGCAAAATCTTTTTTTCCCGCAGTGTAGCCATTTGTAGTCTTAGCAACATGGGCACAGAGTGACTCCATAGAAAAAAACATACACACTACAAACATTTTTACAAACCTGGATCTAAAGAAAGATACTAAGACCCAAGCCCTGGTTATCTTGGTCAGCTCTCTTACACACACACACACACACACACACACACACACACACACACACACACACACACACACACACACACACACACACACACACACACACACACACACACACACACACACACACACACACACACACACACACGATCAGCAAGATGCTCCTGAAAAACAAAGACTCGCCATCTCAGCTGTGTACTCCACACAGCTTCTGCTTGGCCCTCTGTGTCTCTATTCTTCTTTTTAAACTTGTGCCTTGCCTGGCAGCAACAGTGACTTGGTGCTGTTCTTTGCTTGTATTCAGAATTAAACTTTAATATGTGCAGTCTCAGTTCCAGTATGTGCAGAGCACTCCATCTTACACAGTCTCTTTCTTTGTTCAATTTTATTATCATTGTACTGGAAAATTTGAAGCGGTCAGGATGTCCCCACATTATAAAATTAAGATAATTGTGATCATTATTGTGCTATTTTCCACTTTAGGCAAATTGAACTGAGGTTATCTTCATTTAAATAAAGTGGGGTTGAATATGAATAACTAGGACCACACTGGAGCATGTAAACACAAATGCCATGTGAGCTCATCAAATTACCACCTGCATCTCCGGTGAACTGTTTCTTCTGCCTAACAGTGTGGAAGTAGCTGCTGAAGTGAACACGCAGTACTGCTGTGCAAGTGTTGTTTTATTAGTCAATGTTAATTAGGCAGAAGGCGGGCATACTCAGCAGG
Source organism: Trachurus trachurus (assembly GCF_905171665.1). Lineage (NCBI taxonomy): Eukaryota > Metazoa > Chordata > Actinopteri > Carangiformes > Carangidae > Trachurus > Trachurus trachurus. Next base: position 17,316,752 of record NC_139894.1, on the reverse strand, counting down.
CAGCCATCTTCCATTATAGCCTTTTTGCAGCATTTGGCTTTTGACAACATCACTGTTTTCTGTCTCCCAGTGACTGCTGCCCACTCCCATGACCAGGCCATTTTATTCCAGGTTCCAGGTGTTTGGATGTGGGAAGTCAGAAAAGCGGGGTGGGAGGCTGAAGTAAACAGCATGTGTGCATGCATTTTTATACGCCCTCAGTCCTCCTGTATTCTGGCTGGCAAAATGCCTTTATACCAGAAGAAATACAATTCTTACATTTTGCAATTCCACCTACACACATGGGGTTGCACACACATGAAGGCCCATGAACTCAAAGGCAGCATACAAAAAGGAATGCAACTGTCCATGATGGCTCAAAAGAATGCATTTGCATGCAACCACACTGGCACACAGAGACAGAAAGATCATACATAATAATAGATATGTATGTGTTTATATAATAGGGTATGTAGTCCACAACATGCACAAACAAGCACTTGCCCATTAGCACACACATACACACACAAGCTTTTTTTTCTTCCCTCATCCATCCATGCAGAGACTTCAGTGTTTTACTATAAATTTGCCAGAAGACAAGAACAGTCTCATTAGATTGTTCATTATATTTTCTAACTACAGTGTAATATAAGTTGGAGAACTTAATTCCTTCAAAATTAATTACTTTTCAAAACTTTGTTAGAGCCTCAGACATTTTGATATTTTTAATCCACGTCAGAAAAGTAAAGTGTCTAGTGAGCCTTGGAACTGTGAAGTTTGTGTTCCCCAGGTTGCAAAGTTCACATCGAAATTGCACATGGGATCAAGACAAAAAGTCTTAAATTGTGCTAATAGCTCTGTAGACTGTACTTAGGCTTAGGTGCTGAGGGGGTACACCTTGGAGCTTAGAGCCCACACGCTGGTTTTTAATAACTGCACAACTACATTTCAGCCCTCTCTTTGGACCCATAGAGGCTGTCACGGTTACCATAATAAACATGACTCTGTACCAAATTATTCCAATTCAACAGGATTCTGGTTTCAGAGCATTGTTTTTGTTGTTGTTTTTTCCTCTGGGAAAAGAATAGGGTCATTTATGATCCATAAATTATATGAGAATGTAATAGTTTTAGTAAAGGGATTGATGCAGGTAATTTAGTTTTTTCACATTTTGGCTTCATCATGAGACCATCTCCGATGAATGTAGAAACTGAGGTAGCAACCTATGATTCATTCATTGTCACAGGAAAATAATGTATTTTGTAAAATATAAGAGGGTTTCAATGACAGCATCAGCTCTGTGAATTTAGTCGTTTTGTATTATTCATGAATCAGATCACATCAAACCAGAACAAGGAATATGAATGACGAAGCCATCAGACAGTATTATCACACATGCCACACTGGTCAAAACAAGTCCAGGTAGTAGGAATGTCCCGATACCACTTTTTCACTTCCGATACGATACCGATATTGCGCCTTCAATATCGGCCCGATACCGATATTGATCCGATATTAGGGGTGGTGAAAAAAAACGATTATTTATATTTTTCAAATTCTAACACAAAGGAGAGTCCTCCTGTTGCTGACTAACAGGCTGCCACTGTCATGTTCTTTTATGGGACAGACAGTAGTGAGCTTACTTTTGAACTGTAAAATATTAAAAAATAAACCTTATTTACAACTGTTATTGAATTACTGTATGTACATCAATGTCAAACAAAAGGCAAAAGCTTCTTGCTTCAAGGTTTTATTTGTCACTCCAAATTGAAGATTATAGCCTGCCCTACAGTAATAATGGCCCACATAAAATAAAAAGAGGAGTAAAGCAATATATTAAGCAGCAATATTTAAGCATCAAAGATGTTTAATCAAACCCACATAGTTTGAAACAACGTTCAAAACACACAGCCAGTGTCACAACTAAGCATAAAGCCCGCTAGCTTAATGCTAACGTATAATGTAAAACGCCATAGACGGACTAACAGAAATTAGCATCGTTAATTTAATTCTGGCTTTAGCACTGTTTTGAGCAACCACATGTTGTGTGAACGCACCGTAACACGGCACAACGTGTGGACCAGCTGGTCTTCCTCCAGAAGAATCTGACCACCGACCCCGTCGGTAGTTAATTTGAACTGTACATTTAGAGCAAAATAGCGCATTTACCGTTTATTAGCGGGCAAGCGCGACCTGTCCATGCACCCGTGTCTGTGTGTGTGTGTGTACACGTAAGTGTGTGTGTCCTACGTGCCACACGGCCGACATCACTTCTCCTTGCTACAGTCACACCATGGATGAATCGCACACACTGGAGCCGGGCGCTCTTCTTCTCTGGCAGACGGCGCACCAACATTAAGGTGCATTGCCGCCACCTACTGTGTTGGAGTGTGAACGAGAGTCACCTATTCATATGGGACAGAAGTGCTGGAGCGGAATAATGGACTGCTTTTATCGGAGCGTTTATATCGGAGATTTTAGATGCAGTCCGATATAATCCGATATTCGTTTTTTTGGCTGATATCGGACATAAATCTGATATCAATATCGGATCGGGACATCCCTACCAGGTAGTAGTGTAGTTTTGCCCGATGAAGAAATCTTATCAGTTACCTCTGCTGCCATTACCCTGCTGCTATTAAAAATTGAGTGATCAGTAATTGTTCAGGCTGATTTTCCATATTGGAAAGCCAGAGGAGCTCATCAACTTACTGCTTAGGAAAATGTTGTCATGCAGCTGTTGTGGTCACAGCAGGTGAAAAAGAAAGAGCTGCCACAACTTCCAAAAGCTGATGGATGCTCGGGAAATCCATGAACATAAACAGAACCACTTCAGCTGAATAAATCGTATAAAAACACTGTGAGATGCCATCAGTCCACCCATGCTTGACCACAAAACATTGGACATTATTGTGGCCTGTATATATATGATGGTGCAGTAAGAGGAAATGAAAATAGTGTTGAGAAGTAATGATATTCTATAAAATTACCATTTGTGAACCACATGTAAACTTGTCATCAGCTAAGAAAACCAGCTTTGTGACATTTTGCAGCACATCCAAAGTTTGAACATTCATTTACTTCCTGAGATATTTCAGATTTTTTTTTTTTTTTTGACTGTCAGGGGACCATGATGTTGTTCTCGAAAGCAGGGGTGACAAGGGTGAAGTGAGCTGCTCTGCTAGCCAATCACACATTTTCTATTGCAAATTCTGTATTTTACATTTTTCTATTAGAAACAGAAAACTGCATCCAAATCATTAACTATGTATTCATCTAAGGTGAAAATGCTGTTTTACAAAATGCAAAGATTTCTAGTATAAAAGAAAAATCTGCATATTTACGAAACAAAATACAAATAAGCGGTAGTGAGACCATTCATTTTTGTACAATATATCAATGCAATTAATTAAAGGGATAGTTCAACATTTTGGCAAATTGGCCCATTGCCATAATCGCTATAGTCATAGCAGTTGGTTCGTTACCTTTATTTGTCGGTGTAAGCTATTTTTAGAACAGCGGAGCGGAGCAGCAGGCTGCTCAGAGCTACACTACGGAGGTTCATGGAATTTCTTGGTTTCCCTCATCAAACTCAAATACACAATCCAACAACTCCAAAACGCTGTTGTGGACAAGTTGTGACCTGCACATTCACCACGCTATGAGATAATAACGGAACGTTACCAGACAGAGTTGTTTTAGAGGTAAATTCATGCAAAACCGCTGATGCGCGTTGCGTTCAGGGACAGTTTTTCAGCAAGCAGTTTAAATTGTTTTGATCTTAGATGATGTACATTATTGGTTACTTAACCACACAATGTTTCTGAACATTACTGAGACTATTCCCTAATGGCAAGGAAAGGCACATTATTTGTATAGCCCATTTTAACAAACAGTTTGCCTCAAGGGGCTTTACACAGTATCATAACAACATCCTCTGCCCTTAAACCCTCATATCGACTAAGGAAAAACTCCCAAGAAAATCCTCAACAGAGATAACTCAGAGTAAGGGACAGAGGACGGATCACTCACCCAGGGCGGGCAGATGTGCAATAGTCTGTGAAAAACTAGTAAACAAAAACTTAACTAATTAGCTCTCATAGTTACAGTACATTTTGTTGTAAGGCGACATCTAGTGGCCATAGTAATTATGACAGGCCCAGAAGGAAAAGTGTGGTTACGGAGTATAAAGATCACCAAAGTACATTTACAGAGAAGTTTGTCTAATGCTGAGGAAGTAGTACATACTTAAACTGAAATCACGATCTTTTTACCTTAAAACCTTACCAGGTAGCTTTAGGCTATCCTTGCCTAAGTCTTGCTATGACTGTTATTTATTTAACCATGGTACAGTGGTGTGTTCAATATGTTTTTTTTTTTGTTTTTTTTTAGGGTTAGTACACAATTTCAGGAGACGCTGCTGTGGGTTGTATCGTAGGGTTGAAAATCAACCTATAGGGAACGAAAGTAAATGAAGCTGAGTTTCCTCATCCTGATGCGTACTGTACACACACCTACACACATGCACAAGCACATACATATACAGTACACTCTCAGTGGGCATTCACTCTTTCAGTTACACTAATCAGATTCTGCCACACTCAGTGAGGCAATCACCTCATTGCTGTCAAACTTTAAACTTTTCCTCTCTGCTGCTGTCAGCTGTCATTTCAGTGTCAGACCAATGAAACCCTCCTCCACTCCATTCACCCCTACTTTTCATCAGATACAGCGTCCTCCACTGAGCCCATCAGAAACATGCTCCACCTCACATCTATCCATATTTTCAGCAATCATTCATCCCGTTTCCACCACCAGTGTTTAGACCCCAACGAGGGGATATTCCCATACTCTACATGTGTGGCAAATAAATCTAATTCAATTGCTTTCCAAGCTTCTCCTTCTTGATTGAACAGGAGTTGATCAAGCATACAGTCAATTCTGTAGTTTGTAGACAGTGTGTGAAACAAGAAATGCTAGATATGTGAGTTAGTCTGCGTCACAGATACACTAATACATGCAGGCTATTCACCTGTTCTTGCTCTGGACTTTCATCATTGTTCGTTATAAATGTTACAAGCGCATTGTGTGGCCTCCCGGTAACAGATTCCTCGCCTGCTGTTTAAAGCATTGAGGCAATGCAGTGTCCTGCTCATTTCTGCAACAGTTTGTTATGTTATTGTTTCTTCACTGCATCATTAGTTCCAATCACATTTCTTGATTTTCTTTATATTACAGAAAAATTGCCATTTTAGATATATATACGCCAAGGTCTAATGCAACATGCATTGCACAGCTTCTGTTTCAGGTCGTATGAATACTAATTTACTCCCCTTAACCTATATGATACAAAAATAATAAACAATATTGCATCCATGTCCGTAAGGCTTCTTGCTAATTGTTAACTCCTGTTGACCCCTGGCTAACGAGGAGAGTTGCTGCTGATGGCGGTGAATGATGGCAAGTGAGGCTGGAAAACTGTAGCATGACACAACAAAGAACCTGTCAGAGCGTAGGTGGAAATGGACCAGAATATAAACTAGGAAGTAAATAGGAAAAAAGGAGACAATGAGTAGGTGGAACTGAGTTTGTTAACTAAGCAGGACTTCCAAACCTGCAGTTCCTTAAATGGCCACTCCAAACAAATGTGGTCCTGGGTTAAAATCCAATTTTTAAAAAGGTTTTTGATCAGGTTGTGATTAGCACTATATGGCAATGAATTGCCGTAAGTGTGAAAGACCGCTGCCCTTGTGTCTCAATTGATTCTCCCACCTATATGATTTTTCCTTCACCCTTTTCCTTGTTTTTTTGTGCAAAAACAATTCAGATTGAAAAAAAAAAGATATCCTTGTCACACACTTTGCATGATTTTCTTTGTCACGTCTCGCAACTGTTTCCATGACAAAAACAGTTTGGATTCCAGACAGACTCACCAGGGATTCATCCTGGTGAAAGATCCCGTAATTTGTTGTAACCCACTGTCACTGATGTATGCAAAACACAACAGTTTCAAGACAACAAGTTGTCTATGAAAGTAATGTACACTGGCAGCATGCATTGCTTGTTTTTACAGTGTGGTCTCAATAAACACTCTTGATATTGATCTTTTCTTTGGATTATTCAATCACTACATTCTATGGTTATTTAAATTAAGGCATTAAAAATGGACTGTGCAGTACAATCACATGTTTCCCCCACACAAGCTTGCGCACGTGATTGATATTATCCTTGCTGATCAGACCCATGAGCAGGCTGAAGTTTGCTTGAAATCACTTAATTTCACAAGCTAATAAAATGCTACAAATATAATTGAAAAGTGTTGTAAAAGTTATTATTTTTTCTCCTATATTTTTCCAAGGCAACAACACCTTCAGCTGAGTCAGATCAAGCTCACAGCTCTGACAAGTACGGAGCCCGTGATATGTCATGTAATAAAAAAATTATAATTTGTGGCCACGAAATAGCAATTCGTTCCCACGAAATAGTAATTTGTGGCCACGAAATATTAAGTTGTTCCCACGAAATACCTAAATCCTGGGAACGAATTACTATTTCGTTCCCACGAAATAGATATAACGTGCGCACGAAATACTAATGTACTCTTGGACACATATGCGCGGATTCCGTGGGCGCTCCGGTGCACGAGCAGCCACCCACTGACCAGGTTGAGCACCCACTGAGGGGGCACGCCACCAGATGTGCATTTCTCCGTGCCGCCTCGGCCCCTCAGCTGTGTGTCTGTGGGTAGCTCGTGTGTGCGTAGCTTGTGTGAATGTGTGTATTAATCCCTCTGTTCAGCATCTCTGTTAAGACGAATAAACACAAAGCGCCGCAGAGCGCGAGCCTGGCACAGAGGTGTGCGCTTTGGCGCATCTGGCACAGTCGGTTAACGACACCGAAAGGAAACTGGCTTCGCTCCGCGGCTATTTCGCGTCCGACGTCTATGTTAAGCACATGTTGTTATTGATATTGTAGCGCCAGACCGACGTAACTACAACAACATAACACAAACTTATCTGACAGCTCTCACTTCTTCCTCTGCTCCTCCTCACTCACTCACACACACACGGACACACACACACACACACACACACAGACAGGACTCTGTCTTCCTCACACTCACCCCAGCCCCTCAGTTTCTCATCCAACCAGTCAGTCAGAAATCACACAACTTAAACATCAACAACAACATTACATTACTGCGGGGTCTTTACAATATTTTCAGAGCAAGGGGGGATCCTGTAGACTATAGACTATTGAGAGCCAGGTCGCTGCACCAACGTCAGGACCCCCGCTCGCTCTCGCGCACGCGGGGCGACGCGCGGGGGAGTCCACACCGGGCCCGTCGCTCATTATTAATGCTACTGCACAACTGAAAATATTGTAAAGACCCCGCAGTAATGTAATGTTGTTGTTATGATGTTTAAGTTGTGTGATTTCTGACTGACTGGTTGGATGAGAAACGGAGGGGCTGGGGTGAGTGTGAGGAAGACAGAGTCCTGTCTGTGTGTGTGTGTTTGTGTGTGTATGTGTGTGGGTGAGTGAGTGAGGAGGAGCAGAGGAAGAAGTGAGAGCTGTCAGATAAGTTTGTGTTATGTTGTTGTAGTTACGTCGGTCTGGCGCTACAATATCAATAACAACATGTGCTTAACATAGACGTCGGACGCGAAATAGCCGCGGAGCGAAGCCAGTTTCCTTTCGGTGTCGTTAACCGACTGTGCCAGATGCGCCAGAGCGCGCACCTCTGTGCCAGGCTCGCGCTCTGCGGCGCTTTGTGTTTATTCGTCTTAACAGAGATGCTGAACAGAGGGATTAATACACACATTCACACAAGCTACGCACACACGAGCTACCCACAGACACACAGCTGAGGGGCCGAGGCGGCACGGAGAAATGCACATCTGGTGGCGTGCCCCCTCAGTGGGTGCTCAACCTGGTCAGTGGGTGGCTGCTCGTGCACCGGAGCGCCCACGGAATCCGCGCATATGTGTCCAAGAGTACATTAGTATTTCGTGCGCACGTTATATCTATTTCGTGGGAACGAAATAGTAATTCGTTCCCACGATTTAGGTATTTCGTGGGAACAACTTAATATTTCGTGGCCACAAATTACTATTTCGTGGGAACGACTTACTATTTCGTGGGAACGACTTGCTATTTCGTGGCCACAAATTATAATTTTTTTATTACATGACATATCCCGGGCTCCGTAGACAAGAGGTCCAATCAAGTAAAAACACCTGTGTGGGGACACGTGGCATTGCAGAGGGTTTAAATGAGGCACAAGTCCTTAGTTCTGGTTCCTATAAGCCACAGCTGAAGTGGGAGAATCAGCCTGAGAATTACCATGCTCATGATATCAGGGTAGTCCTGTAGACGCAGGGAAAACCTCTTACCAAGACAAAGAAAAGAAAAACAGAGCATGATTGTGCTCTCAAACACTTTCAGCACTTTGCAGAGTTGGTCATTTATTATTCTAACAGCATTTCGTTAACACTACCATACACAGTGATTTATTTTGATGTAAAGTTTTATAATGAGACAGAGTCCTACTGATGGCTATAGGCATTGTTTTTGTTGTTTTTGCATTAGCTCCATGTATTCATTTGGGGGAAGGTTCCAGTCGCCACACAGATGTGATGTTTTTGTCTGCTGAAATTTTTCCTTTCCCCCGTGTATCAAAGACTGAGATGTTTTAAGTCAGATCCTTCATGTACTTCATGAGTCTGTTGCCATCACACTTTGTCCATTTTGCTTTAAGCTATTTTTGCCCCTCAGCAAGGCATGGAACCTTTTTTTTCTCAGTATATCAGGATTAAAAAACGTATAAAAAAAGAAATCCACTTAGGAAAGAAGCCAGCTCTAGACTGACAATGGGCAGAAAGAAGTATGTTAAAATGCACAGTGGCATTTCCCATTATACTGCTGCTAATTCCACTAAGTTTAACCTGTTTAATTCAAAGTCAAACAATGTCAAAGTGGAGTTAAGCTTGCCATTGCTTCTATAGGCCCTACTGTATACCACAAATAAACTTCCACAGATGTGTGAAGCATTTCTCCCAGGTCACAGTGAACAGAAATCCATCTCCAGGGCCTGTCACATCTCTCTGTTTGTTATGTAGTCTTCCACTGAGCCACGGCTCGCCAGATTAAGGGGGCCTGGCTGGTACATCTCATCCCATGCACCAGTGACATGAGGCAAGCACACACACCTGCATCGCAGGCAGATATTATGCAGCATAACGCTCACTCGCACATCTGTTGAGGAAGAGACCGAATGATTTATTTATTAGCACCCAATTAAAACTTCAGGAACAAGAACACTTCAATGGGAATATAAATATCAAATAGAGTAAGCTCTACACGACTATTTAGTCATGCAATCTGGCTTCTGCACCATGGCATGCCAGAGATAGACAGAGGAGCTGAAGATCAGGAAATGGAAGTGGAAACATTCAGATCTTTTGTGCAGCAAAAGAATCCTTTATTTCACTCTCATCATTTTCACCACCTCTTTCTCTTTCTTCTTCTTTCTGTGCTGTAAATGTGATTTCTTTTTCATGTTCTTTTCTCTTTCTTTTCCTTCTTCTTTTTTTGGGGGGGTAGGAGGAAACCGGGGTCTGTATTTCATTTTGACGGAAGCTCTGACTACGGTATAGGCCAATCGATTGGCCTCGCTTGGTTTAGTGTAGGAATAAATGTTGTGGGCATAGCCAAAGGCTGGAGAGGACTGATTGTGTGGCATTTGTTACGCTCACCAGGGAGTCAAGAGTGGTATTGTTAGGTTGAATATGGATTTCGGCACAGCTGAAAATGAACAGACTTCTCTCAATGAAATCAGATGTGCACATGAAGTCACTGTAAGTGCAGGTAACTACAGAGACATATACATCCCACGCTTTATCTATCACTCTCTGATTTCTTTTTTTCTTCTTCTCCTTTTATGCCATCACAAGGAGAATCAGTGATGGCTTCTTCTGTAACACTCCAGACATGAAATGCTCTATTATACCTCCTCCGAACAGCAATAGAGGGATTGTTAATGTGCAGGACACATGGCCTACTTCCTCCTGAATTAATCCATCAAGCCTGAGATACTTTTAAGGATAAGTGTCTTCTCTCACACATGATCTGAGATTCATTTGAAAGTCATTACTTAATTAAAAAAGATTGGTATCAGGAGGTTAAAGAAGGGGGAACAATCTCGGAGGAGGATGACTAATTTCCACTGTGCTGCCGACATCAGTCATAGACTTGTAAAAATATTCAAAAAAGAATAGTGGAAAGGGTGAAAGCACCTCAAGTAACCAAAATGTACCAACAGTAAGCAGATAGTTAGTGGATCTATCCTAGAAATTGAAACGTCCTTGTAACCACAGTCCCAACACTCCCTGTTGTCATAAGCTGGGCGTGGGCAGCTTGCTTGGTTCTTCTTTTAAATACAATTTCCCGCTGCTTCTCTTCATCTGCCAGCAGGGAGCTTCAGGAGAGAAACATCAAGCACTTCCGTTTTTCAGAACTGTCACCTCTGCCATCCAGTAACAGTTGTTAAAGTGCATTATCCCACCAACGGACGTCGCTAGCGGTAACTAAGCTGGAATTGAGTTTGGAGAGAAGAAGCAGCTGGACAGGACAGCACAGTGATGGACTATGAACTTTATGTCTTATTTATTGGACTTCTTGGCACTTTTTACACTGGGCCCAGTTATTTATGTGGCCAATTTGGTAATCCTCCTTCATGCATGATCGTATTCATTGGGTAATTTGTGAATAAATTATTCAACTTCTGTCACCATTTCTACTGCTCCCCCCTGTTAGATTGAAATACAGAGTCCTGGGCTCTCTCCAAGTAGAAGGTTATCACAAAGTCCTCCTCCTGCCACATGAGACTACATTGGTTTTCACAATAAAACTTCAAACATTTTTTAAAAAACATTATACGTTACTCATTTACCAGGGTAACATATTGTGTAAACAAGCCGGTGCATATAAAAAAATAAAAAAATATATTGTGTAAACATTTGTGATGATAGAAGGTTGAATAAAGATACTACTGAGAACTGTAAATTATAGATTGCCAAGTTATGGTTCCATTGACAGTCGTTATTAACATGTGATATTTATGTCAACCACTCCGCAGGTTTTTATGTGCACCTGCTGTTACTAAGCCTCGTGCTGTTTGTGTGATTGGATCTTAATATAGTATGAATTAATCAGGCAGTCTGTTAGTAAACAGACACATATTATTCTCTTTTTGCAATAGGAGACATAGGCGGATGTGATATAATAGGACCTTTTAACTTACTACTACTAATAGTGAGTGGTAATGAAGTACATCTCTTGAACTGTACTGATGAAAAATCTTGAGGTATTTCCAGAGACGTTCTAATGCCTCTTGATACCTCAAGTCCAGCATGTTTTAGAGGGAAATATTGTACTTTCTACTCCAGTACATTTATCTGACAACTTTAGTGGAACATGTAGGATTTTGTAAGAACTGTAAACCCTCAGTTCACTGAAGCACACGCCTGCACTGTACCGTGCTCCCTTTTACGCCTGAAAAAGAGTTGATGTCTGGAAAGTCATTGGATAATTTGCACTTTGTCTTTACATGACAGAAAAATACTACTGTACCTATAAGACTGAATTAGCACAATTTTTCCCCTAAACTACAGGGAAATATACTTACTATACTTTCCATCAACTTTTTAGGGTTGTTCATGCACATCTGGTGTTACTTTTCAGTTAAATTTATTCTCCTCCTATCCTACTTTTCTAAGTCACTCCATTAGGTTGTCCTTTCAAAAGAGAGAAAGCAAGCAAGATGGAGTGACAGGGGGAGGAAGTCTTGTTAAGGACTAGTTAAATCCCTCGCAAAACAGCAGCACATCTGTAAAATTAATAGAAAAGCCTTTCATAACAGGGTGCCTGTCTGACATTGCTGGCAGTCTGCCACCTTTCACCAGAGTGTCCTTATTACCTCTGACATATTAGATGTGATGTGATCTGTGGCTCTGGTAATAAACTAGAACCCCCTGCATCCACAGACTCCACTGACAGGTCCACATCATCAGCGTGTTCCATTTGATCCTGTCTTAGGCTCTTTCTCCTCCTGTCATTTATTTAGAGAGGACAGATGGTCAGATGGTTTGAGGATTAGATTGACAGAGCAGGTGTTAATATTTGTCGATGACATGCACATGTCTCCTCTCACTTTTTCTTAATACATTTTGTAAACTTAGCCATATAAATTTATGTGTGGACATGTATCTTTCGTCTCTCTGTCATCAAGTGGACACACATCACAGAACTGCCTGTGTGACACAGACTCTCCCTTGCCGCAACTTCAGAAGCAATACAAGGCCCGAGCGGGGTGGAGGGACTAGGTAAAGATTTGTCAGACCAGGCCGACAACGAAAACCTGCACACAAACCCAGCTTAGGATGATTTATAGGGCTTATTTCTGAGAATGGTAAAGTGAAATTAATCACGTTCCCACCTGACATTGCTGCTCAGCAGTGATAAATGACAAGCTGCCAGGGACAGACAGTGAGCCATCCATGAAGCGCCCGCCGATGTGCTCCTTCCTCAGATAACCTGACCCGGGGTGCTGCCTTGCCAGATGCCCCTCTCTGGATGGCCAGTGCCAGGCATACAGGGGCCAGTCCTGCCTCCTCCCACTCCATTCCCCCACCCCCCCAGCTGGGTATCCACGGAGAGGCCTAATGATTTGGGGACAGCCTGCCAAGCAGATGGAGAGTAGAGCAGGGGCTTACCCTATCAGCCAACAGCGTTGTCTGATGGGTGGGCCACAAAGCAAGTCATATGGTGCCTCCACATTGTGGTTGCAAGAAGATATATTACAATGCAAAACTCATACCAATGAAAAAAGAATATTATTTCAAATGTATAATGAAATGAAAACTGCTATAAATTCTGCATTGCTCAACTTTGCAGGCTTGTTTTTGCAAAAGAAGATTCCATTTCCACTCTCACAAGTCTCTCTTGATCTATGAAAGTAACAGGTCAATAAACCTACATCCAATTGGACACCTGTCCTCTTTCAATTATAATAAGGTGTCAATAAACAATAGCCTTTTTCCTGTCTCTAAATGCAGATGAAGAAGCTGTACAATCATAGATTAGAGCTCCAAAGGTTTTTCTATGTTCCTGTTTTACAGACACATTGCGTTTGGACTTCAGTATCCTGGTTTTGATGGTTATCATGATTTAGATCAAATTCAAGATATGGTGTTTACATGAACTTACCCCAACCCTAACCCCTAAAGCCCTCGTTATACTTGCTGTAAACTACGCGTACGCGAGCTGCCACGCGTATCCTGCGTCGCGTCACCTCGCGTCGATATGTGCGTTCGGACGCAGCCGACGCATCAAACGGACGCAGATTACGCGTGGCAGCCATGATGCGCTCGCGTACGTGTAGTTTACAGCAAGTATAACGAGGGCTTAACCCTCTGGTGCGGTCCCTCTGGTGAGAATGCGAACCTGGACCAACTCAGGTCTCCCGGTGAATTTTCATTGAAAAGTGGGGTGTGTTTGGGCCCGCCAAAGTCTCTCACAGAAAAAGTTTTATTTATTTATTTATTTATGTTTAAACCGCGTTTCACCATCTCCCATCTCTGCCAGTCTGCCCCTCCACCTGCCGTCTCTCTCGCATGCAGTCGCACCGCACACGCACGCACGCACCCACCCACACACAGGGGCACATGGATAGGTTGTGCTTGGCCGCTTATAAACGTAAATGTGCTGTATCGCGCTAATTGTACAGTTTTCTACAGTGTTGTTGCCATTGTGAAAGTCCAAATTGACGCTTTTTTCTACCAGAAGATGACGAAACACCATTCAGACCAATTTTGGTTCATTTGCATGTGTGAATGCAGACCACACCGCAGTCTGTATGCTACAATGTAACAATTTTACTGTGTGGAGCGGACCAAATAATTGAACTAGCAGTGTGAAAGCGCCCTCAGTATCAGTATCAGTATCCCCGTGTACATAATAAATACCAGTAACCTGGTTTCTGGTTTCTGGTTTCTGATTACTGCGTCTTATGCGCATGCCTGTTTAATGTTTATTGTTTACAGCGGATGCGTGGCAAATTGGAAATATTAACAAATAAGAAAATTTACAAATTAAAAATGAGACCTCTATAAGCAGTAACTTTTTTCGTTTTGATGTTTGGCCATGGAGTAACTTTTATTTTCAGAAGCTTCCACCGTGACCTGACTTGCTCCACGGTCCGTGTTGGGAAACCCGGTGCCTTGTAATTTATTAGTGACAGATTTGAATAGGTCGGCATTTTGATGTTTCCTTCCATCTAAACATCCTGTTATATTGAGCTCTTTTAACACAGAAAGGCAAAATTCAGTCTCCTTGTTGCTCATATGCTCTTGTTGTTGTTGCTGTCATTTTGTCAATTGTAACGTATCTATGGTGACAGTTACGGCAGTTGGCTGAAGCCGCGCCTGCGCAGACGGTGAACGGCTTTCAGATATCGGGGTAAGGTGTATACATGTTCTAGTGTCCTGGTAGCAGAAAGCTGACAAGAGGAAGGTTCAATTGAAGCCAAGGGGTATACTGACAAAAAAGGCCCAGGGAACCACACCAAAAAATATTAAAACCAATATGTTCATGGATAAGGAAGCCTAACAATGTAACCAAGAGAAGAAAAACAAATTGGATGAAAAAATATGTTTTTAGTGTATTTTACAGCTGATTTAAAAGGTCAAACTGACCTGAACACCATAGATGGCAGTGGAAAGCTAACACAAGACGAAGGTTAATATATTAATAACATATATTATAATATATCATATTATATAATATAATATATAATATATAATATATATATATATATATATATATATATATATATATATATATATATATATATATATATATATATATATATATATATATTATAATATACATATTAATAATATACAGGGTTGGGAGGGTTACTTTAAAAATGTATTCCAGTACAATTACAAGTTACCTGTTAGAAAATGTAATTAGTAACTTACTCTAAGTAGGCTACCACAAAATTGTAACGGATTACATTTAGTTACTTTTGGATTACTTTAATACCAAACATGCAAATTCAGTCACGCAGCCATCACAACAAACAGGTTTGAGGTAAACAATGGTTTACACTTTGCACAGATAAGTCTTAAAGCGTGTATTGCAACACCTTCTCATCACAATCCACGCCATCTAACTTACAGTACACAGATCAGCTGTTATTAAAACCCAACTCATAAGTAACATGATCGTGATATTGGACCATTAGCTACACAACAAACCGTTAACAATTAATCCACACTCAAACCGAAGCAACAATAATGTTAACTAGTACTCAACAAGCTAGTATTACAAGGTTTACAATAGATGTGACAGACAACCTGGGCTGTGTGTGTGTGTGTGTGTGTGTGTGTGTGTGTGTGTGTGTGTGTGTGTGTGTGTGTGTGTGTGTGTGTGTGTGTGTGTGTGTGTGTGTGTGTGTGTAAGAAAGAGAGGGAGAGAGAGAGAAAGTCTGTAACCTGCTAGCTGTTAGCTACCGTTGCTCAGGCGTCGGTCTCCCGTCAGGTAAAAGCTGCCGTTTATTCCTCAAATGAAGCTCATTGCGTTGTTGAGCGTCTCCGGTAGAGTTATCCATCACTGCAGTTGAATTAGCCGCTAAACTGCTGAAAGCTAAAACCGAGGGGGCCGTCTGTGTTTACAATTCACGACAGCAACGTGAACGCACAAGCTGCTCACACTCAGTAGAGTTACGTTAAGAGGCAGCGTAGCCTCAGCCACACACACACCGTATGGGCAGAAGAGGCAGAGCAGCTCTGTGCCTCTCCTCTGAAATACAAAGAGACGGCGAGTGGCTTCTACGGCCGCTCTATAGCCTGTGTTTGATTTTAAAAATGTGAAGTAATCAGCCAAGTAATCTCCGTTTTTATCATATGTACCGGTAATCTGATTACAGGTTTTTTTTTTCTGTACTTGTAACGGACTACAGTTACCCTTTTTTTGTATCCTGATTACGTAACGCCGTTACATGTAGTCCGTTACTCCCCAAGCCTGATAATATATTATATATATATATATATATATATATATATATTCATATATTAATAATATAGGCCTATGTTTTTTTTTACTTATATAACTTGTCCATTGAAAATGTATTTGTGTTTTGAGTCACATACTGTATTAATCCCCAAATACATTTGTGAATCTTCTTTTGTGCATTAAAGCAGAAGTAAGCGATCCGGTCGTTTTGGCTAACTTCTTGTCAGCCGATGGAGTTAGCAGCCCCCGCCCTCGTCATGGATCTATTGGTCCTCGTCCCTATGTCACCACATTCACGCGCATCCCTTGGCTGCACACACAGCCCTTCATGCCTGTAGACCATTCTGGTGTTCTGTATGAACCTCACAGACACCGTAGTCTGATGAAGTGCGCATGCGCAGTACGTGTTAGTTGTTGTTTACATTCTCGGCGGTACTGGCTTCCCGGTTTGTGAGTGCATGTTCTGTGTGGTTGCTGCAGATCTTAAATAAAGCACCGAGGTTGATTTAAAGTACGGACCAGTCACTTATTCACACGACACACCACGACATGGTGTCAGAAGTTGCCACGGACCTGTCGCCTGTGAGTTTCCCGTGAATTTTTTTTCTTTTTCGTCTCGAGCGGGGTGGACGACTCTACGCAGCCCTCACGTGCAGAGAGACCATGGCAGAGGGATTCCGCAGACCCGACCCTCTCGTTTTCGACGGGAACATTGCTGAAAATTGGAGGATTTTCGAACAAGAGTACGATATCTTCATAGAGGCGGCGCACTCAGGCAAGCCTGCTAAAACAAAGGCATATATCCTCCTCAATCTCGCAGGAGCGGAGGCCATTGAACGGGAGCGTTCATTTGTTTACGCAGCGGAAGTACGAGCGCCTGGTGACAACGGAGCCGTCCTCAGTCCAGCTGAGTCCAGAGAGGACCCCGAGTGTTTGAAACGGAAATTTCGGGAAATATGTAACCCTCAAAACAACAAAACCGTGGAGAGACACAAGTTCCACTCACGAAACCAGAAGCAAGGTGAGGCAATAGAGTCTTTCATCAGTGACTTAAAGATTAAGGCAAAAAATTGCCGTTTTGGAGACCTGACAGATGAACTGGTTTGTGACAGAATAGTGTGTGGGATCAGTAACGACAGCATAAGGAAGACTTTGCTACGTGACAATGACTTAACCTTAGCTAAAGCTATTTCAATCTGCCGAATATATGAGATGACTGAGATGAACACCAAGGCCCTAGCGCAGCAACAGACAGCTACCACCATTGATGCAGTTCAACCAGGCTTCAATCGGGAATATAAAAAGACAATGCACAGACCCCAAACAAGCACATTTAACACCAACACAATTTCAAATTGTGGCAATTGTGGAAACAGCCATGTTGCCCAGAGAAATAAATGTCCTGCGTTTGGCCAGCAATGCCATAACTGCAACAAATGGAATCACTACAAGAAATGCTGCAAGTCTCCGCCACATGGTCAAGGTCATGAAATGAAAAGCTATGCAAAGAGAAACCAATACAGACAATCAGTGCACCAGTTAGAGCTAGAAGAGCCAGAATACAGTGCCACTGATGACACTTTCTACGTGGATGGTGTCGAGTTAATTGATGTGTGTGTGGACACTGTCAATCCTCGGGCAGAGGAACGAGATGAAGGATTTGTTACATTGCAAGTACACAACAAGCCCATCGAGATGAAAGTAGACACAGGAGCAAAATGCAATGTAATATCAAAAGACACTTTCAAACAACTCTCAAAGGGGCAAATAGCAAAATGCAGCAAAACCACCAACCTAGTGGCCTATGGAGGCAGCAGAATACAGACTGCTGGTTTAGTCACACTGCCTTGTCGTCTAGATGGACAGCAACACATGCTTCCTTTTTTCCTGGTGGAGCGTGATGTATCACCACTGCTGGGATTTCGTGCATGTGTGCGCCTGGGACTTGTCACACTGAGCCCACATGTCCACCAGATCAGCACAGAAACCAATGATGACTTCACCAAAGACATTTTTGAACAGTATAAAGACGTGTTCAGTGATGAGCTTGGAGAACTCCCAATCACATACTCCATGACCCTTCATCCGGCTGTACAGCCTGTCGTCCGTCCAGCACACCGCATCCCCCTGGCGATGCAAGCACGAGTCAAAGCAGAGCTTGACAGCATGACACACAAAGGTGTCATAACCACAGTGTCCGAGCCTACAGACTGGGTTTCGTCCATGGTCGTCGCACACAAAAAGGACAAACAGGAAATAAGGTTGTGCATTAACCCTAAAGATCTAAACACTGCCTTAAAGAGACCCCACTACCCAATGCGCAGTGTCGAAGAAGTTGCCACCCAGATGTCAGGTGCAGCACTATTCTCAGTGCTTGATGCAAAGAGCTCATTCTGGCAGATAAAGCTTGATCAAGAGTCATCCATCCTTACCACATTCAGCACACCCTTCGGTCGCTATCGATTCCTCCGCATGCCATTTGGTATAAGTTCAGCAAGTGAAGTTTTCCAACGCTCAATGGAGCAGCTGTTCGCAGGTTATCCATGCGCCATCATAGTAGATGACATCATCGTCGGGGGTCGTGATGCTGCAGAGCATGATGCTAACTTAAAAAAAGTGCTTGACCGAGCACGAGAGATAGGACTCAGACTAAACCGTCTCAAGTGCAAGTTTCGCCTCGACCAGGTCTGCTATGTGGGTCATGTGTTCACAAAAGAGGGCCTGAAGGCTGATCCCACAAAGACAGAGGCGATCACAAAAATGCCAGTCCCAGAGGATGTCCCCGCCATACAGCGATTCCTCGGCATGGTGAACTATCTAGGGAAGTTCATCCCAAGACTAAGCGAGCTTGCTGCACCTCTGAGACAGCTCACACACAGAGACACTGCCTGGAGCTGGCTCCCACAGCACCAGCAAGCGTTTGACCACCTCAAATCATGTTTATCCAGCCCTCCTGTTTTATCCTACTATGACGTGAGAAAAGCAGTCAGACTGACCTGTGATGCATCACGTTATGGCCTTGGAGCTGCGTGTCTACAGGATGAGAAGCCGGTAGCTTATGCGTCTCGAACGCTCACAGACACAGAAACCCGTTACGCTCAGATCGAAAAGGAGCTGCTGGCGGTGGTGTTTGCTTGCACCAAGTTCAGAGACTACATCTACGGGAAAGCAACGGTCATTGAAACTGATCACCAGCCCCTCGTCACAATCTTAAAGAAACCGATCCACACAGCTCCTGCTCGACTACAAAGAATGCTGCTGCAGTTACAAGCCTATGACATCACACTGATCTACAAGAAGGGTAAGCACATGTACATAGCCGACACCCTGTCACGGTCCCCAGACACAAGTGCTTCCCAAGCATCAGTTACAAATGACACATTTGAAGTGATGTCAGTCAGCTACATTTCAACTGCCAGGCTAGAGGAGCTACGAGCCCACACAGCACAAGACCAAGTCTTACAGACTCTGAGCACTGTCATTCAACACGGTTGGCCTGACAAAGAGCGCCAGCTTCCCCTCTCCATTCGTCCGTTCTTCCACTACAGAGACGAGTTAGCAATGGAGGATGGCATTGTTGTTAAGAGTCACAGAACTGTCATTCCACACTCCTTACAGAAGGAATACATCAACATCATGCACAGAGGTCACCCAGGCTTAGAGTCAACCAAGTGCAGGGCCAGGATGACAGTCTTTTGGCCAACAATGAACAGAGACATCACAGAGAAGTTGCTGTCATGCTCAGTCTGCAACAGCACCCGCGCACACCAACAAAAAGAACCCCTGCAGCCACACCCAGTTCCAGTTTTGCCCTGGTCCACAGTTGCTACTGATGTGTTTGAGTGGCATGGACAACAACATATGGTGCTGGTAGACTCATACTCAGGGTGGTTTGAAATTGACCTCCTTAGTAATACATCTTCAGCAGCTGTAATCACAAAGCTCAAGCGTCACTTCTCTGTTCATGGATCACCTCACACCCTGATAACTGATAATGCAAGATATTACACAAGCCAACACTTCAAGGAGTTTGCCGAACAGTGGGACTTTGTTCATGTTACCAGCAGCCCCGAGTACCCACAGTCAAACGGGCTAGCTGAACGGGCAGTCCGCAGCGCAAAACAGCTGATGGAGAGATCTCATCGAGACGGGACTGATGTTTTTCTCAACCTGCTGAACATCAGGAACATCCCCCGCGACAAAACACTGGGCTCGCCTGTGGAGCGTCTGATGTCACGACAGACACGTTCAACTATTCCTGTCAATAACAGACTACTAGCGCCAGCCCCAAAGAACACAGAGCAGGTCACTGCCCAGCTCCAAAAGAAAAGGCTCATTCAAAAGCAGTACTACGATGCCTCAAGTCACCCACTCCAGCCGCTGGCAGAAGGACAGGTCATCAGGATGCAGACAGCCAAGGGACACGACCGCCTGGGCATCGTGAAGGAAGTGTGCAGAGAACCACGCTCCTACATCATCCAATCTGATGGGGGTGTCTACAGGAGAAATCGCCGCCACATCCTTCCGGTTGCTGAGCCGCCACCAACACCAGAGATCGACCCTGCAGACTCTCATCACCAGTCAGCTGACGCAGCTCATCCAGACATTCCCCCTTCCACGCCGCAGACGCTGCAGACGCCGCGTCTACCTCAGGTGATACTTCAGCACTCTACCAGCGAGCAGCAGTCACCTGCAGCTAGCTCTCCTGCCCAGGTAACACACACTAACACGCCATATGTGACACGGGCAGGTCGGATCTGCAAGCCGAATCCAAAGTATGGACAATGAACTCTGGGTGTTTAGCCCACGCACCTGTGACACTCTTTATAGGAGGAGAGACAGAACAGTACACTGTACTCTAAGGGACTCTTATGTGTAACTATTGTTTTCATGTGTACTTAAAAAAAAAAAAAAGAAAAAAAAAATCACTGGGGAAATAGTTTTCACTATCATTCTTGAATCGAAATATTCACAGCCACAACTGATGTATTAAATCCATTTTATGTTTATTGACATGTTATGCATACAGGAAGTGAACATTCTACAATATGCAAATATAATTTGGCTGGTCGAGTTTGTATCCAGATTGTTGTTGAAATTACTGTTGTTGAAATTACTGCTGTTTTTCCTTGGTTACAGAAATGCCTCCAGTTAAAGCAGTCATGTTATCAATTGTGTATCAATGTTTAATCATTAATTTTGTCTCCTCATGGAAGCAGTAACTAAAGAGGGAGGATGTAGACCATTCTGGTGTTCTGTATGAACCTCACAGACACCGTAGTCTGATGAAGTGCGCATGCGCAGTACGTGTTAGTTGTTGTTTACATTCTCGGCGGTACTGGCTTCCCGGTTTGTGAGTGCATGTTCTGTGTGGTTGCTGCAGATCTTAAATAAAGCACCGAGGTTGATTTAAAGTACGGACCAGTCACTTATTCACACGACACACCACGACAATGCCGTTCTCTCTTCTCATTGGATAAAGGTTGCAGGATACAAGGAAGTATACAAGAAGTTTTCTCCTCGGCTTACAGCAGAGCAGAGTGACTGACAGACCCATGTTTCGGACCAAACACTGTAAGTGATTGCTGTCGGAAGATATAACTATTTAAGACTTATATTAACACAAATATTCCGCTTACTTCTGCTTTAATTAATTTCTGTGTGCATTTATTCATTGTGAGACTGTTCTAGCTCCATAGAATGCTAGTATTAACTCACCAGTCTATGTCCATAGCTGAACTCTCCATTTGCAGAATTCAGCACTGTGATTACGACTATTGTATTCTGTGACACAGTTCTGATCTCACAATTGCTAGCTAGGGGAGAGGACGAGCACACATGAAGAGGTGCGGAGTTTCCAGTAAACATCTCTGGTTTTACATTATTTTAGTCAGAACAAGTACTACATGCAGCGCAGCATTCACCTTCAATTAATGGTGTGTGGGTGCATTCACAGCTTCAGCAAGTGTTGATATTCTGTTATTTTTGTGTTTTTCTTTGTCCTTCTTGTAACTGCCACATGTACCCTGGAGTCTGAGTTATATCATGTCACTGAACATTAGGAGCAGCATTTATTCAGGTGCACCGCTCAAGCTTTTGTTTAGTACACAACATTCATCTGGCCATTCAGAGCATGGCAAACAATTCCTCCCTCATTAATGTCAGCGGTGACACTGCAACTTTGGTTCCACAGATTATTCCTCATAAATCAGGTTAAGTCATTTATTGCCCTGAACGATAATGTAGACATTAGTGGCCTTTGATTGAATGCCCATGTTTCCCTGTTGCTCTGTTTAGAGGTGCATGTGCACATGAAAAATGACTCCCCTAAAAACCCCAAAGCAGTCACCTACGACATGGTTTCACTCGCTGCCATGAAAATAAATAATCTTTACCCTTGACAGCCACATAATTAATAGTGATGTTTAGCAGGTCCATTTCAATGGACCCACTTAATCTAATTTTGTTTCCACTCCGCGATTTGTAAATTACTGCAAAATGACGCGCCATTTACCACTGTCTCTGTCTGTGACAATGGCTATTTTTCTTCCTGTGTAATTCTCTTCGTGGCTCTCTTAGCTGAGTTTTTTTTTTTTTTAAAGAAACATTCATCTCTTCTTCTCACTCTTCGACTCCTTCAGCTGCTTTCCAACTCCCTTACTCCCCTCTCTGCTTATCTCTCAAACTTAGCAGCACTCTAAGCCTCAGAGACCCTCTAAGACATTAGCTGTTTTACAGCTTCACCAGAACGCATTATGAGCACTGATCTAAAATGTCAGCGCTACAAATGCCTTGTCCACATTCCATTATTTGCCCCTAAATGTTAAGCATCTATATTCACATGGTGTTACACTGATATTTGAGAAGAGGATGTGAGAGTGTAGCCTGGTGATTTTCTGCACCATTACATAATTTGTGAACACACTAACATCCAGGTGTCCAAAGACTTATTTTCTCTTTGCTCAATACCACCGACAACTGTCGGGGAAATGTTTGGTATCTTGGTTATCTATTGATTAAAAAATGTCATTTTCAGTGCTGAGAGGGAAAATGTTTCACCAGCCTCTACAAACTGAAGACGTTCATTCAATATTCTGCTTAATAATCAGCCATAGCAGAAAACACCTTTACAAACATTTCCATAGTCATGCTCCAATCTGTTATGCAACGTGGATTTCTTGTAAATTAGTCAAAGGGTTATTTTGTTTCATCCTGTTCGACTTGATATTCAACACAACTCTGTATGATTCTGTACTTAACATTCAGACTGGCTTTCTGCTGACATTGTAAGACCTCGCTAAAATGTTTCATTTAAAAAATAAAGGGGCTTCAGTTGGAACGATCACAACTGCAGTTTCTGACACCTTCCATATACTGTATATGCAAGGGCTAAATCATAAGAACAAACGTCTTGTCCATCCTCACATAATGAAAAGCGTATGGAAGCAATCCAAAAACAATGGAGGACCAAGTCTCACCTTCCTCTTTTGGGAGGATTAATGAGGCAAAGCAAAACGTTTGAAAAACCTCTTGGCCCTAAGGAGAGAAGGGGCCTGACCTGACTACTATTCACAATGTCAACTAGGTGGACTGTCATTTTATACATGCCACAGAAGACTGATGGAGCCTTACAAACGCCACCAAGTAAGAGAAAATACAATTAGCAGGCTCGTTGGACAGGGCAGGTGGCACCCATTTATTTAAACTGCTGGGTGACAGCTGCTCACAGCTGCCTTTTGTATTTCTGTTCAGTTCTGTTCTGTGTGTGCGCCTGTGCCTGTGTGTAGTTGGATCTGACCTTTATAGTGGTACAAGTAGAAACTGCCATTGTGTACTTTTTGCAGATAACTGTCTTCATCCTGAGGCAGAAGTGGCCGTGCTGCCAGGCAGCTTTCAATCCCCACATTAGGCTCCATAATAAACAATTATCTGAGTGGAACGTGCATGTGGGAAAGCAACTTCTGGGAGGGATAACTAGGGTTGTAGAGAACATTGATAGATTGAGTATCTTGCGGCCAATTCCTCCATGGCCTTCGTATTATCCAATGACAGAAAGAAGAAAATCAGTTTATTTGAGAAGGCTACCCCCTGAGACAGTGAGGGAAAGAGAAAATGAGAACAAAAAAGATAGACAGTGTGTGTGAGGGATGGTGTGAGAGAGAGAGGAGGAAAGAGAAGGATTAAGAGGGAGAGACAAAGTGCAAGAGTGCAAAATATGTCTCCAGTACAACCCATGGCAGCACTGTAACGATGAAAGCCATGTATTGATTGGTTGGAGTGAACTGTAAAACAAGGTCCTGCCAAGCTGTGTGGCTATTGTAAATGACAGCACAAATAATGTTTGACTGTTATTTTATTTTCAATGATTCTATTTCAGGGTCAGAGCCTGTAACCACACCGGCCTACTTTAGAGGAAAAGCATCTCAATAGAGCCCGGCTGTAGACAGGTCAGGGAGGTATATGCAGGCAGGCTGGTATACGTATGTGTTTTTATAAGGTGTGTGTGTATGTGGGGGTTGGCACCCACAGTGGACTGGAAATCTGACAATGTCTCTCAGGGACATTGATGATTCGGCCAAACAAGCGTCTGCTGAGGAGGGAACTTGAAAGAAAAAGGCAAAATTGCCAGAGTTGAAATAAAATGGAGTGAGAGTTATTCACTCACACTCCAAGCCCTCCCCTTCAGCTGGCCTCCACCACCCACACACTAACACCTTGTCAACTCCAGCAGCCTTTGCACATCACAGGAAATAACTTGAAAGCAGCCAATAATCATGACTGACACTGAATTCATAACTGCTTTGTTTATTTTCACTTAATGAGATAACACATTTTAAATAGCTTAAACTGAGATAGATTTACATGTCTGAATATCTGGTAAAATAGGGAGCTGATTGTGTGAAACTGCTGCAGGTAGAATTGACAATGTAATGTGGCACTTCAGGTAGAAAGGTGATGTACAGTATGCAACTAATTCATAGACAGTGAATTTGGATGGGTTTTGGACTTTTTTTTCTTTTTGTAAGGCTAATTTCTTTGTGCTAATACTGTGAAAATGTGTCTATATCCCTATGAAGTCGCCCAGCACATTTTTTTTTCAAAATGGCAAGTTAGGTGTTTCATTTTTAGCCACAGCATGACAATTTGGGATAGCGATGTCCGTCAGCCTGTCCACCACATTGGTTCAGCCTGAAATACCTTAACTACTATATTGGATGGAGCACTATGAAACTCGATGAATGTTTCAATATCAACTGGATAAATGGACACAACATTTTTCACAATCCTCAGAAGACATAACCGACTTAATTGATGTTTTAATTGCGTTTGTCTGTTTCATCGATTATTTCATGTTTTATTTTAAAATAGGCTACTTACCTGTCTTGTCATTTCTGCTCCTGCCCTTGTGGAGCACCTGCCTTTCATCATCCACACCTGCCTCCAATTACTTACCTGCCCCTGGTGTTCCTGTCTGTCAACCCTGTGTATTTATATTCCCCTATTTCCCCTTCCCCTGACTGTCTTTGTTGCCTCTTGTGCATTGCTCTCTCAGCATTTGATTCCATGGTTTTTGACTCTGGGTTTTTGTATTCCTGTGTGTGGCCTGTCTACTGCTGTTTGCCCTGCTTGGACTGCTTACCTGTGTATGAACTGCTTAAGCTTCAGTAAAGACTTTGCCTTTTTACATCAACCCCCAATTTGCTGTTTGACTCTGTATTAAAGTCTCAGAATTGCAGCTTCGCCTGTTTCCTGCCAAATTTGTGTAGCAATACACATGTAATTGGTACAGACATTCATTCATCCAAATTGTGATAACATTAGTGATTCTGCTGAATTTTCATCCAGTGCCATCACTAATCTCTCAGAAGGTCAGAATTTCAATTTGTCTGATATTATGGCTTTTTTGAGCCTCCAGATATCTTCAAAACGTATTGCGTTTCCTGAGGCCTCAACCAAGGAGTTTGTTTCATAGCAGCAAATGTGAGAATACTGACAAATATGAACACTATACATGCCAGTTAGCATCCTAATTTTAACACTGATGCTAAAGCGCTGCTGTGCTTAAGCCTCTTCTAGCTCTAGATTCTTGTCTTCTTAACATGTCTATTAAGCTCATTATTTATCGAGTCATTCTTCACGCATAATCGGCCTTTCAGTACTGTATATCACAATATTCTCTCAGAACCAGTTTCCCATCAAAGGAAATTGCAGCAAATGCTCATTTGAAACTAAAGTAAATAATGAATACAAATCAAGGCCAGAATATAATGATTAAAGGTGCAATTACCTATTTTACTGCACAACTCACAGTTAAACCCTCAATGAGGATCTTTGAATTTTAGATATATAAATTGTATGTAATGGCATCAGAAAATTAGTTTCAGTTGTTAAGTGTTTAAAAGACCTGTCGGTAACACTTAATAAGTACACACTATTAAGCATTAGTTAAGCATTAAATACTGAATTCATCATTTAAAATTAGTATGTAGTTTATAAACAGTTAAAATGTTTTACTCATCATTGATAAGCACTGTATTTATAAACTACTAATTCATACGCTATAAATGAAGAATTCAGTATTTCTTAATGCTTAACTAATGCTTAATAGTGTGTACTTATTTTAAAGTTGTTTTTGTTTATTTTAAAGTGAAATTCAAATTTTACAAATTGTTTTGATGGTGAGCAAACGCTTCTGTTTATATTTACATATGGGTTCTGCCTTCTTAATTAATCACTTGCTATCTGATTTAAGCAGCTTGAGTTAATGTACTATTAGTATTCTCACTCCCAAATGTCCAGAATGATTGACTCACAGAGATTGAAGTAATATTAACAGGCTGTTTTACATGTCCCATGTTGCTCTCCTCACAACGGGGCTCTTAATCCAGCCCTTTAGGTGTCTACTTATGTGCTTTTATGGATGATGGAGCCAACGTTGAGCCCACGCCCGTGGCACCTACAGCCTTTGCCTTTTTTTTTCCATTTGCACTTCCTTCTTGGGTACAGCAATACACAATTTTCACACAAAAGCCTTATGTAATGACAGTGAGAGAGGTTTCTATTATTTATACAGGTGGAATGGTTATTAAGCACCCAACCCCTCTCCACTTTTTGTGTCCTCAGTTGTTACCTCTGCTGTTTTTACCATCTCATTCTCTATTTCTTTGGCAGTTGATTTACGGAGGCATTTTTAGAGACAGACAAATGTGTGTGGTGTATTGCATGTATGCATGTGTATTTCCACGACAATGCTCAGCACAAGACGTAGAGCTCCTTGCATTTCAAGTAGGTCAGGTCCCTCTCTTGCCATGCAGCCGTCTCCTTAAATGAATATTTGCACAGTATTGATTAGCATTAAACCCACAGCAGTGTCTTTCATTTGCATGCGGCAGCCAGGGATCATCACTGGGGGGAAAAAAATGATAAGAGCCACGAAAGAAGGGGGAGAGATGGAAAAAGCTGGGGGATGCAAGTAAAAAGATGGAATGTAGGTTGCGTGGGTGGTGGCAAAGATATCGAAAAAATCTTTTCTCTCAACAGGGCTTCCCTTAATAATCCACCCATTATCTTGTGTTTCTCTGCTCACCATTGGGCCTCAGATTGCCACGCTATGCAATCTGTCCCTCATCAGTGCAGACAGCCAGATAGAGAGAAGAAGCAGCGAGGCTGGCAGAGGTGTAAGGGGTTGCAGTGAATGGTTGGCCGGGCACCGCACTGTAGGATACCTGAGAGATAATAATGTGTGGAGGCAAGCAGGAGCCATGTATGTCTTGCAAAAGAATAATTGCTACCCTTTCAAGAGCCATTTCTTAATTGGCCTGGCTGTTGTTGAGGGGAACTTGGAGAGGAGACAAGTGAGAGAAAGACTGGGAGAAAGAGCAGGAGAGAGTTAGAAGAGGAGACAGAGAGGGAGAGAAAAAATTCTCCAGCACATAGCTGAGTGCGTGCGTGAGTGTGTGTGTGTGTGTGTGTGTGTGTGTGTGTGTGTGTGTGTGTGTGTGTGTGTGTGTGTGTGTGTGTGTGTGTGTGTGTGTGTGTGTGTGTGTGTGTGTGTGTGTGTGTGTGTGTGTTCGTGAGGGTGAGTGTAGGTGTTGGTTGAGTCTTCTCTACCTTCTCTGCACCTCTGTTGCCCTGGGAGCAGTAGTCATGGAGCTGCTCTTCAACCACAAGATATTTCACAGACACATGGGCACAACAGTACACAGACTAAAAGCACACAGGCAGACACACCCAGACACAGACATGCTGATTTTTCTTCACTGTTGCTCATACCTCAAACAGCTTGGTTCATACTGTATTATATATTTTGAGCAAATTCTCCAGACTTTTGCTTTTATAGGTTTTTTAGAAGGTTAAGTGGTGATTCATTTTGCCCTCAGACTCTTCAAAACAGAATACAACTTGAATTTTATTTGGTTTTTGGGATAGAGAAAAAGCTTAGCAAAACAGACTGGCTGTGTATCAGCGATGATTCTCAGGCCTTAATAGAGTGGCAAACATACACATCAAATCCTACCTTGAATAGACAATATAATTAAAGGGGCAGTACTGTTTCAAGCTCCTATTATACAAACTGATAATATATCTGCAGGAGGTTGATAGGGTTCATGATACATTCTATTGACGAAAGAGTTATGTAGAAAATCCTTCTCCAATACCCACACATGCTCTTTTCTTTGAAAAATGTTCAAATGGCACCATGTAATTTCTATTTGAATGTTTAACTGCACACCAAGAGCAGATAGCCACTGGTGCAAAACATAGACGTAACTTCCTCTTTGATGGGCCTTTTCTCCATTTAGAAAGCTTACCATTAACTGTGGGGTGCTAAATCATAGTTACAGCATCTTGCAGACACACGGAAGAATATAACCACCCGATTCTGTTGGACATGGTTGGGGGTCAAGGTTTGTTCTTTGAATCTGTGGCATGGACTCTAGACAGGAGGCTCTCAGGGACAGCTCCCAGGTTGTTGAGGGAAATTTTGGACAAAGTCTGAATTTGAAGTTTTCCAGTTTTAGGCCTCCTCATTACACTTTTCATATCAGAGTCTCTTATGAAGTCTTGTCTTCCCCTCGCCTGCTGTGATGAGAAAGCGTTTGGTGTGCCTTTGTTTAATTCCTTAACTTAATTTCTCAGATTATCTCAACGTCATTTGGGATGTCCTAATAAGAGGTGACAGGAAATAAGGGGAGAGAGACGGAGGGGATGATGTGCAACAAGTCCTAAACTGGATTCAAACTATAGGTACAATTGGTGGGAAAATAATGTAAACAGTAAACAAACTTAATTTCATAATTATTCTCCTTGCGAATCAACCAAAGCCATTAAACTTGTCACATACAAAGACGACAGCTTTTATCATCAACACGCTGTTTTGTGTGCTGCACTGTCAAAAAAAAAAAAGGGAAACACTGATTAGTCTGTTGCTGTTCTTCCTCCAATGCAGTGGGTTTACTGAATGGGTTTGAAGCAATGTTTGTGTTCCACATTATATTTGACATCTCTCTGATTGTGTATGTCCTAATGACTACATTTTTTAAAAGCTGCCACAGGTGCAAAGGAGCAGTGTAGTGCATTTAAGACCTGGAATTTGTGGATGCTCTTACTGAAATGGAAATTATAGACTTATAGTGTCTGCATTTGATTACCTGCATATAGAATATCAAAAGGACTTTGTCAAGGACATACAAAGAGCAGCTCTGATGAGGGTGCCTCAGAACTGAAAATTGAAATAAAATGTCGTGCATTGGAGTTTGCTCTGACTCCTCATTACCTCAGTAATCAGGTTTGAGCATTCAAAATAAGACAGGCAAAAATGAATTCAATAAATACAATGTGTCTGCTCAGTACAGTAGGTAAAATGCAAAACAAAGATGTGCAATAGGGGCATGGAACACAAGGCTACTGCTGCTGTCTAAACATATGCGGTCCACAGAGATGGAGCTTTTCAAGCTAAAGCTCTTCCTGAGGCAGCATTGACCAGATAAAGGCATACATGTTACAGAGGGGAGGGAGCTGAAAGGATGTGAGGAGCAAACATCACCACAATCCCTCAAATCTGAAAGCCCATAGACAAACAAAAACCTATATGTACTTGAAATGGATGCAAGGGTTATACAAATAATATACTGTGGAAAGCATGTCACTGAAATGTCATTAATACCAGCTCTGTTAGCTCTTCATGTGCATCTGAAATGGCAGAAGTCCTCCCTAAGCAATAAGCTGTATGTAGTTTAAATGTCCTTTTGCAATCACATATGTACAAAAACATGGATGCAGCATAAATAGAAAAGATCCCACCTTTTGCCTCACGCCCAACTTCATGAATCATAAACAGAACCCAGGATTTAGAAATCAGACCACAATGAATGCAAAACCTGCTATGAAAGACTTTGTAAACTAAGAGTCATCTCCTTAGCACTCACTGCACGTCCTGTTGTGGTTGTTGTGGATGTTCTCTACCTTAGCTTGACATTAGGTCAGTCTCTTTAAGTGTTAAGCTACTGTGTTATAGGTTATAGGAGGAGGGACAGCAGGGGGGAGGGGGGAGGTGGAATCTACTGCATTTGTTATCAGGGCCAGACCTGAAGGGAAATGATGACCTGGCTGTTTGTAGACTGTGACATGTGGTTTATGTATGTATGTGAAAGTGAAAAAAAATAAATAAATAAAGGGCACCCATGGCAGGCATATTTATACGCCAAGTCTGCGCAGGTTAATTTACAAACAGTATTGTGAGGAGGGGGTTTGGGCGATTTTCCATACCCAGGGAGAGTGAAGGAGAAAGAGGGAGGTTTTGATTGAGTGCTCGTGGAGGTCCCATCAGATGTGGCTTAAAGGAATAAAGGATTCATTTGAAGGAGGGTGAGAAAGATTACATACAGTCCTCACATCTATCCAAATCCCTTCCAAATCCCTCTACATCACACTTATCAAGCCATTTGCAGTGTGGTACACTAACGCTCATTGGTCTTATTATAAGGCCACCTTGTACCACAGCTGGCTAGTGGAGGTGTAACTTATTCCACGCTACACTTGGGATCATGCACGCAAGTCTCAGTGGGTTAGGCCTCAGTTGTGGACATGTGCATGGACTCCTGCAGATAACAGAAAGGCAGCTATGTCCCTTCACAGTCTGCTTGAAGATATCCTCTATACATGCACAGCGGATCGTCATCTATGTATAGCGTTACACTTGTGAACTCTGTGAATCAATATGACCCCCTGCATGCAAGAGGAAGGGTTGATTTGTCTTCTTGACTGGAATTGTAGAGGTGAGGGTGAGGGACTTCCTCACACAACCTCTCATTAAATTCAACATCCATGTTTGTTTTTCAGCTCATGCACAGACAGTAGTCTTGTAGCAAAGTGGCTGCATGGACATATCACATATCATTTGATGTGTATACAGAGGTCCGAATTGTCTGAAATTTGATTAAATTTGTCACACAGACTTTACCGCACCCATGCCTACTCACTAATGCGGAAAGAAACTGGTTTTAATGGGCTGCGTCAAATCTACTCCTCTGTTTTTTGTGTTGAAAAAAACAAAACTGCCAAAAAGAAAACATGAAGATTTATCTCATTTTTAATTCTTTGAGTTCACAGGGCACACTTGTTACACAGTACACATTCGTACATGTGTAACCAGTGTAAAAACCCTCAGGCACAGCCTTAGGCATGGTCTTTTCTGTCTTTAGGGCACTTCAGCATCCTGACGAAGAACCTCATACCTCCATACTCTGTGCTTCACATTGACCATCTAGGCCCCAGCAGCCAATAGTTTAGTGTAGTTATCTGCACATACCGCAAGGTAGGTGTGTCTGATGTTGACAGCTTACGATTCCTTACACTGTGGGGGAAAAAATGTGTTCTACATGAAACAGTGTATTTTCATTGTGTACGTGATGTAGTTGATTGTTGGTGTCAGACCCATGGAAGTTAAACCTTTGGCTT
Source organism: Trachurus trachurus (assembly GCF_905171665.1). Classification (NCBI taxonomy): domain Eukaryota; kingdom Metazoa; phylum Chordata; class Actinopteri; order Carangiformes; family Carangidae; genus Trachurus; species Trachurus trachurus. The sequence goes on along the minus strand of NC_139894.1, from coordinate 17,284,733 downwards.
TAATCCTTGCCATGCACCTTTCAACCGTTCACCCAACACTCCCAGGTCTCATTAATGCCATTTATTCTGCATTTCACACTGATGATGCGCTCCAAGAGAAAACATATTACATCTACAATGAGACTTCTCAAGTTCCCTGTGAGATAAAGCTGAATGTAGGAGTACTTTGTAATAGGGAAGGCTGATAAATCTGACAGAAAGGTCTTCTTGTGTTTTTACAAAGATTTTTCAAATCCCTCTTGCTGCGACAAAAGGTAAGGTAGAGTCAAAAAGATTGATTGACCTCTGGCTATACACATGGCAGTGAGTGCTGCAAGGTGTTTAAAGTAGAAAGTACATCAATATGCTCAAGAGTTGTCCTTGCTTCACTGTATCTGTACATTGTGAAACCACTGAAAGGGTTTTCTGTGCTCCGTCAGATAATAGGCTACTTTATCTGAAATCCAGTCGGAGACAATTATGATGTTTTAAAAAAGAACTCTACAGGAGATTCATGGTCGATTGAAATTAATTATGCACAGTACAAGTTCAAATCTAATCTATTGAAATCTAGAAATCATAGTTGATGCACTGAGATATGTTTTCATCATTGACGGTTGGCAATGGCGAAATGCTGTTGAAACAGCCAGGAAACTGTCTCTCTCTGAGCGCTCCATTTATTACTTTAACCAACTAGACTTCTTCAATCTAAATTTATTAAACTCAGAGTTTAAAAACACAGGAACCACAGGGCGAACAACGCAGATGATCTGGCAAAGGGGGTCAGCCCTATGTTCCCACAGCCCAATGATCCCACAGCCCTATGTTCCCTCATTTCTAAGAATTTTTTTTTCACAGAAATCTTTTAAAATTAGGCCCTATGTTCCCACAGTCCTATATGTTCCCTCAGGCCTATGTTTCCTCATTTCTAAGATTTTTCTTATTTCTAAGAATTTTCTCAAAATGAAACTCTAAGTCAAGTCTTTTTTTATTTTTATACTGCATTTAAAGGGATGATTCAGAGTAATTTCAACCTAGGGGCCTTTGCACTATGACCTTGAGCCAAATGTGGGAACATATAGGGCCTAATTTTGGAAAGAAAAAAAAACCCTTAGAAATGGGGGAACATAAGGCTGAGGGAACATAGGGCTGTGGAAACATAGGGCTGTGGGAACATAATAATAATAATAATTCATTTAATTTATATAGCGCTTTTCAATAACCCAAAGACGCTTACAAAGACACAGAAGGAACAGGGTAGCTGTAAAATAGGCACGCTCCGTGGCAAAGGACAATGGGAAAACACAGGGGTAAAATACACGAGAAGAGGCACAGGTAGGGAAATCAACACAGGTGAGACACATGATGTAATCACAAGAGGGCAAACACAGGAACACAGGACACTGAACTTCAAAATAAAACAGGAAGTAAAGGGGAAAGAGACTCAAACCGTGACAGTTTGGCCTCTCCGACCTTGTGATGGTCATTGTTTAGAATGTTCTTTTTGGATTAGATCTCCACACATTGGAAATAAAATAATCAATAAAATCAGTAGATTTCATTTCTATGTACACTTAAATATAATCAGTGGCAAAAAAGCACAGTATCTGGTTGAGATCAGACGAGCAGTTCATTATGTTTATGCCATATTCCATCTGTTCGGGTGACAGTTTATCACAATCATGACATGACATCAGCGCTAGACAGATTTATGTTTTACTTTTTATGACACTAATTTAAAGCCACTAGAAACTTTTAGCTGATAATCAGCCGAGTGCGAATACTGACAGATTGTGAAAGACTGATCATGCTGTTGCCATGGCAAGTGGAAAACATAATAGAATGAATTGCAATGGCTCCTTTTGATTTTTTTTTCTTTTTTTAACGCACATTAAGAGTATTGTACCTCTCAAGGTTTTTGTATCATTGCAGATATGTGCTGCTGTCCATCCACCTCCTTTTCAGCAGACTCTGCAGTGGTGCAGTATTTATGTATTGTTCACCAAGGCTTTTGAATGAGTCCATGTACTGGTCGCCCTCCAAGGCTAATCTACTCCTTTTTTTTGTTTTGTTTTTGTTTTTTTTATCAAGCATCATTTGGCACCACATTTTGCAATTCACATGGCAAAATTGTGTTAAGAAGGATTTACTACAGGGATGATAAACTACCATAATCCTTCTAATTCTGTGCTTGGAAAAGGTGTGTACAGAGGTTGTGTTTTGACAACGATGGAGGCAGACAGGCGATCTGTGAGAAGAGAAGCGAGTGGAAAAATTCACCTCACTATGTAACCCAATAGAGCTTGGTGAAGAATGTGTGCTGAAATAAATAAAAAAAAAAAGAATAAATAAATAAGATCCTCATGAGTAATAATCCAGACAGTGGGGGTGGTGAATTGAAATATCAAGCAGGTGGTATGGAGGAATATCTTTGTGTGGGTGAGGCTATGTAAAGGGAGAGGAAACACTTACATGCCATGGTCAAAATAAGGAAATCATTAGGAGATGATGAGACTGAGCATGGGCAAGGCAGGGTGCATTTTTTTAAAGGTCTGTGAAATTTACTGTTGTTTGAAAGGTCACTGTCTGGTGCTGGCAAGCAGCTGAGAGTTGTAAACGACCCTTCTTATCAAATGTTAATGCTGGCAGACCTCACGTCACACACGCCGGCAGCAGGAATATGTCTTTGAGGTCCTGCAGGTTCCATGGAAACAAGTCATTTCATTTACATGCGGAAATGTGACCAGCTAATTGCTTTTCGTGGAACATCAAATAGCAGGATGGCTTTTTGTGGTGGGGGCCGAATGGAGTGCTCATGGAAGGGAAGGAAATGTAAGACCTCTCTGGGGTGTGTTGATTCAGACTGTTCTTGTCACCATATGTGTCACCGGTTTAGCGACCAGTCGACTCAGGGCCAGAGAAGGAGGGAAGAATATGTTGTTTCCCTCAGGGTTTCTTGTTGTTAGGAGGAAGTGCTCTGCAAAATAAGGGTCACTTTGTGGCTTAAATGTTCCAAAAAAACTGTGTGCCATCCTTTAATTTTTAAGAAATTTTATGTGCATGGAACAAACTGGCTTTGATTTGCATTGGACTGTTTCATTTATTTTTTCTTCTGTGTGTGTGGTCATAGAGCAATTGAAAAGGCAAATCATAATTTGCTGTTATCAGATGATTCTCATCTGGCAGCTACAAACTGCTAGTGAAATTAGGATGTGTGCCCACGCTGATGCAATAAATTCAGCCATGTGCATGTTCAGCATGTGAATACATCCATCAGGCTCCTCTGTGTATTGCTTTGTGGTATGTGGCTGATGTTGTAAACATCATATAGATAGGGCCCATCATGATGTGTACTAGAATGCCTGCGGACCTCAAGGAAGATGGCACTTACTGCCTGTTTACCATCTCAAGGCTGATAACGGGACATGACAGAAGCAGGGAAATTGATTTTAATCTTCAAATGTGTGGCATTGAATGTTAATTTTCCTAGAAGATGTAATCTTTGCAATGAATGGTTTGTTATACACATTAGTGTAAAACCCTCTCTTGAAGGGAATATGGCTGTTATCATTTCCCTTTTGTCCCAGCTGAATGGGAGATCAAATGATTTGTGATTACAGCGATATGGTGTTATTTTCAATCCCAAAAATGCCGGAACCAGGAAATGCAGACAGCAAATCCCCTAGAATTATTCATAAATCTAATGATATGCTCACCACTTGGCAATTTCAAGAGAGAGAGAATAAGACTTTCATATGAATCCCCTTTTGTCCTTGAGAGCTATTAATAAAGCGTAAGTTCACATTAATGGGGACAGAGAGAAAAAGAGAAACAAAGCAAATATATGGCTAACACACTGAGGGCCCACGGTTTTTGTATTTACGAGTGCCCTGGAGACACAAAGCATACTAATCACCCAGGCGAGGCCTGAACTTGTGTCTGGAAAAAGTAACAGTGTCAGTGGTAATTACACATGTAGAGTGGGGCTTGTCCAAACACAATTGAGATGTAAAACAAGGGGAGAAGGCCGCAAATGTAAATCCAATTGGCTTCCTTTCCGAACCCTCCACCTCCACCACCACCACCTTTTGATACACTGTTGTGTTGTGCAATGCAGTAGCCCTCACCCCCTCCTCCTCTTTGTCTGTCTCTCTCTCTCTCTCTCTCTCTCTCTCTCTCTCACTCCCCCCCTCTCTCTCCCTCTATCCTGTTACTCTCTCCTTCTTTCTCCAGACAACTGCAGCAGCCCCATCAGTCTGAGGACAAAAATTCACCAATGCAAGAGATACCTCGTTTAACACTGCCCCCTGCTGTTTGTAAACAGCAAGAGCAGTGCAGAGAGCAAGGGAGAGAGAACGAGAGAGAGAGAAGCAGATTGCAACCCTACACTTCACCTTCTCTATCCATCCTAACACCAACTTATTCATGAAATGCTTCATGAATACAATACATTACATGCTTTTAAAATGCCAGTCGTTCTAACATGAAAAATACAGCCCCACAGAGCAATGCTGCATGTCAAAATGTTAAATCCTCCGGTGCAACAGTATATAAATTGTTAGTCATGAGCAGTTACCAGATTGATGGGTTTAGAATTACATTCATATCTTTTTAACTGGCTCATGTACATGGCCTTTTGAAGTATTTGTAAAGAGGAGGTTACACTGTCCACAGCACACAGATAGACAATGAGTAAAAGACAGAGGGATGGTTGCACAGATGTGAGAGAGAGACAAAGAAGGAAAGAAGCAACTAAATCATTAAGCCAGACAAATATAGATTTTCTGTCAGGGCTTCATTGTAATTGTACAGACTTGCACCATCTCTTTGGTATACAGGATGTAAATGAACCTCAAGAAACCCTTGTCTTCAGGATGTGTGTTGAGGCTATTTTCAAGTCTTGAAAGACTGCATTCAAGCTGCCTCCTTAAACAACCTTTACAGGACGACTGATAAAACACGACGAGGTGAGAGTGGAGGGAGAGACAGGGTAAAAGGAAAAAAGAAAAGAAGAAAAAACAAGTAAATTTGCTTGCAAAACATGCCGAAATTGGTGCTCGTCTCTGGATCCCCTCCCACCATGACCCCGCCTCTCTGCTATTCTCACCTCCATCCCAATCGTAACCCTTCTTCCCCTCCACTCTCTCAATTGGTATTGTCCAGGAAAATAAACGATCTGCAAGTGCAGGCACAGCATGGTGCCAGAGTTAACTTAGCCAGAGTCGGAGAGATGTTTTAAATTGTATTCTCCAAAGGTCACGCTCCCCTTTCTCACAGTTTCTGCCTGTCACCTCAGCTTTATGTGCGGAATCCTTGCCTATTGATCCGGCCACCGACTAGCACGTCCTCGGCGGCAAGCTGCTCGCATCGCATCATGCTGGCTGGTTGGGAGGCTCCCACACTGCGCCCAGATCACAAAACATTTGATAACGGAAGGTAGGGAGGGGAAGGGGAAGGAGAAGGAGGGGGGTGAGAGGGCCAGAGATAGGTGGGCACAGCAGAGGAACAGGGATGAAATGGGAAGGGATGGCGGAGAGGAAATGGGGAAGTGGGCATTATCGTCTGTATGAACTACAAATTGTTTGCAGACACAGACAGAAGCCTCCCCCGGATGTGTGAATCTTTGTTTCTTCTTCGTCTTTCTTTTTTTTTTCTAGAGCTTTGAAAATCCAAATGCTCTCGCCTCCCCTCCCCTTTCTCCCTTGTTAAACCAAGGCCAAATCACAAGCCCCCATGTGTAATTTCTCAACAATGCTTCTGGCCGCCTGGCTTGATGGCTCAATGTTCCCTGTATGACATGTACTGCCTCAAAGGGAGGTCTGCGCTTTTATTCAACTCAAACTTGATACCAAAGCTGTTCAAACACCAAGGCTTTTCTTCTAAATACAGAATGGTGCGCGTGTGTGTGTGTGTGTGTGTGTGTGTGTGTGTGTGTGTGTGTGTGTGTGTGTGTGTGTGTGTGTGTGTGTGTGTGTGTGTGTGTGTGTGTGTGTGTGTGTGTGTGTGACAGAGACAGAGAGAGGGAGAGACAGAGAGAGGGAGGGAAAACGATGGGTAGACTCAGAATATATTATATGCAAAGCAGCGTTTTATTTGGTCAACTTGTCTTTCTTTTTCTTGCTGTCTTGTATCCCTCCTGTTTGTCTTTCCCTCCTATTCACACACCTCCTATGACCTTTTTGAGGTTTTATTTGAAGGTTTGCCATTGCTGAGAATGAATTACATTTTCACTTAGCATGACAAATTAAAAGATCCCTCAAAGCAAGCAAATGTCATCTTTATTTGGTGGGCCCTATCAATAAAGTAGCTATCGATCTGCGTGTCTTTATTCGCAACTCGGCGTAAGGGGAACATTAATCACATTGCTCGGGATTCGTGCGGTCACCATGGATCTTTACAAACAGCCGCTTGGGATACAAATAGGCTGCGCGGTTGTTGAATTAGTGCCTTTGAGTTGGCGGTCTGACTGAAGACTCCTGTCCACTTGTATGTGAATTAGCAATTGATTGCCACCTTATGTCGAAGTCGCTGACAGTGAATGCCAAAGGATGGAATTCCTGAGTGTGCAAGAAAAAAAGCACAAAAAAAGCTCTATTATCACAAATTGATGTTTGATATTTGAAATAAAGAAAAGTTTCCATAATAAAAAAAAAACCCTTTGGGCATGAACATCTCCACACATTTTAATTCAGGTCACACTGAGAGCAACAACTTGCTTTTAATGGGGCATTTGAATAATTAGTTAAATTCATCCGTAACCGGTGGACTGCTTCTTCCAACACTCTGACACAATATCCTCCCACACTCATCTCTTTCATGAGTGTCTGCTATCAGAGGCAGGATAATTGAACTACCTCAGCAACAATAGAGCTGAACATTTAGCCTCGTTGTCATGTTGTATCACTGCCTCGGCAGCTTCACACAATGATCACATCAGGGATTAACTTTAAACCTGCAACTGAGCTTGACACAACACGTTGAACATCTTTGAACATATTGTACTTCACCTATGTAAGCATGAAAAACACAATGTTATATAGGTGGTGTTTTTTTCTTTTCTTTTCCTGCTATTTAATTTGCCATTTTGTTACTGAAATCCAGGGGCACTAAATTAATATGAGTTATTTAATCTTTCATGCCCACACATGAATTTCAAATCAACTGGTTTCTTTGTATCTCTACCAGCACCAGATCTCAATTTTTGTGAATATAAAATCATGATAAAATCCTTGTACTTTAAGGGTCTAACAGTAGCAGTTATTCCCAAATCAGTGCTTTTGCAGTCTTTTTTTCTGATTTTATTTATTTCACAATGGTGGTTGGATTAGTTATTGAGTGAATAAGTCTCTATTCACTCTGCACAGCTCAAGCGATTGCAGTAAATTGGCAACCTGAACCAGTGAGCAGACATCAATGTGGTTGTCTTGGAGGTGAACATGGCTCTGATGACTGGAGCAATGAAATCATGGAGTGGGGCATAAAGACTGCTCTCTACTGCCACCATGTGGAAATATGAAATGCAACCTCTCTGCGCTCATAATATGTCTGAACAGAACACTCTGTACAGTATTTCATTTATTTTTACTTCTCCACCATATCTTAGCATGGATCATTGAGGTGTGGAACTGTCCTGGATCAGGGGCAGTGAGACCTATAGGAGGTCCAGTCAATAACAATTACTCACTTCCATGATCATATTCATATTTGTGGTTGCTCTAAATGCTACACTTCACTTGTTTGCCTTTTAAAACAGGCAAGTTTAAGTTTGCCCACACCTCATCGATCACTACGTGAAAATGTGTTTTGTCATCTGTCAACATTAGTGATTTTAACCAGTCCCCTCCTCCACTGAAGCTCATCGTCATGGTTGAAGTGTGTTTAAATGAATAGGAGGTTGTAGCAGTTTGTCATTTTATCGAATCTAAAAAGAGAAGGATGTATTTCATAAGGAGTTCTGCAGATTCTGACTTAATCAAGAATCAATTCTAATCTAATCAATCGAGCTGTGATTTGAATCCGCAGTTCACTTTGAATTTGTTACTGTAATTGCATTATAAACTATAACTTGTTAAAATCCAGACTGCTCCAAAATGCGTGAAGAAAATTGAATAATGGCCTTTCATCCTTGGTCATACAAGAATGTAATCTATGTAAGCTTTATGAACCAATCATGTGGAATCATGAGTTAAGTCATGCTCCTTTTCTTATTGTTTATATTGCAAATCCTTTAAGTCACACGGACCTGGCATGAGAGATGTTTACAAGGCGCCATGCACGCAAATGGACACAGCTCTGTGAGGCTCACTTATTCACATGTTATCATATCATCATTACTCATTTATAGAGAACCTTTGTGCAGGAAAATCACAGGAATATTCATATATTTCTGCACAGTCAGATAGCTCAGCAACCTTCCACCATCACCACCTTCTCTCTAAAGCTTGCATAGTGCGCAGTGAGATAATCACTCTCGTAATGAGTCCCCAAATTAGGAGGAGAACGGCATGCCAGATTAGAGAAGAGCACGGAGCCAACAAAAGGGCTCTGGGAGAGGGGAAGTAGAGTTGATGGAGTAGTAGCAGTGGAGGGGTAGAGAGGGAAAAGTCAGAGGCAGAAAGAAAGTGCTGGCAGATAGTTTTATTCCTTAATTACTCCCCTTGTTAACCCCTCTCAGCAACCCTACGTCTGGTTCGTGTGCAGGTCAGCACTACAAAGTATCTGGATGAAGAGGCCGGGGACAGTTTAATCCGACTACCCCGCGTATCTCTCCCTCCACAATAGATTCTTTCCGCTGTCAGTTTCTCCTTCGCCTGTCTCTTCCCCAGATGAAAACTTTCCCTGCAGAACCACACGCCGCCCTTCTCCCTTGAAGATAATGATCACAGGAGAAAGACTACAGGTTATTTGAATAACAGCTGCCATGAAACTATTTTGGGCTTTCAAATATTTTTGATATAGCGGAGCGCACGTTTTGTAAAGTCAATCTATTTTTTCACCTTCTGATAGCTGAACATGGAAAGAATTACAGTACGCCACAGCCAAATGTAAAGCAGTAGTGATGCAGCCAACGTGCAGTGAGCTCCAGGGGTTAAATGTGCCTATTTAGTTTGTCAGATTACCTCTGATGCTTGTATTGTGCTGTCTATATTTTCATCTGACCCAGTCAACACAGCCTCCCACAGCATGCTGCTGACTCAACAAACCACTGTACCATGTTGTTTCTGGGTGTCATCGGGATGAAAAATGTTCTCAGTTTATAACATAAGCACACTGTAATACATTTAGTTTGTATTTCATGTTGAAATCCAAGTGGAATGCTCCCCAAAAAAATGTTTTTTCTTTCTTTCTGGAACACTGTGTCCGAAGCTTTTTGATGGAGGATGTTTTCAGAGATAAAAGTGTTATCAATAAGATAGCACGATAAAGAACACACACACATACACATACACACATAGGCAAAAAGGTACACACTGGCCTTCCCACACTGAAGGACATGGTTTGCAAACACATCCAGTAGCAGGAAGATAACATGTTCTGCAGTATTTGCACTGTGGTGAATGAGACTCAAGTCAAAAGGTTATTTTCCGATATTAAAGCAAATGTTATGAAGTTTGTATACATTTTCTGCATTGTGTGGGATTTCACGGTGGCTGCACATTAAATTTCACGTGGATGCTTTATGCTTACACACACTTTACTGGATTACAGTTACATGCTGCTGTATTCCAAGATGGTGCCTGTGAAGTTTAGCTGTTTTGACGCATCTATCATTTGTTATAAATAATGATGTAACAAAATCAATGTTGTGGTGACGCTGGCGGTCAAACGATGTCCTACACAGTGCACAGTCCCATGCATTATGTACATAACAACACAGTCCGGAGGGTTATCGGCTGCTCCAACTTGAGTTTATAATGGCCAAGCTAAGTGATCTAAAGGAGCTTAAATGTGGTATAATGGTGGTGCCAGTGACTCCAGCTCAAGCACAGTTGCTCTCCTGAGGTTTAGGCTCGGTACATTTTTTTTTTTTTAGCATTTCAAGCAACATACATCCAGAGCTTCCAGAAACCAAACTAACCTTCACTTGTGAGGCAGTGCAGTCAGTGGCAAACAGTAAGGCCTAGGAGAGCCTCAGTGCAACTGTGTGCAGAAAGGCATCTAACAGCCTGGAAAACCCAGATGTGGATCGACTAAAGCTGCACCTGCACCAGGTGAAGAGGCATCGGTTAGGATACTAATGTCAGGAAGTCAGAAAGTGAGAAACATTTTGAGGTTGCTGCTCAGTCGGAATATTCCTAACATATTCAGACAGTGCTGAAGGTAAGACTAGTACCTGGGGTTAGAAAATATGGAACCAAAAATCAATATACACTAAATAGTACATTCACATTAAACTCTCAGACAGATTTTACATCATTCAATAATACTTTATGAATCTGGAAGCAGCTATGTTGAAACTATTTAACTTATAAATACTATATTAAAAGTTTAACTTGAAATCAAGTGAACTGAAGTTGTAAGTATTCTCATTTTTACATTTATCAAAACCACGTCTGCCAAGTAGGAAAAGACTGTGCACATACATAGATCCCCGTTGGCTAAGATGTTTTGTGGAGAAGGTTTGGTTCAATGCTCCCATCAGTGCATTTTATTTACTCACCTTAATATTTAATTGGGATTCATCTGCAGTGTAATACTCCTCCCAAAAATGCTACAAGTTCCATATTTTATGATCTCATACTTCAGCAAAAAATTACAAAACAGCCAATTTTTGTCAGTTTCCTATGAAGGAAAGACTATTAACAAATTGAATAGCTCCATTTAAAATATCTGAGCCGATAAAAAAGGTAAAACTACCCTCAGATCAGTATCCTGTTCATTTCCTTTATTCTCACACACATACAGTTTTATAGAGTTTATGTAGCAGTAATAAAACAAAAGTTGAATGACGATAGCCATGATGGCCACCTACACTTCATATAACGACCAGTAGGAGGAGGCACATGCTCTACCTCCAAACTTCCTGACCTAGTTTCAACTCCGAGTGTCTAGAACATTTTGTTCTCGTCTCATCCATCGTTCCTCATTTTCTCACATGAGGTCAACCGTTTTAAGTAGCTTACAGGCCAACCACTCAGGCGACTGAGAGAGGACATGTTTCACATTCACAGTGTCCAGCTCATGAAAGGAATGTCCACTTGTCCACTCCGTGTAAACACTGGATCTGTGTGCAGTGCAGTGTTACTCAGGATTTATGAGCTGAACATTTAATGAACTTGAGAAAAATGTCTACCAAGCAAAAGCCATGCCTTGTGGTGGGCTGTTCTCTACGGCCTCCTTAGATGTGTAGTGTAAATCAAATGTTTTCCTCTGTCAACTCTTAAGATGCATTTAACCAGGATTCCATATAATTTTCTATACTTAAAGGATTTGGAGCCCTTCAGTTTTCCAGTGGCCCCTGCTAATTCAGCAAAACTAGCCCACGTCTGTGTTTACTGTTTGTTTGTTTGTTTGTGTGTGTATGCCTATGGTGTGTGTGGTGTGTAGGACTCATGACAACACTTATCAGTACTAGTGGAAGACGTGATGAGGAAAGAGAGAAAACATTGTTGTGTGCTGGCTCACCCACACACACACACCCACACACAGTTATTTGTTGTGGAAACACATGAACGTCTCACCATATGATATGGAGCAAATATGCTGCTTTGTCGCTGTGCAGCCCCATGCAATGAAAGTAAACAGACTGAAAGTTTGTAAAAAATTTCAACACTAATAGGATTATGTTATGTAAAAGTGTGTGACTGTGTGTGTGTGTGTGCTTATACTGTAGGTATCTTTCATCAGTGTTGCCGATCAAACAGCGATTGCGCATGAGTGGGATCATGTGGGTGTCTACGTGGAGAGGGGGTTGCTTACGTGAGTTTGGAGCTGTCACTTAACAATAGATCTCAGGTTCAGGTTCAGGATACTTTATTGATACCCAAGGGTAAACTGGTTTTGCAGTCGATCTGGATGTGCCCTGCTGGCATGAGCATGCAACTGAAGCATCACAAAGCTCAGTTAGTAGTGACGTACGATCCCATACTGTGTATCAAAACATTCATGGATGGACGCATTTGTTTTGTTTACTTCCTTGTGTCTCTTCGTAATGATGTCCATACAACCAATCAAGGATATGAGATTTAGGCTCATACCGGGATTCCACCACTCTTTCTGTGTTGTTATCGATGTTCTCATCTTTACTTTCATTGGCAAACTGGTTTTGAAACCAACATTTTGAACCCAACCAGTTCTTCATCAAAGGGAGACAACGTCATGCAAAAGTCTTTTGATGTAGCTGATAGAATGTAGTGATAGAGGTTACCAGTTACCACAACAGTGAACATGTCATGTGGATGCTCCTTTAAGCAAATGCCTGTTTGTCAAAATTCCTCTCCAGGGAAGATCTTTAGGCTTAGAAAAATCTCCGGCGGTATATCCGTGCAGCTCAGAGAGTGGCTCCATGATACCTACCCATGAGGCAGACAAAGCTGCGGCAGACATATCCCACAGCTGAACAAAATGTACAGAGCAGCCACCACTAAACCCATGAAAGGCCTTGCCACTCAGCCAAAACAGCAGCCTTTGTTCACTCTATCACTAATCTTCTACAAAATGTTAGGATGAGGCATATTGTGCTTACCACCCTTGTGGTGACAATGCAGATTAGTGACATACAGGGAAATGAGCTGCAGAATAAAATGTTGTGAAATTAACTAGTCTATGTTAACAATGCCAAATGACAAACCACATTTAGACAGGGAAGTCCTTGTGTTTTTGTCAATACCTCTACTTGTATTTTCTGAGCTGATGTTTTTGTTCTGCAGACTTCTCCATCGATTGAAGACACAGTTTCTATGTAATTGTTTTGGTCTGTGGTCCTTGGAGGTCATCGCGTAATTGTCTTATATCGGCGTGAAGCTATTTATTCCTTTGTCTCAGTCACAGAAAACATGTCGTTTGCACATTCGTCATCATCCTCTCTGTGGCTTCTGCAAAGTGAAAGCAGTCATGTTCAGAACATGCTGTCCTTGGTTGTTTTTTTTTTTTTTACAAAAGGAAGTGGCTGAAAACCGCCTATAGACACACATACCAGCCCTCACATACAGAAAGTTATCATTAACTAAAGGATGTTGTGTATTTGTTGACAGTGAAAAGAATCTAAGCTGAAAAGAATTTATTTTTTTCATTATCAAAAAAAGGTTTCATGTTTTCTAAAGCTCAGCTACATTTTAAGAATTCTGCCGATAAGTCATAAAACATCAACTAAAATACTTCACAAGTTATATTTCTAAAGAGACAAAGTAGAACTTTATATTTCAATAGACAAGCCAATACAATGAAATGCTGCAAGGATCCTCCATTCATTTTGAGTTACTTCAGGTGCACCATCATGTGAAACCAAGCAGAGAGTTTGAATTGTGCAATGACTTTGAAATATCAAGTATTCAAACTGTATTGTGAAAGTAAACTTTTATTGGTGTAGCTGCACGTGATCACACATGCACATGTTTTTTTTATGTATTAAATTCAGAGTATAAAGATAAAGTAAGTTTCACTCTGAGTGCCTAACCTTATAAATAGGAAAGTCTACATTAACAACTGTAGTCGATTCTGAGCAAGGTGAGAGGGCACGCTCTAAAGCAGACCATACATACATATAAGCATGTGAATGCATTTGTTTGAGTGCACTCCCCGCTTGTTTGCCATGTTAGTGCTGTCGGAAGGCTGTTTATATTGTATTTTCTCACACCGGGGCTGCATCAATGCCACCTTGACCTTAAATCCCTTATAGAGGCAATCATGGGAAATAATGCTTTGCCAGCTGCACTGTCATCGCACATCTACAGCCCATTGAAAGTTAAGGACAAAGGGAAAAACACAACATTTTCAACAACGGGCAAAAGAAAATCTCTGCCTTGCACCTAAGAAAAACAGCCTGTAAATGCTCACGTCCAACATGAAGTTGGAGGAGGACATGAAAATCTGGCACCACCATTTCTGCTGCATTTTATATGGAGAGATCACCTTTGTTACTTCCCTCCCCTCTGACAGGTTACACAAAGGAAAACAGCTCACTTCCTAAAGCAGCCAAAAGATGTTTTTCTGTACAAAATTGAGTAAAACAGTTACAGGACAAATGGCTATACACTGATATATAGGTACATGCAGGCTGTTGCAGGGCCTGAATGGACCCCACAAAGATGAACATGAATGTTGTTGACTCTTCAAACTCAGCTGTCTCCTGTGGTGGACTTCTGTTTTGCTTCAATTTCCATCATTGTTGTTCTACTGAAGTTAGCGTGCTAACCAGCTTGCCCCAGCAGCTCAATTTGGACTGTCTTGTTAGTTTTTTGATGCTGACTCATTGCAGCATCTAGGCTTCCCTGAAGGAGTAGCGCCGCTTAGAAGATGTATTGTATCCTATCTTGTCTTGTAAACACAACGATGGCTCAAGCTCTCAACAAGACAGCAAACAGCTGTTAACACGGCGGCTTTGTAGCAATAGCAAAACTTGAGGTTCTAAAGAATGACACTTTGGCCTGCTGCTGTCTTCAGTATTCAACAATTTTATCTTGACAACAGAATCATATTTCATATACCATAACTCAGAATCAAATGGTGTGTCCTCAGTTGTCCAGAAGAAATTCAATCTACTACAGACATTAGTTAGATTAGATAGTAGTAGATTGATGTTTTGGCAGCAGCAGACTTTATTCAGGGTGGCTTAGCTCTGTTGTGATGTTTTACTGCCCTTCAAGCAAATCTTCTTTGACCTTTTGAAAAAAAACCAAGGTCACAGAGGAAGCCAGAGAGAGAGATGAAAGAGATAAGGGGCATTGGTGCAACTTCAGTAGACAATTATTTGAGAGTTGTTCCCAAAAACCTGAAAGTGATTATAAAATAAACATTGGAGATTTGTCCTCCCCTGCCCCTTTCGCTCTGGCATACAATACGAGAAATAAAATGATGGAATATAATTAAAAACAACTTTAATTAATAAGCAAATGTCAGATTGAGAGTTATTTTTCTACATGAAACAGCCATCCCTCAAAATGTTTTGAACAAGTTTTGCCAGGGGGGGAAATTATGATCATTGCAATAACGAGGCAAGGAAATGACTTCCCCGCTATGTTGTGCACTAAATTGCACTTTATGTTGTGTCACATTTGGTTTCAGAAAAGTTTTGCATTTAATTATGTGCTATGTGTGAAACTAGAAATGATCTCACTGAAACGGGGTCATGATGACTAAAAAAAACCTCCTTTGGGGACAATAACATGTTCTTCCACTGCCAACTACATTCATTCACTGGCACTGTAAATACTGTGTCTTACATAAAAGGCCCTGACATGCATTGGCCCCTTTGATGAATGGGGATGGTTTTGGCAGGTTTTCAAGGTGGAGTTCCTGGTGTGCTGCCTGTCACATGAAAAAAAAGTGTACAGATTTGTCATGAAAAGTCCACTTTCCAAGTGCAGCAGAAAAGTTCAGCTCCACCCTTTTTTAAGTTTAGTTTTACTTTTTTCTTTTTCTTGTATTCCGGATGCCCCCCACCCGCCCCCTCCCTATTGACATCATCCAGTTTTCCTGTGCACCCTTTCTGTTAATGTGTTGCTGTGTCTTGCTGCAAGGTCCTCACACATCTGTGTTTAAGTTACTATAATCAGTTTGATAGTAAACCCCCCCCCCCCTTTTTTTTTATTGTTTATTGCTCTTGGGATAGTGACACAAGTAGTTCCACAGAGAATTGAAAGTTAGGCAAAGAGAGACAACAGACTACAGTTACACACTCAAACACACACACACATAGAGAGAGAGAGAGAGAGAGAGAGAGAGAGAGAGAGAGAGAGAGAGAGAGAGAGAGAGAGAGAGAGAGAGAGAGAGAGAGAGCATGACTGGTGAATCATCCCAGTTTTCTCTAGAGCCCAGATGCAAATCTACCCAAACAGTGGTGGCACGCAAGCAGCAGCCGTCTGGGCGCTGTGCCAGTCTGTGAAAGGGAGACACAGTGTGCTAGGGACAGGCGAGGTCATGCTGTTTTTTCTACTCAGCACTTTTAATAGGCATGAGAGGGAGAGAAAAAAAAAGATGCATGTGAGGTTTGAAAAAGAAACAAAACAGAAACAATAAGAACATGTGGAATTAAATCTTAAGGTGTTTAGTCTGGAGTTTAAGTTTCATTCAGCTGTGGCTTCTGCTACAGAAAAAGGAAGAAGAATTGAAAAAACGTTGTTGCAGTTGCACCTTGCTCTGTTAGAAAACTGCTGAACAGTTGCTATACTTACTCTTATCTGTACTTGTGGCAGTGTGCAATGTGGTGTCCTCTAAGGACACCACATTGCAAGTTTGAAATTCCTGCAGAACTACCCCAAACAAGCAAATGCGGCATGTTAGGGTTAAATAAGAGAAAGGAAATGTTGTTCTGTTCATTATGTAAAAGGCAGGTTGAGGTGTAACCAAATGTGTTGCAGGATAATATGACAAAGACTTTATAATGAGGCAATCAATAACCTTATACTTTGCAGTAAGTACACACCTGTGCCCATAAATGCTCGCACTTAGACTGATACATTGTAGTGCGTCACATTTAGCTCAGGTATGCAAAGTTTTGTCCTCAGGTAACAGACACAGCCTCTAGCCATAAGCAAGTGTGCAACTAAAATATCTACCTCTAGGGGGCTCACCGGCTCACAAATTCCTCACTCAATGCTTTGCAGGAGGGAACAACTGAGCATCTATAAGTGACTCCAACGGTTGTTGAACTTATGTATCAGACTGTGACATAGGTCAGACAGCCGTGAGACAGCGTCTCATGATGCAATTATTCTGTGTCACGATATGAAAGAAATCCAAGCAAAGATTCTTATTTCAGTCTGTGAGCGTTCAAGGTTCTGCTGGTTCTCATTATGTATACAGGAGACTGATTTACACCTGGGGTGCTGGATGAATGCAGCGGAGGACTGCAGATGCTAGGAGAGGAAATCAGTGGTGCTGTGGGCTCAGGATTGAAGGATATAGGTTAGAAAAGTGGGACCATGAGCAAACATTATGACTCATAACTGAGCTCTTCAATGGGCAGCTGTAGGTGTAAGGACTGGCAGCTGTGCCTGGTGTGGACAGGGGCTTCAGGCCTCTAGAGGGCCCACTAACACTACCTGTACTACCTGTAACTTTGTAGAGGTGTTGCATCAGTGGTTGGAGAGTTGGACTTCTCGCCTAATTCCTTGCTCATACACACATCTCACAACACATTAAAGCAGAATACTGAGATGAGCTCCATCATATGCACACACAGCACATGTCTGCATGTGGTAGAGCTGAACTTCATGGGGACAGGCCAAAAAAAAAGAAAGTGCTAGAGTCAAATATGTGTTACACCTGTGGCCAGCAGCAGAAAACTGCTCATAAATGCCCCAAGTGTGAATGTTTGGAACTGAATGAATGTGAAGTAAAGTGTTGCTGGCAAACCATGAATCCTGAATTTAGTTTTTCCTGGATGTGCAAAGGTTGGAAAAACAAGTATGGACATTTCGAAGACATGAATGTAGTGTTGGAGAGCTGTGACATTTTAGTAACTTGTGTCTTTAGTAGGGCAGCCAAAACGACTTGTGCCAGCATGTGATTACCACTGCTTCCTCTCCATGCCCCTCAAGCGCCAGGCGACTGCATCTGTTCCATGTCTCTGATAGTCCTCTCAGGATCAAGCAAACTTTTGAACATTTGTCACCCTTTTTCTGAAAGATGCAGACACAAGTGGGGAGATTCGCAGGTCGCAGTGGAAGAATATATCCGCTTAAAACTGTGTGCTGCGTATTGTGTCAGCGGGTTTGGTTCTTACATTCACCCGTTTTACAGATTGATCAATAATGTTAGAGCTCATGCAGCAACTTGGCTGGTATCTTCACAACAACTAGCCAGCAGCTGCCAGCAGCTCTTTAACTTGCACACAAACAAGCACTGCCTGGCTGTGATTTTACTGCCTCCATATAAAGCTGCTTTTTTGGGACGGTAATCTCGCCCAATCTCTTTTAATTTGTTTGGCTTTTAGTGTTCCCATAGGAGACTCCTCTCCTTGGCAGACAAATAAGCCCCTACTTGGCGTTTGAGCCAAACTGCTCAAAGAAAACATTGCTTGTTGAGGTTGAAGAGAGCACCGTGAGGCTAAACCTTTTCCCCGAAACAAGTGTGCACTGAAGCTGTGAGAGGTTTGTACAGGAAAACTGCTGCTGGAAACCCCCATGGATTCAGTTTCACTTTGCTGGTCTGCCTGGGATGTCATGTGATTAGTACCACAGAGGCTTACATCACATCACACTTCCATTTACTGTAAGCGGGTGTCATTTATACTTAAAAGATTTTGTGGGATGAGGAGTAGTTGGCTTGTTTGAACAGGAGAGACACAAAGCTGTTTAGAGGGATGTTGTTTTGTGCAGTCCCACAGTAAACACACACTGGGGCTCTAGATGTAGCTGTTGATTACAACAATGAGGCAGTCACTCATAAACAGAGTATCATAGCCTACCACAGAGACCACACTTGCACGCACACACATTTGACACCACACCTGCTTGATTATCGTCTTATTGACATGTGTCAAACTTCATCTCAGTGGTTCATTGTGTCTTTGCACAGTACAAAACTATATGTATAGTAGCTAAAGGTTGCTTCCATGTAGTGTTCATGTTTCATCACGCAGCTTTAAAGGTAACATTAACTCGTGTGAGATGTGTGATCTTTTCACTTCTTTCAGAGTATTTTCATCACAGGAAGCGTAGACACCCAAGGGTTGGGCCCTTTAGGCCGGGGTCGTTTTGCCACTGCTCTTGATTGCTGTCACAGATTGGGGAAGTTTGTGGTCACAGAGAAGTTACCTCAGTGTGTCAGCGCTGCGCATCACATCAGCGGGGCGTGATGAGAAAACGTCTTGAGATGTCACCTCACTGCCACGTGGTACACTTCTGCTTTACGCTGGGGTATAAAAGCCAGAAGAGTTATTCTTATGCTCACAGCGTGCCTGTGCCGCAGCTGATCAACAGGTTGAGTACGTGTATGTTTGTACGTGTCGTTCATGATCTTGCAAAATAAGCAGTTGATTTTTGTGACATAGTTGTAACAAATGTGGTAGGAACGTTGTTTGTTTTATTTTGTTAATTTGGCATTTATATACAATTACAAAATAATACACTAGTTAGTATTTATAGTAGTTTTTATACTCTACTACAAATGTAAAGGCTTGGCAGTTAGTTAGTCTCCTGGAAAAAATACACAGACTTTGTGAGAGGAGGCAACCTCATACTGCATGGGTGTGTGTGTGTGTGTGTGTAAGTCTACTTCTATACCTACAGATGTTACTGGTTCAAATTTGCGGACTTCACGCGTGGTCCACGCGAGACGGCACAAGACTCATGCATTTTTTTTCTTTGGCGAGACAAGAGGTTTTAATGAAAAGCCTCAATGTGCCAAAACAACCGCCAGGTGGCATCTGTGAGAACGGAGGACGACAGGCGGATGACTCAGTGATCTGTGCAGTAATCCACAGCTTAAACTCTAGGCTATTAAACTAGAACTAACTACTGTATACACTGCCTAAATCACAGAAACTATTGTAATATGATAAAGCCTGTCTTGCTTTATGACTTGATGATTATGTATCACATATCGCCGCGATTAGGAGTGGCGCTGTTCATGATACAGAATACAAGAGGATGAAAGGAGAACTAGCTGCAGACAGTAAATAATATAGTAGCCTAGTTTTTCAATGACAAAATGTAACGACGGCAGCTACAGTAGACTATAGCCCACGTCTCACTCTCTTTTTTCGGTCATCTGTCTCGTCATCTCCAAAATGTGTTTTTAAAATGAGCCAACTACAGTACTGTGCAGTAGTGCCGCAGATTTCTCACTCCGCACCTTGTTTGAGAGTGCAGCTGGATGATTTCTTGTGAATGAACGGGTCTGTGTCACTTTGGGGCTGGGCGATAAAACATAGGATAAATAACTTTCCCTCGATAGAAGACGCGGCCGATACAAAGTGACACCGTCAGCCATGCAGCCGGCCTGGACTTTTTATTTTTAATTATGAAGGATCATCTGCGCAAGGCAAAGATGATAGCATCAACAAAACACGGCGTAACACACGCGGCTGTATGGGACAGGCTTTTATTTAATTCAGAACAAACCGCTTAGCAAAAATGGAAAATATAGTCTATAATAATTAATTGATCTGTTGTTTGGCCACTGTTTGAAAATAACCCGAATTATGAGCAAATAATCTGATCCAGAACAGCAGTCATAATCAGACTTCTTCTAAATAAACCTAAACATTAAATAACTGGGTCAGGTCGGACCATGGGGTTATTTTTTCTCTTCTTCTTCACAGGAGAAGAGGAGGTGCGCTGCGCTCACGGACGCGTTGATGTTTTGTGATTTATCTGCTGCCTTGACTCTGCCCTTTATACATGTGCGTTCAGATTAACAATAAGACAAGCCATGGTTGAGTTTATTGAGTTTTAGCTGCTCAATCTCATTGTTTCAAAGAAAAGGGATTGATTTTTATAACGAAATGAAACGAAAACAATATTATATTGATACATTGTTGTAAAAAAAATCCAAAAGAAACGAAAATGAACTAAAGAAAATAACTTTCACACACACACATTAAAACAGTGCGATTGGTTGAAAGCTGATAATTAGCCATGTGCTTATAAGCTGATTGGCCGAAACCAAGAACAAAGCCGCGTGAATGGCCAATCGCCATGTGTTAACATTTCCATATTCCGCACATTCTGTGACAAACTGTAAACTGTTTTCTTGTCTGTAACAACATCTATTGCACGTCTGTCCGTCCTGGGTGAGGGATCCCTCCTCTGTTGCTCACCCTGAGGTTTCTCCTGTTTTTCCCTGTTAAAAGGGTTTCCATGGAGTTTTTCCTCAGTCGATGTGAGGGTCTAAGGACAGAGGATGTTGCTACGATGCCATGTGAAGCCCTTTGAGACAAACTGTTTGTAAAAACGGGCTATACAAATAAAATTGCCTTGCCTTGCCTTGCCTTAACGGCCGACATGTAAATCAGCTGTTTCGATGGGCGTTATATGAATAGAGATGTTAATGTGGTACTTTGCACATAGCCTCCTCTTCTCCTGTGAAGAAGAAGAGAAAAAATAACCCCATGGTCCGACCTGACCCAGTTATTTAATGTTTAGGTTTATTTAGAAGAAGTCTGATTATGACTGCTGTTCTGGATCAGATTATTTGCTCATAATTCGGGTTATTTTCAAACAGTGGCCAAACAACAGATCAATTAATTATTATAGACTATATTTTCCATTTTTGCTAAGCGGTTTGTTCTGAATTAAATAAAAGCCTGTCCCATACAGCCGCGTGTGTTACGCCGTGTTTTGTTGATGCTATCATCTTTGCCTTGCGTAGATGATCCTTCATAATTAAAAATAAAAAGTCCAGGCCGGCTGCATGGCTGACGGTGTCACTTTGTATCGGCCGCGTCTTCTATCGAGGGAAAGTTATTTATCCTATGTTTTATCGCCCAGCCCCAAAGTGACACAGACCCGTTCATTCACAAGAAATCATCCAGCTGCACTCTCAAACAAGGTGCGGAGTGAGAAATCTGCGGCACTACTGCACAGTACTGTAGTTGGCTCATTTTAAAAACACATTTTGGAGATGACGAGACAGATGACCGAAAAAAGAGAGTGAGACGTGGGCTATAGTCTACTGTAGCTGCCGTCGTTACATTTTGTCATTGAAAAACGAGGCTACTATATTATTTACTGTCTGCAGCTAGTTCTCCTTTCATCCTCTTGTATTCTGTATCATGAACAGCGCCACTCCTAATCGCGGCTATCAGGCTGTCAGCATTGTCCCCAAAACGTCTGAGCAGTATTTAGTACGGTGCTGCCACCTAGAGGAAAACAGTTGTGGTGAAAAGTCACGCGATCACGCGATCCTGCAGTGCAGGACAAACCCCGCAAATTTGAACCAGTAACATCTGTATGATTATGTGAATAAATTTGTGTGTGCCCCTGTGCTAGTGTGTACCATACAGTATATCCCTGTGTGTTCTATGCAAAGCACTGCATGATGCCTTCAGAATTACAGATAAACATATAGGCTTTAACCTCTTGACTTCAACCGAAGACACAAACCCGAAAGCAAACTCCTAAGAACAAAAGTCCCCTGCTCTCTGATATTTTTTTTTGTTCTTCCTGCAGATTACAGCGAGAGTGAGTTTTCTCTCATTGACTATCACTCGACAGAAGTGAATCCCCACGGCCCCAATTTAGACTTCTGCATCAAGAAACCTTAGTTTTCTGCTGTTGTATAACTGTGTACAACCACTGTCTTTGTGCCAGAGCAACCACTGGAAAGGTGGAAAGGGTATAATTTGGCAGTTGGCATCCATTTCAAGAAAAAAACAGACACGCACACACACTGTATGTTCTTTATAATGGTGTACTCTAAAACAGCATAGCCACAACACGAAAAGGTTTGATTTTAAAATAAAGGGTTATGAACATCTTGGCAATATCTTAACCTATTTTGCTGACACCCTATTAGGAAAGTGGATGAAACATATTCTGACACGGTTACATAACACGCAAGTGGCTACATCTTACCCAGCAGCACTGAAAGTTTCCTGTTATTTTTTTTATAGCTCATGTTAAAGGTGACCACAATCCACCAAAGCACGAATCATCTCTACAAAGGGCATACTACTACTTGCCAAATTGTTTTGTAACAGTGCACCGAGGCTCTGTTTTGCATTTTACTTATTCTACTAGAGGCTCAAAGGCTCACACCCACATCCATTCAAATACAATTTATAAATTAAATTTGACACTGCATTTTCATACAGGCCCATATTGCTCACAGGCATCGGTAGCTCTGATGCCATCTACACGTGTTGTGTGTTGTCTTATATAACCTCCTCTCTGCTCAGACCTGTGCTGAAGCACTGCTCTGTTGCTGTACCTGTGAATTCAGACTGAAATGTCATCACCTCAGGATTACCCCTGCCCGAGCTGGGTGTTGGCTCACTCTGCTAGGCCCTGCTGTGATCTCAGCTGGGATGGCAGATGAGGCACGCCGCACGGAAACAAACACACACAGGGTCACATATGCACATACAGTACACTGAGCCATGTACAGACGCAAAAACCCACAAATAACTCCTCTGGCAATTGAGGTTTAAAGGATACAAATTATTATACATTAGGTGAGTGAAGAGTTTTATGAGGACAATTAATGGTTTGTACTTAAATCATTTGTTGTCTGAAGCTGTAGACAGTCACTTCAATTTAATTTGCATTCATTATGTGCCAAGTCATGTCTTTAAAATGTCATTAAAAATGTGTGTGCTACATACTTGATCTGGTTTATGTAGCCATTTATGGGCTCCTCACTACACGCACACCCATGTATGTGTGTGGAGTTGTGTGTGCACACCCAAACACGTAAGGAATCTGCACCTCCAATACACACACTTCACACGCAAACAAACTATGTTCTCACCTGCAGCTGCACTGGTCCGGACTGGCTGGAACTGTCATAGCAGCGTCTGTGTTGTCGCTCCCCAGGGAGACACTATTACTGTAATTGGTCATTTGTTTTTTCACCTGTCTGGGGGTATACTGTTCTTCTAACAGCAAGCTAAACCCTTCAGCATTTCACCTCCAAGGAACAGTCTTTAGTTGTAGTTGGCAGGATTTTAATGCAGAAATGGTGAAACTGAAACAATAAAGGATACATACATAAATCAGTTGTAATGTCCCTTTACAGAGCCTTATACATGATAAGGATGCTAACTTATGCTAACAACTGTAGCAACATGTTATGTAAAATATCAAATAATTATGTTACTACAAATCAAGTTCTTTCAATATTAATATTAACAAATAAATACTATGACTACAAACAAATGTACTCACAGCCAATGCCACGTGAAGAGAAATTATACTGGATGAAGATGGATTACTCTCTGTCCTTATGCACACCGAACTAGCATAAACTCAGAACTAGCATAAACTCAGGACTAGCATAAACTCAGGACTAGCATGTGTTTTTTTTTACATCACTTCCTTTTGCTATCAAAATAAAAGCTTGCATTTCAAAATAAAACAATACACATTTTAATGTTACACCACACTCCCCGCCTGGCGTCCCAGGACGCCATCTCTTCATCTACACAGCATCCGACTCTAAAAGCAAGATCAACTCTGAAGAAGGTCGAAGGTAGGTCTTGGGGGGGTGATGAGACGTCACCTTCACATCCACCTTTCTCACCAAACCATCCTTGCTGGGGTATGTCTTCAGTATCCGACCCATAGACCACTCATTTCGTCTTGCTTGTTTATCCTTTAACAACACCACGTCACCTTCTTTAAGGTTTCGCCGCGTCGAATGCCACTTGCGTCTGCACTGAAGAGTACTCAAGTATTCTCTACGCCACCGGGCCCAGAACATGTTGGCAAGAGCCTGTACTCTTTTCCACTGATGTTTGAGCAGGTTAGCGCCTGTTGAATCCTCGGGAGGGATTGGAGATACCCCAACCTTCTGCGTAAGAAGCATAGACGGTGTGAGGATCAAAGGGGCCTCAGGATCTGAGGACACTGGAATCAGCGGTCTGGAGTTGATTATCACTGTGACCTCAGCCATCAGCGTACTCAGAATCTCATGAGTGAGTGTTATCCTTCCAGCTTGGAGCAACATGGAGTCCAGAATGCGCCTCGCAGTTCCGACCATACGCTCCCAACTGCCTCCCATGTTGGATGCGTGAGGAGGGTTAAAAACCCAAGTACATCCCTGGGTGAGAAGGTAGTTTTTCACAGTGGCATCACCTTCTGCTACAAACTTCAGATCCTTGGACGCACCAATGAAATTGGTGCCACAGTCCGACCGTAGTTGTTTAGCTGGTCC
Source organism: Trachurus trachurus (assembly GCF_905171665.1). Classification (NCBI taxonomy): domain Eukaryota; kingdom Metazoa; phylum Chordata; class Actinopteri; order Carangiformes; family Carangidae; genus Trachurus; species Trachurus trachurus. The sequence continues at coordinate 17,259,776 of NC_139894.1, read as the reverse complement.
CCTGATAGCAAAGAATCTGCACAGTGCATTTACACAACTTGAAGCACTCATGGATTCAATGAGCTCAATGTGGACAGCCCTTGTGGACATGCACGTGAACAGTATTGCCCACCTCTTACTGTTGGCACTGCCACCTCTGGTCCGGCGGGTACTGACTTCCCAAGGCCCGAACACATCTAACCCTACATAAGTAAAGGGTGGTTCTTGTTGTAGACGCTCTGAGGGTAAGTCAGACATCTGTTGTTGCTCCACTCTTCCTCTTAGTTTTCTGCATGTGACACACTTGTAGATAAATCCAGTGATAGCTCTCTTCCCACCCACGATCCACAACCCACTTGCACGGATCGCACCCTCTGTGATGTGCCTTCCTTGGTGCTTAATCTGCTCATGGTGATGGCGAATGAGTAGGGTGGCAACATGGTGCTTCCCAGGGATGAGAATAGGGTGAATCTCATCTGTTCCAAGGTTTGAGTGCTTGATTCGTCCACCTACCCGAAGAAGACCCTCACTATCAATAAAGGGCTTGAGCATTTTCAGATGACTGTTACTCGGCAAATCTTGTCCTTTTTGGATGCAGTCAATCTCATCTGCATACACCTCTTCTTGCACTATCTTGATGATGGTGAGCTCCGCTCCCTTGAGATCAGTACAGGTAAGACCTTCTTTGCAGGAATGCCAACCATGACATTTTGGGTCCTTTAGTGTCTTGTGGAAAGCTTGGGCAATATGACGCAATAAGGCTATAGCCTTAGTCAACACATGCCAGGAAGAGAAACGTTCGAAACGATTGGTGTTGAGTCGCTTCTCCGAGACTCCAGTGACCAGAGCTGTGACTTCTGGACGGAGTTCCACATCTGTGGTTGCATTAACCAGCTCGAAGTGATTGTCATTGGTTACTGAACTCTCAGGCTTAAGCAAGAAACTCGGCCCAGTCAACCAGTCGATACTCTGTAGCTGCCCTGCCGATACAGGTCTCGTCGCGTGATCTGCTGGGTTGTTTCCAGTGGGAACGTATCTCCACTGCTCCGGGTGGGTAGACTGCCTGATACGTTGTACACGATTGTGTACATACACGTAAAACCTTCGCGACTCATTATGTATGTACCCAAGTACAACTTTGCTGTCAGTAAAGAATGTTGTCCTGTCAAGTTTGTGCAGAATGCTCTCCTGGACCACCTCTGCTATTTCTGTAGCTAACACCGCAGCACAGAGCTCCAATCTGGGCACAGTGAGACCGGCTGAAGGTGCCAGTTTGGCTTTGCCAAGGACAAAATTGACTTCAACGAGACCATCCTCCTGGGTGACTTTAAGGTATGCTACAGCTGAGATGGCTCGGACCGATGCATCTGAAAACACACACAGTTCCACTCTTGTGGCCTTTGAGAAAGAAAAAGAAGTGTAACAACGTGGGACATTCAAACTGTTGAGCTCTTGCAAGGAAGTTTGCCATCTTTGCCACTCTGCAAGCTTCTCTGACGGCAGAGGTGTGTCCCACTCTGTACTTTGAGACATCAGTTCTCTTAAAAGCATCCTCCCTTGCACTGTCACAGGGGCCAAGAAACCCAGAGGGTCAAAGACACTGTTAATGGTGGAAAGAACCCCTCTTCGGGTGAATGGTTTCTGGGCTTCAGGGATGTTGAACATGAATGTGTCGGTCGTCATGTTCCAAGCAATGCCTAGACTTCGCTGGACAGGTAAGTCATCAACAACAAAGTCTCTGGATTTGGTGTTTTGAACTCGGTCCTCTGTGGGAAAGGCGTTGATGACATCTGCCTTGTTTGAGGCGATCTTGTGAAGCTTGATATTGTGGCATGCCAACAAATTCTGGGCTCTCTTCAACATGTCCACAGCTTCGGCCTCCGTTGGAAATGATCTGAGCGCATCATCTACATAGAAGTCTGTCTCTATGAAGCAACGGACATCACCACCAAACTCCTTCTCACCTTCTTGGGCTGATTTCCGTAATCCATAGATCGCGACGGCTGGTGATGGGCAGTTGCCGAACACATGGACACGCATCCGATAATCCACCACATCATTGTTGAGGTTGTTGTCTTTGTACCACAGGAAACGCAGTACATCTCGGTTTTCCTCATTCACAAGAAAACAATAAAACATCTGTCGGATATCAGCTGTCACAGCGACAGGTTCCTTCCTGAACCTGATCAGGATGGCCAAGAGACTGTTGTTGAGATTTGGCCCAGGTAGCAGCACATCATTCAAGGACACACCTCCAAACCGAGCACTGGAATCGAACACCACACGGATCTTACCAGGCTTTTGTGGGTGGTACACACCAAAAAGAGGGAGATACCACACTTCCCTCCCTTCTTGAAGAGGTGGTGCAACCTCTGCATGATGGTTGTCTAAAAGCCCTTGCATAAACTCCACAAAGTCCTTCTTCATGGAGGGCTTCCTATCAAAGTTATGCCGCAGGGACATCAGCCGTTGGAAGGCATACTGACGATTGTTTGGGAGGCATTTCCTTGGCAGGCGAAAAGGCAGGGGAGCAACCCAGTGACGTGTTTCTTCTTTGTGGAATCCCCTGTCCATCAGTTGCATAAACACCTGGTCTTCAACCGAAGGTGCAAGTTGGTGGTCTTTCTCTGTCCTCTGAAAGACACCGTCACCCAAATGATGTCCTGGTAGAGCATAAGAGTCCAGCACATCCTCACTTGCCAAAGGACCATTTTCCTTTGATCCCCCTCTGAAGTCTTCCTTGACATTGACAACGTTAGCACAGGGTAGCAGGTGACTTGGGCGACCATTATCCAGAAAGCATGTCTTAAATGAACTGACGGCATTGGGCGCGTGTGCTCCCCCGAGACACACATCACCAACAATAACCCAGCCCAAGTCGAGTTTCTGCGCAAATGGTGCGTCATGAGGCCCATTGTGCTGCTGGCGCACTTTGTGGACTCTGAGAATGTCCCGTCCCAAAAGAAGCAGGATATCTGCTGAAGAATCAAGAGGCGGTATCTCTGAAGCTATAGCTCTCAAGTGGTCATGATGGTACGCTGCCTCAGGAGTTGGAATTTCCTCTCTATTGTCTGGCATATGATTACATTCAATCAAGGTTGGAAGCTGAATACTCACATTCCCATCTAGTGATTCAACGACGTAACCATGAGCTCTTCTTCCCCTGGTAGTCACAACTCCAGCACACGTCTTCAACACATATGGTTCTGCTGCTCCTTTAATCTCGAAGACGTCAAAGAATGCAGTTTTTGCCAGTGACACATTACTTTGTTCGTCCAAAATGACATACATTTTTCTTTTCTCTGGACGATGACCCTGAGGGTACACATGGACGAGACACATCTTTGCACACGACTTCCCTTTGATTCCACCACAAACATGAGTACACATTGAGGTTGAAGCTGAGTCGGATGGATCTTCTGGTGCATCACTGGGCTCCCCGCCATGATCCCTGGAAGTCTCTGTTCGTCTGGTTTCTTTTGGGGCAGGGCCTGGGTGGAGCGAAGCCACATGTTTCTCACTGTTACACTCCATGCATTTTATTGGTATACTACAGTTCCTGGCTTGATGACAGACTGAGGCACAACAGCGGAAACAAATACCATTGTCTCGAAGAAACTTCTTCCTGTCATCAAGGAGCATTCCTCGAAAGACTTTACATTTCCGAAAAGCATGAGGCTTCTTGTGTAATGGACAAATCTTGTTCAGATCTTCCATTCCTTTTGCTGTATCAGTAGTTGAGTTGCTGAACACATCTGTCTTGTGAATGGATGCAACGTTTTTAGTAGTCTGGTTTCCAAACCTTTCCTTTCTTATGTTTGGTGTTATGGAGCTGGACAAGCTGAAGCTCGGATCATTCCTAGCCTTTGCTTCTCTTCTTACAAACTGAGAGAATACTGGGAATGGTGGGAATGCAACCTTATTATCTTCCTTATATTTTGATCCAAACGTCATCCATTTTTCTTGGAGATGGAAGGGTAACTTTTCAACGATTGGACTGATTCCTCGTGCTGTATCCAGACACATCAAACCAGGCAGGTATCCATCCTCTTTTGCCGCTTCAAGCTCAAACAGGAGGTCACTGAGCTCACGAAGCTTCTGATTATCTCTGTTACCAATCCTTGGGAAGTGCTCCACCTTTGAGAACAAAGATCTTTCGATGGCCTCTGGTGAGCCGTAGCACTCCTCGAGCCGAGTCCAAATCAGTTTAAGGCCAACCGATGGGTGTCTAATGTTAACCGCCTTGACTCTGCGTGCATGTTGGCTTGACTCCGGACCCAACCACTTGATGAGAAGATCTATCTGTTCATGGGCTGAAAGATCCATGCCCTCAACTATGCTGTTGAATGTTGCCCTCCATCCCAGATAATTTTCTGGCTGGTCGTCAAATCTTGTTAATCCACCTGAAACCAGCTGGCTCCTGACCAAATACTTTGCCAGATCTGATGTGGTACCCTGTATGTCTTGGACCGCTGGTAATTTTGCTGAGACACCCATAGAAGCTGGACGAGACTCATGAAATGATGCGGGAACATACTGTGAGTGTTGTGCAAAACTTGTCTGTGGCTGTTCTTGATAACGCTGATGGGAGGCTGGCTGATTGATGTGGACTTGAGGGTAGAGGTTTGAGTCGGGCTGAAACAAACCTGGCTGATGTGGGCTAGAGTATTGCTGCACACTTTGATCTTGAACAGTCTGGTTTTGCTCTTCCTTACATGGACTCAACAAGGGTTGGCTGATTGGCTGGGGGTCCCAATGCCCCTCAACCTGCTCTTCTTTAAGGGACCTGCAGATATCAGGCGAGTGTTTTTCTAAATATTCTTTCACTTTCTCACGAGAACTTTTCTGTGAGGGTAACGACTCAAAGTCAGACTTATTCGACTCAGCAGCAGCCGCTGCTTCCATCACAACAGCCTTTGCCATAGCTGCTTCAGCCTCTTTTTCTTGCTGTAGTGCATCCAGCTCCGCTTCCAGGCGTGCCTTTTCTATCTTAATTTGAACCTCCTTTTTACTGAAAGCCGCTCTAGCTTTGGCGGCTTCCGCCTCTGCGCGAGCTTTAGCAGCTGCTATGGTAGCACCTGATGCTCCCGAGCGTGCAGATTTACTACCTGAAACTCGTGACCTTGTTTTCAGGCTTCCTTGTTCCTGTTGCGTTTCTGATTTGTTATCCATATTTTAGCTAGCATCGATCAATATGGGGTGCTGAGGCTGTACAGTGTTACTACTGTTTAAAACTGTCCAACTGTAAAAGCCGATTCTGATCCAGTGTTCTCTGTGAAGTGGGATGGCTTTTCACTATACTGTTCTTCTAACAGCAAGCTAAACCCTTCAGCATTTCACCTCCAAGGAACAGTCTTTAGTTGTAGTTGGCAGGATTTTAATGCAGAAATGGTGAAACTGAAACAATAAAGGATACATACATAAATCAGTTGTAATGTCCCTTTACAGAGCCTTATACATGATAAGGATGCTAACTTATGCTAACAACTGTAGCAACATGTTATGTAAAATATCAAATAATTATGTTACTACAAATCAAGTTCTTTCAATATTAATATTAACAAATAAATACTATGACTACAAACAAATGTACTCACAGCCAATGCCACGTGAAGAGAAATTATACTGGATGAAGATGGATTACTCTCTGTCCTTATGCACACCGAACTAGCATAAACTCAGAACTAGCATAAACTCAGGACTAGCATAAACTCAGGACTAGCATGTGTTTTTTTTTACATCACTTCCTTTTGCTATCAAAATAAAAGCTTGCATTTCAAAATAAAACAATACACATTTTAATGTTACACCACAGGGGGCATTATGTAACCTCAGCAAACTGGCATCAAGGGTACACCATCTCGCACGGGGGCAAACATTAGTCCCTAATCTACCTTCTGATGGTGTTATGAAACAGTTTCTTTGCAATGCTTGTGGTTCATTTATCCAGGTATAATTATACAGTGCTAAGAAGCCTAATAAGAGTGTGAATGAGTTGTTGAGTGTGTGTGTGTGTGTGTGTGTGCGTGCGTGCGTGCGTGCGTGCGTGCGTGCGTGCGTGCGTGCGTGCGTGTGTGTGTGTGTGTGTGTGTGTATGCTTTGTAACATTGAGATATGCAGAACAAAAAGTCAATAGGGAACACAAATAGTGTGGCATTTTTCTCTGACCTCAAAGTTGTCTTAGCAAAACACTCTATGAGTCTGTGAACAAAGCTTGATAAGCTTTAAATGGTCACTCCCATAATTACTCTGATAATTAGTACAGCAGTTCTCAGCTCTGTAGGTTGGTAGAGGAAGAAGGTCACTTTATTTTTGGTTTACAACAAGCAATTGCCTAATCATAGAATAGACTACAGGTCAGGTATACAGGATATATATTTCTCATTCTACATATGGTGTTGGACTCATGGGTTTCATAAGGAACTGTGGTTCAGGGTTGTCATAAAGGGAGTGGGAAAGTGATTTTCTCTCAGAGATTTAGTTCACTGTGTTTACTCAATGCACTGTACTGTGCTTCCCATATATGTGAAATATCTGTAATAGGTTGTGCCTGGCTTTGAGAAACATCCACAAGTGAATAATGAACTATACTGCACCAATAACAGCTATAAAAGCATCCATACCTGAACATTCATGTTTTTTTTATTGTTTGTTTGTTGTTTTCCATTAATACTTTAACCCAGTTTAAGTTGAAAAGCATTTAGGTGCACCAAACACAATTATTCTGCAACTCTTGACTGGAATCTCAGCACACAGTTGTGCAAGGAACTCTGTCAAGCCTTTTCCCACACCCTGAAACATATTGCAAAATATGTAAGCGACAGTACAACTTGCATCATATCCCCTTGCTCTGATAAAAACAGACCCATTAGTGTGAGAAAAATCGTGAAATACTGAAGAAAATAAAAATGCAATTTACAGTCGAACACTTTATTACATTGTGTTCTTTCCATCTTTATTTCCCTGTTATTATTCATTAGTACGGGCTCCACCAACAGGTCACATTCTGTGCAGCGTGAAATCACAGGCAATACTTCTGTCTCAGGTTCTCAGGAGTGTTTTGAAGAAATGTTCTGTCCTTACACTCGGAGAGAAGGCAGACCACTGACTCTGCAGGAGTGTCTGCTCCACGTGGACTGGCCCATGCGTCTGCGCACATGAGAAGCACGGCACATAACGCCTCAATGCCTCTCTCCCCTAATGCCCTCTGTGTTCTCAGTGTCATCCAGGTTAAAACAATATTTCACTTAAGTGATATAAAGAAGCTATTTCTTACATCACATATCAACCACATTATCGCTGCAAATATATAATATATTTTGTATAACTCTATTTAAAATGTAGTAATACAACCCAGAATTTTGAATACTGAATAGATCCGGGCTGCAGTGCCCATATACAAACTTTTAAAGCCAGTTAATTCTGGGTACACACTCAAAGCTACATAAGCTATTAAAAGCCCATATCAGTCCAAATGTCTCTGTTATTCCCTCCTCCTTCCTCGTCTTTCACTAATCTTTGAAATACACCCCTAACTCCCCTCTCTCTCCACTTCTGTCCCCTTCAACTAAGCACTTGTTTTGCAAATGTCCCTCCGCGGGAGGCCGTGGAAGAGGGCTGTGAGTTGTAGCCAGTCATAAAGTATTGTGAATGGGTGAGCAGCTTGTACCAGACACATACAGGGTTGTTAGCTGTCTGGATCCCAGGACTTAATCCGTGCACTGGTAGGAGTTAATAAGGGTTTAGAGGCGGGATACTGTCTGTTTAGGCAGAGCTTGAACGTCCTGGTTGGGTTGATGTGGCACTCAGGAGTCCTTCTGCTCTGGAACACGTGTGTACAACTGTATGACTGCACATCCTGTGTGCAGCATAGCAACCATGCACTGAAACACAAATTTCTATCGAGCTATGAATGTAGTGGGCTTTGATTATCCTCAGCTTCACCATTCTGAGCAATGTAACTCTAGGTAACCATAACAGTACTGGACTTGATTGCAATAAGGGTTCATGTACTGTAAATAGACTCAGTTGAGGAAAAGACTTGTCACCTCCACCTCTTCATTGTGTTTCCTGTTACGTAAGTTACCTCATCATGCATCATCATGTTAATCATATGCAACCCATCCCATGCCTCCATCCTGAGTGAGCACCTCACAGAGAGGTGATAATAGGTGTGTGTAATTTTCCTATTCTGTCTTCCATGAACATGTCCTGCCCAGTGAACCTCTGGAGGGCGTATAACTGCCCTGCCCCGGGTATCCGATCACCCATCCCTGAGGACAGGAAGTCAGATGTCGAGTTTACCAAGGCATCAGCGTCAGCAGGAAAAGGCTTGGATTGGAAACAACTCCTTCCTGAGGCCGCGAGCACGGATACAGCCGAACAGAGTGCACGCACACAAATGCATACTGTACACTGCAAACACACACTTACACACACACACACACATACACATACATGCCGCAGCATGATACTACTAATCTCATCAGTGGGAATATGGCTCCCTGTACCTGTCCGGCTGCCCATGGCCTGGCTGGGAAATTGCTTGCGTCACACACAGTTAGAAACCTTTGCATTTTCCTGCAGTGAAGCCTGCTTGGCTGTAAACACTGACTGCACACCACAAAATATGTTTTCAGCTGCCCTGTGCAAGATTTATGTCCCAGTTCCAACTCTAGGTTTGCTTTTTCATAACACTCCAGATAGGTTCAGCACACATTTGTAATTTCTTTACTTTACAAAAATTTGGGAATCTGATCTGTGATCTGTGATAGGTAGTGGCATTAGAAAGTGCTGAAAAAAACACAATACAAGGCAAATATTTTCATCCCTCAGCTTTGTGTTATTGTAGATAAATGAACATGGTGGCGTAGCTAGGATAAACTAAACTATGTGCTCATTCCACTCCCCTGCTGCCATTGCTTAACGTCTTTCACACCTTATTGTTCAGGTTGAGTGTTGGTGATGCATGATTTTGAGCCTATTCTGTGCTTGTTGTTGTAGTTAAAAAGAGATGTGACACAACTGTAGCTGAATTGTGTATTGCAACTACTACTACCTCACTTGTGCCCCTACGTAATCCAGTCTGTGAGCAGTGGCTGCCTGATATTTGTAATGCTATCAATAAATCTGGCCTATTCCAGGAAGTGAAAGGGCTGGGTTCACTTACTGTTTCCTGTTAGAAAGAACATTTCTTTCTTCTCTGACATGTTCAGTGGAAGAATATTAGATAACACTTAAGCTCTTGATTTGATTAAAAGTTTATTATGGCTTGTGTTCCTTCAAAATATAGAGCTAAAGTACTGTATATTCGATGTGCATACCTTTTTAAAAAAAAAAATACTATTAATCAATCATGATAAATTCAAGAATTGTGAACATCAACCTCATGTATGGTATGACTCAGCTGAGTTTTATCTGTCAGCATTTTTCCCACCAATGAGAAAGAGGTGCATATTTTGCCTGAAGTTTTTATTGCGTGGATTTTGCAATCTGAACTAATAAGACGTGTGTAACACTGTTGAAATCAGTTAAATGAGAGATGATCTCATATCTAATGAAAGAGAATTGGCATTCAATCAGAGGGTGTTGTTGCCCTTGGGATGTAAAGTTTTCAGGAAATTAAGCATCTAGATGGAGGCTTACTGACAGTAATTCATCAAACACATTACATTGCATAATGTCTTTGAACTGTTAGTCAGTATAGGTGCACGCTAGTGTCTCATTTGCATGTGTATTATGATGAAAGTTTACCCTGGGTTCAAATAAGGTCATGGTGTTCTGTGAGAAAATCAGCCAAACAGCATGGGTTTCATTTTTGTTTTACACTGTTACTTCAGAAAGTTCATGTAACAACATGATCATTCTATGCGAGAAAAACTCATCTCTATGGTGATTAAATATTATTGGAGCAGTTAATGTGGATGAATCTCCGCTACCCACACTTGTTAATGGGCCCATTTTCGATAAATATATCGTTTTGTCTCTATCGTTATTTTGTTAATATTAGTGGTGGTGGAAATGCTGGTCAAGCCGACCAGCGTTTCCTTACTTTCGGTTTCGCGGCGAGTCATGAGAATAACGCAGCCGAATCGCCGTTTATGGTCGGAACTACGATGGTATGTGATCGTCTTCAAACCTCTGACTTTAATTACTGATGAATGAAAACATGAGTCCGTCTTGCGCCGGTCAAATGATTTTACGGTGCGCGCGGAGGCTCATAAATGTAGTGTGAAAACGCTTCGCTTTTCCAAAACTCCTCGTTGTCCCTTTAATTTAACCTTCATAATGTGACCTAGATTTTCCATCCCTGGTGTCAAGAAATCAGTCATTGACTGCAACATTGTACAAAAACAAGTGAATGTGATGAGACGCATAACAATTTGGCACATGTGAGAATCAAAAGGGTTTTGGAAATCCTCCAAATTGTATATTTTCCTTTTGAACATTTCAACATCTTTCATCAAATGTAACCCCTCCTGTTGGGCAAAGACTAAACAAATGGACAGTAGGAACATACCCTCCTCCACCCGTTTGGGTTTGGTGTAATTAACAGACACAGTCTTGCTTCCCTGGTAGTCAGCTATTAATCACACCAGAAATGGGTGCTGCAGGAAACAAGCCTCTCACTACCCCCCCTCCTCTTGGTAAAGCTCCAGCACCCTGTCTCTTTTTGGCTGAATCTGCTCTCATTAGTCTCAATCTGCTGATTGCTGCACCCCAAAAAACTGGCACCGACCAGCTTTCACGTTTCAGGCTCTGCACCTCACCCAGCCATATTGCCAAAGAAGAACAAAACAGAACATTGTATCAGCAGTGACCCAGACACGTCAGGCGAGTCCAAACAATAGCTGTAGAAACCTTGGCACAGTCACGTTCATACTCCAAGAACAAGTCGGACCATACAAGGAAATCATCCGACTGTGTGTGTGCACGTGGGTGCGTGTGTATGTGTGTGTGTTTATATCATTGAACTAGCTGTCTGACCTGTCAGTATAAGGTTCTGGATGGCTGATGAACAAGTCTGCTCACCTGCCTTGGTTGGACCACGTGCATGAGGCAACACACACACACACACACCAAGGGCACTTGCACATGTACAGTAATACGAATACAGTGTCACACTTCTGTAGAATAAGCACACACTCATCTTCACACTCACCGTTGCACACCCGACTCCACTGCACATTTACTTAACCTTGGCCCAGATAGTTTGGCACGGGACAAGGACTGCAGCAGAGGATCCAACAACAAATATAAAGTCAGATTGAACGTTTATGACTACAAAATGATAAAAATATATATTAGAGTCACTTTTTTTTCCTCAATCACTGCAGGATTGTTTATCACATATTATTTCGAGTAGTTTAAAGACAGAAGAGATCGTTTAAATCCCCATGCCCCAGCTCACCATTGCCTAACTGAATTAACTTAAGTAAATTTACTGAAGCATGACTTCTGCATATAAGCTTCCCACTTTGATTAACCTCACTTTAATCCACACCATGTTTCTCAATAACCTTATGCACTAGTGCAAACCATGCTGTTAAACCTTTGCCTGGATTTGCTGCAAATGTGACTCATAGTTTATGTTTTAGTGCCAATCCTGCACCCATCGCTGCAGGACTGGACAAATATAAAGTGTTACATTGGATATCTCTGGCATTTTTAAGTGTGCTATTTAACCGGCTGATCAATCATTAACTTATTGAACACATGCACACATGCAAAATTCATCCTTCCAAAGTCTGAGGTTCTGGTGATTTTGCTGCAAAAGTTACGTGACAGTGGGCTGGAGTTTGAGACTTCATTTGTTCCAAAGACATTCTGTTTCTTTTGCTTCCCTCTGTATGTGAAGTGGCTGTGTGGGTGTTTTTCGCAGCCTTGTGGCTGGTTCCCTGCCAATGACCGTACTTTGAACCAGCAGCAGCTGGGGCGTGAGCAAAGCCAAAGATAGATGGCTAGCTGGAACAGAGAAGCAAAGACCAGCCTCTCTCTCTCTCTCTCTGTTTGTCTCTGTCTGTCTCTCACCACTCATCAAACTCCTTCGCCTTCCTTGCATCCTCTTCCCATGTCACTGAACTACCTCTGCCAGGACACCTAACCCCCCATCCCCACGCCCCACAAAAAAAAGATAAAATAAGGACGAAGAAGAAGAAACAATGGTAAACGCCTTCCTTTTTCCAGCAGCTTTTCATCTCTCGGACACACAGACCTGTGATGCCACCCTGCCAAACACAGTGACCTAATTTCTTAGTATTAAACCAACACCGATTCCAGACTCTGACCAGTCACCGCGGGCAAAATTGGTCTGTCAATCATTTCAGAGTTTCCTTTGAACTCCTCTCTAAAACATCCATGTTGTGGTTTTTCTCTTGCAGGAGTGACTCACTGGTTCCCCACACACTCCACTTACAGGTATTTCCAAAGAGCAGCCGGCAGGGTGGCCACTTTCTGTAATGCTAGTGCTGGAAATGTTTGGATATCCTCTGCCCCACCTCTTTCTCTTAGTCTTCCCTCTTCTCTGCTTCCTCTTTATTTTTATTCACTCTCCCATTCCCGTTCATATTTGCCTTATTAAGCTGCTTTTTCTTGTCAGTCTCAAGGGCATCACAGCGCCCATCTTCCAATCAGCTGTTTCTAGGATATAAACACAAAAGAGAGAAGATAGTCATCCTTAACAGTACAAATGGGAACAATACACAACAAAAATAACTGCAAGGGAAAGAGCGGAAGCACCCGCACAATATTTATAGAGGGCGTTATGTCATGTTTATGCCTGTTTTTGTTGTGTGCCTGTAAAACACGCTGTTGTTTTTTTGTTGTTGTCGTTTCTCCCAGGCTCTTGTTCTAATAATAGCTTTTTGCTTTTACCCCCGAAAAAGACCGTCACTAATAGACAACAGCTTTCCTCTCCTCCCGCCACGCTTACGTGTTGCTCACCGCCTGTTTTGTGCTTAAAATCTCGCTGAGTCAGGCAGAGGGAGGCGCCACAGCCATGCACAGCTGCATTTGCCATTTATTTAAGGAGAAGTAAGAGGCCTTATGCCCATTCTTCCACCAAAGGCTGCTAATGTGAGATGTTACAAGCTTTCTATTGAACTTATTATAGAAGGGCCACAGTAAAAGAATAGAGGTCCTGCTGCAGGATCAAAGCCCTTTTGATCAGACCAACAGAGGATGGAAGCGGTGGACTGCTGTGATATTCACAGGCTTTGTTTCACAGCCTTGTCATGAAAGTTGAAGGCTCATCGATGAAAACACTGACTGACATAATTGAGCTCACCCATAGACATTGAATCATTTGACTTTTGTAGATTAGTCATGAAAAGGTGGACAACTGTGGCCATCCGTCTTTTGGTTGTTGTTGGGGTTTTTTTTGTTTTTTTTTATCATCGCACGCTTACATATAGCTTCAGTGTATGTGGAGTGGAGTTTAACCCTTGAAGTTAAAGGAAGAGCGTTTGGTGGCTAGGAGGGTGGTGGTAGCATTTCCACTTATCATTAACTTGTTATCCAAGCACAAGATGGCACTATATGAAGATACAAGTACAAATCAAGGCGTAGTTAAATTACATGCTAGGATGCTATCTTGGGTGATATAAATGTCTCCTGTTCGGTGTTTGGGGGGTGGGAGCGCAGACATAAAAGTTTTCATAATCTAATTTAGTGGTAAAGCTTAGCATGATGTTTAACATAATAACTGATGGCACAGATTGATGACCTAGTCATGCGAGTTACAATTTAATACTCGTCAAATGTCAACATTCCTTCAGTTAGGCCATGTTCTTCAATCTGCCATTAATTCCTGATGTGATGTGTTTGTGTCTCTGTGTGTATTAGTTGCTATTTTAGACTTTATTTACAACACTGAACATTACACTGGTGCATCACTTGGAGGAGCTTCACGTGAAACTGTGTTGACAGACACCAGTGTGGGACACTGATCCCAAGTAATCCATTTAGGGCGTTTAGTACCGTCTGTGGCGTAGAATCAAATTTGACAGCTAATTCAAAGCTAAGAGGAAGCGCGGGGTGCTCTTTTTTTATATGAATGAGTAAGACTTTAATTTAGATAAATTGCATTTAATTTACCACTTGAGCAGTTAATTGACTGCACACGTTGGCAAGCAATCAGCTAATTCAATTCATTTTTTCCCCACAGTTTACCTAACTGTGACGTTTGCTTTCTTGGAATGAGTCTAGTTCAATCTCAAAGAAAAAGAAATGCTTTGAAGCAAACTCTCTATATGTGACCTATATGTGAACAAAATTAAAACAACACTGGTTTATGAGGCTTCCTTGAAAACACAGAGCAACAATAATTGAACCCATATGGCCTCTCAAACCCCACATACTGTAGTGTTCTTCCTGGGCCAACTTTATCTGTGCTCCCAGCTTAAATGTGATATAAACATAACTTTCAGAGCCGTCTTTTATAAGCTGGGAAAAATCCATAGGTAATGCTTTCAGGGAGCAGGTGTGTATTGTCATAAGCGCTGTATGTCTGCACCACCCCTCCATTCCTCTAAAATAAGGATATGAGTTAATGTGTTTGTCTGTAATTCTGAACGTCCGTGCCTGTTCTGGAAAAAAAACAACTGCTCTATTTATATTGTGCAGCATCCATTCATGGCTTGTTAATGGGATTGGGACTCGTCCAGCTCTTGTTTTGGCTGTTAGCAACCATCTGTCAAGGGCCGGACTTTTTACCTGCCAGGCTGTCATGTCAAGCAAAAACTCTGGAACCTTGGAGCTGGCTTCATGGAGGGGGACACTGGTCATCTTGTTTCATTGCCTCACTGGTCAGGAATCAATAAGTCAGCCAGACCCAAGGGTAGAATAAATTGCACTTTTCTTTTTCTGAGTCAGTGACAAAAATGTTGATTCAGTGAAACATATTAATGCATTGCATACATTATATGCAATTACACAGCCACTAATGCTCTTTTAAAAACTAGTCAGGATCATTATACGTGTCTGTGTGTGTGTGTGTGTGTTCACTGTTCCTCTCAGTCCATTTTCAGGCAAGTGGATTTATAAGGTGTTGGGTCTGACCCACATTTTCAGTCAAGGCTTGTCTCCTAAACACCCTGCCAGCTACACTAGGTGACTTGAGCCCAAGCTGCTGACCTGGTGACACTTCTAACATCTTTGTGCACTTAATCCTGGTGTCACAGCATCAGATCTCCTTAGGTCAACTGTACTTTAGTCCAACTGGAGCACCAAAACTGTTGCACTTAAGGTCCAGACATTTTCCTTTTCCATATTAAAAAAACACAGTTATATATGTCTGACTACCAGTGGAATGATGGAAATTAGAGCCCCAAAATAGAAGCACATGAATCTGAGAAGTGGCTGACTCAGATACTGGGGAAAAGTTGGGGTTGAGGCCAGGAAAGGGCCATATTGTTGAGGTGAGGTCAATACTGGAAAAAGAAATTATGGGGCCCCCAAACCTCTTGCGAGGCAAATAATGGGTGCTTCTTCCCCTCCCTGAAGGAAAACCAACAGCTGCTGCTGGAGATGAGAATCATTTTAATGAGAGAGAAAGAGAGACGTCGTCCTGTGCCCGGATTGCTTTGGTTTCAAACGGCATCACGCAACCTTTCTTTAATATTTCCTTTATTAGAGTATAAAGATATGCTGCTTAATCATTATAGACTTTTTGCTTAAAGAGCCATGTGTGACATAATATTTCACACTCACATAAGGGGGCATTTTGTGGACCTGGCATCACTATAATTAGAGTCTAAAAGCAAACATGGAGGTGAACTCCTCTGCAGGGAAAGTTTATCAGCTAACATCCACTCTGCGTGTTTAGACTAATACACACACACACACCCAATGACGATGAAATGGCCATTTTGGTTGAGAGAGGCGGGGTACAGGAGTGTGAGCGGATGAATGAATCTCTTGTACCACCACCACCTCTGTATCAACAGCATCATTGACAACCAGTTGTGTTGATCTTAACTCCAAATATAGAAGCGGTGCACTATGTAATGTACCCGCTTTAGAAAACTGCAGCGTGAGCTTACGCCTGTGACGTCATGGTGGTATGACATCTTCCACAGCCAATTATTTTCTATGGGCTCTTTTTTTTCTTACCCAATATGGCCAGTGGTGAACACGAGGGGAAGGGCTGAGAAACTGATGATATCACTGCACTACTGTTTCAGCAGATTTCATAAACACAGTCAATGGTGGAAAGGGGAACTTTGTCGCCTTAGCAACCCGCCACAATTCTTGCAAAAAAACAGATCACTTGGTGGCGATGTCAACTCAACACTGTAGCTACAAATATAAGCTGTTACATTACATTACATAACAGAAATCAACACAAATAATATAATTCTACTCTTTTAATCAGTTCTTTTTTTTCTTAACAAGTGCCATCTGGTTTGCCTGCGGTCCACAAGGGTACACAATGTTCCCAGAGTGCTGTTTCACTTCCTCTTCTCATATCATTGTTTGTAACCTTTGGCTGCTGCCATAGTAACCATGTAACAACAACGTAAAGAACAAAAACAAACCAGAAATTACAACAAATAATGGCGTAAAGAGTAGAAATATCCCAACTCATGCAAACCACTATCCCTACAGAAAGTGGAAGAATGTTTAATACAGTTGTTTGTCTCTTCTAAGAAACAAAAGGTAGTTTGATTTTTTATTTTTTTTTTGTAGGCCAGACAGCAGTAGCAGTTTTAGGAGTGAGGGGGAGGGGGCCTGCTGGATTGTAGGTGGGAAGACTGTTTGGGTCTGGCTCTCTTCCTGATGGTGACTCAGACTAGACTGGGGGGTGGGGGGGTGGGGGTGGGGTTTCCCCAGTCTACCCTCTATGTTGTTGATTTCCCCCCTTTATGTTACTTTCTTCTGTCATTCTTTAACCCTTTCATCACTAGCCTTTCAGTTTCTATTTTTTTCTCTTCCTCCAACCCTCTGTGGCCGTCCTCCCTCTGGTTTCACTCGCACATCAGAGCCAACAGGGGTCTGTCCTTATTTGGCCTGGTAATGGGGTCTGGTGACAATAGGCCTCCTGTGCCCTGCCTCTCCTAGGGAGCATGAGCTGTGGGTGCTTCCCGATGCTCCCGCTGACAGACACAGACACAGAAGAAGGTAAACAGGAAGAAGATAAAAAAAAAATGTTGCTGCGCTCCCGGGCCTGACATCATCATCTGTTTTTTCAACTCTTTTCTAAAGTTAATGGGGGTTTGGAGATGTTTCCTCTTTTGCAGCAGTCTGGAGGAAGACGCTTGTTAAACAAAAAAAAGTTGTCTCGCTCTGCAGAATGGGCCTGTGATGCCTCTGTGGTTTTCAACTCAGTGGTCTCACCCTTGCTTTTTTTTTCTTTGACTTTGTGTCTCTGTAGCTATTCATCTTCAAAGAACTTTAGACTGGAATCAAAAAAATCTGGCATTTTCTCAGGCTGGATGGGATGCTACCATTTTTGTCCGGCCTAACTCTGCAAAGCTACATTCCTCAGATTTCCATTAGGTGCTGAGGAGGGAAACTGTCTAATAAATTCTTCCAGAATAGTGACTTAAAGCTACATTAGGGAAAGGAGTTTCTCTTTCTCTCCATCTCAGCTATATCTCTTTAGTTT
Organism: Trachurus trachurus; assembly: GCF_905171665.1. Taxonomy (NCBI): domain Eukaryota; kingdom Metazoa; phylum Chordata; class Actinopteri; order Carangiformes; family Carangidae; genus Trachurus; species Trachurus trachurus. The sequence continues at coordinate 17,242,192 of NC_139894.1, read as the reverse complement.
CAGTTCACTTTGTTTAAGAAGCCCTTATAGAGCCAATTAAAGCATTAAAAAGTAAGATTAAGAAGTAAGATATTTATAATGCAATATTTCCCTGAAGCAAAACTACATTTAATGCGTCTGTTTGGATTATCGCTGGTGTTCGTGCTGACCTGCAATTTGAGTTTTGAGCATTTAAAAAAAGGAAATTGTATACAGAAATACTGTTTCCATTGGAATAATAGGGAGTGGAACCTCTATGAAGAGATTAGAGTCAGACCTAGACTCATCTGAACCAGGCACATGTGTCTCACCATGTAATGAATATTGCCAGATATCCAAGTGTAAGAGCCGCTGGGAAATCCCTTGATTCCTCTTAATTATCTTTCATCTCTTACCTCAAGGTAGCACGGCGTGCAAAGTAAAGAGGATGAAAGGAGGTCCTAATCTAATGTAATAAATGGAGAATCCACACAGAGGATTTGACCTTCTCACGTGAAAGAGAACGACCTAGATGTGATGGTGTCATGGTTATAATAGTGAACATAATAGTGAACAGGATAAAAAGCTAAGTTTAAAACAAGAGCTAATGGCTGAGAAGAATAATAATAGTTCATGGTAAAATGTGGTTAAAAGGACTGTGTCATGATTATAATGTTGAATGTTGTTTAAAACAGGATATAAGCATAGAAAATATTAATAATAATAATTCATGGAAAGACCTGATTAATAAGATAGTTCATGATTTTCATATGTTAAAATAGCAATTCATTACAAAGAGTGAGTTAAAGAAGAAGAAGAATTCATTGTTTTCATGTGTCTTGAGTTAAAAAGGTTAAAATGATGATTGATCATCTATTCGGTGTTCAACTGCTTTTGCCTGGCAGGTATGGAAGACGACAACAGAGACAGTAACAGCACTTACAGATAAAAATAGTTTATTTTATATCACATTTTGTTTACAACATTTTACTTACCTTTTATCAAAATTCACTTGCATAAGTTATATTTTTGGAACTTAAATTGTATTTATTTTCTTTATCAAGTCTGTGGCGAATGTGCTGCACAGTGATCGATTGTTGATGCCTGTTTCCGTGTTGTCGAAGAAGCAGTATGGCTGACTGATGAGAATACACACTGGCTGTTAACGTGTCGTGCTTGTGTAGTTTTCCCACCTTTTTTACATTATCTTTTCCCCGGCAACGGGGCGTAACAATGGCAACATCACAGACAGCTGATAACCCTCCAGAGGGATGCCTTACATTCATGTTAGTTTATTTTGTGACGTCAAAACCAGATATGTGGCTTTTACTTAAAGATCTTCCAGATGAAAGATAAAAGGATTGTCATTGTGTCACTGTCATAGGAGTAGCACTGTTACTAAATGTAGTAAAAGTAGTAGTAGTAGTAGGTTTAGCTTCTGATGAACTTTCAAAATCATTGATCGATCAGTGAAGCGTCTGCTGCTCATCCCTGCAAGCATCTTTTGAATTCAAGTCACCTTCTCTATTTGAAAGTGTTCTCCCGTTGTGTTGGAGTGATAAGTAATCAGGACTTGCTGTCGGCAAAAAAATCAGAATTCAATTTTAATTAAAGACATTTAGAAAGATTACATGGAACATGTTGGAGAAATTCAGAAATTACTAGAGAGGCTGAGAGCAGGGAGGAGTGGGGCTCGCGAGAACGCACTTGAAAAACAAACAATCAGGGCAAGTGAGGGGGCGGGGGGGCTGGGGGGGGGATGAGTTGAAGAAGGGTGGAGTTGTGGGAGAGAGATAAGTGTTAGGATGAGAGCCCTGAGAATTTAGTCTGAGGATACAGAGTGGAGGACGATAAGTGGATGATCCCGCCAATGTTCCGTGTCTGAGTTCTCAGAAACAATAGAAACTCAGTTCATTTGCATTGTAAACTCAACCCACCCTTGGCACACACAGTTGCTATGGAGCAGCATGGTGCTGTTGTGTTAGTAATGGTAACCAAGCATGGAGAGGAGACCACAACACAGGCTATATGACTCAGAAACAAAGCGGCCTGCCCCTCCTTCACCGCCTGTAGGTTGACGACCGACGGTAGGGATGATGAAATGATGCACAATTCCTCGTATTAGTGTGCACATCACAATTTCTACTGTGACATAAAGCCAGGGTTGCCATAGTAACCGTTGCAATTACAACATTGTGGTTCGATATGGAAATTTTGTGGTTTGTTCAAAGCATCACAATGTCTTGACTAACTGTACGAATTCCATAATGAGTAATCATGCGTAAACCTGCCTTAAACCTAATTTACAAGTGATCAAACAACTGACCAACAAGCAACATCTGAAATGAGTCAACAACACACTTTACCTCTTATTACTCAAAGCAATTTGTCAAACTTGAAGCTGCACAATCAAACAGGAATAGACACTTATGAAAGGTCGACAAAACATAACACACTTGTAAATGTCAGCCACCAATGCTGAAAAGAGTAAACAGGGCCAGATGGCACTGACAACACACCACGGCCATGGGCAGCGACTTGCACCGAGAACACTCAAAACAAAATGAGACGTGACCGGGAAACAGGCTCTTAAACGCATAGGTCAACTTGTCACACTGTGTTACTGCTGCTGCAAAGCTGCATCCACAAGACTTCAACACATGCTGCTAAGCTCGGCCAGAATGTGTCCTCTTTTCTTCCAGGAGTCTGTTTAGTGGGAATCAGTCAGGAGAGGCATCATGCATCATGTAGAAATGAGGAGCCATATGGTGCAGTCACACCTATAATACTTGCAATCACACCCTCGAGGTGTATAACAGAATATCCACAATATCTGTTACACAACCTGCTCACTTCAAGCTTGGTGGAGTGCTTCTAGGTTGTGGTCTGCTGAGCCACAATGTGGCAAGCTTACATAAGCAGCTGTATAGTCAAAGAAGAGAAAAACAAATCCAGTGCTTATGTTGTCGAGTAAACCACAAATGGAAAGAAATCTTTAATTCTGTCTCACAGACCACAGAAGAAACTGAACTATTTACTATCTGGAGCAGTTACATAACACTGTATCTGCGCCATGTATGTTTGCATTTGTCAAATTCAATTTACATTTTGGAACTGTCTCTGTAGTTCATTATGCTTTTGGCATGGGGTATTTGCCCTTCTATTGGTCCTCTTTACTGTCAGGAAACTGCTGGTTTTGGAAGGCCAAGGAAAGGTTCAGCACAACTGAAACAGGAAATGGAGTTTGATGAATGAAACAGAAGAAGAGGAAAAAAATACAGTTCTATCTTGGTTGACAGGGTGGGACATGCACAGGATCCACCTTAGTGACCGCAGGCTATGCAGCTATGTGTTTGTGTCATTACCTAATTACCCATCCATTCCTCTGAAAGTGCAAAGACTGCAATTGCAACCATTATTCCTACCTGTGTTTTTTTCAAGCCAGATACACTAATCCCATTGTGTGTTTAGCGCCAGACATTAACCTTGTGTGTTTACATTCCCATCTGTTTGCAGTCAGGCACGCCACACTCAGACTCAGGACTGCTCAAGGCCATGCACTTTGTCAAGTCTGTCTGTTGCATAACTAAATGGTATGCCAAGAAGCTGTCACACACATTCATGATCATCTTACTGCAGCAGGTGTATTCAGTTAAGAAAATGCCTTTCTGCATCATTTAAGGTCTTTTGTGCTGTTGCCTGCACACTGCAAATGTAAGGTAATGTGACAACCTGTGTAAGTTGATACACAAGGGAAGAAAACAGTATGGAGTTGAGTCTAATTGTTTATTGTCTCTTATCAGGACCATACACAGACAGAAACCTGACAACATGATGGTCAACTGATAAAAGGGGAGATATATCCTCAATGATTCCGAACATAACCTTTAGTCTTAGTGGGGAATGTTATATAAAATGTTATTTTCTGAGAAAAACACACACAGGGAGACATCCTGCAATTCCCAGTGATGCCTGACTTCCTGGTAACTTTAGAACAGCTGTATTCTGCCTGAGTAGACATAAAGCATCATGTTACTAATAGCTTTGATATGTGGGTCAGTCCCATACCATGATATTACTGCTGCTGCCTTGTCAAAAAAAAAAAAAAAAACTGCCAAGTGCAGACAGTAAACATGCACTCAGACTCCACAGACAGCAGAATTAGCTTTATTGTTGCACTAATTTGGTTGTTGAAGAGCACAGCGCTTTGAATGTTGATCATTGGATGTGGAGGCTTGAGGAAGTAAGTGACCTGAATTGTGATTCCTGGAAGTTACTGCATGTGGTGGTTTGTACATTCAAATTATGTTTTGAGGCATGGACGCAATTTCATTTGAAACATTCTGTCCTCTGTTGTGTGTGTGTGTGTGTGTGTGTGTGTGTGTGTGTGTGTGTGTGTGTGTGTGTGTGTGTGTGTGTGTGTGTGTGTGTGTGTGTGTGTGTGTGTGTGTGTGTGTGTGTGTGTGTGTGTGTGTGTGTGTGTGTGTGTGTGTGTGTGTGTGTGCCAACAAGACACTGTCCTTTTGTAGAAGGAAAAGTAACCCATAGGTCATCTGTGCCAGTGGTCATGACCTCCACAGACGATTTCTAGTAGAGCAAATGAGGAAGTTATGTAGTGTATAGAGTGACAAAGTCCACATTAAGCGGAGGAGATTGAGGTGAAGGGATGTGTCGACAAAACACAGGACCTTCGCACGGGAGATCACTGTTCATTTCCCACGTGAAACTGATACTCTGCCTTGTTTCTTTTATCCATGACCCAATGGCGTGAGGTGACTTTTATAGACAGAGAAGCAGAGCTTGTAGTTTTTTGCTCAATGCAGTTTCATGACTTAATGCTATTTATAGAGTGGGTCTGTGCTTGAACCTGACCAATTAGTTGCATGTCAGACTTCTGGTGAAATGTTATTCTGAATTTATGGGCCCAATTCTACACCCTGCACAAAGTGACACAATGGGAAACAAAAACAAGTGTCTTTACTTGTTTCAAACTAACCCAGTTGTCATTTTTGCGTCCGGTGCCCACAGGATGATGTTCACTGGTCAGTCAGAATATGTAATTCCTAGGGAAATACTACACAATTATAATAGATACTACTAATTAAAACATACATTTGGCAAGATGCAAGCATGCCTGACTTTTAAAAGGTAATTTACTCTATGTTACACTCAAACATCCCCATGAATAATTAAGAGATCTAGTAGCCTACAACCCTCTCGAAACACCTGCCCATTTTTTCACTGTTAAAATACCAAAAGAAGATACAGTATGTGCTAAATGTACTTTGCCCTGCCCTTCAGCCCATATGCTTTGGGCTGTTAAAATAGAGTCTGTACATCTAAGAGTGTACAATGTAAGGACATCTGTGGTATTTTCAGCGGGTGCTCGGTACAGAATGTGAGTAGATGTCACCCAATAGCCCATCTCCACATGACTCTGCACTTTAATGCAAAAAAGGTGAAGCAAAACAGCGCCCAGTTGTGGATGACTCACACCCCGGGAAAAGAGGAATCATCCAGGGACGACAAGCACTAACAAGTATCCCAGTGTTTGGATTCCTTTGCACAATCCACGCCTCACTATGCCGTGCGACATCAAAAACGTAACTGGTTCTGGGAGCGGGCTATTTTAAGACTAATGACTGAAACTGGGGGATGAGTCCTTGTTTCCTTTCATTTGTCACATCTCTCTGTCACCAACTGTGTTTGTGTGTCTCAAATTGCGTTCATCTCCATGGTAACTGCGGTGGAGGGAGAACCATAATCAACGGACCAAATCTGACTCAGAAATTCCTCCACAGCTCACGACTGCAAAGAGCAGCAGCATTTTAAGAATAGAATTTGTTGAGCCCCAAGGTTTGGTTTGTTCTCTCATGTACTGAATCACTGAATGCCCCCCACCCCCAACAACAACAACACCATGGGATAACACACTGAATGTTCTATGCACTTTCTCCAACTAACTGCAACTGGCCCACTTTATTTTTCAATGTAATCTTATCTATTCTTTTATTTTATTTTAATTAACAAAACTGCTGCTGTCTCTTCTTTATAACTATTGTCTTGTTTTAAATGTAACTCCTTATTATTTTGCAAACAACATGACAGGGAGAACGGTTTCTCGCTCCCACGTTATGAATTGAATTGAATTGAATTGAATTGAATTGAATTGAATTGAATTGAATTGAATTGAATTGAATTGAATTGAATTGAATTGAATTGAATTGAGAAAAGGGAAAGGGGAAGTGTTGAGCTGTTGTCAACTGTACTTAACAGTAACATGGATGTAATTCTATCAAATACTTTTTTCCCCAGGCCTTGAACAGAGGGAGAAGTAAAAAAAAAAAAAAAAAAAAAGAGAGAGAGAGGGAAGTGGGTCACGCCCTGGTCAGCTGTGGAAATCTAACTCAGCACAGATGTGTGTCACCAGGAGTTCTGGCACGGCTTCTTTCAATAGGAAAGCTGGACAAAGTTGATACACACTCAGTGCCTGGTGGCTATTGTCCAAAGTGTGTCGGTGAGCCCTGTGCTGGTGGCCAGAAACCAGTTGAATTCCACTTAGGCTCATTGGAACAAGCAGATGGATTATCTCCATTACTGCAATGAACCTACGATAAATAAAACCTGGCAATTTGTGTTCACGATCAGGTGCCTGTTATGCAATAAGCTATGCAGTTGAAGTGGATTTATCTACCATAACCTTAGAGTATAGTTAAGACCAGGCTGATGTGTGCAGCTGTCTAAATAGCAAGCGAGGCCTCCAAGCAGTGAGGGAGGGCAGTCTCCCTCTGTGTGCCACACCAGGAGGATCTACAAAGCTGCAGTCCATGGGAAAAAAGATACGTAACAGGACTGAACTTAAATGTAACACCCTTTCTGCAGTAAGAAGCCCACACCATCAACCATCGACCATAAATAAAATCCACACACGACGATACGACCGCAAATCCCTTGGGTGCATCATTGAGCTCCGCTTTTGTGTTATACAACTGCACAAGAAAACAGTAATTAAGATGCCACAGTTTTCCACATTAGCATAAACAAAGCTCGTGTGCCAGGTATGTCCGTTTCCTGGAGTCTGTGAGAAATTAAAACTTGATCATAAAACTCGCTTCCCGAAAAGGAGTGAGAGCTATGTCCGGGGGAAAGCTGAATTTTAGGGTGTTACATCACCGTGGTGTCCTGGAATACAATGATCAAAGACTAGCAGGTTGGTAAACATGAGTGTGCAGTGTGTAATTTACTGTACTGGTGTCACAGTACATGATTTTGGGGTTTTAGAGGCCTTAAATTTCAAACAATTAACCTGCCACTCTTGTTTTTGGGCCACCAACATGCAAAACACCAGTCGGGTCTAAAATTAACCTATAGCATTTTCTAAATTACAGATCACTGCCTCTCTTAAGTGAACATTAATCCTTGATAGATCAACATACCAAAGCCCTGGAGGAAGAAGCACTGGATGCTCTCCTCCGTGGAATTATGGGATTTCCCTCAGCGCCAGGCCACCAGATGTTACATCAGCGGCAGACGTGTGTCGACTGTGCTCTTTGTGGTGTGGGGATGCGATGGCACACGGCACTGTATAATTGTTTTGAAAAGATTTTGTTTGGGAACACATGAACCAAAAATAACACGTTGCCATGCTGTGGCGTACATATGAAAAGATCAGCAGAGCTACAGAGGCAAGGTTTCGTCTTTCCCCCTTCATAGTTGTTGATTTTCTCTACTCATTCTGACTCCTGAAGCCTCCTGGAGTGAAAATAGTTGAGAAAACCACGAGAGCTCTGAAATTTATATTGTGTTTGTTTGGGTTTCAGTCATAATAGTTTAAGAGTACTATGAAGTTTGCAACCCGACACGCAACATGAGCTTTCAAGACAAAGTGTTACCTGAGGTTATTTTAAAGGTCTATGGTGCAGAGGCCACAGCCTGGAAAAGTAGTGTTCTGTTGCATTAACATATTTCTTTAAATTATCATAATCTTTTGTATGCTTTCACTTCACGTTTCTGGTTTGACATCATTTACTCAAGACAAACAAACAGTCATGTAATCTTCACACTGGCGCTCACACCTTTGTGCCACGCAGGTTAAGCTTATCCACAGCTGGTAGTGGTGCAAGTTGTACTTTCAGTGGCTATAGACCAACTAACACTAAAACCCCCACACCACCAGTCTGTGACAAGCACCCTGCTTAGTATGGAAGCCAAAAGACTTGTTCATTTGACTAATCCTTACAGCTTCAGGGGTAGAAATAGAAGCTATTATATAATCAAACAAGGTTAAACACTGCACTGAGACACATTTCAAACTAAAACATACCTGCACAAACTGACTTCATTTGTGAGGGGGAAATTAAAATCTACGATTCAATTCTATTTTTAAGGAAATTGAAGCCATTTTTATGTGAAACATCATTGCGAAATAGGGTATGCAGTTTGTACAGATGATTTTTCACATGAATGTAAAAAAGAATGCTACAAAATGGCATTTCAGTGTTTCAGTCAGGCCACAAGGGCAGCTGAGTAACATTTGTTTATCTCCCACTTTCTCTGACCAGTTAGATACCCACAGCATTCTTGCGACAAAATCTTATTTGTTGATGTTGTGACCAAAGCAAATGCTCCACTTGTTCAATTTGTTGCCTTTTTGTTTGTTTGTTTATTTGTTCGTGGGACAAAGCTGCATTTCATGCGTAGTCAGCCAGTGACTCATCGACACTTACGCAATGGGAGTCTTTAGCCAGTGTTTGACATTATCAGACAACCAGCAGTACCTCCCAATGATGTAGTCGCAGTCAGTAGAGAACAAGAACTTCCACTGTTGGGGTATGAAGGGACTCCTACATGGGAAGAGTCTCAACAACATGCAATGTCATTTTCAACAAGGATGACATTCTCCATCTATACGCAATGTGAACATGTTTGGTCTGTAGCGTGACAAGCTTGTATCAAATCCCATCAGCATCTTCGATGTAGGTCACAAGCAGAGCAGTTTTCATGGGCATTGTTTTCACCGCAGCTCCGAGTGTTAGATTCTGCATCTTAGTTTAGATTTGGCAATTAGTTATATGGTGGATAGTAAAAGAGCTGTAAAGTTGATGAGAAATTACAATTTCACTACTGCTCAGACTCAGGTTGCACACATACACTTTACTGTGCACGTGTTGAATCAAAGACCCATTAAAAAAAAGGGAGGGAAATAAGCTTTTTTGCCAGTTCAGCAGTTGCTTTCATTGACTGGCTTTATAGGAATATAAATGCGATGCATGTCAGTGTCTTTAGAACTTTCAAACTTTGAGGTTGTTTGAGTTCAATCCAGGAGGCATGGCGTCATCTTCTAACATCTGTTGTGTTACTCTCCACCAACAACAAAATGTTTTTAATGGAGGTATAAAACTCCCCATGCATTCTATGCCAAATTAAACTATAATGTCTCTCCCTTTCATTATGACATTTGGTATGCATATAACCAGAGTCCATTAACTGCAGCAGTCTTCGGGACATGCTTTTAAAAGAAACATTTACAGCACAGCTACCATCAGGATGTTTTTTTTTTTTTTTTTTTTTTTTTTTTACTAATCCTTAAAAACAAAACAACCAAGATATAAATATATACAGAGCCAAGTACTCAACCATAGTAATCAGTGTACACATTAATGCAGTATATACGTATGTGTTCATGTCAATTCAGGTTTGAATGCTTGAATGTTTGAAGTGCACTACAAAGACTAATAAGAGCTGTGTAGGACTTATCCTTCAGCACCCTGGGAAAGTTTCAGAGTTATTTACAAATGCACATATTTATGGTCATAAGCATTTGAGCATCTTAGAAAGAGGTGATCCGCTTTCAAGTTTTGGATCAGATTATGCACAGGAGCACAGAATATCAGGGATGAACTCTTTAGTATGGCAACATGTACCGTACTACTGGTGCCCTGTAGCAGAGAAGCCCAAATCTGTAGTCAAAATGTTTGCTTTACTTGATTATCTATAATTCTAGTCAAATCCTGTTCTCAGTTTGTTGCAGCAATGCGCGATATCTATGACCCGTATAACTGTGTTGTATTGGCAGAACAAGGTGACTTATATAAAGTTGTTTCAAGCATGGAAAGGCCAGTAAATCTGATGACACATGACAGACGTGAGTTACACGGCTTTCTGTATGACTCGTGAGTGAGAGAGTTGTCCAGCCACGCTAAAGTCTTCACATAAAGTGTAGTGATACCAGATAAACTGACCTCTGCTCCAGTAAATGGATTATTATAGTCTAGGGGCCAATAGTGAACAAGCACCAATTCTAAATCCAATTACTGATAAAGTTTGACCAGAGCCACGGGGTGAAGAACTAGTGCAGAGACACTGGAGGAAGACAAAAAGTTATAAAACCATGACCTTAATCTGTCTATTGTATTTGTGCTATACAGAAGAAATACACTCACACAGTCGACCCTGCATTGGCGCCTTTCGTTTGACACGTTTGACCCAGCGATGGTCAGCAGGAATGTTCTCTCATCTCTGAATCCACATGACCCAAAAACAAAGCAACTGAGCCAGAGATTAGTTTGTAGGTTAGTATGCAATGTGTGAATGGATGTAGGTCAGTTGATCACATGCCAAACCTTTAAGTGGGAGGGTAAAAGTTTATCATGGGCTCCTGTCTGGATTCATGCTTTCCAGAATTAACATCTAGCTGGTATGTAGCTCACATGGACAAGTTCACAATCGCCCTGATTGATGGATTGTGTTGTGACACTCCAGCTAGAGGAAAACAACACGTCAAACTGGGCAAGACAAAGAAAAAAAGAAAAACAAACGCTGATAGAGCATTTAAACAACTGTGGTTGAATGATGTATTATTTTAAACATGGAAAGAGGGAGATAGACACTTCAGAGTTGGAAAACCTTTAGTTGCATGTCATGGCTCTCTTCTCCTTTTCACATACAGTAGTGTCAGAAAAAGGCAAAAGAAAATATGGAAGCATTTAATATTCCATTAAACATTATAAATGCATTATAATCTAGAGGTCTCCAGGAATCCAGTGCAAACTCCAGGAGGTTGTTCCTTACGGTCAAGAGGTGACCTGTGTCCCATCTCGGGGGGGGGGGGGGGGGGGGGGGGGGGGGGCGCACTGGAAGACCCATTGCATCACAGCAGATAGCGCCTATGGGCTGTCCTATTTTGAAGACCCAAATTAGGCCTACTTTTTCTGTGCTAACTAGGGGGTCCTTTGTGGTCCCAAGGTATCCCAAGATTCATTGCACAGTAGAAAACAACACCAACAAAGAGTCAGAGAACCACTCTTTTAAATGAACATACTAGGTTCCAGCTCCTTTCCACAGCTAACTGCACAGCATTTATAGATTTTTAAGATTTTGTAGAATAATGTTAAAATAATGTTGGTAGGTGACACAACAGTAAGGGCAGAGGGCAACTCCGTAACATTGTAATTGAGGGACCTCAAGAGATTTCCTTTTCACTTTAAACAGTCAGACGAGTTGTTTCTGCCTCTTTCCATTATTTATGTCAAGCAAAGTGAGCTTCCTTCCGGCTGTGCTCTCATATTTAACAGACAGACATGAGAGGGAATCAATCTTTTCATCTAACTCTCAGCAAGTGTAAAAGCGTATAAAAGCATTCTGTCAATATGCTGAAGTGTTCCTTTATATCTACTTAGGATTTTAAAACAATACCTCAAGAGAGGCTGTATATGAAATGCAGCTAAATATAAGCCAAAAAATCCATGATTCCAAGTTGTCTGAAATTTAAAATAAAACAACCCACCTACATCATATAATCCGAAAATGTTATATTCTGAATCTGTCGAAAACGATACAATTTGCCTTGAATAAACAAAGGTTTTCTTCAAAGATATGAAGTAACTAAAAGCTTTTTTTTTCTATAATTGTTTGAATGTTTGCACTGTCAGCAAGGCTCTTCATATCTACTGAAGAGAGGTGATGTCACTCCCAGAGGCAGAAGTTGCACAGATCCTCTTCACTATAAGGGAGATAACCCACTCCTCAGTGGCCACCGGTGCTTTGACAGCTGAGGGGAAATGATTCTGGAGTGGGCTGGTGATCCTTCCTGTCCAGCTCACAGCCCACATGTCCCCGTGGCTGCAGAAAAGAGAGAGAGAGAGAGGGAAAGAGCGTGTTTGTGTTGTCACCGAGCCAGAATAGCTTTCCCTGAGGAAACTCCTCTTGAAAACGCAAAGTCAGACCTGAACTGGACTTTGTGAGTCCCACACCGCTGCTGAGGCAGCACCAGGAAAACCCAGGAAGACTTTGAATCTTTCCTTGGTTTATTTTCATCTATGTGACACTGTGAGAACCTATTGTTAATAGAGAGCTCAGATAGCAGGAAATACCACTATTGAGCAAGTGAAACCTGATTGTCTTGCACTGAGGTTTCAGTCGCGTGCTATTCGTCCTGGTTCTTTCACTCACAACATAATGTACAGTGATATATTGTATATATTTGTTAGAATTGAATCAAAATATAGAAATTCAGTCGCCTTGGATATAAAACTACATCATCCACTTAACTTGTGTGTAACTGTTGGTAGAGACATTAAAGTGGATCAAGTAGCCCAAAGAAAGCTGTCCTTGTGTAATTGCTCTACCCATGACACACAAGTAGATTCATTCAGTAAAAACCCCAATTTATAATTAAACCAGAGCGACAATGATATACTTTCCTCACTGTTACTGCTCTGATCAAGGCCACTGGTGCTAACATTCACCAAGCACATGGGTCCCGAAATTCAATTCATCACTATAGCCTACAAAAGAAATAGGTCCTTGCTCCTGGGTGCTTGCTCCTTCCATCCTCTATGAAGTGCACTAGAGTATGTGTGGTCACTGGGACAAAAAAAAGAGTGTCTTTTCCTTGACTCTGGCCAGACAAACACTGTGCCTCAGGGAATATGAACTGCCGTTGTATTTTTCCGTGTATTGTTTCTTTGCTGCACAGCCAACCGCTTCCTCTGTTTTTAATGCCAAACAAACAATGTCAGCCTGACTTTCCTAAGTTCTATTTTTCGTGTGAAAAGCAGTTTAGACCCACAATGTCGCCTCCAGGAAATCACAAAAAAAGGATGCCTCACACTGTCTCCTCCAATGAAAACATCATTACTGTTCAGTGCATTGATTGTGAATGGAAATTTCCTTTCCTGCCATTTTGGGATAAAACTTAACTGTGTTCATTCTTTTAGTGTCACCATTAGTTCTTTTCCTTCAAGGTCCAAGAATTAGGTCAGCCATGGTGCACAATTACATTGGTGGTACAATTTATCCTATATTAATTTGTCTTTATCTGCTTATTCCTTTAGTCACAGGGAGATCATGGATCGAGTCCCAGCATTAGGTGAAGCACGTAAATGAATTGGACACATGCAGAATCTAGTGGCTCTTTGTCCTGACCAGCAGAAGCAGAGAAAATGGAGCGGAGAGTGGGACTGATTAACTCAGTCTCATTTGAACAAACTTGTCTGTATCACATGTATTTAGCAGAAAGAATCAGTTAGGGATACATTTTAATACAATTTCCCTAAAGAATATTCTTAGAACTTTGTCCTTTCACCAAGAATATAAACATAACACACTGTATGTTTGCACTGTGTGTGTCTGTAAATAACACATTCAAAGGAATTGGAAAGAACAAAGTTACAATACAATACAAAAACATATCTATTATATACTTACAGTGGCAAAATTGGTTAAATTGTTAGGTGTTTATTTGCTTTCTTTGTCTGTCAGTGTTTGTTCATGCAGAAATTGTGTCGCAGTTTTCTTGATCTGCACACAAGGTTCTTGGCTTTGTAGTTTTTGTGATCTAGCGGTATGATAATCACCACTGACACTTCTTTTCCTGCAGACTTTAACACGAAAAGCATGTTGATTTCATTTTTTGCAGGACGCCAGCACATTCTCAACACAGCTAAGTAAAATTTAGGTCGAGTGTGTCCCAGAGACGTTATGTTCTGGCACAGTTAAATCTGGGAATCAATGCAAACAAAGCAAAGTAAGCAAGACTTAAGCACACACACTTGGTTGGGGAGTGTTGCGTGTGAAGACTGTTGAGTCTGCAGAGCGAGACGGTCTCTGCTGTAGGCTCTGTCTGCCTCGGAGGTTATGCAACACAGGCTTGGCCACACCACATGCTGAATTCTGATTGGCTTCACGGAGGCAACCGATTTGAATGCCCATCCCCAAAACAGTTTGTGTCTAGAGTTCAACTGACTGAGTGCAGGTCTGTTTTGAATGGATGACTGTATTCCATTTTAAAACATCCATAATGATGAAAAAAAAAAAAAAAAAACATCTTTCCAAAAGCAGTTGGACACAAATAAGATATTAAGCAATGCATGGTTCTTAAGTCTTTTGGGAGGGATTGAACTGATTGAACTGAAAGAAGAAAACAAGGGGAAGAAACTTGATGCTAAACCATCAAATCTTCCCCTGGCTTCTGCTCTCAGTAGTGTAATCAAATATAGGAGGGAACTGCACTTCCAGTGCGTGACAAGTCAAAAATGAAATGGCTGCCTGTCTTACATAAGAATCTGAATTCCATTTACGCCTGCTATGAGACGCATGGGAAAGATATTCTTTTTCTTTTTTGCTCTCCTCGTTCAAGACCAAATATAGAGTGACCAACACTAAGCCCAGTGCCTCAGCAAAGTCCTCAACTATGTAACCATTAGAAAGAAAAGAAAGAAAAGAAAAACTCATTCTGGTTACAGCTTGTAAACAAGATGGACCACCAGAGATGAAAAGATCTGCACTGGCTATTTCATGCTGCATTTCCCCTCGACAAGGGAACACTAACATCCTTGGAAAATGCTATTTTGTGATACAGACACTGTCTCTGTAAATCTGTGCAATGAAACCTAGAAGATGTTTGATAGTTTTTCGCAAAATGGTGTTATCTCCCACAACATGTAACATTTGTCTTCACTTTTAATTCTAATTATTTATTTCGTGTGGCAAGGCATGGTAGGTTACACTTTCAAAACAAAAAGAAGAAGAGAACACACACCGAGTGCTGTCCATTTGTGCAAAAGCTGGGTGGGAGTTAGAGTGGGAGGGTGCACTTCCTTCTCCACATGGAAAAATAATATGGTTTCAATCTAAAATGCTTGGCCTCACGCACATTGCTGGCACAAGTTGCACTGTCCCATATTTGTTATATGGCCATGGCAAGATCCCTCTCTCTATGTGCTCAACTGGCAAAATCATAAGGGTGGCAGAGGAAAACAGCAACTGTGTCAGTAGATCACTTGATCTTACACTTCCAGATATGTTTCATCATTATGTGATAAACACAGACATACACATGGCTTCTGCTGATGGCCCAACAATGCAGAAACAAGTGACCCTGCACGTATGCAAGTCTCTGTCCTATGTCCCTCTAAACAGATACAATCAAACTGGCCAGACAAAAATAAATAAATAAATAATTACTGTCACTTTCTTTGCCTCTCTGATTTCGGGGTCACCATCTAACACAAACACAACACCATTCATCAGGGCATCTACTTGATGCCAAACCCAGTAGGTGATAAACCTTGAGAGCAGCGACCTGCCTGGCATCACTCCCTGTACAGGTTTTCTATTATATCAAGGCTACGTTCTCAGAAATGTTTGAAAATTGCTTAATATATCGACTTTGGATGCTTAAGAGTTACAAGGTTATCCAACTGATCCTGCACCTAGTTTGTCTGCTAAGTTTTTCTCTGATAAGTCTGTGGCAGTACAACCTGGCATGTATTATATCATGTTTTTTTCCCCTACATACTTCATAATTTACACAGTAAGTTATAGATAGCACAAACAAATCCTTTATATAAGGAATTTATATGTAAGGCATCAAATAACCTCTATTTTAGCTTCCGTTTCAGAGACTAGCGTGCACATACATTACACTTGAAATAATTATAGTCTTTTTCAGCTGTTCAATTTGCTGAAGTGGCACTTTTGCAGACCTACTGTAATGAGGTTAAATAAGAGTTCTGGGTTAAAAGGTTGTGATTATGCAGAAAAGCAAACACGCGGTCTGGCTGCTAACACGCACAAAGAGGCGTCTATATCCAACTTGTTCAGCACGTACTGTGACTGCTGGAACACTCAGGAACTCATAGGCAACATATCTCACATAGAATATCATGTATCATTCAGCTGTCATTTTTGTACAGGGGGTTGAATGGTTTTTAGTCCACCCTGAGGTGGTTTCACTTGTGACTGACAAATTCATAATACATTAGGCTACACCACGTGATCAAAAAGTGTAGAAGATGTATCCGTGAAAAAAAATGGGAAGAAAGCCAATAAGAGGCTTATAATCATGTTTGTATGCATATGCCCATGTTGGCTCACCACTTGGTGTTCACCTTGAACGTCCTGTTCCTTTCCCCTGGAAACATACAAACTATATATATAGAGTGAAGTCTGACCTGCAACTGTTTGGCTTTACATTAAGGCACAATGTCACACATGGCAAGAAGTAAGGTCAGCTGTGACCTCTGGTACTTGGTCAAAACTGCAGTGACTCTGCATGCAAGGAGTTATAATGATGCACAATTACTCATTTTTTTGGTATAACAATTAGAAATACTGAAACCTCACATCAAATCACACCACCTACAAATTTAGCATGTGCATCATTGTATTATCAATAAATGTTTTAAATCATAATAAATGAGTAATTTTTCATTTATAATCAACAATTCAACCTTCTTAAAATTAGAGTTGTATGAATTTCAAACTGCAGAGCACTTTCAGACTGTTGTGGATGATATAACCTAAACTTGACCCGACTTGTAGTTCGAATGAGCTTATCTAATCTGTTGAAGTGATTCATCTGCAAGTAAGATCAAGCACAAGGTGAAATCCTTCCAAAACAATGGCATATCATAAATCTAAACATATGTAGTCATCAGATATGAAGGGAACAGTTTGCAAACTTGTATAACAAGGTTGATACAGTGGTAAACAATATTCAGTAAAGGACAGAAATGAGTACACTGCAATTAAAATCAAGCTTTACTTTGAAAACAAGGAAAAAAACAAGAAATGTGAAGCCCAATATTTCAGACTAATTTTTGTGTCACACATAACTAAATGCTACATATTTACCTGTAGACTTCTTGAGCCAGGACACTTTGTTTTTTTGCATATCAGTGCTTGATTGTTAAATACAATAAAATACCCACTACCTATTTGTTGAGGGGTTAATTGAAAATGTATTTGCAATCAGAGGTGTAATAGAATAGACAACTTATAATACATAATTTACATAATAATACTGTGACTTGTTAAGTCGTTAATCGTAAAAAAAAAAAAAAAAAAAAAAAGGAAACAAATTGGGTGTATTACACCAGACACCATCAAGAACACTGAAAAACAAGAAAATCGAAGGTGGCAATGAATACGGTAGAGGGGCCCACACCGATATTCTTTCAGGGGGCCCAGAATTCCTAGCAACTGCCCTGGGTAGACCTCGGCTCAATCCCGGGGGGGGATGAAGGCTGTCTTTCAAACTGCCTCTGCACGCAATAGGGTAGCGCTACGACTAATCAGAGCAAAGAGCAGGATGATGTTAGCCTGACAAGCCAATTAAAATGTATGTCGTCATTGCGTTAAGCCGCCCAACGACTCTCTAAACAGATAGAGCACTGTGATTGGTGAACACAATCGGTGTTCGAGACTCAAAAAGTTCCTATGGCTCGTTTCTAGACCCACCTACGGAGCAAATATTTTTGCTGCCGCTAGGGTGCGTCTAGATTTCTAGGCTAAGTCAGCGGTGCATTCAAATGAGAAACGTAATAGTTGTCATAACGGTGAAAATCCATGAAAATAGCAATGCTGGGTTGAGTGGATTCGACCTAAGCCGGCATCTTGTCCAGGAGATCACGTGACTCATCTCTCTCTTCCTCTTTCTGAGAGATAGAGAGAGAGAGAGAGAGAGAGAGAGAGAGAGAGAGAGAGAGAGAGAGAGAGAGAGAGAGAGAGAGAGTGTGTGATTTGTATTTGAACACATGTTTGTTTTTTCCCTGTTTGTGCTCTAGCTCCATGTTTCATAAGTGGAGTCTTCCTTGCACAGCATCCTGCCCCACGTCATAAATTGTTGCTGATAAGCTTTCTGTGCAGCTGAGGTCACCAACAACTTGTTCTCTCCTTTGAAGTGAACAGGTAGCCTATATCTGGCTAAATCCGCAAAAAAGACTTCAGTCAGGGGGAATGTGTCTGTAGTTGAGTGAGTTCTTTTCAATCCAAACTAATGGTCAGAGGTGAAGGTCAACTCAAGATACAGTGGAAAATGAGCTGCATGCTGTTGACTTTACCCTTTGCATAAGCTTCAGCTTGGGTGCACAAAGAGAATGTGCACCAACAGAGTTATGTTTATTTGTGTGTTCAACTTACTTGGTTGTGTGTGGGGGGAGGGGGTCATATGTGTTTGAGTTGAGCACAAGTATGGAAATACACTTGCAGTTTATTTTTAATGTGTGCATAGTGTGTGTACAGTATGAGTGTTCCCCATGCCACAGTAATGCATGTCCCATGCCAGTGATGCCGTTTTATTCGCAGTATGGCAGAACGGCACTCCTGAATCCAGGCCAAGTTATGTTTATACTCCTAACCTTATTGTCTGCAACTGCGGCTCTAATGGTGGCACGAATTAGAACACAATGTTCAGCACCTCCACAGTTGTAGTCTGGGATGGTAAACGATGACCGTATACACCACCTATAGGCAGTAAAAGAGGCAAAGTGAATGATGTCATGAAGATAAAACACGCTGACATTATCACTAAAAAAGTCATATTGTTGCTGACATTGTAGGACAAAACACACATTCTTCACATAATATCCTCCCTTCCTTTGGTCTCACTGCACTTATATCTCAGGGTGAATGCTATTTTGTTTGTTTTTTCTCCTTGAGGCCACTGAGTTCAAGACATCTTTGACCCAGTGACGAGTTCTCTTTTTTTTTTTTTTTTTGCAATGCAGTGCCGTTTATTTTAATATTTGGAGTATGTACAAAATGTGCCTGTTACACAAGTGGATTAGTGTCTGCTGCCTGTCAAATCTATCACACCCAGGCTATGAGTGGAGCGCTTCACACTGAGCTCCATTAACGGTTTGTTATCAGTCTCTCTCTCTCTCGCTGTCAGTCATCTGAACCGGAGCAGCTGGGAATGTTTTCTTGCTGATGTGCCTCCTCTGCAAGTCGACACCTCGTAGCCTCAAAGCTCGCCGATACCACCTGACGACAGATGATTTACAGATCAAAGAGGCTGTGGACATGCACATGTTTACCATTGATGAATTACTTCAGTAGCATTCGCGCAGACAATGTTTCTATTAAAGCGCTGAAGCGATGTAATAAATTATTTTAAAAGGACGAAGGTTGATTTTGAAGAATACTGAAAAATTTGTGTTATAGCTCCAGCAAAATTGTAATGTTTTTAAATCTGTTTTGATACACTATAACTGCTATAATGTCAGTTATTAACAGCTGTTTACTCAGCAGTTGAGGAAATATGTTACAAGTTCATCACCACCACCCGCTCCAGGCAAGAAAACACATTCAGTGGGAGAGACGATCATAGCTACATATAGCACCTTTTAATGACTAGATTTTCACATTTTGGCAGTACAAAGTTTAGTGTAATTGATCTGAGTTATCAAGTAGTCAAGAGTTGAATGTGTTTACGTATTCCTTTTACACTGGAGGTTGAGAGGTTCAAAACATGTGTGAGTGTGTTAATTTGTGTGGCTGGCAATAAAACGTGTTATGTAATAAACGCAGTGTGAATTGTGAATTGTTCGGCTAAAACACATCCCTCTCATGCATGAACTTCGGTGATGTAAAGTTCACTGTGTTAGAGGCTTGTGCTTCCTTTTTTTAAATGTCATCCTGTTTTCATTAATCCACAGTAATTAGTAAATGATGGATATGCACCACATATTTACAATTTATGGTTTTGACTTTTTATTTAGCAACAATAATAAAGTTCACCAATCCAGAAAGGATGCTGATCTCAGGTTATTCACACAGATGGTGACATATTTCTCCCAAAATGCACATTAACTATAATGAATTCTAAGTTAGATCCAAGCTCAACACTGACACAAACACAACCACTATTCATTCATCCCATATCATATCACTAACAGAATTTCAATTCAGTTTTCTTTTGTCACTTCACTACCGGCAGGATGGGAGTGCACGCATGGGACTCATATGTTGAAAATTACATTCAGCAGTGAAAAGGGAATTACACTGCTTACACTGACAAAAGTGGGTTAAAGGCACATCAGCACAGATAGCACTTGTCATTCATTGTCAGGGGAGACAAAGACAGCTGCTGCAATGTTCTGCTTCCATAATTGATCAAGAATCATAATTGTTCATTCTCACGGCAGTTAATGGAACATGGTAATGCAAATACTTAAAGAATGGAAAAGTTAAGATATCATCAAGTGTGTAGTTAACAAGTGTCACTGTGTGAATTATAATACAATTAATTTATTCATAAGGGTAAAAAAGTGTACAGGGCTAACAAAAAAAAGCAAAACAATATTATTATTATTATTATTACTTTTATCTGGGACAAAGATAAAAGTTTCCAAGCCAGCATATCAACCTTCATTAAACAGATAAGACCTTATTTTGCAGCCGCAATTGTTTTTCCAAAAGATTTAATTTTGATTTTCCATTGTTTTGTTTATTTGTATTTGTCTATATACATTTGCACACATGCACACTTATTATGCTACATTTTCCTGTGGGAAAGAAATGTGTACTTATAAAAAAAAAGATTATTAGCTGTTAGTCCTTGAAGGGGCAGCATCTATGGTCAACAACTCTTGTGAATGCATTATAAAAGAAAGAAACACAGCAGTTACCTAATGTGTAATTTAAAAAAAAAAAACATAACCAACCAGTATGAGGACATAAAGATTTGTCCCACTATCTAACAATCATTCCTGATCCACAATAGCTTCACACAGCTGGGGACAGGTTGAACGGCTGTTAAACAACACTCATAAAGTTCACAACCCCGGAAAAACCGCAGGACAGCAATGAACCCTCACAAAACATGTTGTTCTGCCATACATAAGCAGACAGCCTCCCAACAAGCAGACAGGTCGGAACAGGTGTGAACTCTGAGGGCTTGAAGTCACTGTATTCTATCTGGCACCGTGTGTACCTTTATATAATATAATTGTATGTTCAGTTGTAGGATCAATTAGCTATAAGCACCCAATTCCATGTTTCAAAATCTACAGCAGGGTGTAAACAAATAGTAATTATACCTCCTCCCCTGCTGAGTGTAATCACTGAAATATCTCTTCAAAGTAAAGTCGATGAAATTGAATTAAATCAAATTATATTAGAATAAATAGTTGTGTAAAAATGAAAACAAATAACTATAGTGATTTTGGAGATTTTTGTGTTGATGGATCTATATTTACAAAACTAAAATAATAACAGTAATAGCAATAACAATAAGAGTGATAATAGTGATGGATGTCATTCAATTCATAAGAATTTCAAACAGATATGTGTCTGTGATGGTTCACACTGCTTCCACACAGAACCAAATAGTCAAATTCAACATTACATAAAGTCTTCTATAATTGTTTGGTACACGTTATCAGATTCAGTGTTACGCAAGTTTTTGGCATCACCCGCTTGACACGCAATTCGCCCCCTGTTCAACTTTGGGATAGCAGTCTGTCAGACACACCTGAGAAAAGACCGGAGAGGTGAAAGAGTCACGTCTTTGTGTAATACTGTGTGCCCCCGTCACCCTTTGGCCATCGGCTGTCTATCATGCACAGCGATTAGGTTCATGCGACAATTAACAGGTCACAAAATTTTCATTTAGGCAAACCTGTTTAAGCAATATCTGTTGAGACATTGGGCACTTCTCCCGCTGAGTCAGCCTGTTCTTTCCACAGCATTTCCCTTGTGTGAATTTATAAGAAATCGATGTGGATACTGTAAACGCTCACAAGACTGAAATCTGGCATGACACATAAAAACACATTTTAGCCACGAGAAAGAAGGAATTTGCAGATGATCATGTGACACACTGAGCACACACTGTACCTTACAAGTGTTTTCTTATTGATGGGTGAAAAAACTCACTGAAAGTTATGTTTTCCTCATGCTATGTTTGACTGAATACCAATGGATGTTCTTTAAAACAAGGAAATGTGTGACTGTGTCAAAGAGTAATAACAATAACACTCTCCACTTGAACCTGTTTCAAATTGCACAATGGTTAACTGCCTTTCATAAAAACACTGTACCTGAGACAAACAGTTTTTCCAGACATTGAGTAAAAATATGAGATAGAGTGGAAATCTTATCTGTGGCTGTAACAAATTCTGTGCTGCCACACCAAGTGGACTTGGACTGGTGGAATTTGGTAGTTTAACAATGAGGAAGCGTGATTGATAGCCTGCATATATTTTTTTTTACTGTATTCAATAAATGGCCATGAACCATTTTGACACATCAGACACTTAACATGTCACAGCAGGGGAAACCTAGTTGTAACATCACTTACGTCTCAATTTCTTTTGGTTAGCCCATTCCATGGCTCTGATAGGTGGCTCACTGACACACTTGTGTAACAGTGTTTTTAGGTATGCCTGTGTTTTGACATGCTATGACATGTCATTAGATTTGGATTTATTGCTGCCACACCATCCAATGTGTTGAAATGGCTCGAACATCCATTCCTCATCATTCTGGTACGTATAATAAACCACAGGGGGAAAAAAGCACCATGGGTAAATCCTCAAACTCCTTTTGGCTTTGTTTGCTGTGCCCACCAAAATGACAGAACACACTGGTTCCTCATAACATGGCACTGATGAGATCCCTTGCAAAAATATGGTTGAAGAAATTAAGTACAACAGTCTCTAAGGTGCTATTTGTCTAAGGCATTGTTAGCATACTAATTCAAGATCACACTTATTGGGTGTGGGATGTGGGTCCCATAAAAAGGCAGCAACTTTATTCGATAAATTGCATAGTACAAGTAAAAATGCTAAAGCTATTAAAGCTATTGTAGCTACAGTATTAAACCAGATCATGACCATAACCTTAGCCAAGTGCTGGACATAAATAAGTGTAATATTGCTGTAGTCACATTATGTTGATATTTTACTGCCAGAAAAAAGGGACAATTCCTGTCCATTTGGCTACACACACATCATCACATAAAATGTTGTGAATACTGTATCTAACAAACTGCAAATCACCCTGGTCATGAAAATCATAGGAAAATAACTGAATTGATATGATAAAATTGATTACACGTTGAAACTATTTAATGATAGCTGCTGGGTTGGTTGTTCATCACAGCAGAATCTGTAAAACTTGATTTTCTATTGGTTTTCCATTACATTATCCATGTCTTTTACTTGTTTGTATGTTTTCCTGCCTGGCATGTCACAACAAAAGACTGTTTTTTCCCTTCGGTATTATAGGACAGAGACATTGCCGTTATTGTCATGTAGTCTAATATTCTGTTGCCCATGTCGTGTTCTTGACATGACTTGCTGCTGTAGACACCCAGCCAACCCCGCCCTACAGCACGCAATGAAAAGAAACTAAACCTGGATCTGGGAACATTGTGTTGATGTCAAAAAGTTTCAATAGCTCATGCATGAGGCACAGTATCCTACTTAAGCCTGCACATTAAAATGTAACACATTTCCCGATTGATGTTGTCAGACTTTATAATCCAAAAGTCTCTGTGGCCCAAGGATCATTGTGGCCTTAATATTTTCTCATATAGTTTTATTATGTTAAATAACTAAATGGTTGTTATTTATCATTTGTATATGATTAGCCTGAAAAGAAACCCTCTACCAGCTCTTTATAACACAAATATATTCCCAAGGTTGTCTGGGGTTCATTTCCTGCTCTGTTTACATCTTTAACTTCCTGCAGCCCACTGACAGTTCTCTTCACATGGGCCAAAACTAGAACAGAGGATGAGGAATGTTTACCACACAAAAGAGAACACACATTGACTGCAGCGGAGGGAAGGTTGCATAATCCTTAAAAAACTAACTAACCAAACCAAATAACTGTTGAACCCAATTTTTGTGGTAGAAAATAATATGACTGTAAAAACTGTGCCGTAAACCATTCCATAAACTCAACACTGTGAACTGCCTTCTTGTCTTTGTGCATTGGCGGAGGTTTACTGGAGCTTCAGGAACCACCCTCATCTTTAAGTACTGCCATATTAAACTCGGCATCTTTCATTTGCTGCTTTGTTTACTTGCATCCTGCATATACAAGAGGTTAAATATAGATCAAAAACTGCCTTTGCAGAGTCTTTAAAACCACTACATAGCCATTCTGTGCATTTTAAGTTAACTTTATTTACATCTACTAGAGCTCCTGGAAAATATGTACTGTATACAGAGCCACACCCATGGGCGCTGGGTGGGGCTCTGTATAAAAGAACACAAACTGCATACAAGAACACAAACTTGCACCAAAGTATTTTGGTTTTCATTTTGGCCACCTGAAAAATATATTTATATCAAACCATAAGAAGAAAATCTTGTTATAATTAATTTAACGTATTAACGTACGTATAACATGAGAGAAAAAGTATTTTTGTCCCAATACGTTCAATAGTCAGAAGATGATCTTGTGACTGGTAACTGCTGCACATTTTCTGTATTGTGCAGGTTATGCAACCACCTCCCCTTTGACCTTACATGTGTCACATGTTAAGGTTGGGGGGCTGCAGGGCTTTAAATTATGTGCAGACGCTTGCTGTGCAGTGGTGCCATGAACCGGGGTATCGGCATAAATCCGAAACCAGGGGCCTGACCTGACCTTTTGTCTTTAGAATAAGATGTCCTGAGTTGGCCGCATTCCTCAAGTGGCTTTGATCCACTGGGATACAAACATTGCTGACACCGCCGTGAATAAAAACAAGAGGTTCTCAAGTGATCCCACACAATGGCCAAGACTTAAGCCACGGAAATACTAACTGTATTGTTTTAATTATGCCGTCTTTATTTCAAATTAAATGCCCTTGAAAACCAACCAAAATCAGATTTTATGTGCTTTTTTATGTTTTGTCACGGAAAAAAAAAAACAGTGCAGAAAATAATTTGCTGTCTCATTCTACATGGAAAACGTTTTATAACAAATTAACTGTTCAGGAAAGTATATTAGGAACGGCCTGTGCTTGTTTGTATTTGTTATTACACAGACACGCTAACTAGATCTAGCCATTATAATAAATCAAACCGACAGCTTGGATTAAGGTCCGACTCTGTAACATCCTCAGGCATGACGAACCTTATCAAATTTACAGCTTGTTTTTAAAAAAACATGACGAACTCCACAGACTCCCATGAGTATACTTAAAATTCAAGAGTTCATGAGGTTCATCTTCCAAATGGCGCAATATTCTCATTCATAACTGGACCAGACGGTCCTTGAAGACGTTTCACCCCTCATCCATCTTCAGAAACTCCAAATAAAGTCCAATAGCATTTGTATGGTGCTTCAGGAGGCTATTTACTGGCTGTTGAACAATATTGTCAACAAATTAGGGCAGGGAGATTGTTACTGGAGTTTGTGTTATAACCCACTCAGAGAGAAACAGAGAGTCATGGCTTCTGGTAAAACCAAAGTAAACACTTAGAGCCAAGAAACCCCACTCACGTCAAACCCTGTGACCTCACTACAACTGTTGACAATTTAGGAGATTACCGTTTGGCTGTCACGACAAAAATAGACTGCTACGTGCATGAGGATAAACATATCTCTTATACGTCAGATATGCAATGCATTCGAAGATTAATTTGGTTATTTATGATTTAAGGAACACTGTGGCGCAATAACAACTCAGTCTGGGAGGATATACTGTACATTTGAGCAGGCCACAGAGGTAAAGATTGTGTCCTCTCAACATTGTCAGAGTCAAGAAAAAGAAACACCCTGAGTTACATATAGTGTAATTACAAAGCTACAAACTGAATAAAGTATTACACATATCAATAACGTGCAAAGGCAGCAATGAATCACTCTGGGTCTGACATGATGGAACAAAGTCATGCACCCGCTATGAAGAGGTCATGCTACACTTTCCACAACATAATTAAAAAAGGTGTGAAGGAAGGTATCTGTGAAGTCATGTTTTAAGTTGTGTAAAGTGTCCCTGAAGCTAGTAACCAGTTTTCTGATGGGCGGGACCAATAATGTCACATTTTGTGCATTACATAACCATCTGTCATCAACTATTTGTGACTCTTTTGAACTGAGAAAAACAGAGTGATTCTGTATTCATATTACAGGGACTATGCAGTGCATGACATGAAAAGGGTCTGACATTTTCCATCTTAAGCTCTGGCTTTAATGTTGACATGATGAATATACTGGCTTCAGAGGACACACAAGTTGTATATGTCTGCATGAAAAGCAGTCGGACCAAATTATTCCTCTGCATGCAAACCCAACCACATTGAGGCAGGGCTCGCTTATCCCGGCACAACACCTGAATTTCCATATGAAACAGATGTGCTTTTTTTTTCATTGCATAACACTGGTAATCCAACACGAACTCTCCACTTGGCGGCCTAGTTTCAAGCAAGTCCCAATGTAAAGTTTAATTCCACACAGGAGGCTCTTCCCGTGTTTTTAATATGTAATATGTATGCCAATGATGTACAGTGACTGGTGCTTTGACTCAGAGTTTCCCCCTTTTTAGAAAGTCCGAAAACCAAAAGCGGATAACATTCTTTAGTCATTAACAAATGAATGACTGTGAACACGTCCTACACATCAACTAGTGAGCTTTTAACCAGGGTGAGATCAATGTTTGATATGATTTCAACATTGTAACCGTGCTGAAAATGGGAAGAACTGGATGACACATTTAGTGCTTCAATCATACACTTGGTACATCGACACAGGTATGTTACAGTGACGCACCAGTTCATATGAGATCAGAGTGTACTAGAGTCCCATCATTTGCATTTTCATTTATCAATACTAGAAAAAAAATTTTTTTCCCCAGCTGTTACTGGGAATAAATAAACAAAAGGCCAATGAAAAAGCCTAAGCAGCAAACATGATGTTGGCCAAAAGACAAATATGTCTTTAGAGGTAATTTCCTGATTTGCCTTCATTTTCAAACTGGAGATTTATAGCGAATCCATTTCACATAAAAAGCCACATGCACTGAAGTAATTCAAGAACATAGTGTTGCTAGACCGGTCCCAAAATAGAATGACTGAAAGTCTTAAATGAAAACAGTAAATCAAGCCAGAGTCCTAATTGTCTTCAGACGTCTTGTGAGCCTCTAGTCTTTGGCGCACTATAGCTGCACCGCCAGATGATTTTTTTTCCCACTGTGTCTGAGGCTGCATTAGCCATTAGCACAAGTATGATGGTGCTGCAGTAGCAAGCTGACCTTACAGCCTCTTTTCATTGACATGCACCAATGCATTCAGGTGTGTGGATAAAGTCTTGCTCTAATTATCTCGTGCAAAGGAGCCAATAAACACCTGTCCCTCTCCTCTTTACATTACATTAAACAAATGTCCTCCTTCCGTCGATACGCTGCACACCCCTCCAGCCACTAATTAAATGCATTTCAGACAGGCAGTATCGATCGGGACCATCGGTTTCACATCGAATCAGTTGTTTTGACATAGAACACCAGGAGACACCACAGTTTCGTGTGTAAAAGGGAGCAATGGGGAAGACACTGTGTTTCCTCTAGTGCTACTTGATCTGTGTTGGTGGTTCTGGGCCAGCGCTGAGTCTCTCTCTCCTCTCAACGATAGATGGATGTGAGCCTGGTCTACGCACCAGGGAAGCCACATCATATCTAGTTACACACAGGCTGCACTGACTGGCTGCCAATCTGTCTGAAGGGAAACGCTACTAGGACAAACTGTTTTTCTCTAGCAGATTCAAATCCAGTGGCAACCAGCTATTATTACTTCACTATCATTAGTGGTCATCCTGTTTTTGACTCTGAGGCCAAAGAAAAGAATGTTTGTGTACTTCTTAACATTGATTTTCTTTCTTAAAAATCTCAATGAGTGAGACAATGAAATTCCTTTTTTCCGTGTCTGAGGAGCCAACACGCAAAATTAAAAAGTAGCCTTGTGTGAAGCTAAATGTGCTCACTGCAGCATTGTGCCGAATCTTACAAATCACATGCTTGTCAGACCGACCTTGTAAACATAAACAAGGCTCGCAAAGTCGCATGGCAAAAACAGCCTACGTGTGCATGAATGCAGTGATGAAGTTGCTCCAGCTTCAGAAAATAAAAACCATCCTGGGTTGTTGTTACAGACGTCTCCCAGACTGTCTTCTTTGACTGGATTTCCAGTGAGTAAAAGGCTCCATTACATAGAGGATACAGCCTTAAAAAACACAAGTATGAAGGGAAAAAACTCCAAATCTGGCCTGTTTTGATGGTCTCTGGTATTCCCCTTCAACTACACTCTATTAGAGTGTTAGGCACTGGGAAAATTAAGCAGTGACACATTCCATAATGGTTGTTTGGGATGAAACTAAATGTTTTACATGTCCAAAAAATAAATGTAACTCCATTCATAACTCATTCTTAAACAATACTCTCTTCTTAGCATAGCCCGATACTGAATGTTTTTCTTTCTTTGAGTAGTCTTTCTCTGACGGGTGCCCATAGGTGCCAAAGAGAAATTATCCATCTGTTATTTTGGTGTCAAACTCCTGATGCAATAGTGGTTTTTATGTGCAGAAATTTAAAAGATAAACTGGATAAATTAGTAGGATAAGGATGACAAGTCCCCCATCCATAGGGCATAGGGGTAATTGAATGTTTTGTTAGTGTAAAGGTGTGAATCAGCAGCTTTCAACCCAATTAAACACCTATGGGAGAATGTGAAGCAACATGAAACAGCTTTTGCCACCAGTGTCATGAACTCTACATGAGGGAATATGACAACTGATGTTGTTTTTTTTTCCTTTGTCAAGTTGTCGGTGTGTCTTATGTTGTGCATGGAATGAACAAAAAACAAGTGTATCAGTGTATTGTATTCTTGTAAACATAAGGTTTATTGCAAATGTGCAGTTGTATCCAAACACCATAGTGAACAACCGTTTCCAGGATACTGTACAGCAACAATACCGTTATCTTTACAAAACACATAGAAACTTTAGCACTAGCTACAAACAAGACTTCTCCCTGTGAAGTTGTACACATGGTCCTGGTTTGCTCGACTTCTGTTGTTTAAAAAAAAAAAAAAAAAAAAAAAGGCAAAATCTTTGGTAGCTAGAAAACAACAACAGAGTTCAACGTGGAAACATTTTCCTCTCTTACTACTGACAGGCACTGTTGTCATGCCATCGTTTTTCAAGTTGGCATCTGAGCATTAAAAAAAAACAAACGGACCAGATACTGGACGCTGCTAAAATCAGGAGTGCATGTGCAGCGAGAAATGCAGGGGAGGGGGTGGGGGGGTCTGCTTGCTCACCACCTCACCTCCGCTGCCTTCACCTTAGGACGTTATAACTTTTATGTACATTGTAGTTCTCCTTTACTGTGATCAGCTAGGCAAAACTAGGTGCACAGATACCCCTGCCGCCCCTAGCATACAAACAAACATCTTTTAAGACCACTGTACAACGCTCCTATTTTTTACAACAACTGATTTTTGTTCAGAATCACAAACAAAAACAGAAGATATAGCAGGATTAAATTTCCCCCAAAAGCAGCAAGCCCCAACTGCAGACATTACAGGATTACATTATCTGAATCATTACAGTATACTCATCAGTCTACTGCAGCGGTCCACCAGCTCTAATAGGCTATACTGCATTAACCTCCACCTCTCTTGCCTTTTAGCTTATCCTGTTGATTATTCGTGTTATGCATGAACAAATGTATATGAACACATGAGTAATACATTGTAGGTACAGGAAAAGTCCTTGTTATGTGGTGGAAATGTGTGGCTGGGAGTTCTTGAAGCTTGTTTTTTGTGACCAGACAAATCTGCACGATGGGGCTCTTTCTCGTTGAGACTTGGGGAACCGTCTCAGATGGGTCACCTCTGGGTGAGCGGGGGGCAAACCCCCCTTACACACACTTTTTCCCAAAGGTAGCACCTGCAGGGGCCAGCCCGATCAACACCTCCTCATCTGCCCATCTCTTGGGCAGAGGGTGTTTGTTGGAAGGGTTTGGCTATAGGCAGGGAAAGCCCCCCCCTCCCCTCCTCACCGCCACCACCACCACTGTCTGTAAGCAAGCGCTCGTCGGTGACTAGTCAGCCCGCTCTCTATTCTTTAGCGCTTTTGTCTACTAAAGAGAGACTACGACAAAGAGTTGGACGGTATCAGAGGACGGGCCTGACACCGCACCGGTCAGAGCATCATAAGTTCTGTTATGTGCTTAACAGTGTCAGCAGTTCTTATGTGTCCCATCGATCATTTACAGCCCTGATGTTGCACCTTCATGGTTGCGAAGGGATCTCAGCGGCAATTTGGTAATACTTTCATTGAAATGGAGGTCCATTACTGTAAGGAGACAGTGGCTCTGCCCGCCCCAAGGCAGAGCCACTTATACAGCAGAGCCACTGCTGAGGTTGCAGGTCTTCTGCTGGTGCTGGTGCTGCTGCTGCTGGTGGTCTGGGATCACCTGGGTACTCTGGTTATCCAGGGGTAGCAGCGCATCTGTTGGGATGCGAGACTGGAACTTCTCCATCTGCTCTGGACTGGCCAGGTTCTTCAGCAGGTAGTTCTCCCTCTCGAGCTGGTTGTTCTTCTCCGCCAGCTCCTTGATCTGCTCCTTGAGGATCTCCACCTCCTCGCGGACTGCGTACATCAGATGGTTCTTGACCAGATCCTGTCATAACAAAGAGGAAGAGATGGATCAGTTTAGCGAGGGAAACGGATCCTATCTTAACACCTGTCAGGCTGATCTGCTTGGTTGCACACCAGGACAGTTTGCTGTCAGAGGATATCTAGTATTATGTCTGTTTACTTGCATGGATCTCTTGTGGGCTACTGTACACAGTAAAGTATACATGATCCAACTGTGACACATGGTTGTGTTCAATAATTCTATGCTGCCAGAATTTTTTATCAGCTTCTGTTTTTTTGTTTTTGAACTCTCTGCTGTCAACTCCTGCACTTGTTTAGACTACTACCTTGTCACATGAAAAAACAGCTTGGAGCAGCCTGTGCTGCCTGTGCTGCCTTCACGTGACAGGGAATTGCAAATGCATTCATCGGGTGTAGACTTTTTTAAAGGTACACTGGGGAAGGTTAGTAGGTTATAACTGTTGTATAAGTCAAGTTGCTCTCAGGGCAAAAATCAAGAGGTCAAAAGGGGCCATCTGAAAAAGGCCACACCTTTGAGTGTACCCTTCCTTTTCCATTATTAACCTATTTGAAAGAAAGCATCAGCTCAATGTTAAATTAACAACTGTGCAAAGTAGAATAGAGTGAGTCGAGATGTGAACACGTATTGTTCTGACAACATACACGCAGTGTATTAGTGCAGCCTACTCGTGTCTTTGTCTGGTGTTTTTGTGTTCTCAACTTACCATCGCCTGTTCAATCTTGTTGTCGATGGCCACAACGCTAGCACCAGAGGCACTGCAGAAGAGAAGACAAGAGAGCCATAAATGTACTGTTCACAATAACTATTTCTGTTAACCTTTAAGCCAAACTATTCCCAAGAGAAACATCCTGGTGCTCCCTGAGCTCTCGTGGTCTCAGGACAGCGACACAATAAGTTTCAGAACAGAAAGGAAAACTGCTAACCCAGCTGTTATCTAGTTTGTTTTTCTGTAATGTTTAAACTGCATGTTGCAGGTGGTAGGTTGTGTTTTCTATTTAGATTGCAGTGCACGATCCAAGTAAGAGCACGTAACTGTTCAAAGTCCAAGCAAACAGCAGCAGATAAACAGCTGGGCAGACAGCATTACAGGCCAGTCGGTCATCACAAGCAAGCGTCAACCTCTGCACACAATTATAATTATGAACCATTGTATGAAAAAGAGAGTAATCGAGGAGGCCTTGTGGCAGTATGAGAGAAAATTGGCTCAGGCTCGCTCCCGATAGCTAACAAAGCAAACACATTTGTAACGAAATGCTGCGTTCAAGTGTGCCGTGGCGTGAATCGCATATTTACCTGTTGTCAAGTTTGACCGATACCACGTCTCCTCCGACGAACGAGGAGAAGAAGGAGATAGAGAAGTTATGCAACTGGTAGACGGCCACCTCCATTGGGGTTTTAGCGAACATCTCCGTGCTCATATTGAGTACCAGACTCGTTTGGATAATACTTCTCGCCACGTTTGCGACTTGGTTGGTCAACTATTAAGAAGAATATCCGTATTTGTTTTGGTCTTTGTCTTTGAGTAGCGATGCACTAACTCGCGCGCAGTGCTGTGTCGGGTGTGTGAAGCTTCGCCGGTTTTTACAAGCGACTGTCTGATGCTATTTCTGCCACCGGCCGCTATTTGTATGGCTGGCTCACTGACGTCACATGACGCGTGCATGCATTAGTCAAATGAGTTGGCGGGTCGGGTTTTATGGTGCCTTCATGGAGCGTAGGACAAACCTGTTCTTTTGAACTGGACCGTGTAGCGGCACGATAAATACAACCCCCCTACTTCTACTTTTTACATAATGAACTTGAAGGGGGAAAACAACAAAGCAAGCTTGGTCACGTCCTACACCTCAAGTACTCACGAGGTCCACTCTGGTTGTTTTGTAACACTTTTATTAATAGAGGTGCCACTGTGCAGAGTAAAGATTCAAATGCAGGTTAATGCAAAAAAACAAAAAACAAAGCAATCATGTCTACCGACTACAACTATAAAATGCATCATATAAGTGAATGCATTAATTTCACAGACACCAGGCTACTGTACTTTGCAGAAAGAACTCTAGGCTACTTGAAATGTACCTTTTTATTCTGCTATCACTTAGCGTGGAATCCATTATCATCTATAATTTCTTGTTGTCTATCGATCAGTTAATGTGTGAACAAAACGGGAAAAAAATGTCACTTGAACAGTAAATTTTAGGTTGTTTTTCCGCCTGTTCCTAATAAACAGACGCGATTGTCGAAATAACGAGCGCCGGAGGAGCGTGTGAACGCAGCATCCCATCTGCCCTGCTTCTGAACTTCTCGTCTGCCACAAACCGAAATTCATCTGTTCCCTTTGCAACAACATCATAACAACCAACACAGCGATTCTAACCATAGCATGTCTGCACAAATAAGTCACTCGTGTTGCCAATAAATAAAAACAAGCGTCGGTGAAATGTCTCAGACCAGACGGGTTTGTCTCAGCTGATTTTCACAAAACCTAATTGAATCAGGAGATTTTAGAAAATGTCTGGCACTTTTTTTCCCCAATAGAAATCTTAATTTTTCCATCTGAAAACATTTACAACCTAAAACAACTTTGCATAAGTCCTTGATTTCTCACATGATAATAACAACAACATTTTGTTCCCATCCTTTTTATTGTTGTTTATTACAGTAGGCCGTGACGGAATGTACGGCACACACTGTAGTTATACGCACAGGTCTTTGGTATAGGTACTTTTCCATCCGCTCTCCTGGTAAATTTCCCCTCAGTCTAAATCTGAACTCCATCGGCCTCTGGTGGTGAAAAGTTATAATACAGCGGCCCGCAGTAGACAATATTCAGCTGTGTCCCTGCACCCTGTTTACTGAGGAATTTTCCGTTAACCTTTTCCTGGCTCCCTAATTTCTCAGTTCCGGCAATTCCAGGTTGTTTATCCTGCTCAGAAATCCTATGGGAAACTCACACAGGACACTCAAGGACATTTATTTATTTAACATGGTCCATATGACACAGTTATTTTATTCTTTTTTCTTTTAGTTTGTATCGCTCTGCAGTTCTCCCTGATGTGTGGAGTAAACAACAGCTCAGTCATGGATAGTTGAGGGTAACACACATGTATTTGTTGTGTATAGCTACCACCACAGTTCCTATATTTAGTATCCATTCATTGAAGTGGCATTCAGGAACCTCTCTGTGCTCTGGTGTATGACCCTCCTGAACTTCAGATGGTCCTTTGCACTTGCATGTTAGGCCTACTACATGTGTAACAGGTGCACTGAGCCTCATGCATATTACGTGTAATAAACAATCTGCAGTAGACACTCAACAACAGGAGACACAGAGAAGAACAGAGGCAACCTGCTGATGTCTCCTTCTTTCTTTTTTTCTCTTTCTTTCTTTATTTTTTTCTTTTAGAGAATTTTCTGTTGAGCACTGACAGTGGCTGTTATTGAGCAATAGACCTTGTTTTCACTGAGGTGCACATGCAGGTTTTAATGGCCTGAATGTAATTGCCCAGGGCCTCTCAGCTGTCACATTATGTTCCCTTTTGTTGTTACAATTATCTGATTTAATACAGATAATGCATCACAAATTTCTATTAGAGGGCTTCTGTGGCAAAATATTTTTGGGGGCACAACTTCACCAGTTAACAAAGTGCATGGAGAACCAGGAAACCAGGAAAGCTCCAGCAACACTTGCAACTAAGAAAAACAACTTTATTAGATTAACACGTTTCAGCTTGCAGCCTTCAACAGGGTCATCCTTAAAAAAACAGTTTTTCCCTCCCAAAAACCTGTAGAGCCTGATCAGTTGATCAGTTTCTTTATTTTGTTTTACTTTTATGGAACTTCCCTACTGAATAGGCACATTCAACAATGGTGTCCTTTAAATTTGGTTCATTGCATCTTATGAAGAATATTAGTTCTATTTTCTTATAACAAAACGATATATGAATGAAGTAGGCTGCAAATATTATTATTTTTATCTCACAACTCTCTGCACAGTGAACCAATTCCGAGATGCATGGACTAAGGTCTGTCATGTTTTTTTTTTGTTTTTGTGTGGGAGGGTTTTGAGGAAAAAGAAGTTCTGTTACATAACAAAACAATTAGAGTGGAAAGGGTGACTTTTGGTGGGCCTAACAGGGCTAAGCAGAGAGCACATTGACTGGGTATTAGGGCCTATAGTGCCTGTCGTCTCAGATTTCGTGCAGTGACAGTACAACTGCCAGGTTTAATAGCAGGCCCTGTTGGGGTGACGAGGGGCTGAGTTACCTTGCCCTGCTGTGATAGTCCCATTTAGGAGGGGCGAGTCACACCGATTACCTGCGGCTCAGCTGAGATGCCCACAGCAGACGGCGGGGAGCCTTTCTCTGCTGGTCAAGTAAAATACACCTAATGAGCCACAGGCAGAAAAATGGTGACAGTGTAAACTAGAATGCTCTTAACCCTCCTGCTTTGCTTGCTTTATCCACACTTCAACACAAATCACACACAGCACACAACAAAGAGCTATAAACACCATGTTTTAGTTTAAATTGTACCAGCATGTTTGTAAATGTTTCAGTGTCATAGAAATTGACCTATTCTACCTTTAAAAGAAATAAAGACGCTCATATTTCTGTGGAACACATACTGCCTAACCATGGCAATGAGTCACTCCAAATCTAGGCGATGCGCCACGGTTTCCATCAGATGTCCCCTGCACCAGAGCCAACCGCATTATATAATGCCGTGATTCATCTGCACCAAAGGCTGAAGAAGAATGAGCCTGAGACATACCACCAGGCTCCTAGCTTTTGTTATGAGCAGCCCTTTGGAGGTTTGACGCACAAAATTTAAAGATGTAAACAATACAGCCCAATAAAAAAGAGGTCTGATCAAAGAGACAAGAACAATTCTATTGGTTTAGGATCACTTCTTGGTCCAAAAGATGGTTTTTTTCTCGTCTTTTTACTGTGTGTGTTGCATCTTCACTCTCACAATTAGGAATGCATAGCGTGTCAGAGAGTGTGGCCTGAGAATACAGGGCCGCCAGAGGCTGTCTCAGAGGAAGCTGTCAGTGTGGGCAACAGCACTGGTTACAACCAATGAATACTGAACACTACTACATCCCGAGGCAGTCAATCTTTACATTTACACAGGAAGCACAGCAGCCAACAATTGTACTGAGTTTGCCATCAGTGCAAATTTTGACAACTTTCAGCTACATCAGAGAAATGAGATGTGCAACTATGGCATTTAGCTCTTACTACAGTAAATGTAAGACTGGACAAGATGAAAACTGTGGCAGTTTGCAGCTTCAAATGTCTCTTAATGTGACCATAAATGTGGCATGAGCCTGTTCATGACAAATACCACAGCCACAGTTTTATATCACATATACGCTGACACCCAGCCATTATCATCTGTCTTCTCCTGAATTGTTTTTAATGTGCACATATGTCACTGTCACATGTCACTGTCATGCCAAACATCCACTTACACACAAGATAAACTCTCCGACTACCCTCTCCTGCCCCCACTTACCGCCGATCTGGCCTCTTGAACAGACTCGGTGAGTAAGGGGGAGAGTAGCTCATAGCTCTCTCGGGATAGCTGAAGTGCTGGTGGTGACAGCAGTATCTTGGGGACGGTTCTGCCAAACGGAGGGCGCATACCGTCCTGGGAGAAGGTGGCCTAACACCAAAAGGGGTGAATTCTGCAGGACGCGTGTGAGACTGTCCCATCTTGGCTTCCAAATGAAGCAAAGAGGCAGGAGCCCTTTGACTGTATGCTCACTGTTCTGCTGTTGTTTGTTCTCAACAACTGTGTTCTCTCAACACAAAGAGACAATTGAGCAGTGGCGATACCTCTGGATATACAGCTATAACTGTGAGTGCCACGCTCAGACTGGCACTTGTATGTGTCTCCAATTCAGCAGGACACAATAGCCATAGTCACAATGAAAAGTGACAGGTTCCTGAAACCATACCAAATGATTCATAGTATATCCACTGCTGGAGTGCCTGTTTCAGGCAGAAAAAGAATATATATTCTTTCTCATCCTTCACCAGAAGTGAACAATCATTATATCCATCTCAATACCTTGTTTAATAAGTAGTATGATGTTGACAGGTTGGTCATTATTCTATTATTGCCATATTGGTATTGAGGATAACAGTGATATTTATTTTATCAAATTGACATAGTAGTAAGAGAATACATGATAGTATCACGTGCATTTTAATCTTTTCTGTAGCAGTTTATCTGGTTGTTGTTATTATTATTTTTGCAGTTATGGTCACACATTTCTCTTTCCATCCCTCTAAACTTGTATTTGAGCCTAATTGAATTTGGCTGATAATAGCCATATTGTGTTATAATAGCCACTTACATGGAAATGTTTGGTCGTCTTTACTGAAGAAATTGTTACACAGATACTTTTGAGTAGGCAAAATTAATTGTGTAAGATCTTGTGTTGTCTTGTGTAAGATTTCAGATTAGGCGCGTGGCATTCGCGGTGGCCCTAAACACTTCTAAATTCTGATTAAGTACGTTTGTCAGTGACAGTAATCTGCCTTTGTCATCACCAGTGTAATTAATGTACTAATGTTTCAGAGCTATAGCTGCTGGTTAAGGTGTTACACCAAAAGTGAGTCGTTCTCACCATGATTAATTACTTTGTATTTTCCAGTTTGACAGGTTGTCTCACGGTTCTGTCACCAGCTAATCCATTTCACTGGAAGATTCTGATATATGATAGTGTGTACACAGATTGAGATGCATGGACAACTGACAATCATGTCAAACCAGTTTCTGTATGTTACCTTTGGTTTAGAGTATTGCCATGTATCACTATAACAGGATTTAATGTTATAATTGTTTCCTTACTGTGTAGATTTAGGAGACTGAAGAATGAGGAAATATACTGTATGTCACATAAAGTGAGGTCAAGCAAACTACAGAATGTGACCTTTAAACTCAAGACTAGTGATAGGAGAAAGGTAATGAATAAGATGTGTCATTTGGCAGTTCCCATAATTTGGTCGGGTAAACTCTTACAACAGTCACTGTGTCAACAAACGGTCATTTATATATTTGGCACTGGAACATGGTTCACTGGGTTCATTTTCTAACAATCACAGATCATGATCATTATTCAAGCTTATGAGGCAAACAGATCATCCGCCTGCCTGTGGATGTTCTTGCACAGCATCAGCAGAGAGGATGGATGACTGGTTTTGGGCATGTTTACACCCATCATGTCAGAGGCACTCTGGAGCACATTTAATCCTTTTGTATTGGGCTTAGTTGGTCAAACTCAGGTGGACGATTTTTGAGGTTTCACAATGACTTGTCCAACTTTTTCCAGCACTGATACGTCTATTAATTGTTCTAAATGTGGGACAGAGTTTCAGATATTCAAATGCATTTATGCATTTTTCACTATTTTAGAAGATAGTTGAAACTGTCCTTCTAATGACACCATGTAAAATCTGTATTGTGTTTTTGGTTCTGTGCCACACAAGAGGTGTCATGTAATTACCTGCCATTTGACAATCACCTTGTTACGTACACAACCAGTACTGTCTGTGAGGAGTCATGTCCACAACAACAAAAATGATTGACAGGGTAATCCTTATGACGTGCCGCAACAACAGCAAGTTGTTTCTAAAGAAAGGCACTGGGTGAATCATAAAAATAAATTGGACTTTTACTGTCATACCATGTCAAGGTAGCAGAGAGGTCATGAAGATAGGTCCCACACCTGATTGTATCTCAGTTTAAGGCTGTAAAAGTTTTACATTTTTTGCATGTAAAGGTTTTAATAATGGTTTCCCACAGTAGGAAACATAGGACCACTTCTTCCTGTCTTATCCCTATAGTCACAGCTGTTGCAACATCAGCACACCCAACAAGCAGGTGTGTGTGTTTGTTCACATCTGTACCTTTCACCATCTGTGGGCAATCGTATTTAACTGATTAGTCCCTCGATAGAGAATCTCCTTTGCTAGGTAACATCTGTTTGGGTGACACACTGATCTTTTTTCATTACCACTGAGAAGATAAGGACGGGACTTCTCCTCAGTTGCCTTTTTCAGTCAGAGAGGCCCACTTCAATGCTTTGATAATCAGAAATGAATGAACTTAAAGCAGAAGTAAGTGATATATTTGTGTTAATATAAGTCTTAAATAGTTATATCTTCCAACAGCAATCACTTACATAGAGTGTTTGGACCGAAACACGGGTCTGTCAGTCACTCTGCTCTGCTCTGAGCCGAGGAGAAAACATTTCTCGTATCCTACAGTTTTTATCCAATGAGGAGAGAGAACGGCATGCAGGGCTGTGTGTGCAGCCGTGAATGTGGTGACGTAGGGACGAGGACTGTTATGGTGCGTTCAAGGCAGCCCGTAACTCGTGTTTTTCCGACGTATGAAGTTGTACCAGTTCGATCTGGTACGAGTTCACGGGTCGGAAGTTACGAGTGGCCGTTATAGTGCACTTTCACCGGTAAAACAGGTCGGAAAAACACGAGTGGGTTGCCTGGAACGCTACAAAGTCGTAAGTCGTGACTTGAAGCTGTAATTTACGGTTTCAAAAGCCTGTCTGGAACGCAGCATTAGCCAAAACGACCGGATCGCTTACTTCTGCTTTAATTTCAGTTAATGTAAAATGGCACACAGTTAATTTACAGTCGCCTTACTGGAACTAATAGCAGGTCACAACAGGAAAAGCGGTACTGGAGCAAATGGTAGTCTGCAGTATATTGCAGTTAACAAGCTTGGGGTCTTTGCAGCATCTGGCACCGGCCTACGATTCAGCAGAGCTCAGACGCCTTTGGCCCATAATGTAAAGATTTGCCATGTGCTCTAACGGGCAGAATGTCCTGAATAAATTTACTGTGAAAATACTGAAATGCAGCCCAATCCCAGAGGGGTGTATTGACAAAGTATCACAGTATGGTGATAAATGATTTAACACTATGTTCTAGTCCACAGCCCACAGGATTCCCATCTGTGTTTTTAGTGCAAGCATGTGTACTCCTGAGAACATACACGCTCGTAAGAATGCCCGCTCTGAAAGATAAGGGATTAAACTCTCAGCGTTTGGACACAGTTAAATGATCTCACTAATGGCTCTGTGGATGCTCTACAAAAGGTCAAAGGTGGTGGACTCAATTGGCCCAGCAGTGTTAAATAGCAGTGAACTTTGTTATTAGCTATGTCAATGCCCTTTGACTCGCTGACTAGTTAAGCACAAAATGTTACGAGAGAGAGAGCTGTTGGGCTGTTGGTTATATTTTCCTCCTCTGGTCAACTCAGGCTAAACGTTAATTTGAGATACTAATCTAAAAATATCTGAGTGTGAGATAAAGTGTTCTAAAACATGCTGTCTTCACTAAATACAAAACTTGAATAGTAAAGATCTAAAACACACGGTCGAGTGGCAAAAGCTGTCACTTTCCACAGCACTGGTGACAAATACACACTTGGGGGAGGGGATCATGTCCAAGTACAAAAGGTTACAGCGGTCAGTGCCATCTGTCTATATTCATCTCCCTATGTTACTTTAGTGTACTGTATACCTCAACTGTCTGAGTTGTGTGTATCTACGTATGTCTAATCTGAGTTGCTTTGAGCCACGGAATGCAGACATCGAACTAATGGGTACACACTGAAATCCATCACAAGACTGTCCTGACACTGAGAACTGGAAGCATGTGCTGTGAAACTGATTGATACAAGTAGAGTCTCTCTGAGGCAAAGCAACAGGCTCTACTTGCTACGTTGGCCGGTTTTATTTTTATTTCAAGATGAGCCATCTGTTGGGCTAAATTGTGCTGCATGTGGAATTTATAAGTGATTTTGTGATCCGGTCCTTCTTGTCAGCCGATGGAGTTAGCAGCCCCCGCCCTCGTCATGGATCTATTGGTCCTCGTCCCTACGTCACAACATTCACGCGCATCCATTGGCTGCACACACAGCCCTTCATGCCGTTCTCTCTCCTCATTGGATAAAGCTTGTAGGATACAAGGAAGTATACAAGAAGTTTTCTCCTCGGCTTACAGCAGAGCAGAGTGACTGACAGACCCGTGTTTCGGACCAAACACTCTATGTAAGTGATTGCCGTCAGAAGATATAACTATTTAAGACTTATATTAACACAAATATTCCGCTTACTTCTGCTTTAATGTGGGTGTTTTTGTCAAGAGTGCAATTGACAGATAAAATCAAAAATAATTTCTTTCAGCAGGAAATAATAGCAATATTCATGTCAATAAGCTGTGTTATTTTCATGACAATAAGTAATTTTATTGATTTGTTTGTCCTTGGAAATCACCTAGTGCAGCCGCAAATTAGACATTCTTTCATAGCTCCACAAAAAATATAATTATTTCCCATTTTCCTCTCGTCTAAAATGTTGCTCAAAGGCAACACTCGCATCTTTTTTTTTCCAGTCATGCATCTTGGCTGATATTGCAGCTGTGTGACCCAAGTCACCATGAACTGGGACAACACTGGAGGGAGCTGGGCCCTGGATGAGCCGTCCCCTGGTGTGTGTTTGTGTGTTTGCGCGTGTTTTCGTTTCGCCCGTGTGTATGCTGATGCGTGCGGCTGGCCACACGTTTGCGTACGTGCTAGCTCATGCATGTCTGGCCTCGTCAGCACGGGCCGGATTAAACTGGATGATGGGCGCCCCGCTTACTCTCGCCGCCAGTGTCATCCAAACACTGAGACGTTCCCACAGACTCCAGCAGGTTTCTCCGCTGAGCATTAAAGCTAATCCTTTGTCACCTGCGAGATGACAATGAAGCAGTGACTAAGTTCCCAGGGATAATATGATACGAGTCATTGGCGGTCATTGCTGAGGGAAAGTGCACCAGCAGCTTAAATCCATCACTAGGACCATAAATCATGCTTGCAATACCTATTATTTGATAAATCAACAGAAAGGACCTCTTGTCAAATCACTTGACAAATCCCAGTATTTGTTCATGCTAAGTACACCTGTGACCTTAAAGTCATAGCAGTGACCCAGGCCGCATTTGCACCGTGTTACTCATATCCACCTGTTTTCTACAAATCTCTTCAAGCCAAACAAACCTCCTGCAACAAGACCACAGAGTGACTCAGATCATAATTCAATCATGCTGTGACTCAAAGAGGAGAGCTGTAGCCCTAAGCAATGTTGATTGAATAACATGCAGAGGTACATGTATCACCACTGAATTTATAAAAGCCGGTTATAATGTATAGCGACACAGAGGGGGAAACAGCTTTTCTTTTTTTTTTAATGTTTAATCTTTTTGTTCTCTTGCTTGGAAACTGTAATATTTATACACAGTGTATATACAGCCCAGTAAAACATCTATAGGCACATTTATAAGCTACTAAAGTGTTCAAAGAAAGAAGATGAATAGAAACAGAGCATGGAGAACGTATTGAATGTACCGCCACTTTAGTGTTTTAATGTTCACTCCAGGGATCTCACCTTCTGTGTTTTAACTTGAGGCAGCAAAACCAAAAACTTGGATGGACTCCTACACTCGCAGCATCTGTGCAGTCAGGCAATAAGCTATGCTGTGTTCATATGTAAATATGCACATAAATTTAGCCAAGCTGCATAGTTGTATCAAAACCATTCACAAGCCACTTTTACTTTCTTTCAAAGGAGAAACCTGATATAACTCAAAAGTGCAGCTGTGAAGTGGTGCAGCGGGGGAACTCATGTATATTCAGCACCTCACATAACTCTCCCCTCTAAACAACGTATCACGTATTAATACCATTCAGCTACGGAGTCTGAAAAAAAATGCTGGGGGCAATAGGTCTCTGCAGTCCCACAGAGGTACAGTGTGGATCACATGTGAACAGAGAGGAGGGCCGAGGCCTGAGAGAACACGGTGTACGCAATGTTTCCTCAGCCTGTCTGCGTGGTGAGGATCCCCTACCGACAAGAGGACAGGCCGAGATGGACCAAGACAGGGCCAGATGTGTGGGCCCCGTTCAGCTGAGTCTTAAAAGGAAACATGTTGCAAGTTTACTAGAAGAAAGCTTCTAGGAACACTAATGAGAAAGCGTAATTAAGGCAGCCCCATCTCCTTCAGGAGTTAACCTGAAATGTATATCCAGATGTCGGCCACCCGCATGCAAACTGTAAAACAAATACGTTCAGGCTATAAACGCACATATTACATCATCGTTGCCGCTAAATTCAGGAAAGTTAAGGAGGACTTATTAGTGTTAATTACGCTGCACTTTAAAGAGAAAAACGTGAGGGCAGTAATTGCAGCTTTGAGGATGCTTTATCTCTTATATTCAACCCCTGATAAGGTCTTAAACTGTCACAGTGTTTTAAGTATTAAACAGCTGAATAATGTACTTAAAAGACATGACATCACTGGGTTCATATTTTAACTGATAGGGTGACAATCGTAAAGTTTTTATGACCTCATTCAATTTCACTTATGTTATCACATCGTAATTCTCATAAGTCACTGGTGTAGATGCATGCAGGCCCCTTTATAAGTTTATATCTATTTTGTACGTTCCTAACCAGGTACAGTCCCAAATCTGCTCTGAATCTTTGTACTTCACACATGCCTGAAAATAAGTAAGATCTGTAATCAATGACATGCAGTTATACAACAAACTGTGTCCCAGTGAAGTGCTGTGTAACAGTGTATCTATTGCTGCGTGGACAGTTAATGTCTGATTCAACTGTGGAGATGCCTACATGGTTACTGATTTACTAAGAATCATTCACTTGACTCCTCTCGGCTGGACTGTTGAGCTGCGGCAGTGATGTGTGTGTCTGGTACTAGCCTTTCCGAAACCAGTAGTCAAACAGTGCACGGACCGATTATTACTATTACCAATAGAACACTTGTTCAACATTATTTAAAGTATCCCGACAATTTAAATTGTTCAAAAACCTTTCAAATATGTTTTTTCTTACAACTGATATGAGTGCAATAGCGTTTCAAATGAAACATAAGAGCACTATTTCAGGATGTGACTCCACCAGGGGAAGGATCAGCATCAAAAGCTGCTGTGTGATCCAAATAAACTGGGAACACAGTGATATCCAGTACTGTGCGGTGCAGGGAGAGGTTGTTAGGGAGTTCACAGGAACCCCGGCCTATCCTGCCTTCAAAAAGCCGAAAAGCCTGCCCCTTCGAGAAAGACGCATGTCTTATAAGCTTCGCTGATTGGTCATCTGAGGTGAAGTTTTTTTTTTTTTTTCATTTGGTCACAGTCCATTTGCAGACATGCAGCAGGGGAGAGGAGAAAGGAACAGATAAAAAGTTGACTTCAGGATATTTGGAAGCCAAGTCAGAGAATTTGACAAATGCGTTGCGGGGTCAAACTTTGCCTTGCACAGACAATAAAATGAATAAATAAGCACCTACAATAACAGACACTGAATTTGGAGCTGCTATTTCCATCATTTTCTGGCTTCTTTGAGCTGTGAGTGTAACTTTAAGAAAACAAATGAGAGAGAGCTTGTCTCTTTTTCCAGTGGGATCCTTCATGAGAACACCTCTAAGCAACTGTTCATGCTTCTTTGTAATGAATGCAAATGTTTGAGCTGAAATGTGTTCCTGCACTTGCTGAAAATCAAGCTAACAGTGTGGGCTGTCTTGCATTCCACAAAAGCAAAATGGTTTTGAATGATTGCAAAATCTTTGTGAGGTTGTGAGGTTTCATTCAGGAATATTTTTTGTTTTGTTGCATTCAAACCCAAACACATGTGAATGATTACCAGTGAGTGTATGTATGCTTAGTCAATTTCACCTCAGTCTGATTTTCCTAAATAAAAGGATGGATTTTTACTGCAGATGATTGTCTGACAGCAAAGTTGAGGTTCACGCTCGCTTCCCAGAATCAAACAGGAAATACGTCCACTTGAGGTGACTCTTGAACTTAGAGTCAGGGGACACAAGACAAACAGTCTTTTTCAGAGATGTAATTTTCCTGGTCTCGAAGCTGCACAGAAGAGCGTGTAAACATGATCTGCCATACGAGTCATTGTAGAAAC
Organism: Trachurus trachurus; assembly: GCF_905171665.1. NCBI lineage: Eukaryota > Metazoa > Chordata > Actinopteri > Carangiformes > Carangidae > Trachurus > Trachurus trachurus. The sequence goes on along the minus strand of NC_139894.1, from coordinate 17,197,322 downwards.
GGCGAGAGTAAACAATGCCGGCTGGATTGGCCTGCTTCCAGCGTGTACCCAAGAGGTCCAAAGTTCACTCATGAAACCATAGAACACTCTCGTGTCTGTTTTGCACGCACGTACCACACAGGTACACAGTCGCACTCCCATGAAAGCAAAGGTGTGCATTCAAGCGTGGACGCTGACAACACGGACAGATTCATACCTATGTATGCATGCAAAAAGGACAAACCCTCATCGAGACACGTCGACTTGGGTTCATAGAAATGGATATGCACATGCACCTGACTTGGAGGACACTGTCACTTGCAGAAAAAAAAGCTCAGCGACACTCTCACAGTAATACATACAGGCAGGCTGGCACAAGAACAACACACTCTGTTTTTGTCTCTGTCTGGACGTGTAGATTTACAGAGCTTGGCATGGCAACCGCTCACATTCTTAAGACATTGAAATAGAGAAATTCTTTGTCAAGTTGACACCTTTGGTAAGACTGAACTCTTTATGCTGCTGCATTAAACACACAAAAGAAAGAAATGTCTCTGGAGATTTGAGGATTAAGACTGCCTGAAGCGCAGACCTACAGTATGATAAATGCTAAACTCAATTCTGAAAATGTAAATCTCTGGCATCAAAATAAAAAAAAAATGTTTTGGAAAATTTATGATAAAAGATGATAATGATGGGTATGGTTGAGATCTGCTGGAGATAAATCTGCGGCTGACGTAAAATATCTAATCAGATCTGGCCTCTCGGCAACGAGATGTGCGTAAGAGCCCTTTATTGTTTTGAAGATGGACAGATTTGCCCACGTAAGCACTGTTTAAGAGCCAATAAGCTGTCACATTATCTGCCCAAATCACAGGATTCAGTCATTGACGGATGAGGTTCCCATGAGCACTGCAGAGTCCCGGCTTCGCATCCGCACAGCAAGGTGATGATGGATCAAACAAAGTGGCAGCAAACTGAAAGTTTAACATGCAATTAAGGTCGACTTATTAAAATGGGTTCCCTGGAAAGCAATCACAGCTATCCAGCGGACGAATGAGGAAGAGAATGGGAAAGGTCAAGGGGGTCAAACACTCTCCAGAGCTGTGCACTGATCCGGGGTTGTCTTTGGCTTCGACCCTGTCACAACACGAGATCAGCCTGCAGAATTGTGAAATAGGAGAAATATGACCATGCTTTGCTTTGTTGTTGCAGAACCTTTGCACAAGAAGCACAGGTATGTGCCAGCATCAGGTATCAGAGACAGGGATACCATAATTTATTGTCTAATAACAACATATACTTATTATTCAGTCTATTCAAATGTGTGGATGTTTCAAGAATGTGACCAATTACGGTAATAAAATACTATTGTGGGTTGTGAATGTATCACTTCAGGGTAACATTTCTTTCATTTTGATGGATTTTCATGAAGTGAAAACTTTATTGTTTAATCATCTGACCCCCCCCCCCCTTGTGATTACAGTATTTTTCATACGGAACGTACATGAAACTGATGTCAGTTACGCTATAGAGGCTTTTTGAGGAACTATTTCAGGATTTGCAGAACTGAAACTAAATCGGGTGTTTCACAGTTTCCCACACCCACAGGACAACTCCTGACCTGAACACACACTCGTACCTACACACGCAGACACAGTTCAACCATCCAGTCAAACAAAACTGCAAGTCATTATCTTTGTTTTCCAGCCTATATGTGACTGATTGTCTTCTTCACACCAGTTTAATGACTGTGGTGTTCTTTCTTGGTTCGACTACAATTATAGTCAGACCGCAGGGAGAAGGAGCGCAGTGTGGCGCCTGCAAGGTAGATGCCAAACTTTACAACATCTACACCCCTCATTAAAATCATAATATGTAGGTGCCCCATATTTGTTTTTCTATTTTGTTAAAGAGGCTTCAAGTCAAAAGCTTAATCATGACTGGATTAAGCTGTGTCACTCTTGTGTCTTGTCTGCCACCTTGTGCACAGTCATTTGTCCTGCCGTCTGGATCATCTGGCTTTGCCGTCGCCCTCTCTTGCTCATGTTCTTGTTGTTGTTCTTTTTCTCCTTGCTGCAAGCCACCCCCTCCAACGGCTAATGTTATTCATGCCCTTTCAACCTGTCTCTGAGCAATAAATCCTATCTGACTGGCATACTTCTAACCCTGACTCTATAGCTCCAGGTAATTATCTTGTGTCTGACCTGTCTCGCTGTTGTCTGGTACATGCACACCTATTTTTGGCACAGGCGCTGCTGTTGCGCCATGCATGCTCATCCGACTGGGGCAAGACGGAGCGAGACAGTGCACCGTGTATGTAACTGTGAGCTGTATCTGGATATTTGTGTTTACTTTGTCAATGTACCGTGTCTGGGCCGTGTTCCGAGTAAAGGTGAACACGCAGATACTGTCAGGTCATGCCTTTTCTTCCGCTTGTTAAAAGTGAAAGACATTAAGGAACATCACACACACATCTTCAAGCTGTTGGGGTGTTGAAAGCCAAATACAACAAACACACTGTGCAGCAGTTTTCTTATTTACTCTACTTAAGGATGGCCTTTTGTGCGACATATACACATATTTGTATTTCAGCATCACAGATGACCTGTGTTCGGGCAGATTAAACACTTTTTGACACATGGAAGTCAAGGAAGTGCAGCAAGATATGCATATTTCCTTTAACAGTGACGTGCTAGAGAACCACAATTTGAGGCAAGATGGCCTCCTTTTAGCTAAAAGGACACTGTGTAATCGCGTGACGATTTCTTGTTGTTTTGATTTCTATTGTCTCTCTGCTCTTCGAACAAAGTCGCCTGCGTGTGCGAAGAAAAAAAGAAAACACAATAGTTGCTCAACTATCGAGCAGCCAGACATAATTTAGGCCAATAACAAGAATCCATGGTATCATGTTTCATCAGATCACAGTTCACCAGATACCCTGTGTCTGGTGCAGCCCTGAGGACAGCCCCTTGTTTTGTATCAGAGCCTGAGCAGAGAGCTACCAAACACCAAAACAGGAAAATGCAAAAATGAGGAAGAGAAAAGGAGAGGAGGAGAAAGAGGGAGGGTGGGAGGGAGGGAGGAGAGGGCTTTCACAGCTGTTGTTAGGCAGTGTTTCCTCTGATAGGAGGCCTTGGCTGTACTCCCAGTTCTTTAGGTAAACTGTCAAAAAAACATGGTTACCTTGAGATAATGAAGGGGGCATGCGGGTGTGTTTGTGTAAAAGACGGTAAGATTGATATGAGATGGTGAAGAAAAAAAAAGTTGGATGCACTTTTTGCTTTCTGTTGATACAATCAGCAAAAAAAAAAGATCACATGAGCTGACCCAGAAAGCTTTTAAAAGTACAGGTTAAGAGGGTAACCCCCACTTGTGTTTGTAATATGACAAAACTTGTTTAGTAGGATGTTGTGCGTGAGTAACAGTGCAGACATCTGCAAAACGTGTTAGCCTCTTATCATGGGATCAAGATAATAAGTAGAATGTAAGTCTTTAATCTGTCCCACTGCACGTCTCATTGTGTTTGCGGCGGCAGGTGCCATGGACTGTTTTGATCGTCACCCCAGGTCAACTGTTTTATGCAGTTGTTGTTTTTTTGTTGTTGTTGTTTGTTTGTTTGTTTTTACCACTACAGCCTTGGGCGATGTGGAAAATCAGTTAGAAATGCACACAGATGAATAAATATCGAAACAAGTATGAAAGTTTGGCCCCAAATTCACAGGAAAAATTGAAAAGAAAACCTGGCAGTTACACACTAATTACTCAATTTATAATATTTGCAGGACAGTTTTGGAGCTGCTCTTTTTATAATTCTAAAATGGGGATTCCCAAAAGACATACTTGGCTAAACTCAAAAACTCAAAATGCTGGCTGCGTGCTGACCATCCCAACTGAACCATTGCATTAGTTTCTATCTGTTTCAGTGAAATGCAAAGACCAGATAAGATGCCAAAATGTAGGAGGGGAAAATGAGACTATCCCAAAAAGACAGGTCCTGGGAGAGGTGCTTAGCTTTGCTGTTTTCAGTGCGATGGCCTAGATATTATTGTCACCTAATATTGCGAGTAAATGACAACACTCACGGGACAAGTGTTACTGTGTCTGAATCTGATATCTCCTTCTAGAAAGCTTATTTGAATATGAAAGGGAGGAAGTATCCTGCTTGTCTTTCAGTTTTTCTTTTGTGTGTAACATCCACCTCTTGCTGGCTGTCATAGAATAACAGCAATGGACTTTGTTTTTTTATCAGGGTGTTTCTCTGAGTTTCCCATTGATATTAGCTACAATAGCATCCTCTCCCTCCAGAGGGCTAGGAAGTGGACCACTGAATCGAAAGAGCGCTAGAAATGCACCAAACTACTCATTTTTACCACTAAAATGGATGGCATAAGGACAGTAAAGAAAGAAAATATGTTGTTAATCAGAATGATCAGGTACAACCATTTTAATTATTTGACCGAAAACATCATTTCAGAATCACCACAAGACATCTAACAATGATTTTTCTGCAGAATCAATTGAAAACCTCTGGGATTATAATATGACAGCACAAAGTAAACGGCAGTTCCTAGAATGACCACTAGAGCCTGGTTACAAAAACAAGTCCATTCCCATAGACTCCCATGTTAAAATGAACAACTTCAGCACGGGAAAAAAACATATTCACAGCCTAGAACAATGAACAGTTTTGGTCTCTAAAGCTAATTTTACCTCTAGTGGCAAATGCACAGTTTTTTATTTATTTATTTACATCACCTGTTAAGATTTTATTAAGGCTTAAAGTTAAGTATAATTTAGGGCGTGCCGGCCATTTTCGGATTAGCCTGGACTTCAGTGAAGTCAGGCTGCCTGGGTGGAACAGTTCACTCGAGCTTTTAAAACTCCTCCCAGCTCGGAAAATATTCTTCAATTCTTCTTTATGTAGTCCTAGAGGTTAAACACCAGTCATGGTACAGCCACAAACCCCCTGCTGGCCTGCGGACTCCCCTGTGCAGCTCTTGAGAGCCATTATGTGTCTTGTAGCTACTTTTATGTTCTGCTGTCCTCAAGAGGCTTTGATCCTCCTTTAAATGTAAACACTAGGTGTGTTCTTGTCAGCCAGCAAATGTCCTCACAACAAATTTACTGCTGTGATACCGGTACTCGGAGTCTCAGTACTAAGACTGTAGTAAAATATTTCAGGGATTGCCTGAAATGCATCACGCTTCAGATGTGTTTGTCATTCATTCCAACGAGTCTCCTGACACTATCCTGGAAAAAGGCATATGGACAGGCTGCCAGTGTTTTGCCAACATTTCCACTCTGTTGTGTCTGTCTGTTTGTTATGTAACCTCTGGTGAGAACAGGTCACTGTCTTGGAATCAGGCGGAGCAGTCGACCATTGTAAACCTACAGATTATTCATGGTTGGAGAGTTAGAACATCCACCTATCCACCACTCCAACCACAGATGCATGTCAGCTGGAAACTGGATTTACTTTAATGTGTGTGTGCTGGTGTGTGTGAGCTGGTGAAGTGGTTTGTTCCATTTCAGCTTGTTCATGTCCAATCGTGGTGGAACAGACGGGATTATATTGTATTTGATTTTTATGTAAACGTATTAAGTAAATACATAGGCCTAGCTTTTTGTAAATTATCTTTCTTGCCTTCCTTGTGTGCAGCACTACCACTGCATGCTAACCAAGCTACAACAGTTGTTTTAACTTTATACTCTGGCCCAAGAAACTTAACAAGTCATGAGCATTCAAGGGAAAAAGCTAAGTTTTATATATGCACTGTTTGCCTCCCACACATCATGACCTGGCATATGAAGTTAGCATACAGCAAAGCAACGCTTAAATCATGCTAAACAAGCCCGAAGGCGATGGATCAGTAAAAACATTAGGGTCGAGCAGAGCAAGTGTGTGGAAATGACAGATGGAAATGTGGAGGAGAAGCAGAGAGAGGAGACGTGTGCACCACACAGATGACTATGATTTCCTGTTGAATTCCTGTAGATGTGAGCCTCTACTTTGGAAGCATAGAAAAGGATTTTTTTTAAAAAGCACTCAAAATTAAAGAGGTGGGTCTGTAAAAAAAAAATTTCATTGGACTGAAATCTCTATAGCTTGAAACTTGACTTGAGAGTGACCTTTGCTGAGCATCAAACTGTTGCTTTATAGGTGAAGACTAGGTCAACTTCCTGCTCAGCTCGAGCTCTTCCACAGTAAAAGACAGTTCTACTGACGCGAAAAAATAAAACCTCTTGACCCCAGCTAACTTCCACACTGTTGGGCTCACGAGCACTGAAAGGTCATGACCTCCAGTGTTACATAAATCCCCATCTTTTCTCTCTCCCTCTCTCTCTCTCTCTCTCTCTCTCTCTCTCTCTCTCTCTCTCACTTCTCCTTACATGACACCTTGCATTCAGGCCAGCAATAAATAGGTCTTTGTGTGCACCCCCCCCCCCCCAAAAAAAAAAGAAAAAAAAAAAGAAAAAGGACATGGATGGCAGTCTGGATGGAATGTGTATGCACAAGGGTTAGATGAGAGATGGGAGTTTTGGAGCAACAGATGAAGAAAGGGAGGGGGGGAAAAGATTTTCAACATTTGTCCACATTCCTCCCAGAGTCCCAGACTTTCTTGGCAGGAGTGGCCTCGTTTGTCATCAGAGCTGCGTTACTTTGCTGCAGAAGCATCTACATGTATTCAGATGGCTGTTGTTTAGCTCAACCCCAGACTGTGTAAACATCATGGCATGCAAACATAATGATGAGTCTGTGACTCACTTGACTCCATGACAGCATACTGGAAGGAATGCAGAATAAGGTCATTTAATGTCACTGCTGCTAATTGCTCCTTATGATGGCACAGTAAGATGGCAGAGGGGAGAGAGAGGCATAATGCCCCCATCAGATAGCACCACAGCACAGGCTGCCCCATGGTACGACTGTCTGCCTTTAAACACTCTGACACAAAGAGCGAAGTGAGGGCTTGGACAGGATGCATCTTGTTATTTTCGCTCATTTGACTCTGTTAGTGCCTCCCTCTCCATCTCCGTCTCTGTCTCTCTGCTGAGGAACAGCCAGAAACAATCACAGACTCACTGAAACTTGGCAAATGAGTTCATTTTTCTACTCTCTCCCTCGCAGGCTCTTGTCTGCCAAAAAGTTATCCAGAGAGAGAAAAAGAGCCTGGCAGAACAGGTCTACCTTTTCATTCCACTACTGCTGCCTGCCAATGGAACCAAACTGGTCCCGAGCCCAGCATGCCTCTCCTTTCTTCTGTTGAAGTCATATTGAGGAGAACTGGCTTAATTTTAAGAGCCACAGTTGTATGCAATAAAATGCTGATATAATCAGCTTTTTGTCTTTTTCATGGTCCATGACTCACTGCCATAAATGCATTGTCATCACAACTGTCATCTGGGGAAAAATATAGTGCATTTGGAGGTTTTTCTCTGCATCACATTTTTCTTGTTTCCTCTTTTTCTTTGTTAAGTTGTTTGGTTCTATCTTTAACTCTTTTTTTTTCTTGTAAAATTTCTCTTTGTCTTTCTTTGCCTTCTAACAGAGTGCCTCTCCAAAAGCGCATTTGAACTTGAAGCCAGTGAGAGTCTGGAAATTTGGAAGCACCAGTAACAAACAGGAAACCATATTCATTACACTCAAGTCAGAGTCTGATTATGGTTCATAGGGGTTTGCCAGTCATTTGGACTTTTTTCGAGCATGTATACTGTAAACCGTAACTCATAGTGGCAGTTATATGACATTTACTTTCTGCCAAGCTCTTTGCCGCAGCAGGAAAAAAAAGAAAAAGGAAAAGGAAAAGGTTTTCTTGATTTAGCAATGAAGTTTACTGCACACCCCGATTCAACTGATGAAACAAATGCATTGCACCAGGTTACCCAACATGTTCCCCACTCTGATTAACAGCTTGACAGCCCTGTGAAGTCTCTCAGTTGTTTATTTTTTCTCATCCTCTCAATGTTGCGCAAAGGCCCGATTTAATGATGCAATTATGGATGACAGCACAACACGGGAGTTCCCAGATGCAGGGTGGGTGCTACTGGGGTGACACAGCTTTCACAGTGAGGTTAAAACTTCAGAAAGTTTTATTTGAACTAAATTTTGAAACATCACTCAGATACTGTGGGTTAAATTAAGGATGTGACGGAAAGCAGATGTCACTGACTCCTGTATAATGCCACTTATAAGTTGACATTTACTTTTAAACACCCATCATTTTTGATGGACCAAAACAACATGAAAATGCTCGACCAAATTTGACATAAACTTTCTGACCATAACTGTGTTCTTTTTATGCATCCTAATAGGAATCATTACAATTTTTCCCATTGCATGACAGGAAAGCCATGTTTGGGAAAGTTTGGGCAATAAAATGACACGTCCACTTACGTAGCTCAAAACTGTTTGCTGTAGCAAACACAAATATACAAAAAAAAAAAAAAAAAGTGAGACTTGCCAAACTGCATAACTTCAAAAATACAACATGTGGCTGGCTATGGTGATGTTACCTTTCCTGCGTTGTGGAAATCATGATTTCATGAGGGTTCAGAGAACTAATTGTTTTTTCCTTGACACTTTAGGAGGACTTCTTCTGTAATGGACTGTGGCAACATCGTTGCTAAAGTATGTCTAATACTAGCGCCATGCCCTGCGGGGTAAAAGACATCTTAAGAGTATGGAAGTGTGTGTGGGTGGGTGTGTGTATGTACTCATGTATATTTGATAAGGCTGTACACATTAGTGTGTGTTTTGAGCTGATACGAGATGAATTTTATGTGCATCCTAATTTCCCTGCGTGTGTGAGTGTGTTTAAGTGTGTGTGAGTGTGTATGCCTGTGCACACTCTTTGTAGGGTACATCATGTACCCAACCTGCATGTGAATAGTGCCCAGGGGGAATAAGATAGGCTAATGATAGGTCTCCACAAAAGCGCTGTCTGGCTGCATTGTGTAGCAGACTATTGTGGTGAGTGAAAAAAAAACTGACTCAGTGTGGGATAACAGCACATGGGATTATGAAACAGGCGTCCAGAGAGAAACAGATGGAATACGTGTCAGAATGAATCTGAAAAGACTCAGGGTATGCCAGTCCCTTTAAGTTTAAGGGATGCTGCCAGGCAAAAAAAGTGAAGTCTCTACCAGTTTTTGTACAAACTCTTTCCGTTTGGATACAAAGACAAGTTTTTACGTGTTCAGTCAACAAAATGATTTGTTCCCCATGGGTCTTAAGGGAAAAAAAATAAAACGCACATGAAAAAAAAAGAACAGCCTATATTTCCACTCCAGATCTTCATCACCCCGGCCAAACTGTAACTTGGCCCTCAGCAGCAGGGTGGGTTACCACATTTGCACTTCTCATGCGGAGTTAGAGAAAGAGTGGGAATCCCATAGTAATCAAAGTAGGACAGAACCGCATTTTTTACTGCTCTCCAGCCCGCAGCTTGTGCCGCTCAGGCTGTGCGGTGCTAAGTCTAATAACTCCATCATTTCAGCTTCCCACCATTTACACTATGAACCTCGCTCTAGACAATACGCATATTTTCCACTGCCTGACTAATACGATGACACCGCAGGTTGTCGCGTGTGAGCTGCAATTTGATGAACAGAACAAATCACACCAACCTCTGATATCAAGTGTTATGCAAGCTTTATTATTGTCTAATGCCTATTTAAACAGTGTAAATATAATAAATTGAATGTTTGTGGCATGATGACTCACTGTCAAGTACAGGGCAATATGTGGGTGTGTGTGTATGTGTGTGTGTGTGGGTGGGGAATGTGTTTGATGGCAAGTGTTGACAGACTGCCTTATTATCTAAATAGGCGCCATAGCCGTGGTCCAAACAGATAAGGCACTGAGCGTGAACCATGGTCACTCCAACACCCCCACCCCCATAGACTTACATAAGTCCAACGGCTGCCAACTAGAACAACTGAGATGGAGAGAAAACAAGGGAAAGAGGGAGGGAAAACAAGGATACAGAGAGGAGGAATAGATGTGGCAAATAGAAGAGGGAAGGACGAAGAGAGCATGGATGAAGCATAAAAGGATTTTAATGGATGGGTGGTACTACATCCGTCTTTTGAAGTATTTGCAGAACGACTTTTTTTTTTGAGAACGCTTCCCTCTTTCCGTTGTTGAAAAATTTCCCAGTTTGTACTTTCCATATCCATCTCACAGGTCTCATGCTCTCAGCTGTGCTGTGGCGGGGCGGGGATCCATGTCACTATTCTGACTCCATATTTATCTATTTTTCACCGGTTTGTTTCAAGAATCCTTCATCATCTTTTTAAGTTGTATTTATGTGACACAGCTGAGCCTCATGGGCCCAAGTACGAGGACTTTTTAACAGAAACCACACTATTTTTTTTAACACACTTTGCTCATAACACACAAAAAAGGAGGGAAAAAACAGTTTTTCCTTGAAACTTTGATATTGGACATTTATAATTTATAATTGTAGCATAATAGTCATGACACATGAATTAGGCAACAGGAAAAATACCCTTTGATCTGTTTCTACTTGCATCATTCATTAGCTTGTTACAAATTTGTTTTCGACTCCCAAATAAATACGATTTTCACGGTCTATTGAGTATATATTTAGCACATTTTATGAGAACAAATGTATGCAAACATTAACTGGAAAATTAGTACACTGAGGCTCTTTCGAAGCTCTTTCACAAACATGATTCCTTTTCATGTATTTTATATTATTTTTCCAAAACAAGTCAGCATGAGTTTAGAAGACGGGTTTTCCAGCTCGCTCTGATCTTGAGGATTTGATTCAGATGGCAAACGTGATGTGTTACTTATACGCGTCTAATCCACCTCTGGTACATGCAGTGTCTCAATTCTCTGTCACTCAGGACAAAAGAGCTTAGCTGGATTCTGCTGTGGTGATGTGTCAACAACAACATAATACCGCAGGTCACCTTTTGTGTACTGTATACTGATAAGTGTGTTCATATCTGTGTGTGAGCTGTCTGGTTGCCAAGCAGTGTGCCTTGTGTCTTCCAGACAGACGGATGAACGACTAATTCCTGACCCTTGCAGCTGTCATTGAAGAGTATTGGTTGATTCCAAGATTTGTGTCTTAAAGAAACAAAAGAAAATCCTTCTAAAGACTATCATCTACAATGAAAGTTCAAGGATTAAAACTGGTTTTGTTCATCAATGTTAGCAATTCCCAAGGAAAGTCCAAAACCAACAAACCATTCATCCGTCTTTCAGTAGGCCTATACATTCATGTCCATTAGGCTATTGCTGAAGCCATAGATTTATCAAAATTGGAGATGAATGTGCAATTTAACGGGTAGTTTCTCGTTGGGCACTGAGACGGGGTCATTCCTATGTTCCCACAGCCCTATGTTCCCACAGCCTTATGTTCCCACATTTCTAACTTTTGTTGTCACTGAAAATTAGGCCCTATGTTCCCACACCCCTTTGGTCCCACCATTGGTTGTGTTTAGGCAATGACTAAAAGAGTTGGTTAAGTTTAGTAAAAAGACCCGGTAGAGGCTAGACAGGCCAGATAGATAGAGCCCAGATAGGTAGAGAGAGTCCAGTGGGAACATAGGGCCTAATTCTGAGAAAAATCTTAGAATTGTGGGAACATAGGGCTGTGGGAACATAGGGCTGTGGGAACATAAGGCTGTGGGAACATAGGCATGGACCCACTGAGACATTTTTTCAACAAGTGTAAATTGTGAATTTGTGGGCACTCCTTTTAGTTGTAAGCTGCTAATAAGTGCTAAGACTGTGGATGTTATCAAAACAAAATAAAGTGCAGTTCAGTTCCCTTTTTCATCATTTTATACTTTTTCTGGCTCACACAGACAGTGTCTATATGTTTGTACATAGGTTCTTTGTGGGGAGAGACACTTTTGCAGTAAAACGAAGCGCGAACAAAGCGCACGGAAAGCAGAGATGCTGGCGCTGATTAGCATGTTGCGTTTATCATGTTGTCAGTGGCAACGGAACAAGGAACCACAACAGCATTGGTAAAGAAAAGGGCCGTACACAGGAGGTTGCATCAACCTATGGTACAGGGTGTGTGTGTGTATTTCAGAGTTGACTCACACACACTGCAGAAGAGGGTGGGAATAATGACTTTAATTGTGTGTGTGAGTGTGTGTGAAGTAACAGCATGCATGAAAGCAGTTTGATCACCACTTGGAGAGTAGTCTGATAGAAGAGCTCTGAAATGCACACACACCTAATGCTTTTCACATACACACACAAACACACACTCACATACAGTACACATGCACACAAAGTAGCCAACAGTGGTTCCAGGCATCTTCTGGCACAGCACCAAGAGCGGCCTATTCACACAGTCACAACAAAACAAGGCAGTAACTCAAGAGGTCCATTAAAAAGCCATTATTGTACATGCCTCCTTAAACTGGGCCCACAGTGATAAAACTGGGCACAGGGCTAATATGTGGTGCAAACACACCGAATTTACACCAACATTGTGTCAGAAAATCCTCATCCTCTCTAATATGGTCAATCGATCTCTTGGCTCTGTGCATGTTTTCAACACTGAAACAGTCAAACGCTGAGAGTTATTGAGGAAACCCATAAAAACAGCCGTTAAACAAACACTTTTCATAGCTTTTTGCTTCCTCCCGCGACTAAAGAATGACTTCCTTAAGCTATAGAAAAAGGTTGTGACTTTTACCACAGACGTCTGTCGTCCACCGACCTATGTCTGACAGTTCGACTGAGTGTCAACAACACACTATTTTTAGCAGGCACTGTCTATGTTTTGTCTTAGCGCCGGCCTCCCGCCCGGCTGTTTGTCTACCTCTGACTTGCGCTATCTTTCCCTCCCGCTCTCCCTCTCTCTCTCCTCTGACATTGCTCAGACCTCGCCTTCATGGCCTTTGTTTGTTAGGGATTGGCTCCTACAGTAAGACTTGCCCGGGCCATGAGTCTGTTGTTCCACCCTGATATCCTTCCCTTCGCCTTCTCGCCGCTAATCCCCGAATTTTGTTTACATCCGTCTCCCCTGCCACCTGCAACCCATGAAGTTATGTAACTCCCCCCAACCCTCTGTGGGAAACTGTTCCTTTTTCTTTTAACAGGAGACGTGAAATCACGCTATTTGGTTTTCTTCGCAAGAAGAAAGAACTTGGATATAAAAAAAAAGAAAAGAAAAGTGTAATTGGATACAGGTTCTGTCGTCAGCAAGGATGTGTCTGACATTCATAAGCCTTTTATGTGGGCAAAACTGGGAGAGACAAGAACAGCAATGAAAAGAATAGTTTCAAACTCAGCATATTTATCCTCCTTCATCATGTATTGTACGCTGAACTTTAAATTACACTGCTTTCTCCTTGAGATTTCCTTTGTAGCAGTGGGAGAGATGTGAATTTGAATTTCAGCTCTGGTACCAAAACTAGTTTAACTCTGATCCCTGTGCCTGTTCCAGCTTGTGACAGCTTACATATGGAAATTCATAGACAATGATGCTGTAATTGTGCTGTATTACTACAGCCATAAAGAATACAGAGGAATATGTTTTTTGTTTGCCTTATCCCCATCTTTACATTCCTGGCTGATTGCTGTACTTCTAAAATGATGTTATCAACAGAACAAGCCTCAATGGGAGCAGGGAATAGGCAGATGCCATTTAACTCACAATTTTACAGGTTTAGATGTGAGCGAGCAGCTTGTTCCTCTTCTCTCCCTCCCACAATTTTTCACTCACTTTTTTCACACACAACATAAACATCCAGAGGCCTCTGGGTGCACTATATTGCCTGTGTGGGTCCTTCAAATGTATGTATCACTTCTCTAAGTGTGAGCCTTATATGCAAATAATTTGATCTCAAAGCCTGAGCAGGCAGAACTGCCCTGTGACTGATAGCAGATACCAGTTCCCCGTGTGTTACATACATGCAAATGAACAAAACAGGTCAACCTCTGGGCATGTCCGATATAATGACGGTATTTACCTGATATTCTAGTAGAGAAATGATTCACTGTCATGTAGAAATGTGATACTGTAGTTTAGTAGAGATGCCCCGGAGATTAAAATACTTATGGGTTGTTAAATATACTGTACATTTGTGTGGATTTCTAGACCACTCACACATGGCAAAGACACTTTCCATAACTTTTCCACACAGGATCACTAAAATAGGTCTTCACTCCACAAAAAAACTGGACATCTTGTTGCAGAACTATTTAGTGGTTTATATTTGGATTGCAGAGTGGAGCATAAACACCCAGCTGGGTCTCTGACACAGCTGGATCCTGTCTCCTCTCCATTGTGGGAGGGCGAGGTCGTGTTCAGTAGTCAACTGGACAGCAGCCAACAGTTGGTGGTCCTCTAAGGCCAGAAAGAGGAACTTTTACCGCTGTAATGGGGTCCTATAGGTTACTGGTGCAACTACGTGTCAGAAGTTAATAGTGTCCGAGCAGAAAATTAAAACTAGTCTGAGGTTGTAACTCTTGTGTGAGTATCCTTTGACTGCCATTTTGTTTTTCGTACCAAGAACAGAATTGCCTCTAGTCCTGTCTCACAAACAGGCTGATGCATTCAATTTTATTCAGACATAACAATTACTGTCTTTCCCAGCCAGGCAGCACAATTCTTTCCCCTCATCAGTCAACAGACCTGAACCAAGCGATGCTCGTCATGTCGCGCCCTCAAACATGCCATTAAACAAACAACATCTCTCCACTGTGTCTCAACGCCAGAGACGTTCTCAAAGCTACAGACAGGGCTGGTCTGCATACCTTTCAATCAGATGTGCAGAGGTATGTGTTAAAGTACCGGAGCTCACCTTTGGCGAACAGACGCTTAGTGAAGTTTAACTTGTCTCAAAGGTTATGTAACTGTGCCAACCTCAGTACGCATGGGTTAATCAATTATCAATTATAGCCGGATAATTAAATGTTACACTGGCTTTTGGATCTTGAGAATATCAGACAGGAGACATCTTGCTTGGCTAGTATTAGCGGATGCCATGCACGGCTTCTGTAAGTCTGTGAATGATTGAATTAGTTTACTCCTGTCAAGCAAATGAGGCCACGCCAGGACGAACATCCATGCTGAGGTGAAAGCTGCAGTGCCGGCAGAGTTGAGCTAATCTAAGCTAACAGGTTCAGCTAAGAAAACGTAGCTAAGAACATTCATTTCCGTTGGCGCTGTGTCTGTAGGACAAACTGTCCATGTTTAACAGGCTGGTTTTGGGTTTCAGTGTGGATGTCTCAGAAATGAAGAAACGTCAGTGACTGATGGTTGAAATTATCTTTTACTGCCTTGTCATCTTTACTAACAGGTACATTCAATGCAGCTACTTTAAAAGGCCGTTAGCAGCAACTTTAAGGTGGAAATGTTTTTTTCTGTGTAACTTTGACCAATCAGTGTGTTTTTATTGGCTCCCTTAAATAAGATCATAAACTTTTTCTATTTAATCACCTTGAGAAAAAAAAAAGGTGGCAGAGCATCGTCCCAGAGCGCTCCAGTTACATTACACCTATGCTTTCAAATGTTTTTCACTCAGCAAAGATTTAACAGTTAGATTACAGAGGTCTGTGTTGTTGACTGAAGAGTGCAGACTCCATTTCAGCCCAGTTCCACAGTTGCACCTGTGCCACCGCTGGTTGATTTCCTTCTTTCTTTTCTGTTTTGACTGCTCACTGACTGACTGGTCACAGACCTCAAGTGCTGCGATAAATGTTAGTGTGTCATCACTGCAGGCTCTTCACCCCTCTGAACCCTGGCATGTGACGGTGTTTAGTGGCTGCTAAGTACTGACTGACTGCCTGGGGTGAAGGTGTGCAAGAGTACCCCTTTCATTCCAGCCAAGTGTAGCTCTCTAAGCCTCAAAGTAAATCAGCACATTTCCTCTGGTTTTTATCCTGTGGAAATCACAGATCCTGTCCCCCTCGGGGCTCTCTGGCTCTGCCTCAAACACCAAACAGGACTTATGAGTTCAAATTCTCCTCTCAGCACATTTCCGTGACCCTTGAATCATTTACATAACACGTTTGCTGGTCTCGGCCACTGTCTCAAACTGATATTCTACAAGTCCAAAAGAGCATCGTGGCATGCTTCCATGTGCCATGCTGAATATTTTATTCTGTTAACAAGTGGCAAATGAGAATGATGGCTGCTTGGAGGACTGGCCACCCAGGGTGAAGTCACACAGTAAAAACTTCAGCGAGGCTTTCATCAGAAGCCGAGCCCTCCCGAAGCGAGCACTTGAAAAATGCATGAACTTCTGCAAACCTCAAGCCCAGCAAGGCAGCTTTCTTGACAGGATTAGACTGTGAGCACATGTGTGAATGAATGAGTGCGTTTGTGTTTCTGCATGAAAAACTGTAAGGGTACACATTCAAAATCAATGTTTTAATCCTGCGAAAAAGCCTGTCCATGAAAGCCACATGATCCGTGTCTGTGATTCCCTCTTGAGGAGGGAAGGTTTGGGAACAAAGTGTACTGACTAAAGACTCTGTTTGTCAGGCAAACAGTTGAGCTGGCACAGACAGATGCACGGTCACACTGGCCAATGGCATGGGCGAACACATGCCTCTGCCTCTGAGCCAGAAACGTTGCAAATATTGGCTCTTCTAACCTGATTTTTCTCACCTCCTGCCAGATAGGATTAATTTTTCACAAATATCAACATTTAATACTGAATTATTTTTTTCATAAAATGACAACATATGAATATTCTAATGACCTTAAAAGTTTAACTTTTTGGTTGGTGAAGAATAAACGAAGCAGAGCAGAAAACTGTTGTGTAACACTTTTTACAAAGCCTTGCCAGCAGGCATTATTCAAAGTATGACATTGTAAACACCGAATGAAGTGAATAATAATTCATCTGAGCATAAGAACAATTTGACCGCACTGTACTGAAATAAAAATCTTTTGTTTGAAAAGCAGTATTTGCTCACTGATTTATTTAGCTCTCATGGTCAGAGGGGAGCACCAGCTGGAGCAGGATCTGCAGTCCTCAGCCGAAAGTTCCTTCACCCGTTGTTCTTCATCCTTAATGACACACCCTTGCAATCATAAATAAATACAGAACAACTTGTCCCTATATTCAATAACGCTAGCTCCACTGCACGAACAATATCACCTAAAATGGTGTTAAATTAATGCAGATGCAGCTGTTTCGTAACTTAACAGATGGAAAAATTCAGTGATTGTAGAGATTTTTCAAATGGTCGGTACTGTATGTGATCTTTAATTCAGAGGAAGTTAGTCCTGCTTTATGGTAGCCTACTCGTCTTGTCATCCTCAGAATTTGGTGCTGATTTGTTTTTATCATCAAAAGCAAAAAGTAAAAATAAAAATCAGGCTAAACCCAGTTAAGGTCTAATCATTGCCACCATCAGCCCTATCACTTGCTGTGCACCATAAATTGATTTCCATCAATTCTACCATCTGTAGTCATGTGATAACTATCAATGCCACAGACGATAAGAGCAGCCTGTAACTGTTAAACACATAGTTGAGTTAATACAGGTTAATATTTAACTCATTTGGAATATTCTGTAGCAGCCTGGCTTATGGAGAAGTTTGATAAAACACTGATAAGATGTCTTAGCCAGAGAACATTACTGATATGATATTGCCCACAAATGACTGAATCAGTGATAAGAAATGCCATACTTATTCCAGGTAAAAAAAAGTTTTTATCAGTGCAGACATGCACCAGAGGGCAACTTATGTTGAAAAGCTGTATGTGCTTTTATATTTCTCTACTGATCATAACCGGCCCTTCTGTTTCTTAGTTACAGTGTTGACTAATGGTCCGAGGTGTGTTTCGCAGCTATGATTTTTTCTGTAAAATATCATCATTCCAGCACGTTGCACCCTTTTAGACATCTGTGTGAAGTTTTGTCATAATTAGTACATGGATATGTGAGAGATAACAGTGTCCTTGACCTTTGAGCACCAACATCTAATCACTTACTCCTTAAGTAACAATGAATGTTTGTGCCAAGTTTGAAGAAATTTCTTAAATATGTTTTTTAAGATAGCAGTGGTGAGAGACCCCTAACCATCTTCTTCTTTGGGTTTAAAGTGAAACAGCCAGACATTGGTTGGTTTGAAAATAAAGTGCAGTTGGGGGCAAAGATCAATTTTGATCAATATTCCTTTTTGTACACCATCGTAAACAAACAAGAAAACCCTGTTTTATTACCAGATTATCAGATCAGTGTTATCACATCTTGTGTACTTCATGTCTGACACATATGCACATATACCTGGTCCTGTAACACATATCTCTATTTTACAGACACACATGATGACAACTTCACAGTATATGACATTCAAAGGTGGATGATAACAGTGTGTTGTGTTGTTTTAACTGCCATTTCCCCATAGATCTCAACATTTTACTGCCCCTATAACCACCAGAGACCATGTGTAATGACAGCTTTTCTCACCAAGCATTGTACAGTAAGTGCTGGCTCAGGTTCAGGAGTTCAGTGATGGTCAAAACTGTAGCTGACTGGAGAGATAGTAACTGTTAATTTGAGGCTGAAGTCATTCGACAGTAGCTGCCAAACAAACTGTCCAACTGGCAGCAACTTTGTAGCAGGACATTCTCTTCCTCACAAAAAGTGCGAGGTGAGCTGCCAAACACTGTTTTATAAACACTATTTGGTGGAGACTGAGAAGGAGTCAGGCCAGTTTTAATTGACCTCTAGCAATAAAAGAGTGTTTTAATTGAATCAGTATGACCATAAACTGCTGTTTTAGAGTATCCTTGTGTTTTTGCAAGACGTTCTTTCTAGGTTAGGTTTTGTTTTCTCTCTCTCTCTCTCTCTCTCTCTCTCTCTCTCTCTCTCTCTCTCTCTCTCTCTCTCTCTCTCTCTCTCTCTCTCCACGTAGTGTTTTGTTATTTTGAAGTAAAGATCTGTCAATTACAATCATCCGTTCTAGTTGGAGACAAAATCCAGGAACAACATTTCCTTCTTAGAGTTCAAATGTTTTATTTATGGTTGTCCTCAAATAACATGACCTCACTCAAAGAAAACAATTTATATAGCTAATGCATCAGATATGCTTAATTAAAGTCAAGGAGAGCGCAGACGTAAATAGACACGGTGAGCGACATAAACATTTGGACATGGTTGAAAGTTCTGGAATCCATTTTCTAATTATTTAAATGTGAAATAAAAATGAAAGACAAACATAGCGTGCTTTGTTTATCAGCCTAAGGCAAAGAATAAGGTGAATCAAATCTGCATTTAAATCAAAATATGATGCTATGCACACGTAGGTGTGATGTAAGTCATTGTGTCCTATCTGAAACTCATTTCTTTAACATAATCAGTGCTCTCTCCCTGGTCTATACTTAATACATAACAGTAAATACTTATGTCAGCTGTTTTAAAAAGAAGTGCTGATCCAAAAGAAGTGATTAGTCCCCAAAACCATCTGTTCATTTAAGGACAAGGATCCAAAAGTGGACTTTGAACTGACAGCAGCAAAGTTTAACTTTCACCTGGGGTTCAAATCTTGTGTACGCATGAAAGACCTTTTAGTTTCACTTGTTAGCTTATCAGATAAGCATGGTGTACCTGTCAGACAAGCAAACAACAGACATACCTGTGGAAGAAGAGTAGTATAGACAGCATGGTCTGGTCAATGTTGCTGTTGCAGATCCCTTCATTGAGAAGGAAGCACGGGTCCCTCACAACCGAGTCCAGCGAGTCCTGCCTCATGATGTTGTTCAGCTTGTCCGTGTTCAGGTTCTGGTACATCAGCTGGCTGCGGAGCTGGCGGAAGTGATTGACACTTGGGCTGGTGGGGCTTCCAGGCAGGCCCCCCGTGGTACCGAGGCCCTGAGCCGGACTGCTGGACATGGATTCATCACCGCCATTGGCCAGGTCCAGGCAGCAACTGCAACAGTCCAGGCCGATGGGCGAGCGGCAGTCATCGTCTGACATCTCGGAGAACAGGTGGATGGAGAAGGGAAAGGGAGCCCAGGTGTAGGAGGAGGGCAGGTGCAGGAGTCTCAGTGAAGGATGACAGAGACTCAGGTGTATGAATGGCAGAGCTGTCAATAAGAGGGTGTGCTCCTCAGCGCTGACAGAGAGACAGACAGGAAGCCTGGGCTGGTCTAGTCTACCGTCCTGTCTCCGCTCCAGGGCCAGAAGGGCTAAATGGCAGGTTGAGTTCCTCCCTGAGAAGTGCAGTCACGCTGGGCCACTCTGCTTGTGTCTTTCCCTGAGTTTCCCCTCCTGCGGCTCTGCTGCGTTTAGCCTTTTGTTCAGGGCGACGCTGCTGCAATGTGTTGCTACTGTGGCAGGAGAAAGAGTGAACGCCCCACACACACACACATACACACTCACTCACACCGATTCAGCAGGAGTGGCTTGAAAGCAAAACCCAGAAGCTGCTTGCTGCTTATCACTTTTTTCCCTGCAGTTTTTTTGTTTTTTTTTTGGTTGGCGTGCCTAGAGACACAGGGAGGGTGCAAAAGGAGAGGGAGGGGGCGAGAGAGGGTGGGGAAACCCGTGTGATTGGTAAACAGCAGAGCTGGTTACATGTACTGGGCCCCTCCTCTTTTCTCTTTGGGCATTGCCGCGCACGCATTAGGGGAAGGGAAATAGAGAGAGAAGGAGTGAAGCGTCAGAGCATGCTTGAAACATGTGCAGTTCTGTCAGCTCCACCCTATCATGCTGACAGCAAGGAGGGGTTGAGATAGGGAGGCTGCAGGAACACACACAAAGCAATAGCATACAGTATCTGTCTCACCAATTTGTCAGTAGAAGAAGTAAAAACGTATCTACCAGATATGAGTGTTTCCAGTGAAACCTTTTTAAATGCTTTTCAAATTAAAGGAAACATTTGTTTTGTTGAGCTTGTGTACTTTCATTCATTTATCTGAATTAATTGGATGAGTTTTTGTATATTGAGTAGCAGCACAATTGCACTAGCAGCATACTGAATCGTTGCTATTATGGTGTATGCATGTTCTCTGCATGTCTGCATGAGTTTAACCTTATTTACTCCCATACTCCAAACATATGGAGTTTAGGTGAAATAGAAACTTGTCTGTATGTGAATGCAGATGGTTGACTGTGTGTTTGCCCTGGAATAGAACGACTGCCTGCTGGGTGCAGGGTGTTTCTCACTTCTGGGTTGCACTCGTTATTATGGGGCAAGAGACAACAAGAGAAAAGCAAAGATTTTTTTTATCTACCAAGGTAAAAATTCTAAATTACTCAAGATATTTAATTAAACTGCACGGTGCGTATTGATGTCAGCTTGTGTGAGAGCGTCGAGTGTGAGTAGGAGCAGAGAGACTGCACTGTTGACTTGCCTTGTAAACATAAACATTATCTTATCAAGCCTCCCCTGCCCTCGTTTACGATTTAGTCGATTTCCATATCTGTTCCCAAACAGTTTTTGTATTGGGCAAGAGCTCTGGTGTCTTCTCAACCTCCAGACGAGTGTTTCACAAGCCCTGGTTAATACTAGGACAATGTCATTCCAGCCATACAGACCAGGAGGAATGTACTGCTGAGCCCCTGACCTCAGCTCATGACCAACAAGCGTACTGCAAGCTGTATGCAGATGGCCGCTCACAAAGGAGCACAGCAACAAGATGATTACAAATAGCATGTCCTACTCTGAGGCATGTTGCTGTGTCTGCGACAGTAAAAAATGTCACACCATGCATTGTTGGGTAGCAGTGGGATCAATTAAGCAGAGAAAATGACTGACTATTGCTTTATTGAGTGTGTAATGATGTCCTCGGGCAGCGGGGCTGCTACACTTTGGTTGGAAGGATGGGTTTGACGACACACGCGGGTAAAGGCTTCCCTCTAGTGGGCAAATATAACTATAGTCATTGCTGTGGATGTTCAAAGTCACAAATGCAAATGCACTCCACTAAAAAACGGCATACTCTGATTTCATGCCACGCTGGTTGATATGAATCTGTAAAAGTGGATTAACAGAAGTTATGTGATTTATTTTTAAGGGCGATAAAGATTAAAATGGTCAAAATGCAATCAAAATGATTGATGAAAAAAAGTGAGCAGTGCAATTACTACAGCAGCCATGATAAAAAGCTGTACATTTTTATTGCTTGCATTCAAGTATTACAATTTAGAATTCAAGGAATTGTATTCACCTCGGTGATATATTTGCAGCTTTGGTCATCAATATTATAGATTAAGTACACAGTATATGTGTGAGTGCACAACGAGGCAGCGAGCTAAACACGTAAAAGTTGGAGCTGGCCTTTCCTGGAGGCAAGTAGTGAAACTATGAGAACAATATGATTACAGATGAGAAACAATGAAAAAGTACACCACTAGCTAAAGTCAAACCAAAGAAATGAACTATGCTGCAACAAGGAAGCTACATTAAAATATATATATATATATATATATATATATATATATATATATATATATATATATATATATATATATATATATATATCAATTACATTGTTTCCACATTTGGGAAATACACTTGTTTGCTTTCTTGGCAACACCACACGAATACCACTCCCATTTATTAAACATAAGTCTAGCACCAGCAGATGGTTCATTAAGTGCCACGTTATATCACATTTGTTTAATCCATACAAAAACTAAAGTATAAACATGACAAATTATTTGTTTTATGTTTTCATTTTCCAGTGGAGATGGCAGGCAGTTACTGCTCCCAGCCAGGAAATATAACCCCATAAAACTATGAATCGGTGTTGTTATGTTTTGGTTTTATTTTAGGCTTGCGTACAGATTAAACAGAGATGATGAAGTGTTAATAATTACTGAGCTTTGGAGATGCTGAGAGAGGCAGTCAAGCTGTTTCCCCGTTTCCAGTCCTTCTGTTAAAATAATGTCTCCTGGCTGTAGCTTCATATTTAATGGACATATATTAAAGCGGTATTGATCTTCTTATCTAACTCTCTGCCATTAGGTGCAATAGGACATATCTGTCTCCTAGAAATGACATTTACTGGGTACATAAGTGTTCTCTTAATTTTGCTAGATGAAGAATGTAATCACTGCCAAGCTTTCTTTCCGTGAATAGAGCGGCGCATCTGTTGCTGGGAGGTGTTCAGGGTGTATGGTGGACATACAAGCACGTGACTGTTGCACCAGGGTTCATCAGCAGTTCTGTGTGTGATTTGATTTAAACACTCATCAAGACTGGGGACAGGATGTGGTTTGATTAAATGTTGATACACACATTCTTGAATATTATGTGTGCCTATAAGTCAAAAATGTTCCATATGAGTAGATATTGCATTGCAAAGTGAAACATTTTGGCCTAAAAGAATATGTAAATTAACAACATTTCCTCATTACATTAAGGGAAAACATAATCTGGTTACAATAAAGTGCTGCAGGCGTGACAAATTTTTGTAGGCCAAACCAGATGTTAGCATCAACCTCATTCCCTTGACAAAAAGCCAATGGGTTTGTGCATTGGCTTTTTGATTACAGTACTCTGTGACAAACAAAAGTTTATGATACTTAATTAGGCTTTGTTACATGATTATCATCACCAAATGGACTTAACTTTTATGGTTTATGAAGCCTCTTTACAATCACCAGAGGTAGAAAGCTGATGTTAGGCTATAAACGAACTGCATAAAGATACTGCTAAAAACAGTTTTATTGGATTGTAGTGTGATATAGCTCTTGATTCTTCCTCTTCTTAGGAAGTTAGTGATAGTTTACAAAATCCCTTTATAAAATGCGTGGAAGCTTAAAGAAAACATGACTTAAAGGGACATCGAGGAGTTTCTATTTGGTTATAAAAAAAAGTCTCATGTTAATGTGGATGAATCTACGCTATACCCACACTTGTTAATGGCTCCATCCGATAAATATATCGTTTTGTCTCTATCGTTATTTTGTTATTTTAATTAATGGTGGAAATGCTGGGCGAGCCAACCAGCGTTTCCTTACTTTTGGTTTCGCGGACGCTGCCCGGCGGGTCATGAGAATAATGCCGCCGAATTGCCGTTTATGTTTGGAACTACGACGGTATCTGATCGTCTTCGAACCTCTGATTTTCATTGTTGATGAATGAAAACATTCTTGGCAAGACGTCCGTCTTGCGCCAGTCCAAGAATTCTGATCCTCCCCACTCTCCACACATAGCAGGGTTTCCCGCAGCGCTTTCCTGTTAAGGCCGCCACCCCCCCCCCCCCCCCCCCCCCCGACATCATCACAACTTTGGAAAGGAGCGCGGCACTCAATTAGTTAAATTTTAACCAGCTTTGCACAGTATGGGCACTGCCTTTTTAACTGAATTGTTGAATGTTATTGTTGTTGTTAAGTGCGTGTATTTAGTTTAACAGTGTGTGTAGACGGAGTGTTTGCACATGTCATTTCACTGCAATGATCTTGTGTTGTTGTATGTGACGAATAAATCATCTATCTATCTATCTATCTATCTATCTATCTATCTATCTATCTATCTATCTATCTATCTATCTATCTATCTATCTATCTATTTCACTGTGCGCGCTGAGGCTCATGGTAAATGTAGTATGAAAACACTTCGCTTTCCAAAACTCCTCGTTGTCCCTTTAATAATTTACTGATTACTTAGAGTTGTGTGATCTTGACATTGTCCAATCACCCTAACTCACCCCAAGGAGATAGCCAATATACAAAGCCATGAGGGGTGGAGGGTGGGTGTATGGTGGTGGTGGTGGGGGATGTAGTTTAAAGGGATAGTTCAACATTTTGGCAAATTGGCCCATTGCCATAATCCCTATAGTGGGTTTGTTACTTTTATTTGTCGGCGTAAGCTATTTTTGAACGGCGGAGCAGAGCCGTGAGCTGTTCAGAGCTACACCATGGAGGCTAATGGGATTTCTTGGTTTCCCTCATCAAACTCATCAAATACACAATCCAACAACTCCAAAAAGCTCTCATGGACAAGTTGTGACCTGCACAATAACGGAGTTGTTTCTGAGGTAAATTAATGCAAAACCACTGATGCGCGTTCCCATCAGGGGCAGTTTTTCGGCAAGCAGTCTCTGCATTTGCCTAACATGGTTTACAGTAAACTAAGCACAGGCAAACAAAACTCAGTAATCACAGAATGGCTCCAGACATTTAGGGCCGGATTTACTAAAGGTTTGCGTGTATTAAAACGTGTGCAAACGTGATTGCACGCGCAAACACACGTGGAACCTGATCTACTAACCGGACGCACCGAGGATTGCGTCTCTCAAATGGGCAAAATAGCGCGTGCAATCCATTTAGCGTGTTTGCCTTGATGAATATGTAAATATGGGCGTTCTGCCAGAACACGCAAAATACTGGGAGGAGAAGTTTGCAAATCGATTTATTTAGCGAGGGCAATGTGATTTACCAAACCAGGAAGAGATTGCGGTGGCTGTTTTTGCGTCTATATTTACCACGTCTGAAAGCATGTACTAACTGATACAACTTTGCCAAAACGTATGCGTTTATTGGTTTGATACCTGTCAGAGCCCCATGATCTTACATCTCTGCATTTCCTCACGTCTGGGTAATTCTCTAACAGTTTTTCAGCCGTGTTAAAAGTCTTTTACGCGCCGTTACGCACGGGGCACGTCTGTCCTGCAGTGCGCTCCTCTCTTTTCCTCTCCTCTCCTCCCTCTCCAGTACCTGGCTGCTCAGCTCCGTCTCTCAGTCCCGGTCCCGGACTGAGACACGTCACCGCTGCCTTCACCCGTCTTTAATCCCTCTGGTCAGTGGTCAGAGCGTTTAGATCCGTGTGTCCCACCTGAGCTCTCTATTAATCCACTGGATCATGGGCGGCATACACACACACGTTATAGGTGTGTGATTGTCGCTGCAGCTGCTGCCTGTTCGTCATTATATGACGAGTTGGGCCCTGTAGCGATTTGTGTTTATTTATCTAAACAGAGCGCGAGAGAGATACACACACATGCTGTCATTGTATGCATCGGATCAAATGTCATTCTGTCCCTTCGTTCGTCCAGCTCTCTGTCCACTCTCTCCATGGCGGAAACGATTACCAAGCGCAAAACCCTCATTTACATATTGCGGTTTGCACGTGTTTTCATTTAGCGGGTTACTCTTAGTAGATCACCTGTTTTGCGTGCACTAACCAAACACGCAATATTTTAGAGGGCGCAAACAATATAGCGCCCTCTATCTGGGATCTTAGTAAATCCGGCCCATAATGTTCTAACAGCAGGTTTTGGGTTGAGGTAAAAGACATTTCACAAAACAATCTTTAGTGAAAGGAAATGTACCAGTAATAGCAACAAAACACTCAACTGAAAGCATCTTCCTATGGCAAAATACTCACAGCAATTGGTGACACAGCAATGTCACCAGTACAGAGTCCAGTGGAGTAAACCACTAATGTCAGCTATCACAAAGGTTGTAAACAAACTGACGCTTTAACATTTATCTACACATCTTATGAAATCAATGTGGATTTCCCATTAGCTGCATTCATCCACTGCTGAGAACAGCAAGGAGTATACAAAACTACGGTAAACTTCAATACATACTAGAAAATGTGTTTTCAGACTGGTCAATTTTGAATTTAAAAGCTGAGCTGAGCATATTTCATGAATACATATTCATATTCAATCTTAATGGCAGCTGCAAAAGTGTAACACATTTTGGTCTTTGTTCTCTTGTGTTGGGTGACAATTTAGCTTCCAGAGGTACAGGCAGCACTGAGCTAAGCGATGTGGACAGTCTACATAAATTATTAATTTGAGGAGAATTGCCTTTTACAGGCTGACTCCCACAGCTGTCTAAACTAGGTCAGTGAAACTAGGATAGTCGAAGCTCACTGCTACCAGTGGCACATTCCTGAAATCTGTCCAAATAACACTGCTAAGTCCAATAAGGCTACAACTTACATGGCCTTCTTCTGTTCCTGTATGCAGCTTAAAGGCAGGCAAATGACAGGGTCCAGTTGTTACTCATTCATACCGTTACGATTGCCATTTCTTTTCTTTTTTTCTTTGCATGAGCAGTAAAATATATTCTTTCTGAAGCCAAACTAAAGCACAATAACCTATCAGGGTACTCAATCAGGGACAGTAATCGTATCAGTTTTTATCTGTACTCAAATTTTAAATACTCTCATTTATATTGCTGGATCCGTTTAACATGAAAAACAATTATCCCATTCATGAAATTTATTTTGGAATACATTGAAAATGGCCTGAGTCTGGGTATTAGTTATAAATGCCTTTTACGTTGCTTTGCCAAACATGTTTCCTGTGCTTTAATAAGTTTCAGGAACCCCACAGGGCTTTGCCAAAGTGGTTAGTGAGTGTGTACGCTGGCACCAAAGTAATACATGGTGAACTCACACCTTCTGTCTGCAGCCCCCAGACAAAGTTGCTTTTGGTGCCTTTCCCAATGCCCAATAACTTATGAGAAGTGGAATTATTGATGGCTTGTTTATTGGAATGGGTTTTTATAGGCTGCCAGCCCTGGCATCAGGGTGACTCAAAGCAAATCTGACTTCTGTCCACAGCTATAACTAATAATGGATTTCTCTGTAACTGCATCTGCTGTAAGAACCCAATATGCAATAGTGACATGGGCATTAGTCCAGGTTTCATGCAAAGGTTTCCTGACATTACAGCTGCTGTAATGTAGATGTCAAGGTAAATAACAAATTCTCATTTCTACCCAGAAGGGACTGGAAATGATGTAGTAAACTGCAGCAGCGTTTCTACTGATCTCTGTGTCCTAGTTTAGGTGATACAGACCTCAGAGGGCATGAAGACATTTCCTGTCTGTCACCAAAATGTTCAGACAAGTTGCCCTCAAACAGCTGACAAAGTGCAAATACAAGAAACTGGGGCAAATTTTCTGATACCTGATACAGTAAGTTCAAGTACACAGTAAGTCATGATATTTCCTCTTAGCATAGAACTTGAAAGTTATAAATAGTGAATAGAGTTTATATTTTTGATCTGTCAGCATTACTATGTATAAAAATAAAGAACCAATTTGTATACGTTTTTCTATGATGTCCAGTGGATGTTAGTGTATGATATTGTCCTTGGTGGTGGTCTACACTTTCTGAGTGTTATTCCATTTGAGGTTTTATATTAAAAGAGATATTCTGGGGTAAATTTAACCCATGGTCTAACGCAGGGGTTCCCAAACTTTTCCATGGCAAGGCCCCCTGAGTAGTATTAGCTTCTGGTTGGGGGTTGCGATATGTTATATAATCATAAATTAGATTTTATGATAACATATATGCCCAAAATACAATCATTTGATTTTATTTTGTTATTTGCATTTGGTGTAATCTTCCCTCCAATTTGCTGAGGACCCCCTAACCCCTGGTGGCCCCCCAGGGGGCTCCGGCCCCCACTTTGAGTAACGCACCGTGACACTGAGTTAGACCCCCCCCCTCGAGAGATTAAGTCTGCTAACCGCTAGCTTCTCTAGTTGTAGAAACTTTAGCAAAGACCACACCATAACAAACAGCACAGTCTGTTTCTCCACGCGCAAACCACGATCAAAAAGCCACAAATAATGCTCAGAACAGCACCAAACCTCATCAACAATAGGCTACAAACAAGGTCCCAGCAAAGGCATTAAACATCATTAGCTTTGCCTGGTTTCTATTGAAAAGAGACAAAAAAAAAAAAAAAAACTCACCCACTCTCCTCCAGTTATACGTTACGCAGCGGCTTTCCACGTCCAGGCTAAATAACACGTCCTGCACAAACATTTCAGCGGCCATGCAGTGACCACACATGACCTACCCCCCAGGCCCAGGCTCAGCACATGCAGGTAGTCCGCTGGTGTGGAGGCGATTACGGAGTGAAGTAGAGTCCGGCAGCTCAAGGATGAAATTGTAGTTCCTATCTTGCCCATCTACGGAAGCCGAGAACGGCCACGTCCATAAAAAAATTTTATTATCGTTTTCTTGTGATAACGACTTATTATTTCGTTATCTCGAGATAACAAAGTCCGTTTTCTCGTGATAACGAATGATCCATGGTAGCAGCTGGTTAGCCGCTGTATGTTCGTAGCAGGAGGCTAAAGCGAGTCTGTTGGAAACACTACACATCTACAGATCTAATGTAACAGAAGAGATGTTTTCGTGGGATAATTGCCCAGAACCATGTGTAGAACTCAAATCAGTGAGCTGATTTATGTGATCACATCATCCTGATTTCAGCCTTCAAGAGCTGCCTAACGTTAGTCTGCTCTGAGGAGCTGTCAACAATGAAGTACCGGTAAGTTACACCAAAGATATTCAATAAATGGAAAGATACTCCATGACCTGTGTAGCATCCCCGGCTAAATGATGGTCGGACTCTCAAACTGATGGTTCACAATGGTTTATTCCTTGGACCGTATTCAATGTAAACACACCGTAAGAGCTATGAAAAGAAGAAAACAAAATACAGTTACCTTTACTCTTACTTGAAATTACCCTTTAACTGCCTTTATCACATAACAATCATGTAAGTTGACTCTCCTTTTATCTAATAAACTTATTGTAGACTCACAGGTTTTACTCCATGAATTTAAATATATATTTTAACTGCTACGATTGATGTTACAGTCATGAGGGAAAATTCACATTTTAACTGAAAGACAACCTCACATAGAGTGCAATATAAAACAATATTTGACATGAAATTAGCATTTTTAACCGTTCGTTTTTAACCCAATAAACAGTTTTTAACCTTAGCAGACCGCATATAAAACAGACAAAATACGTCCTGTTGCATTACCAAAACAACCTACGAGTTAGCTTATAGCTTCATCTCACTTCAATACAGACCGACACGGCAGCTCGCCGATGCTAATAGTAGCTACCGCTAACCACAATACGCTTTATGCATGAAAATATCCACGGCAACCAAACTCGAGCCGGACATAAATATAGCATGAAATGGTAACAAAACAAACCTTGTGCCCCTTATTAGCCAGGTGCTAGGGCGTTCCATGTGAGTTAGGCACACTTTGCTTGCTTTTAGCATTGAAGACATTCCTTTAGCCTTGCAGACATACTTTTCCTTCTGCCGGTAAACTCCGAAGCACCGGATGTGTACGAGGTCTCAGCGAGACGCTTTCAAAATAAAAGCCCTGAATATCCGTCTGCTTAATATATAAAAAATAAAAGCCTGGCTTTAAAGAATGTTACTAAGTAAACATAAAAACACATTTATAGAAATACTATGCTCATATTAAAGGTCATTTACACTCCCACCAAATCATTACTGGTTTTTTCATCCCCTTATTAGATGTAAAGCATGAATGATTTCTAAACCATGTGACCTTTAACCTTTAGTGCTTGAGTCAAAAATGTCCATAAACTCTTCATACTGTAAAGGATAGGTTGTGGAGTGAAGGGGGTGATTAAACAGTCTCTAGGAGCAGGATCAGCTTCTGCACTGGACGTTCAACGATGGATGGCTTGCCAGAACGCTGTCCCTCCTTTCCCATCTTCTGGTCTCCAACACGAATCTTCACTCTCCTCACTAGTCCATCTTTATCAGTCACTGTCTCTACAACTTTAGCCAATTTCCACTCGTTGCGAGGTTGATCTTCTGTCTTTTCCATCACAATGTCACCGACTTTGAGGTTTCTCTTTGGAGTATGCCAGCGTTGTCTGGTGGCGATGTTGTACACATACTCTCTTCTCCACCGGCCCCAGAACTGCTCTGCAAGGTACTGAACACGGCGCCACCTCTTACGAGCATACATGTCCTCTCTGATGAATCTGCCAGGAGGTGGTAAGGCTGCAGTGGGTTTCATGGTGAGTAGGTGATTGGGCGTTAGCGGCTCTGGACTATCTGGATCATTTAAGTTGTCAACGGTGAGTGGACGACTGTTCACAATAGCTGCTGCCTCATAAAAGAATGTCCGTAGAGAGGCATCGTCCAGCCTGCCTGATGAGGGTGAAAGAGTTAAACGAAGAACATTCCTCACCGTTCGGATCTGTCTCTCCCATACGCCTCCAGCATGGCTTGCATGCGGAGCGTTCATGCTGAAGTCACACTGTTTCTCAGCCAAAAACGTAGTCAGACGATCAGCATCCAATTGCTTGAGAGCTTCATTCAGTTCATTTTTAGCTCCAACGAAGTTCGTTCCTTGGTCACATTTTATGTCACGTACTGCTCCTCTTATTGCAATGAAACAACGAAGTCCATTTATGAAGGCATCTGTCGACATGTCGTCTAACATTTCAATGTGGATAGCTCGACAGCAAAGGCAGGTGAAAAGCAGTCCGTATCTCTTTTGTACCTTGCGTCCTTGTTTGGTGAAAAACGGACCGAAACAGTCCATTCCACAATAGGTGAAAGGTGGTGATGGATCCACACGCTCAGACGGCAAATCTGCCATTCGCTGCTCCTCTGTGAATCTTCTGAGTTTTCGACATGTAACACATTGATGCAGATGCGTTGCCACAGCTCTGTTGATTCCTGGAATCCAGAATCCATTTGATCTGATCTCATTAATAGTCAAGCCTTTTCCTTGATGTTGGACTTTCTCGTGACAGTGAGCAATTATTGCCTTGGTGATGGGATGACTCTTTGGTATGATCACTGGATGCTTCAGTGAGGTAGGGAGTGATGCATTTTTCAGTCTTCCTCCCACCTTGAGGAGTCCATCCTGATCAAGAAAAGCATCCATCTGAAACAGTTTACTCTGAGAGGGAAGTTGAGTTACCTTACTGAGCAACTTTAACTCTTCTGGATACACTTGCCTCTGTAAGTCTCTTATGATGATTTCATCCATAAACTTCACATAATGTTCTTTGTACTTGTCATCCTTCGCCAGCTTTCTTTTAAGGTGACTGAGCCGTACCATCGCCAGTTGTTTGTTGTCAGGGAGATAGGGTCTCTCTTTAAAGGGGAGTGGCATCTCGTAATGTCCATGAATGTTCCTCTTGATCCCTTCCTTTAACACATCCAGGAAGCGGATGTCATCCTGAGACACAGTCTTTCCGTCCTTATTGGCATCTTTAAAGTCAGACTCGAGAACCCTGAGTGCCTCAGCTGGGGTCACTGGAGGAAGCTCTCTGACTGAAACTCTGTGACACATGTTGGTGATGCTTGGTGAGTTGTGGTGAGGTGAACAGCCTACGATACTCCACCCCAAATCCGTCTGAACTGCATATGGTTCGCTATCTCCTCCAAGGATTACCTGCCGTGGTGCCAGTGCCCTTGAGCAATTGTAGCCGATCAGCAGACCGACTTCACATTCCAGCTGTGGTGGGATTTCATCTGCTATTTTGATGAGATGATTCCAGTTCCGTGCCGTGTCACAGGTAGGAATGTGTGTTCGATTCACTGGTATACAGTCCTTGGTGTAAGCAGGGGGGAGATCAATGTGGATAGCAGAGCAGTAACCTCTCACTCTCAAACCTGACACTCTTTGACTATGCATTAATGCATCCTTTCCTGTCATGGTTGTTAGTTTCAGTCTTACAGGATGAGTTTCAGTCTGTAAACTATTGCTAACTTCTTGGTCAATGAAGACTGTATCGCTTTGGGTATCAAGCAGCGCATAAACAAGTCTTTCCGTACCTGGATTGCTGACAGAAGAAACCCACACTGGCACTATCATTGAAGTGTTGGTAGATGGCTCCTTAGTTGCCACACTGAGAGCCAATGTGGTTGCTGTTTCCTCTGTGTTACTTTGATTTGAGACTGACGTGGGCTTGGCCTTGGTGTAGGTGTCATCATGGAGAAGCGTAGGATGTCTTGCTTTACATTTGTCGCATGAATGTCTATTGCGGCAGTCCTTGGCGTTATGGCCCGTCCTCAAGCAGCCATAGCAAAGCTTCTTTTCTTTCACATATTTCCGTCGTTCCTCCAGAGCTTTCCCTTTAAACTCAGGACAGCGATGAAGTTGATGTTTACTGTCTTGACAAAACACACATGGTGGCTTTAAACCTGTTCTTAACTGTCCTTGTGTTTCATTCTCTGTAACTGTCTGTGTGTGATAAACACTGGATTTACATTTCTTTTCTTTCAGATGACGTGATGAGTTAGCCTCTGATGAGTGGAGAGCGTGGAATGAAGTAATAGGATTACATGCAATTTCTGCCTCCGTTACAATGAAGAAGACAAACTCCTGGAAGCTGGGAAACTCCTGGTCAACTCTCATGACTTGAGTGACCTTGCGGTTCCACTGTGATGCTGCCCAATCAGGTAGCTTTTGGACCAATTTCTGGTTTTCTTCACAATCGTTCAAAATGTCCAGACCTTTAACATAAGGCATGGCTTCCAGACATGAGTGTAAGAAATCAGCGAATGCTCTAAGTCCCTCAGCATCTCTTGGATGGACCTTTGGCCAGTTTGTTAGTTTTTCCCTGAATGCTTTTTGTATAACAAACGGCTGACCATACCTGTGGTTGAGACGGTTCCATCCATCTTTGTAGGCTTCATCATCATTTCTATAAAATATGCCATCAAGTGTCTTTCGAGCTGGACCTCCTACATATTTTTTCAAATAATGTAATTTGTCAGCTGAAGCAATGTTCTTTTTGTCTATGAGGGATGTGAAGGAAGCCTTCCACTCAATGAACTGGATAGGGTCACCAGTAAATACAGACGGTTCTGGCATTGGGAGCCTGTTCAGAGCTATGCTATCTTGGACTGCCTGAGCCAGATAACTTACATCTGTCCTTGCAGGTGATGCTGTCACTGTGATATCAGTGGGCTGCTGGATGAGAGCTGAAGGAGGAGGATACACAAACTGATGTTCTCTCATTCTCATCTGATCTACAGAATGAACACTTGCTTCCTGCATTACTTCCTGATCATAAGTTGTGAACCTAGCTCGTGCAGCTTTAATGTCCTTCTCTGCCTTTAATCTTTCCAACTCACGTTTTTGAGCTTCAAGTTCTTTCCTTTGTTGTCCCTCTAGGAGTCGAATCTTTTCTTTTTGTTTCTCCTCTAAGACTTGAATCTTTTCTTTTTGTTTCTCCTCTAAGACTTGAATCTTTTCTTTTTGTTTCTCCTCCTTCAATAACACTTCATACTCTGCTTCCTTTGCTGCTAATTCTGCTGCAGCGTCTGCTCTTTTTGCTGCTATAACAGAGTGTTGACTTGAACCTTTACTTGAGTGTTGACTTGGAGGTGAAGCTGTGGATCCGTAGATGGAGTGAGCATAGTCTCTGTTAAGAAGCTCATGAAGACGCTGCTTTACTGCTTCACTATCAAATTCTTCATCTATGCCTGATATCCTTTCAAGAGCAATTTTAACAATGTCCCTTGTAACTGCCTCACAGGCATCAATACGACGTCTTGTCTCATTAGATGGAGTGAGGTGAGCTCTGATGTCTATGTACAGGTTTATAACACAGTTTTTTCCTTCTTCTAGTGTGTCTATAAGAGTTGCAATGTCACTTTCAGGAATGTCAAACTTTAACTGTTTTCTAGCCTTACGTGCCTGGATCTTCCATTGTTCATAAATGTGAGTCAACCTTTTCTCCTTTTTGTGGGCCTCCTCCTCATGAAATGCAAGCATCTTTTCCGTGGGATTCCGTAGGCGACCAGAGCGACGGAGATCCTCCTCTTCAGTATCCTTATCCTTCATCTGTTCGGAGTCTCTGTCGTCTGGAGGCGTCTTTACTGATGCTTCCATGTTGTGAGCAGGTACCACAATCCTTGACCATCACATCAGGTCCCTCTACAGTTGTCCATGGTCAGCGGCGTGATGTGACGGATGAGGTGAAGCTCTTACTGTAGCATCCCCGGCTAAATGATGGTCGGACTCTCAAACTGATGGTTCACAATGGTTTATTCCTTGGACCGTATTCAATGTAAACACACCGTAAGAGCTATGAAAAGAAGAAAACAAAATACAGTTACCTTTACTCTTACTTGAAATTACCCTTTAACTGCCTTTATCACATAACAATCATGTAAGTTGACTCTCCTTTTATCTAATAAACTTATTGTAGACTCACAGGTTTTACTCCATGAATTTAAATATATATTTTAACTGCTACGATTGATGTTACAGTCATGAGGGAAAATTCACATTTTAACTGAAAGACAACCTCACATAGAGTGCAATATAAAACAATATTTGACATGAAATTAGCATTTTTAACCGTTCGTTTTTAACCCAATAAACAGTTTTTAACCTTAGCAGACCGCATATAAAACAGACAAAATACGTCCTGTTGCATTACCAAAACAACCTACGAGTTAGCTTATAGCTTCATCTCACTTCAATACAGACCGACACGGCAGCTCGCCGATGCTAATAGTAGCTACCGCTAACCACAATACGCTTTATGCATGAAAATATCCACGGCAACCAAACTCGAGCCGGACATAAATATAGCATGAAATGGTAACAAAACAAACCTTGTGCCCCTTATTAGCCAGGTGCTAGGGCGTTCCATGT
This sequence comes from Trachurus trachurus, assembly GCF_905171665.1. Classification (NCBI taxonomy): domain Eukaryota; kingdom Metazoa; phylum Chordata; class Actinopteri; order Carangiformes; family Carangidae; genus Trachurus; species Trachurus trachurus. The sequence goes on along the minus strand of NC_139894.1, from coordinate 17,161,978 downwards.
GAGTTAGGCACACTTTGCTTGCTTTTAGCATTGAAGACATTCCTTTAGCCTTGCAGACATACTTTTCCTTCTGCCGGTAAACTCCGAAGCACCGGATGTGTACGAGGTCTCAGCGAGACGCTTTCAAAATAAAAGCCCTGAATATCCGTCTGCTTAATATATAAAAAATAAAAGCCTGGCTTTAAAGAATGTTACTAAGTAAACATAAAAACACATTTATAGAAATACTATGCTCATATTAAAGGTCATTTACAACCTGTCTCTCTAAATGGGCGTGGCCAACCGTCACCCCACCTCGTCTGTGAACGTGTAGGCTATTGACCCCTTGCACGTGACGTCACGTTCCACTCGCGGTAGCTACGGACGCCATGATGGACGGCAAAAGAACAGTGAACGTCAATTTAATTCAATGGGCGCGTTATAGTTTTGTGGTTGTAGGGTTTCCCCTCCTTTTCCACTGAGCTGGTTCGAGTGCTGGTTCGGAGCCAGAGCCTGACTAGCACCGGTTCTTTGCTTTTCCACCGCTTAAGAACCGGTTATTGGTTCTTAAAACTGGTCCCAAGCACCAACTCCTTGCTGGGCTAGAGCTAAGAACCAGGGCTGGCCACTGGCAGCGGAGTTACATGAGCAACAGGACCAGTGCGAAGATATACAGACACGTTATCTATGCCATTATAAGTTAGTTTATCTACAGTGTATAGTCGATGTAAACACAGTTGAAGCTAACTAGCTGAGCTACATGCTGTGGCTAACAACAGCTAACGCTCGTATTAAACATAGCACCGTCACAACGTAGTTGCCACCGGCGGATCGCGGCGATTACAACGAAGACGGCTTCCTGTCTTTATTTTTCAGCCGGGTTTAATCAGAGAATGATCACTAATTATACAGACGTCGGGTCAGGTCTTCAACACCCACAGGTCGCACCAGGTTTTAATTTCCAGGTCCGTTAACTGTAGTTAGCAGCAGCAAAGACAGGAGCAGCTGCTGTATGGGGAGTGTGACACTGACTTGACGTTAACTCCTTAGCAGTGGAAAAAGCACAGAAAACTGAGATATTCTACGGCGAATAACAAAAAAACAAACAGAATATTGCAACGGATAAGTAGATATTCTATTTAAAATAAGTGATAATGCTGTGAGGTTGTAGTGTGAAGTGATCGAGCCACATTGTTGGACGGCACCCATACACAGTACATTATCACTGAGCACTTTCTGCCGTCCGTCATGGCGTCGCCTCTCGCATCACGTTCTAATTGTGACGTAGCTGCAAGGGGTCAATACAATTCGTAGGTAGATGAAAGTGAAATATTTATATTTTCTTATGATAACATTACATATTTACACTACTAACAGTAATATTTAGCATGACAAAAATAATTTAAATCATTTTCACGGGAGTTCACGGCCGTTTGTTTGACGTTGCCTAGGAGATCTGTGCCAAATCTCGCGAGAGTGTGTCGTAGCGACAGAGACAGGTCTTGAACAAAGTGGATTTTCTCCTGATGTGTCCGTCTGAAAATTGCCATTTTCGTGTCAAACTGTTCAGAAGAGATGTGGCTTGTGAAAAATGAGTCCAAAATGTACTTAAGTGACTGTGGGGAGAAAGACTCGACCATAATCTGTGTTCACGTTCAATTTTCCCATTGGAGTCAATAGAGAGCCTAAGCGGAAGCAGGAAGTAACGGTCAACATTGGACCTCAACTCGCCATAGAAATGAACGGGACTGAAAATTTTATTTTGTGATCCGTTTGAATTGTGCCATGAGAAAAAAATATGTCCTCTACCTGTTTAAAACATCACGTTTCATCCCGAGAAATGTTGTTGTAAAACTATTGTAAAATAAAATTCAGAAGAATCTGTAACCAGAAAGACTACAAGTCGCGTAGGTGACGTCACACACCAAATGCCGCCCTTTCCCGTGGCAGTTGGTGACGTATTTTTTGTGGGTCACAGATCTGTAGTCCTTGGAGCGGTCTTTACACAAAATACATTCTTCTGTTGCCGTTTTATGATAAACGGCTGATTTCTCGGCATGAAATGTGACGTTTTAAACGGGTAGAGGACATATTTTTTTCTCATGGCGCAATTCAAACGGATCACGAAATAAAATTTTCAGTCCCGTTCATTTCTATGGCGAGTTTTTCAGAGTTGAGGTCCCATGGCGCCGTTACTTCCTGCTTCCGCTTAGGCTCTCTATAGAGTGCCGAAGCGGAAGCAGGAAGTAACGGCCCCATGGGTCCTCAATTCGAAAAAAGGCTCCATAGAAATGAACGAGACTCCAAGATTTATTTCGTGATCCGTTTGAATTGACCCTTCGCCAACTCCTCCCACAAACGGCTATTGTCCAATCCTACGTTAGCAACCGTAACTATAGGCCTGGCAAGCTTTCCGCAGTGAGTCATTACGTTTGCTTTTGTGGACACATTTTGAGACTAGGACGAAAAACATTTGTTTGTAGAGAAGGATGTTGTTGTTGCTGCTGCTACTACGGCGGCGGCGGCGGCGGCAGCAGCAATATAGAGATGTTCAGATACGAGCGGACTTTTTTTTCGACTTGAGCAAGTGTAAATATGGGGATAACCATATGTTCACCTCCGAAATGACAGCTGTACTTTTAGGGCTTTTACCTGGGCTTTCAGGCGAGGGATCCTCCAGGCAGGGACTGCTTTCACTGACTGATACAGCGGTGGGAGAAAACAAAACAGCAGCGAAAGCTGTATGTGGTTCACAATCGCCCAAAAACTTGCAGTTTGACAACGTTTCATGACCAGTGAGATGACGTAAGTCTTCGTGGGTTGATAGACGGTAAAATTACCGGTCCTTACTGCTGCTCTGTACATTGTCCAGTCGTGTCGTTGAACAGATGTTTTATCCTCCTGCGCGAGTCACACGTCACTGAAAACTATGAATGATCTTTGTGACTTCTTCTCTCTATTATCTCAGAACAGTTTATCCAGAAATTTGCTGATATTTCCTTTGAAATCGATACCAAATACTGCCAGGAGCATGGCTGGGAGTGAAAGCTTGCCCGCCGTAGCAACAGTAACCAAGGGGGCGGGGCTTACGCGAAGGGTCAATTGTGCCATGACAAAAAAATATGTCCTCTACCTGTTTAAAACATCACGTTTCATGCCGAGAAATCAGCAGTTTATCGTAAAACGGCAACAGAAGAATGTATTTTGTGTGACGAAGCTGTGTCTGAGGTGATCGACCGGTCACCCAGACGTCGTCATGCCGGTGGAGAAAGGAGCAGATTAATTTATGGTCTCATTGATTAGTTTGTGTAAATGAAAAGTGAAGCTTCAGGTGTGTGCTGGTCAGAGGAGCATTGCTGACTTGCTGCTGTCTGTATGTGCAGAAATCACCACATTTACATCAATAAATAAATGTTTTACAATTAACTGATTGGTCTACATTACATTTAATTTAATCAGAAATAGAACAGAGGGGAATTCGTTGCGACGTGCTTGTGTTTTTCCTCATAGACCGTCTGTGTTTTCATCCATATCCGCGGTGTCTGCCGTAAACTAAAAGAAGGGGGGAAGTGCGTGTGCAGAAGCGTCTGGAACGGATCGTGTTCCGGGTACGGATCGGGCACGGACAGGCTGTTTTCGAAACCGCATACTACCGTACTGCCTACTACATACTGCGTTATACTACTGTATACTGCATACTGAATGTGGGATTCAGTATACTACTTCAGCAGACCGACGCCGTTATCATCGCAGTATGCAGTATACGAGTTTCCCAGAATGCATTTCACGGCAACCGGTAGCAGTAGCTGTAAAACAGGCTAAAAGCTGTTTTATTTCTCGCTCTAGCGCTGTAATTATGTAACTTCATTAAGTTTTAATATTTTTTCATGCGAGAAAGTAACTTTTAAGACCCCAAATATACGGCCAGTTTATCCAAATGACGGCTGTTTAAAAGTTTGCTCCGATGTTTTTCGGAGAAGTGAAGCTCCGCAGCGACCGGGACATCACAGAGGCAGCAGCCCGGCTCCTGACGTGCTCGGCCGGCCAGCACTACGACGTCATTCCGGAGGAGAAAACGGTCGCTAATTAACTTACCCGCAGGTTTTTAAAGGTTTACCACCGGCTGGTTAAATTATTTTCAGGAGATAAATGTTAGTCTCATTGATGAAATCTCAATTGTGGCAGTAGCATTAGTTTGTTTGAATGTAAAGTGAAGCTTCTTGTGTGTAAGCAGCGCTGCCTCGGGGCTCTGGAGCCTAACGTTATGTACAGAAATCACCACATTTACAAAAAAGAAATAAATATTTTACAATGAACCGATCAGTCTGCATTAAGTTTTATTTTATTATACAGTACACGGCTACACTACCGTCTTTGGTTACGCTCTGGTTACGGTTAGGGCGTCAGGGGAGCATTGCATTGTGGGATACAGTACGCGATGTAGACTGGTCAGATGCATACTGGAGATATTTTCCGAATCAGTACGACATCCGGGAACTTTTCGCATACAGATTTTGCATTTGTTCGCATACTGCATACTACATTTTGGCCAAATCAGTACGTACTAGCAGTATAGTACGCGGTTTCGAATACAGCCACAGTGTTCACAGGGAAATGAACGGAATTGGGCATTTCCAATTTGCGGGAGAGAATCACGTAAACAAGCGCGAGATTAGACGTGACGTCACACACGAGATCAGGATGACGTTTGTTGCCGGAAGAGGCTGCCTGTAACATAGTGAAGGAGACATCACAGCAGGGACAACAGGCTGGTAAAACGAGAAGAAGAAGAAGACAACACGGCTGAGTTCATGCGGTTTGAGAACAAGGACGACTTTCGATGGGCAGTCAGTTTGAGACCGAGAAAAGTGAAAGAGGGAGATCTGCCGGGGGAGTCTAGGCCGTCCTGTAAGTTACCTGGGGGAATCAAGTGGTCATGGTGGTCACTGCCTGACCATGGCCGCTGAAACCAGATGTTTATGCTGCCAGTCGGCCTCGGACACTGGACGCGGAAAGTTGCTGCATAACGTAGGACTGGAGGAGAGTGGGTGAGTTTTTTTTTTTTTTTTTTTTGGTCTCTTTTCAATAGAAACCAGGCAAAGCTAACATATTTTGATGTCTCATATTATGTGATGGGACCCTGTTTGTACTTTTGATGACGTTTGGTGCTGTTCTGAGCATTATTTGTGGCTTTTTGATCACGGTTTGCGTGTGGAGAAATACGTATACTGCGCTGTTTGTTATTGGGGGGGACCATGGGTTAAACTTACGCCGGAATATCCCTTTAATTTACCAGGCCAAGGCTGAAACATCTGAACCATTAGTCACCATTTGACTAGCTACTGAAGGGTATTGATGCTCAGGTTATGTCCCATAATAATGATATCCTGTAGTTTGGAATTGCTGACTTCAGCACCGGTACAGACCAAAGGTTGTATCCATAGCAGGTCAAGTTCAGCAGCAGATATATACTGCTATGTTCTCACCATTGCCGTGACATGCATGGCACTGTGAACTAATCACGCCTATGTGTTACTGAAAGAGCAGTGGAGGAAAGAGAGTAGGTGAGTAGGAGTGGGTCAGGTGTGAATGAATGAGGACAGTTCTGTGTCATCCACCTTAAATGCTCCCACAAGGTTCATTTCACGTAACCTAGATTTTTATATTCTGGTTTATGTCATTCTTGCAGCTGAAGCCAGGCTGGCTGTACTGCAAAACAGAAATAAGAATATTTTTGAAAGATTTGTGTCTCCTGAAAATTTAAACATTTTCTAAAACATAGTCTAAAAAAGACGACAAGAGCAACACATCTAGTGCACTTCAGATGGACCTTTCAGCAAACTAGATAAAACCCAAAGTTTGCTCTGCTGGGAAAACACAAAAAAAAAAAAAGAAAAAAAAAACTGACCCAGTTGAGTAGGTAAGGTCACTTGAGTCCTTGATGTACAGAACAAGGTATTCCCAATTTCAAATGAACTTTGATTTGTTTGTATTTCCGTCATCTTATCGCAGCTATTGCAAATAAACTGATTTGATTGCTTTTATCAGTTCAGCTGAAGAGTAATTATGGCGGTCTACCAATCTTCTAGCCACAGTGAGACGTCTCTCCTATGCTGCCCCTCTTTGGCAAGCCACTGAAACAACATCAATGATCCCTGTTGGGAAGCATCAGGACTCTCCACTCACGGAGGTTATGTAGGTCAGATCAGTGCATTTTATTATCCAGTGGTGATAAACATAGATGTTGTTGTGTGAAGTATAGGGGAGGAGAGTAGATTCATCATATTCAAATAGACAGATTAGACAAAAGTACAACTACACATCTGTCACACTGTCTATAAAGGGATGCATACAGGTTTTATTCACCTAACAATACTTCTAATAACACCATTAATGTGATCCATGCAGTGGATTTTTTAATCATCTGAGTAATACCAATAATTAGACACTAGAGGGCAGTAAAGGCAAACAGAACATATTCACACCTCAATCTCTAGACTAAGTAATGGGCTCTGTGCTGTTATTTCTACCATACACTGCTCTGTTTGTTTGTGGTGTACGAAGGAGTGGGGATCCTGCTGCCTGGTACCAACTCGTTCTGTAAGTTTAAAAGTCTCTTGCTTCAGTGCTATGTTAGGTGGTGACTAAACAAGATCATACTGAACCAATAGTACGAAGTAGGGCTGCCCCCAAATAGTCGACCAAGCACTGGTCGACCAAAAAATCATTAGCCGACCAAAATTTCATTGGTCGATTGGTCGCAGGAAAAAAAAAAAAACATTTGGAGCCGTGTCTTGTCAAAATTAAGCCAACATCAATGACTGAACTGTATATGAAAGGTTATGGGGCTTTTATTTTGAAGGGCCAGATACAGGAAGTCGTGACGTGACACTTTTTTTTTTTTTTTTTTTTACACGGCACGGCTGGTCTCTCTCGTATCACCGCTGTCACCATTAGCGGTGCTGTCTGAGCCCCGGTCCCGTCCCACAGCGCTCACCGGCGGTCAGTCTCAGTGTCACGGAGCGGATCCATGATGGTCCCCGCTGCAGTCAGAGACCCTCACCCATAGACACATGTCTATGCCCGCACCGCTCCACGCCGCGGACCCCCACCCCCGCACCACCGTCACACAGCCTGAGCTCAGTAACTTTTTACCCTCCTCATCTACTGTGTTTATTGGTGATAAACGGGCATTCTGCCGGTAATAACGGTGAAACCCGACCGGCTTGTTGTTGAATCTCGGACCCAACACGGCCGGAGTCACGAGCATTAATTAATTAATTCTCAACCTGACCGCGGGCAGCAAAAAAAAAAAAAAAAAAAATTTTTTTAATTAAATTTTTTTTTTTTTTTTTTTTTTCGTCAAGGTGGGGGGTCGATTAGTCGACTAATCGCCATAAGTGACGACTACTGGTCGACCAACAAAATCTTTGGTCGGGGGCAGCCCTAGTACGAAGTTTTGTGTTTGATTTCATAACGTGTGGTTGTTTTGGTGCAGGATAGAATGGTGAAAGGAAAGGAAAGGAAAGGAAGGGAAAGGAGAATATTTTTGTTTCCTATCACGTTGATGTGTTGATATGTAATTCATTCAAATAATTTATTATTGTCTTTCAAGTATTGAAAGAACGACAACAGATGATATCCATTATGTATTCATGCCTAGCATTGATTTGACAGACACTGACGTGTTGGGGAAAAAATTCCAACGAAAGCACAAAATGTTCTGTGTATGGTATAAATATTTAATCAAAATTCATATCAACAGCGCAGAAAACTGACATGTTTATGGTCGAAGAGATTGTTGGATAAACATCCACATCAGAATCATTGCTGGGTGCTTCAATAAAACACAAGCATGCCTATATTTTAACAATGACACAACTAAGTAACAAAGTATATATTTTTTCTTAATTCAGATACATTTTGTAACTCAGTAAAGAGTAAAGCGCCACTCTTGCTTTTTCCCATGTGCATTTCATCCTCTGCCTCAGGCTGTGATTGGCCAAGACATCAGGGCCAGACAGTCTAAAATCCTCTCATTGGCTGGTGAGATATGGCACATAATCCTAAACCCCTCTCCCCCTCTGAGGATTAAATTTACTGTCCAGTCATCTTTAAGAAGTGTGCCCCATTGGTTTGGCTTGGATTGTAGAAAAGTAAAGCACAAACTCTTTGCAGGCAATATCTCATCACAGGAACATACAGCGCCAAACTCGAGTGCTGAGCATTAGTTGGCTGTGAAGGAGATTCAGGCCATGAGCTAAGCCAGGGAAATAATTACCACTGTCAGGAAACTGAGGTCTGAACTCTCTTCCCCTCCGACTGTCAAGACTCGGTCTCATGCACTCCAGTGCTCTGCCCTACCATCTTTCCCGCTATTCAACTTTAATTGTATGCTTTCACCCTTTTTCTTCTCTGTTTCTCACCATTAAGGTGTCTTCCGCTCCATCTCAGTGTTGTCTTCCTGGCTGAGGAAACCTGTATTGACTCAGTGTCAGTACCTTCCACTGTTTGCCTACAGCTTTGTTTTAGCTTGTTCAGAGGCCAGAGCTTTACCCATCTAATATCTCGCACTCACTTTCCCTGTTAAGATGTCAACAGACAAAATCAGTTTTCATGGAAATCTAGAGGAATTGCTGAAGATAAATAACGTCTATCTCCTGCTATCTCCTGCTGTCCACTAATTAGACTTGGGGTGATTAAAGTCAAATACAAATGACTATAAATCCTTTGATGGGCGAGGTCTAGATCTGGAATCAGCTTTGGTGCTCCTCTTTGAGACGGATGACTGGAGAAACCTTTGAGCGCAGACTAAATATAGCATTTGGACCAAAAAACAACACTCATCTAAACCATTGACTGAAGTTAATGAACCATGATGAACCATTAATCCATAATGTGATGATGTTGAGTGCATTTTATATTTAGATCTCAGCACGATGACTAAAGAATGAGATATGGTACAAAAACAAACAACGTTGCTATAATTTAAAAGAACATCTGAGTATCTAAGTAAGTGTTCTCAATTACAATTCAATTGTCCCTGCAGTCAGTGTTTGAAGTTCTGCTACTTTGATTTATGTGCCTGATCTCTCCACTACATTTGTCTCCAGCTTGTTTGAAGTTCAAACGGATTTGTGCCAAGCAGCTGATGCACTTTCAACAGCAGCATTTAGATATCACCTCTAACAATCTCTCTATGGTGAAAGCATTTATTCATTATTGCTTTCACTATCTTTTGGGAAACATTACAACTAAATGGGAATTAGTTTCACAGCCTACATAATGGTAATTGGTAACACAAACAGTCTCAGCTCCAGACGAATGTTTTTGTTTAGGAAGTGGAACGGAGCTCAGACACTTTCTGAAATTGCAAGATGAGTGGGAAGAAAGAAAAAATTACCCAAGACCTCTCTTGCTGCTCAACTTATCATTCTGCAAGTGCAGCTTCTAAAAATCAGGCCCGCACATGCACACTCACACCTTACTGCTATGAATAGGATTCACTGTAATTCCAATTATGAGCATTGTATTAATATGTATGAAAAGCACGTTGAGGTGCTCCTGAAAATAAAACCTGAGGTGTTGATTAATGTGAAAACGGTTTAACCACATGGGTATTGACATTATGCTCATAATCGCCCAGCTGTGCCCGCGCTTCCATTATGGTCGTGTGCAGGAGGCATCTCACGAAATGGAGCAAAATGGTTATAGCAATCAATAAAGTATTGATTATCTTTAATGGAAGGAAAATAAATGAAACAGGCGCAGCTAAAAGCGTGCAATAAAACATCTGCCACATTTTAAATAAGTCTAATCTCACACAGTTTAGAGAGTCCCATTCTAAACCCTGACATCTAATCTCTTTTATTGTCTGGTGCTTATGCGTGCACACACTGGACACACAACCCTGAAACCGACACAAACAAAAGAGGTCTTCAAAAAGTGTCTGCAGAAATGCAACTGAGTTTTCTTTTGTATGAAACAAGACAAGAGAATAGATTAGATTGTTGTGCTGTCAGATGGAAAGGTTAGCATCAGTCAGATGGAAGTGTTAGCAGGACCTGATAATTAGGTACTGTAAGGTAACTAAGGAAGCTGAATATTTGCTTGAGGTTAGATTACATGAGAAAGAGGCATAGTGGCCTGGTGAGAAGGTTTGGGTCGTGGTTTACAAAAAAGAACATCTCCCACTCATAGAAGAAACATTTATGATGAGAGAATGAAAATGTAAATCTTGATGCCAAGAATTAAGATCCCCCCCCACCCAAACTCTCCCTTCTCTTTTTATGTTCCTGGGCATTATAAGTGGAAATGGCAGGAGCACTTTCCCTGATTGACCTCCCTGCGTTTCAGTGGAGGCTTCTGCTGCTCACTGTCCTGTGGATTAGCATTGATTGGCCTTGTCTGGCTTGTCCACGTCCTCTTGGATAATCACAGCACAGGCCTCGCACAGCATTACCGTAGAACAATGGATATGTTTATTTACAACCCTACAACTTCATTTGTTTTTTGCATGAGCGATAAGTGAGACGTGGGTAAAAATGGATTTAAAAACAGTCTGTACCAGGATGAAACAGCCACTGGTGTGTCTGAAAGCTGCTGTGCTGTGACAGTGTGGTGACTGATTGACACTGCTGATGAATGCATGTTTGTTTGCTTGAGAGTCCAGTTTTAGCACTCAGCATTTGTTTTGCCAGTCGGAGAGGATGTGCGTCTTCAGCGGTGGGTTGAGGACGAACATGCCTGCGATCCATGTCCACAGCACAGCCAAAAGTAGCTTCACTCTTATTTTTTTAGGTCATTAGGACGATGACACGTCACCATTTAAGAGAAAGTGAGGCATGAAGTATTTGGTGTCAGTGACTAAGTCCCTTGCAGGAGAAGTACTAGTTAGAAGCAATGTCTACTGTTTCTTGCATCATAATTCTTTAAAAAAAAAGAAAAACTTTGCCTGGAGTAATTCCCGCCAGCCCACAACTAAAATGAAACAATCTGCACAATGCATCAGAGTTTGGGGGAAAAAACAGGCCCTGTCACTCACTGTTAATTAAATCCCATCTTTTTTTTTTTCCAATGAGAGGTCCTTATCATTTCTGGACCAGCATCATTCGACCAGGCTCACGGGCAACAGCAGGTGGCCTGAGGTGCAGCCACCAGCACAGTCACAGTGTGCTGCATGCAGGAATTCTTACGGGTTTATTCATTAATTAATGAAATTATTTCATTTCTAAAAAAAATTCTCTCATATGCTTAGATGTAATTCCCAGGTCACCAAAGGAGTTGAAGCAGCCTGAAGCCGTTTTTAATAGAAACAATGTTATGTGTAATTTCTCCGCATTTTAGGAGAACACATTTAACTGCAATGTGCTTTTTTTGTGTGTGCGTAGGTATGTGTGCCTGCAGTAATAATGCAATGAAACTTCATTAAGACACAATACTCTTAACTGTCCGAATGGCCTGTAAGTATATATGTAAGTAGCCTAAATAGTCAATTACTAGAAACAGTGCTGTAATGAAATGCTAATTGATAGTTAGCTTGGTTCTCCTGTGTGAATACCTACTGCAGGATTCCTTGGAGTCTAATTGCAAAAACAACTGGCTCTTCTAAAGTTTGCCTCAATTTATAAATCAGTAAGTGAATTTGGAGAGAAAATGTAGGAGAGACCTGTCCTAATGTGGACTGAAGTGCAATGCACCCCATTTCAGTTTTTTAAGCTAATTTGTCAAACTTGAGATCAAAAGTATCTTAAGTATTAGATTTTCAGTAAAGCTTTGCATCACATCTGAATATCCTGATAGGTGTCAGAGGCAAATTATACACTTCACTGGGGTGAGGTTTGCAGCGAATGCATGATTAGAATGTTACTGTATGAGTTGACACATGAAAAGTTACCAGTTTCAAAACAGTTCTGTCATTATTGTTTTTCTTTTTTATCCTTAAACAATACGGAGTCATATTTTAATTTCAAAATACTGTGAGTTAAACCTCGCTCTGAAATATTATATGTCCTCAGAGGATTCAAAGTTCCTTTGAAAGGCGCAACACCACATCCCAAGACTGTGAGTGTGTGAAAACATCCTCACCTCTCACCTCTCTCCCTGTGTGGCTCCACGTCTGCCATGCTAACTTTAGTCACAAACACACTGGTGTACATTTCCACAGATGTCACCCTGGGAGGGGCCTGTGTGGGGTCTGTGGTGCCGGTGGGATGCGGTGACCAGGTTTCAAAGAGTTTGGGATCAAAGGTCAAGACAACTGTGACAGATTCCCAACTGTGACACTGTCTAGGCACTGGGTTAGGTGACTTGGGAAGCGAATAAAATGCAGCTTCTGAAAAAGCAGGACAATAACAGATAGTTTAGTTAGCAAAGGAGAATGCATGTTTTGAGTGAATAGAGAGTGTGAGTGTTATGTGTTTGTGAGTGAGTGTACGGGCTAGTGCGCGCCACGCATCAGCTTGTCTGTGTACATATGGAGGAAGTGAAGTGCTGCTGGGTCACCCAGTGTGACAGAGAAAAAAATTTGAGGCCTCTGCCTTTGATGTCTGCCCAACAACTCAGCGTGATATTTGTCTGTGAGCTGTTGGGCTGCTTGTGGCGTGCTTTCCTGTGCTGCATCTCATTTCCCATCATATTCAAAATGCAGCTCACTATGAAATTCTACCCTTTTTTTCCCTCCTTTGTTTCATTTTCCCTGCTAGTAACAAACTGGCACTCGGGAGGGATGCTCATTTAAGTCACACTTCATTTACTGTAAACTGATGATAAACCTACAAAAGCTGAACATTTATCTAAATATGTAGCTGCTGCTTCTTTTACCATCTCCTTTTAAGCCCAGTGAGCTTACAGACATTTTAAAGCAATCTTCCATGAAATGCTAAAGCTTAATGTCCTCAGAACATTCTCATTATGTCTGTGGATTCAGAAACTCACTCATGTGTTTCACAGTAAATGTATCTCCTTCTCATGATAAAGATGCACCTCTTTTCTTTTCTTTTCTTTTCTGTCCTCCCTCCGTCTTTCCGTCTTGGGTTGTTTCTTCCAGTCGTGCCTCAGGCCAGCGGGTCCTGTGGCATGACTGGAAGCAGGCAGACCTTCCCTGGATGACTGACAGTTTTGGGGACTGTTTGGGAACCATGACAACAAGTCAGTGGTCATGACCCTCAGCTTTTGGCAGAGAGAGAAGGCCTCCTCTGGTATGCGTCACTGAGAGTCTGTGGGACGACAAAGTGGGAACTGCGGGGGGAGGATGTCCAGAGCTGAGGAGGCGAGCCACCAGGGAGCTGAAGTTTAAGTGCTGTCACTTTGTACCTGCCACTCCAAGCTCTCACAACTTAACCACTAAAAGCTAGAGCCCATTTTTCATCTTAAACACCCCTCTGCAGCAATGACTGCTTAGCCCATGGACACTCTTCATCTTTTAGCAAGCCCCTTATTGCTATTGCGGCACTATCTGGATGTATTGATATACTATGAGCTCCATGCATCACTGGAGAACATAAGTGTGCAGCACCATGAGCACGTGTTGCCCTTTCCTCACACTACACATGCAGTTTGATGTCATAGCGCACAAAAAGGACTGATGACACACTGGCCACTGCTGATGCCCTCTCTTTAAAGTGCAGTATCTGCAGAGCTGCCATGCACTCAGGAAAACTGACACGGGGTATGACATGGCATTTTAAATCAAATTGTATTTCCGTTTTTGTTCCTCAGAGAGTATAGATTGGCTTTGGAGGAGGGAACTGGGTTTGATTGAGAACAAAGAGCCAGATCAAAGAGACACAGACGGAAGAATGTATGAAGTATGAATCAAGCAGTGAAATACTGCCGCACATGCCTTTCTTTTCAGAGCGTAAGTGTGCCATCTAAAATGCACACACAGATTATGGAGTCACGTGGAATTTGATGTGCGCTGCTTCGTCCTCATTTTCCCATCAGCAGTGATGCATTATATTTCTAAGACTAGCATTCGTTTTTTCCCTGAATTAATCTAAAAACAATGTTTCTGTGACACCGTCACTTCACATAATTCTTTACACAAGCACTGTAATAATTTCACATTGTAGCAATCATTCATTTTCTTTTCCCCTGTGCCACATTTCATGTAGATTAATTGTCCTTTTTCACTGAGCCAGGAGTGTGACAGAAGAGTAAAACTGATTATTCAGTGGCTGATACATTCACGTTGATTGAATCCATCCTAGGGGAGAAACATCCCAAAAAGTTCAAATCAATTCACATGTTATCAGAAAAAAATGAATTGAAATAGTGTTTGGTTTCACTGTAGCTTCTTACAATCGTATTGTAGGTGATAACAGAAACTGGGTGGAGTGTTTCAGGCGCTTCTATCTGCAGTGTAACAGTATGCCCTGTCAACAGTAGGCTACAATAGTTTTATTATCAGTTCATATCAGTCATGAATGTAATCATTGTTTACACAGTTTCCCCCTGATGGCAATAATATGTTTATGTGAGGGATGTCAGATAAATAAGAAATGAAGCCACAGACGCACCGAATGACCTTTAGTTAATCAGGAAAATCACTTTCTTCCCATCACTTCGCCTTCACTGTGTCCAATTCTTTCCTTCTCTCTGTCTCTCTCACTCTTGAGCCTTCTGTCTGTCACAACTTCCTGCCATTTTCACCCCTATCTGATTCCATCACACTGAGAGCCAAAGCCTTTAAACCCGCTAAATCCTTCCCAATTCAATTTCAGGATAGCGAACGTTGCCTTGTGTGCCATAGCCAGACAGGGCCTCAAGATAATCAGAGACCCCTCCAGGTATTCTAATCTGGCCATGTTTCTCGGGCAAGCAGGAGCAGATGCTTGGATTTTCTGTTCGAGACTGCTGTGACATGAGACGGCTCCCACAGGACTCTGCAGCTGGGTAAAGTTTTATCCTGCCCATGTGGGGCTGCCGTCAGGTGCCTTCATGTAGTGGTGGACTGGGACATTTAATCAGCTTGAGAAAGAAGAAGCCGCAAGTCACTGCTACACACAGCTGGCTTTCATTTTTTGGATGTAAACAAAACAGTCAGTGATTAATTTTGCAACTTCGTACAGATAGATTTAGCAGATTGCAATCCTGACATGACCCTAAACTGCATTATGATGCGATCCACCTCTGCAAGTAACCCAAATGAAAGTCTGACCAATATATTATCTATATTATATCTGACCAACACAGGAGATATTGATGAAGGATGCATTTAAAGGAGCTATCTGTAAATTTTGCTAAAGCTACATGTTAAAGTGCAAAATCACAGTGGTAGCAACATGGTCTCAATACATTTTACAAAATCAATTACAATGAACACGATCAACACCATCACTTAACAAAATCAATTACAATCAACACAATCAGGAGAAAGAGTATAGGCAAGCCAAATAAGCAAAAGAACATACACAAAGACAAAAACAGACAAGGATATAACAATTAGGAAACTCAAATTTCGCCAAAACATTGGGTAAAAAGGTGTGTTTTAGAGAGTGTTTTAAAAGTTGCAGTGGATGTGGATTCTTTATTCCATAAGTAAGGTGTACGGTAGGAGAAAGCCCTGCAACCAATGACCAGAAGGTGAGAGTTCAGAGAGTGGAGAGCGGAGAGGATGAGGCGGATAGGGTGTGGTAGGATGGGGCCAGACCATTAATGCCTTATAGGTTAAGAGAAGGATCTTAAAATCAGCTCTGGCCTGGACAGCAACCAGTGCAGAGATGCTAAGACAGGAGTTATATGACCATATTTATTTTTAGTTGAAGACTACAAGTAGCAGGGGCAGGAAGGCCAGAGAAAAGTACTTTACAATAGTCTAATCTAGAATATACTAGAGCAGGGGTACTCAAATACATTTGTCGAAGGGCCAGAATTTTTCTTAACAGACACCTCGGGGGCCGCACATTCAAATAGGCCTAGATTGAAATTAAATTCACCTTTTTCGTCTAATAATTTAAATATTTTTATTTTACTTGTAAGCACATAATTTTTATTTATACACTTCATGGTGTTTTGTATGATATAAAATGAAAGATCTTGACATTATCATATCA
The DNA here is from genome assembly GCF_905171665.1 of Trachurus trachurus. Taxonomy (NCBI): domain Eukaryota; kingdom Metazoa; phylum Chordata; class Actinopteri; order Carangiformes; family Carangidae; genus Trachurus; species Trachurus trachurus. Next base: position 17,145,944 of record NC_139894.1, on the reverse strand, counting down.
TCATTTACATATCATGCTGGAGCTTTACACTGCTGACTTGTATCCTCAGACATGCCCTGTGATTTTCAGCTTAAATATGAAAGGAGGCTGACCATCACAGGACATGTCTGACTCTGTTCTGAGGATACAAGTCATTGGTCCTGAAATGTGTGTTTCTCTTCTATAATACACATTCTACATCTCGGAGGCGACGTGCTTCACGGGCTTCCTTCACCTTTCAAACGAGGCAGAGCTCAGTGGGAAACAGTAGGAGAGACACAGGCCGAGGGCACCGGGGCACAACAGCGGGGGGGAAGCAGGTCGTGCAGCTGTGCGGCGCAGACGTGCACGAAAAAACAATTGCGTCTCATCAAATGCGCGCAGCTACGGCTTTTGAGTTGTGAGCGTGCATGACGCGCGCTACATTGAATGGGTTTGAGCGTGCGCAAAAGATGCTTCATCTGAACGGCCCCCCATGCATGATGCACACACAGTTGAACCAAGACGGCGGTGAAAATCACCCACGGTCTCTGCAGACAGGCAGGGAAAACCCTGCAGTCCAGCCCGCTCCCCAAACACTCGCGCATGGTGATTTGGGTTCGTCGGCGTTTCTGTATCCCAGTGCAGGGCCTCACAGGCACACAAACGCTTCACACGTGTTTCCATGTCCCAGCGCATTGACTTACAGGCGCACGGAGCCCGAGAAATACAGTATACAGTAATATGTAAACTAGTAGAACTCAGTCGCGGGTCTGATTGGAAGGTTCGGCGGGCCGGATGCGGCCCGCGGGCCGCCTATTGAGTACCGCTGTACTAGAGCATGGAGGATAATTTCAGCATTGTGACAGGACAAAACATTTTAGCAGGATTTTAGCAATGTGACAGAGATGGAAAAAAGCTGATTTGGTGATCTCTCTGATGAGGCTGAAAAGATGAAGTATGGTCAAAGGTGACTCCTAAGCACAAACTCTCCATGATCATACATCCATCAAACTGCAATTAGAGGGCTTGATCACAACTAGGTCAGTCTTAGCAGCGTTTAACATGAGAAGGTTCTGTCTCATCCATAGTTCATTTTACATATGAATGCCTCTATTTTACGGGTCTGTGAGGTGTCATTAGACTGTAGTGGCATGTACAGCTGGATGTCATCCGCATAGCATTGATATTTAATGCCACATTCTGAAATGATCCTTCCTAGAGGGAGCAGATAGATACAAAAAGAGGGCCAAGGACATGACCTTGGGGCACACCAGAGCTCACATTGGGGCATTCAGAGAAAGAAGGGCAGTGCTTTAGCCGATGTGAGAGGATAGCGTGATCTACGGTGTTGAATGCCACATGCCACACTTAAATCAAGCATTAGAAGTAAGGATGCTGAACTCTGGTCAGTGCAGTTTCGGTGGAGTGACAGGAACGAAAGCTAGATTGAAATTTATCAAAAAGATTATTAGTGGCAAGATGAACAGTCAGCTGACAGGCAACAATTCTCTCAAGTATTTTAGATGAAAAAGGAAGAGTGGAGACGGGTCGATAGTTGGCAAGAACCAGTGGGTCAGAGTTGGGTTTTTTGAGGAGTGGTTTAATGATTGCGGATGTACGTATATGCTAATGGTACAGACCCCTCGGAGAAAGACATGTTGAAGATGGTGCGTATAGGACAGTTTGCATAGCTAACATTAGTATTAACGGCAGTTAAACTAATAGAAGATATGTTGCAAGATCAGCCTCAAAACTATATTCCTATGAGCTGCCACAAAAGGCCAACAGCAGCGTCAATGTTAACTCTTGTCTCTGTTATCACATCTCATCCACTAAAGTTAACATGTTAACCAGGTAGCTCTGGCCAGCCTGTCTTATCACTTTCCAATAGCGACTCACTGTAGGCTTTAATCTGGTCTAAAGACATACTGTTCTTGACATGGCTGAAGTTCTCTCTGCTCCTGGCAAGAAAGCACATTTGTCAGCAGAGAAGAGTTACAAATAGCTCCTTTAAGGCCGAGAAAAACTATTTCAATGGTCCATGTCATGTTCCAGTTTCTCATTTTTCAGTTTTCCATGTTTGCATCAAAAAATATAAATGCCAAAGCTACCACAAGCTCTGGGTTGATCAACTCCTTCACAAGCTTGTTTCATCCACACCCACACTCACATGCCAAGCTAGCTACATCTCAACATCTCTCTCTGTCTTCTTCTTTTTAATCTTTGTCTTTCAACTGTGAAGAGTTTATGGCTGTTCACAGTTTTGGAGCTCAGTGAACACCACCTTAATCATCTCACACACATATCTGCCTGTAAATGATCAGACACAACCAAATTCCTGTCTGTGTCTTCTCAGTGGTGTATCAGTGTGCAGAGAAATAGAGCTAGAAAGCAAGATAACCTTTTCCCAGCAGACGAACACACGGGCTAATCCGATTGCAATCTGTTCCCAAACAATCCACTTTTCTAACTTCTGTTTTTTTCTGATGTTGTGATTGAGAATTCCCTTAAGTAATGTGCCTGATAAGGCTTTGACACCACATCTGACCCAAATCTCTATAAATTAGCCTACATAACATGTATATCTACTAGAAGGGACAATTTCTGAACAAAGTCTCACTAAAATGTAATTTAAAGGAACAAGCTTCAAAGGAGAAAGAGGCCACTCAGCCTATTGTTCAGTTGGTACAACAGCATGATTCTTGATGTGCTGTTCTTTGGATGTTAGACTAATATGTTTAATTTAACTCTATCCGAGGGGAGCCCTCTCGGCCTTCAAGATAATCAGTGAAGGCCTGAGAAAAAATAGTGAAATTTTTCTTGTACTCCTAAAAAATTATTTTATTTACTTATTTTGTGAGATTTTTTACATTATTTGCTTCTTTGCTTGTTTTTACTCACGGAGTAGTAATCATTTTTTACATTATTGTTCTAAACTTGTCTTGGCAAACAATTGGTTAATATAACAGAACGGAAATGGACCAATTTTTCCACTGATGGTACCTGGCTGAATCAGTGATACCTAGGGGTGTAACGATTCTTTTCAACAACGATTCGATTCGAATCACGATTCGTGGTTGCCGATTCGATTCAAGGACGATTCTGGTTTATTTAGAACGATCCAATCTGATTCAGTGACTTGAAATCGATTCAGTCACTTTTTAGCCAAAAATTCAACAGTGTGACTGTGAAATAAATACCTGGATACTGGACAGTTTTTGAAGACAATGTGAAGGAAGCAGAAGCTCAAAACTCCCAGGTGTGTTGAATATATTCTGATATTCACATCAACAGCAAAAAGCAATTACAGCAAGAGGCACACAGGAGCAACTTTTCTACTTATTTATATGTATGCATGTCAATAGGCTACCATTAGTGCAGATTTTTTTAAACCATCTGCAAAATGTTCACATAATACAGCTGTCAGCATCTGTACAACTGAGAAACTGTGTGAGTCAGACACACACACACAGCAAGAGAGAGAGAGAGAGAGAGAGAGAGAGAGAGAGCATCAGCTGTCACTTTGTCACTCTCAGCGTCAGCATGGTCCAGTAAAATAAAACAAAACTCCAGTAACTTTGCCACCTTTTGGTGTGGGTCATATTATTGATTATCTGACATACTCGGATATTTCACTCAGACGACCGGCGGATCAGCTGGTGTGTGCGCACGGTATGATCCTTCTTTTTTCTTTCTCCATCGCATGGTACGTCTTCATGTTTACCTACACAAGCGTTGACGTACAGTGTGGGGTGAGATCGAAATAACGTAGAGCAGTGCGCACCTTATCTCTCATGTTACTCAGTTTCATATTAAGACAGGTGCGTCAGAGCCAGTACCGTCGCGGACTCGTGGGTCAGACATTTTCCCGCCAATGGCTGGTTTAATGTACGTGTCTCTGTCAATAAAAGTGCTAAAAAAAAACATATAAAGTTTGCCATGCTTAAATCCAGTGTGAAAATGGTAAAAAAAAAAAAAAATGGATTAAATCGATACTAAGAATAGTATCGATTTAATGCATTTTTTTTTTTTTACCATTTTCAACGATTTTAGATCGATCTATGTCGCCCGGAAGGCCAACTTGCCGAGCACAGATCGATGTAGTTGGATCGTAGGTATATAAATTGATTCATCGATGTAGTAGATGAATCGACACCCCTAGTGACACCTCCTGGCAGGCAGGATCTTTGGTAGCTGAACTTGATGAACTTGATATTGACAGGTGTCCCTTAACCAATCATACTTTGTTAGTGCTACAGTAGCAAGCAAGAGCTACCAGAGGCATTTCCAGATGGCAGTTACAGCCTCTATCCAGAATCCTAATGGGCAGCCCTCAGACCGCAAACCTTCCTGGTTCTGGTTGAGTGAAGGCTGGCGCAGTTAGCTGCCGCTACTCTCTGGTCCCTATTTCTGTTTTTAACTGATTTCCTGTGCCTCTGCGGTCTGATCTCTGCCTCACTACGAATTTTTTCAATGTTGCTGTATGATCAAATTGTTCGGCGTGTTTGGACTAACTTCAGCCTACCTGTTGCATTCTGGGCTCCTCTCCTCACCTAGGCGCTGCGGCCACTCTAAGCCCTCCTCGGGTCTTTCATCGGCAACAATATGGATTAATCTGCTATTTGTATGGAGTGTGCTTGTCTAGATTTTCGATTTATCGACGGCAGTACTCCAGTACACAGCTGCCAAACTCCTGCAACTCCACTTCCACTTCTCCACCCCACTATCAAAGCTGTATCTCTGCCTTGAAATTGCCCAGAATCATGCCCGTCTAAAATGTTTTATAACTATAAAATACACTTCACGGTTTCCATCACAACTCTTTTTTTCAAATTGTGTCTTTCAAGCTTTCTTTAAAGCACACTGTAATATGTAGTATGTGAATGAACTTGAACCCAAAACCTTTTAAAAAGTGAGAAAACTCATTGAACGAGTGGTGAAGGTTACTGTGCTCTCACACCAAACACGATGGAGGCAATGCACAGTTAGGTTTGGAACAACTTGAGGAGCATGCACAATGTGTGAAATAAAAAAAATTGCATGTAAAAATAGTTGTGAACTGAAGCTGTGTCAAGGTGTGAACAGTGTGTTTGATGGACACAGATTTCATCAGCAAGTTATTGAGGCCTACTGATCGCCCGGGGTGTTGTTCAGTTATTCCTGCTTTTTGCTGACCTGCAGCTGATGTGTCAAAACAGAATAAAACAGTCCCTGCAGTGTGTGATAGCTCCGCTCGCAGCCACCTGCAAGCAGACGTCTTCCTGCCCGGGCAATATGAGGTGGCGTGATTGCAAAATTTTATTTGTGGCCAGCGCACAGACCGAGAGAGGCGACTTGACAGTGAGCTGAAAGACAGCAGTTGGCAGCAGGAAAGCCCAGACACACAGCAAATGCAGCCAAATCCTCAGAGCTGTATAACAAAGGAATGTTTTCAAACTTGAAATGCTTAAACATGCACAGTCGGGGAGCAGCGATTCAGCCGCTGAGATATTTACATAATGTATAATATACAGTATTATGCAGTCCTTGAAGACTCCACTGTGCATGAGGATAATGGTGCTTTAGCCTCCATGCACACATAGCTACGGCTGAGCCCCGATCAGAAGTTCCAGAGATTATTCATTCTCTTTGTTTCATTAGAGTAACTTTTTAAAACTCTGAGCTAACGAGCCAACAACTGTTCTACTTTCATTACAAACATGTAAACAATTCCCAAGATAAGAAATATCAGCTAAGAAAAAGTTTGTTTTTTTTTAACCAAAAAAGAAAAAAAAATGGAGGGAGCCAAGTTGGATATCTTTGAGTTGACTCTAAACTTACGCACACTCCAAAAAACTTCAAAAATGGGTCACTTCCTGGTGCCAAAATTTAATTAAGTACCCCTACTGTCCCATCTGCACACTGCCTCATTAATTATTACTTTTCCCCAGCCTCGGTTATCCCTCTCCAATTAACTATTCATAAGCCCTGTAATGATTAACAATATGTTATGGGCTAATCTCTATGTAAATTAAGGGAGCTTTGTGCGAGATAATGCAATTTGCCACTTCTGCACACATTACTAAATACTCTTTATCGACCTCCAAGGGGCGCAGCATTGATGAGGGTTGATGTTTTACTTCAAGGACAATATCTGTTTCTCTTTTCATTGTTAGGTGTACAACTATACACTGTAGAGACCATGGTCCTGATACACCACTGCATCTGTATTTCTGTTACTTAGTCATTCATTTATTGTGTAATTTATATGGCTTTAAAACTCCTCTGGAAAAGGGCCAAAAAGTCTCAAACAAACCGAGAAGCTGATCTTGAGATCAATCAGGGATAGCCTGAGAAAAGAGAGGGCCATGTTTCTCACCATAATCTATTGTGTGTGTATCATCGTAAAACGCCAAGTGCATTTTCATCCTTAAAAAAACATTTGGAAAGTAATTTTTGAGTACTATCTGCGTTGTTCATGTGTGTGTTTACTTGCAGGCAGTCTCTCTGCCATGTTTAGCTTCATTGCACATCACCAATTATGTCAGTGTTGATCAATGTAATCAGGCTCTTGAGCATTTGCATGAATGATGTGAACAAAACAGAGACATTTCTCCATAATGGTCCATTAAAGCTTGTTTGTGTAGATTTTGTATTTTCTGACCTTCACTGTGGACAAAATGATCAAATAAGAATTTGGGGCACGGCCAGTTTGGGGTTGTTATCTATAGATAATGTTGTTGATTCTTTCGAAAGCCATGAGTGGCAGGGGAGGGCTGATCTTGCATGAGAGGGAAAGCAGGAGACTGACAGCTGTGCCTCACCATGTGATTTTTATAGATTTATCTCCACTGCATTCACCATCATGGAGGCTTTGAGTTCAATAAGATGCTCGGCATCGACCATAAATAGAGAGATGATTTTGTTTTTGTTCTGAGCCATCAATCATCGGTTTCAAATCCAGACTTCTGCTGTTTAGGTGAGTGAAGAGAGTGCAAATCATCCAGATATGAAAGCTTTTCTGGCTTTACTTTTGTTTGTTTGGTTTGTTGTTTTTGTATATTTGGAAGATAAAATGGCTCCATTCTTTGTCTGGGCAAGAGGACATTCATTATAAGAGCTCAACATTATGATATCCTTTTCTACCAAGATAAAGAAGGATGAGGACATCTCATTTTGAGTTGAAAGGATGAATACACTTCTTTCAACTGCAGAAAATGTGGCATTGAAAGATACTGAGATGCTACTGTAATTTGCAGTCAAAAAGATTAAGGTGACATTGAGAGTCAGAGTGACATGAGAAATTTAAAAAGCATACTCTGGATTGCTTAGAAATTTCATGAGAGCCAAATCCTAAAACTTCACCACCATCATTAGGCCAGGAGTGGATACTGCCTCAGTCAGTGCATCCTACATGACTCACACTCTGACCGAGATGAAACCTGCCTAACTAGAAATGACATGTCCTTGAGGGAAGTGGACAGTTTTGCATTTTTCCCACATCGGTGCAAAGTCTCCACCCACAACCTTTGATATTCAGCCCTGTAGACACATTCTAACCATGGGTTGTTCCTGCATAAACACAAAGGCATGGTGGTACAGAGTCGCAGAACCCCTATGCCCTCATCTTCTGCCGTACCACACCTACTGTCATGTCATTTCACAGATCCTATGCAAATATTTATATATTACACACCAGCAAAGCCTTTAACATATTTTCCAATGCTGTTTCCCAATATGGATCCCTATGCTGATTATCTTCTGGGGTTTGCATTTGTAGGCCAAGCAGAGACTGAGCTATGAATAGGCCAAATTGAAAAGGCATGTTTGGAAACGCTGTGATTGGCACTGTGCGTGTCACGTTCACTCTACAACGCAACACAGTCAATATGGATCTGTGTTAGGGAGGGAGGTGGTGAGTGGCAGTATGTGTGGAATTGGAGTGGGTGACTGTGACAGAGAGAGAGACAGACCGAGAGACAAAGACCACTAATCAGTCCTCCCTCCAGCATTAAGTTGTCCTCCTTGTCTCCACTGAAGGAGCAGCTTGTCACAGAGGAACTAATTAAGATGGCAACGTGTACGACAGTGCAGCTCTGCCACCATTCAACATCTGTCCCATTTGTATCTGAGGGCTTAAATTCTGCAGATCCTTGTTCCTCAGCAGCACACCCACGTCAGCTCACATGGCACTTAACCATTGGTCTGTCTGATCATCGCCGCCTGAAAAAACTGATCGCTTAATCCCCATGCAAACACCACGCTGTTCGGCAAGGAAATGCTTCAAATTTCGAAGCATCCATTCCAGGCCTATTCCTGGATAATCATTATCTTATTACACCACAAATCCAAGGTTTCCATTGCAACGACAACTTGTTTCCATTGTGCACGCAGAGCAGACAGACAGCAGTAATGATGTGACATTCCCCCGCCTGCATGAGCACAGCAGGCTAATGATCGCAGAGGCAAAGATGTTTCCATTCGCCCACCTTTAAATCATGACCACAGGGAGCAGAGGAGGTGGGTTTAGTCTGAAATGTCTTGAAAGTTGCTGCTGTACTTCATTTGCATTATCTTGCATCTTGTTGAATAAATGAGTGTATAAAACTGGTATGTTCCAGATACTGACATGATACTAAGTTGGCACTGACATCAACAATGCAGGTAAATAGAATCTGACAATACTACTTTGTTTTGTTGAAGCAGTTGTGATGTTGAAACTAAAGCAAGTTCAGCCCATCAACACTCTTTTTCACAAAAGTATAAAGTCGACTTTGCTCTAAAAGTACCTTTGAGACGCTCATTTTTCATTTTCTCCCTATTATTTATGCTCACATATCGTTCCACAACATGTATATCTACATGGGTAAAGGCAGTTGCAGCACTACCTACCATATGATCAGGATATCATCCAGTTTGTCCATCAGATTATGAGAATATGTACATGAATTTTGCATAGGATTCAGAAAAGAAGGAGTTGTGTATTTGGTGCTAACTGTAGTGCAACTGATATCCTTCATTTGCTCTCAGCCAATCAGAATTTGTTTTAATGCAAATGACTGTTAGGATTGTAGGCATGTTAGCCACACAGGAATCTCATCTGAGAAACCTAAGCTTTGTATCCTTTTTCAAGGGCGTTTGTGCACTGTATTTCATTTTAGACCATAACACAGTGAATCATCTCTGCATACAACCTGTATGCAGATGCTTAACAGGTTTTAATCAAGTTAAAAGAGTACAGTTAAAACCAAGAAAGAAGGTAATTTAACAAAAAGAGAGTAACAACAAATAGACTGTAGCCTCAGTTACGCCAGTACAGTACATGTTGCATTATGGATTGTTTGTCGCCCTAATGTTGCCAGGCTAGCACGTTTCTCTCTGTCCCTCGGTGTGTCCATCAGAGTTTAGGGCTTTAGCCTCCAATGTGTCTCATAAGCCCACTCCAAGCTATAGAGGTGACCCATATTTTGTTGTCACAGGGAAAAATGCCAAGAGGGAAGGAAGCAATAACATCTCACCATGTCTCTGCAGCAGAATCTGGCAGAAAAATCAGCGAGTAGTCAAAGATATGGTATCACACTTAATGTCACGGAGGAAGCGCAGGCTGAAAACGTTTTCAAATTGAGGAACTCTCACATCTTGCTACTGAAACTCTCTGCTCCTACTTCCCGCAGGTGTGTTTGAACGAATGAAGCCAGTGCCTTTTTTTTAAAGGGGCTATGTAAGTTCTTTAATATACAGAAAAACATGGGATCTGTGTTATCTCAACATGTGGCTGAGATTGTGAGTGGTCAATTGAGGCCAGACTTAGAATATGCATGCACCAGCCTCTTATGCACACCCTGAAGGATAGACAGAAGAGGGCTTGTAAAAAAAAAAAAAAAAGTGTAATTTTTTTGACAGCCCATTGATGCAGCAGCATGTGAGCATTCATCCCAGTATTCCCAGTAGCCAACCAACTGTAGGGCACATGGGAGGAGTGACCATAGGGGTTTATTTTCCTCTTTCTTACCATAGCACCAAACGCCTCTGTTAATATGGCAAGGCAAGGAAACAGTTTATCATAGAATATGGAAAACATAGAAATGTTAACAAGAGCCGATGAAGGCAGCTTCTGGGAGGAAATATGCTGCCCCCTGTTTGTTTGGAGGATCGATTCCACAGTAGCCCTTTAAAAAAGCGCTCCATACTCTTTCAAATTATGTTTAATTTTAACTGCATCAGGGTCAATATCAATTTAACACTATCGGTGGCTGGACTGGGCAGATTATGGTTCAAATTTACCATGGTTGACATTCAGATGATGATAATGACTATGATGATGATGATGATGATGATGCATATCAAGGTAGCGACAAATGACAGCGACAGCCTGGGGGGGGTGCACTCAGCTGGAGTTTGTTGCACGCGCAATGGAGCAGAGGTGTAACCGATCCCAGCAGCTGCCGCGAGGGAATGAGAGCTATTCAGCCTCCACCCCCCCACACACCCACCCCCAACGCACACACATACACACGCACCCTCATCCCCAGTGGGTTGGTCACGTGTCCTTGGGGAGCTGTTAGTTTGGGGACCACGTCGGGCGGGAGAGGGAGCTCAGCGTTGCACACAGTCGAGTTTTGGACAGCAACATCTTTAACAAGCGTTAATGATCCGGCGGCAGATCAAGCAGATCAGTTTTGTTTTGGGGCGTTGTCATATGTAGCTCATATATATAAATATATTTAGGCTATACACACACTTCACAGCGGTGTGGGATGCACACGTCCGTCAACTGACAAGCGCGCGCTTGTGTGTGTGTGTGTGTGTGTGTGTGATCCCTCAGTCACTGACTCGTCAAAACTTCTGCGCCTACCAACTGTGATCTTTACAGCGGGCGTCACACATTGTTGCCATCCGCCGCTTACGAGTCGACGCGCACGGAGCTGTCAACGGGAGCGAACCGAGGTAGGCTGCGCTTCTTTCCTGTGGTTTAGAAACACGCTGGCGAAATAATCAAATCATCACACTGTTAGTTTGTGCAATTGTGCAAAAGCCCCGGCGCGATGTGGCACGCGGGGTAGTAGGCTACGGGGTTGCAGCGGGATCAAGAGCCTTAATCAGCTGCTTGAGAGTGAATGGAAATGTGTTTTTAACCCCCCTCCCGTGCTAAGAAAGATGAAAACAAAGAGTGAGACTGATTGTTGTTTTGTTTTTTGAATAAGGCGGTTGAGAGAGCAGATCACTCGTGCTGCGTCAACATCACATTACTCACTTCATATTCATCTTTATCTTTATTTAAAATGGTACCAGGAGAGGAGAGGAGAGGAGAGGAGGGGGGAAAACCCCGCTAAGTACAGTTGGAGGACGCTTAAAGTACACTACTACACTACACAACTGACAGTTTCTCGTTGGATTCACTGAGGCTGATGTGCTGAAGAAGATTGTGTGGTGGTAGTGGAAGCGCACTGGGTGATTTTGAGCTTTTAGTTGAAGTGTTTTCACGTTTGTTGCATCCATCTCTTCCGTCATTGTGTCGTAGTAGCTACTATATGTTCCGAGGGACTGACCTGAGGTGTCTCCCGGGCCACGCCCCTGATAGCTACCACTCAGACATGCAGAAGGCAATGTAGGTGGTAAGGTGTTCATTTTTAATTCCCAAGAGGCAGTGTGTCTTTTTTGCAGTGATTAGACCATTGCTGTAATCACAGTTGTGAGAGCTTGATATATATATTAATTCTATACATTTTAGAGTTTTAGAGAAATAATATAAATGCTATACTGGCTTCATAGGCACAACAGGGTGAAGCAAACTCACTAAAATAAATACAGCGTGAACCCAGTCTCTGGCTGTGACAGTGTGTCAGCATGGTTATTGTGGAGACAGTGCTGCAGGTGACAGTGGAGACACAGTGGCTTTGTCAGCTCTGCATCAATAATGCAGGATACCAAAACAATGAGGTGCAAGAAATAGGGGTCCAGTGTCTCCATACTAATGATGAAGGGCAATTAGTTAAGATTTACTTAAAGTCATTACAAAAACCCAAATGATTTCTAATCCCAATGCTGTGCTGCGTGATATGTCAGAGCCAAGTTTAATGCCACATTCAGTCCATTAAAGCTGGTGATACACCAACTTTATATGATATGATTTATTTTCCTACTCTTACTAATGCTTGATCACTGTGGTTAATGAGACAGGTCTCGGCGCATGGGGCCCAGGCCTCTCAGAGACAGCACTGCGAGTTTGGTGACTTCAGCTGACACCCTCATTCATCATGCATCTACAGGGTGCTGCCTGCTCTATCAGCCTCTCCACGTCTGCCTCTCCTCCTAATCGTACCCTTATGTTAAGTTATTATTAAGACACCATAGTGATGACAAGAGCAGTGGCTCTTTCTGGGAGAAAGACAAGAGCATGAGCTTGTGCATGCTGGGATGATTATAGCCATGACAGGAGTTTGGCATTCTGTGTTGATGCTGCAGCTGCAAGGATTTCCAGGAATAGATGTAAACACCTACAGTACAACGGTGCACCTGACTGACTGACTGACTGACTGACTGACTGACTGACTGACTGACTCTCGCCGCTTGAAGTCAATTTCATGTGTGTGCAAGCAGATTGTGAAGCTACCTGGACCTGCCAATCAAAAACTGGTTGGGTGTATGTTTTCTTTCCAAAAGAACTGCATGAGGAGTTTGTGTTGGAGGAGTTCTCAGAGAGGCTGGTGGGTGAAATGCATCAATATCTTTGCTCTTGTGCTTGCCACAGCAAAGCCACCATGCAATATTAAAAAGTTGGAGATGTAACTGACCCACATCTAGTGAAACTTAACACCCATACATAATTAGTGCACTCTTCTTTTAAATTTCTTAGCTTGGTCATAATATTACAGTGTCCATTACCCTCCTTTTAGATTTACTCTATTAAACATTGATGAGTTGGAGAGATTCCAAATGTTGCACAGTTCATTTACTCGCTGTGGCCTGAAAAGGAAACATCTTAGCTCAGGGTTTATCTTAAAAAAAAAACCAATTGGTCACGTTCTTTGTTTGCTCGGGGAGGTTGTCCACACGTTTGAATCGCTTTATCCTCACAGATCCGTCCGACGGAGAGGACACACATCGTGTGGATGTTTTTGTTCTGGGCTGTCTGTCAACAGTTGACGCTAGTTTTGTCTGTGAAAGAGGCATTTCTCTCAGAGTCAGCCTCTTGGCCGCACTCTCACAGGGAGCCTCACAAAACAGCAGGGGGACTGGTATGTTGTTTTCGTTGGAAGTTTTTTTTTTTTTTTTTTTGAAATGATAGAACTCCATCTCCTTGTGAGAAAAAAACAGCTGTTATTATGTGGTCTGTTGGGTTTTGTTGACATATTTTTATAGTTGACATAACAGCGTATGTTAGCAGAGCGTTGTGTGATGCATCAGCAGTTAATGGTCACCGAAAAGCAGAATAGAAAGATTGTTTCAGATCATTAGGGAGACTGGACTGAAGTTACTGTTCTCACCTAAAAAATTGGTTTTCGCCATTCTGCCATATCAGCGTGCACAGACGTGGAAACTCAGTTTGCTTCACCAGAAACACTGCAGTTGCATCTTTGTTGCTGAAAGTGTTTTTTGTGTGTGTGTTTTTTGTTTTTTTTTTACTTTTGAAGAATCCAAATTTGTAACACTACACAAAGGATCCTTTGAACTTCTCAAGAGTACCTTCCCACATCATGTTCCGCCTCAGCATCCATTTTGTACATCAGATTATGCCAGCACAACACCAGAAAAATACGTTTTTCATGTGTCTCCTTATGACTCATCATTTTGCTTTTAAATCCGATTAGAAATCAAACAAATTTCTATTTCAGAGTCACATAGTACTCCTTCATTATTTTTGTCTGATCTGTTGCTGTGTACAGATTTTTCCCTCAGCATGCTGCAGTAAACACAGAGCAAAATGAAAACACCAGAAGTCCGTTTTTATTTTGACTTGACAAAGTCCATTTTCCACAGTGTTCATGCTTTGCCACTAAAGCCAACTGTGTGTTAATGTATGTGCCTGCCAAGTACATTCATGCTTGCTTGCCTCTTGGACCCCTGCGCAAGTGCACACGTCTGCACCTACCTTTCTTATCGTTTCAGAGGACTGAAATTATGACAGCGTAACAGATTAACCTGAGGGCAGGCAGGATGCGAGTGATGCTGCGCCGCGCAGCACCACACCTATCTGCCATCACGACGCCAGCAACACATAACAGCCTCCAGTCAGCATCACAGTAGTTCGCCTTGCCACTCATCAGGGGTTTAATATTCAATTATGAGGGTTCTCTCGTTCAAGCTGAGTCGGATGGCTCGTGGAAAAGCCCCACTGATTGATGAGTGGGCATCTCGGCTAAATGGGCTCTCTGTTTGCCCCTGAAGGAGGAGGAACCAAGGCAGATGGCTTGCGGGGGGGTTTTTACTGACGTGGCAGCACACACTCATGTAGTTTTGCCTTATCAGAGGTACGGCAGCACAACACAGAATAACTGTTCAGTCAGCTTTAAGAGAAAGTACGAACTTGTTCTGCTTAAATCATGGGTTTTAGTAGCCTGACAAGCCAGACTATCATTAAAATGTATAGTGAAGGGGTGGGATGAAGGCTCTTTCAAACTGCCTCTGCACGGGTAGCGCTACGACTAATCAGAGCAAAGAGCAGGATGACGTCGGTAGGTTAAACTTTTCCCATATCCCGTCAGCAAAACACCAAATACATCCTTCTTCGAAATGAATGACTTCAGTGCAGTTTCTTGCTCAACTTTTAAAGAAAATGACAAGTTTAATTCTTTCAAAGTTGATGCCAACGCCGATTCAAACGATTCCTTTGCCAAAGCCATCTTGTCATGTTTTTCACCGTCGCAAGTATGTCGTCATCGCGTTAAACCCGCCCAACGACTCTCTAAACAGATAGAGCGCTGTGATTGATGAACACAAACGGTGTTCGAGACTCAAAAAGTTCCTATGGCTCGTTTCTAGACGGACCTGCTGAGCAAATATATTTGCTGCCGCTATAGGGTGCGTCTAGATTTCTAGGCTAGGTTTTTAGTTCACTCCATCTACAAACCAAGATACAGGCGACAACGCAGAAGTATAAGAAGAATAGAAACATGCAGTTAAGTGTGCATCTATAAAAATGAAACAGGTGTTCTTTCAAATACTTGCAGAATAGCACTATGCCAGTGTCACGCCACTGCCTTTTAGTTTGCTGCAGTGACAGTCTGTCAAACTGTCACATCCAGCTGAGTCCAAAGAAGTGCAGGTCTCACTGTATCGTGCTGACAAACAACAAGCAGACAGATACACGGGGCAGAGGGTGAGACTGGCAGTTCAGCGTTTGCTCGGGCACAGTGTAGAGGGAGCAGATCCTCCTCTGTCATCATTCTTCAGCAGTCAGGTATGTAGACCTTGCTGGTGGGCTGTTTCTTGGCTGAAAGATACACCAAGCTGTCAGTCAGATTAGTGCTATGAGCCATTGATGGGAGTGCAGTCCTGTTCTCTGGGGGGGCAGCCGTTACAAAGATCTGCAAATCCCCCAACAGAGTGTGTGCACAGTTAGCCTCCCATACACACACATCCACACATACAGACAGACAGAAACACATGCACGCGCAACCCCCACTGAGGAATGAGGGGATGAGATCAAGCCAGGTCATGGGAGGCTCTTTTCAAATAAATTCCTCCTCCGGGAGACTGCTGCCTCCTCCATGCCCTTCATGCACATGTGCAGGCACACACACACACACACACACACACACACACACACACACACACACACACACACACACACACACACACACACACACACACACACACATTCAGACATCCTGCTGTCCCCTCCTCCAAAGCGGCACAGTAAAAACATTTGCTTGGGTATCGAATGTTTATGTGTCACTGATTGTAATTGCAGTTGGTGTGTGCAGTTGTAGTCAGTATGGTGCTGCCTCTGCAGAAAAATATGTTAAAACGTAATGTGAGATATCAAAGATTTTGCAGTGTTTCAAATCTGGCGGAATAATCTTCAACCCCCGCATCAAAATTTTACAAAAACCCAAGACTGCGGAAATATACTGCGTTTGCAACTAACCGAGTGATTAATCTGCTGCATATTTTCACAATTAATCGTGATTACAATTACCTAATGGCCATCATCAAATCGCTTGCAGTTTCAATCTCCTAAAATGCTTCAACAAGGAGTAAATCTGACAACGTTGCAACTTTTGGGACTCTGAAATGTTCGGCATTTTTGCTTGAAACGTGCATTGAATGATGAATCCATTATGGTGATTAATTTTCTGTTCAATAAATTGACAAATCAGCTGTGACAGTTCAATTGTTCAATTGTTGCAGCTCTGGAACCAGTTCTAAATTAATTGGCATTCTCAGTCTAAAGAAAGTCACTCATGGTCGTTTTAAAGGTCGTTTACACTAATAATTTTTTGTAAAGACGAAAGAAAAGAAAAATCTTTTGGGGAAATAAAATGCTGCATGATATATAGGCTGCATGAAGAATCAGAAAATTCCATTATTGATTAATTCTGTGAAATGCATGTTTTTATTTGTTATCTCTGCTCTTTTGTAGCAATTATTTTTTATTTTTGCATATCTTAATAACCACATATTCCACATATTTTTCATAAATAGGGGTCTACACCCATGAAAAGTCACAGCAAAATTCAATGGCTTATTAAGATGCATCCTGTACATTAAATGTGAATTTGATTTTTTTTTTTTAATTAAAGAATCACAAGGGTACTTAGGTTCTTTGCATTCACAGAACTTAAAGTCAAGCCCCATGATGTTATCACCCAGCTCCCCTGGGGTAATTTCATGAGAGGCAGCTTGCATGACCGCAGCAACATGCATTTAGAACAGGAGGGGGGTGAAGCTGTGCATAACTGAGTGATCCAACACAAGGGGCAGAGATGTTGACTAATGTTGGGATTCTCGGCGGGGACCTGCTTGAAATAATCCTAAACTATCCAAATTGTGTTTACCCAGGTGAGGGAAACAGCTGCCAGGATGCCATGAATGCACCATGGCCTTTAGCTGAATATTAAAAAAAAAGAAAAAAGAAAATAGCCTATCCTGCATCTGCACCTGATGATCGCTTTATTTATTTCCACAAAAATGCATCTTATCACTTCTTGAGAAACCCCAGGTTTTCTTTCTTTTTTTCCTTTTTTTGTGTGTGGAGGGGGTGTAAATGTCTTTTCATATCTGTAGATTTATGTTCAATAGAGATTTTTCACAGGGTGTTTTTCTTTCGACAGATTTGGAACAAACCCACCAATATTGCCAGGTTGGATTAAGCCTAATACATTTTACAAAACCCTGCTTTGGATCTGTGATAGCATTATCCATGTCTGGCGTGGTTTGTGTAAAAGTCTGCTTTGAAATCATCTGGCTGATCATCATGTATAAAAGCTGTTTGTTCAAAACCATCCCTGATCTGAATAGTCCTCTCCTCCTTCCTTCTGCGATAATGCAATCATATCCCAGCACCAATGATCACACACTCTATTAGGGGCTGTCTGTAGAGTTCAGAGGCTGCAGTAGTTTTGAATGGAAGCTGAATGGGAGATGACACCGACCTCTAGTTGTCCTCTGTCACCACTTGTTCTGTGTGTAATCTCAGCGGGGGAGGACATCTTCTTTACTTAATTCACCGTGATAAATTACTCCTAACCTCTCACTGTCTTCCTGACCTCTGCTGGCAAACTGCGATGTAAGGATTTCCAAATAGATGCATGCACAAGCATACTCAATTCCATTTCCCTCTCCGCTTCCTCCCCTCTGCTTTTCCCGCTTACTGTGTACCTCTTCTTTCCATTCAGACTCTCTTGACACACATACACACACCCCGCCTACAAACATGATCCAAATCTCTCCTTTGTAGTTTCTAATCATCTCCCTAGCAGGCCCTATCCTATCCGTTCTCCACGTGCTGCTGCCAGTTTCCAGCCAGATTATCTGTTACGTGTCCTCTGCTGTGTTGACAGGAGTGTTAATTATTAGGTTTATAAGGAGAAGAAACAATTTGTCACAAGCATACGGCGCTACATTAGAAGGTCACGCAGGTTTTTTTTACTGACCTCGCACTAATTGCTTAACCTCATAGTCAGCCGATACAGCTGCCAGAGTAGCAGAAAAACCGACCAATCATCCTCACTCAACTGACACTCCTATGAATCTCCGGAGGTGGCTCTAATCATTATGTCTTACATAAATGAACGATGTATATGTGTGTGTGTTGTATGGTTTCACATTATATTGAGCCATAAGTACTATGATAAATCCGGGCTGTTTTATGCCGAATAATTGCAGTCTGTTATCTGAGGTCTCTGTATTCCACGTAATCAAGTGATTATACTGGCATAATTATAGTTGCATAAATGTATTTGGGGGTTGTCTAATTTCAGATTCTGTGTTCACCACTTTGTAATTTCCCATCCTCATTTGGAGACGTAAAGATGCTTGGTTAGTGAATCATGAACATTATAAATTGGAGAGTTATTTTTTCACATGAATGATTAGCAAGAACAAAGGCAGACAGACATTTTGTGCCTAATTTTAGTGGAGTATTACCCCATTTATGCGGAGTGATTTTGGCATTGCTGTGTCTGCACTTAAACACACAGGTCAAGGGAGTCTCGCTCCATAAAACGACATGACAAGGTGACTGCCAGGCTGAACCTGAGAGTGCTGAAAGCTTTACTGTTAAGCTGCAGGATCATATGATCAAGTCAGATACAGTAACTCCATAAAACTCAATAGGACTTGAAGGCTGTGCTCTGCAGATTATCACTTGTATTTTAGGAATTGCCTGACCCCTAGAATTAAGGAGTTGACCTCTTGATTGAAAATAAGTTGCAGCAAGTCAGGCGAAAAGTTTAAATGCACAAAAAGGGGTATTTCTTTCAGAGTATTTGCTCTAAAACCTTTATCCACGCTTTAAAGCTGATAGTACTTAATGATTGGAGGCTCTGGAAGATCTATAGGCTAACTGTTGATTTTCTAAGACCAGTCGGGTCCGCTCTGATCATACAACTTAAGGCTTTAACAATGATCTAAAATCAGCCCTCCTGCTATTAGAGGTTGGACAGGCTCTGGGCTTCACCACCACCATCAGGCTTTTCACAGTTTAAAAAATAGACTGTTACTGTTGCATCATGGTCTTTTTAAATCCCATAGTTAAACTACTCAACCAGTGAGAGAGGAAACCTGTCCTCAGAAAACCCTAACAAAAGCAAACCCACACAACCCATCCTGTAAGCCTAAGCATCCTGGGAAAATGCTGACTCCTCCCCAGCCCATCACCACGGAACCCCCCAGGCATTCTGCAGCTGTGTTGAGGATGTGATCTAAGATTAAAAAAAAAAAAAAATCACTTTCATTCTTGCTGTGTGTTTGTTTGGTTATCAGAAAAATGCCATACAGCGCTCAGAATGGAGCTGGGTGTTGTCCTTCTTTCATATGTGCTGAGATGTAAAACTATGGTCATGATGATTGTGTTTGAATAGCTCGAGATAATGAAGTGGAGCATTCATGTCAAAATTTTATCATAGCACTGCCGCCTGTGTGACTACATAATCTCACCCTTTACACATTCATGGAGATGAAGGCTATTTTCCTTGTGATATTTTTTGGTAAACAACCCCCCCCCCCTCCCCTAAACACAATGCAGTTTAAACAGAATTTTTTTTTTTTGACTGAATCCAAGAGATTTTTTCCTGGGCAAAGCACAAGCATTTCACTTACAGTGATTCAGTCTTCATGTTCATCAGCAACAATGCTTTGAAGGAATAGAGCCAAAGCTGTTGGTTTTCATTTTGCTAAATCTTTAACTGGTGGAACCCAAGACGATGGCATTACTTTTATTGTCCAACCAACAGTACAAACTCCCAAAATATTAAATTCACACTGATGTAAAAAGGACAACATTTTTATTCAAGCACAGAAAGGATAGAAGCTATTACTATTAATAACTGGACATGTGTTGAATTGACAAAAGGACAACTAACATCCCTAACATTTTTTTCCTCATTAAATTGTAGAGCAAATACAAAAAAAATACTGTACTATTTTGTATTCATCACTTGTAACATTTTATAAGGAAATCTCAATAACATAACCTCACATAGAATTTAATGAGATGAACCAACAATCTTGTTGATGTTCATCTCATACATCTTCATCTGATGAGCAGTTCCCCTTATCACTTCTTTTGGACAGGGAATCTTTTCAGAGTGACAGCCGTTGAAAGAGAGGTGGACAGTGTATTGAGCCGGAGTTTCTCTTGTTTTCCCAAGGGATCTCGCCTGTGCCTCCAAATGGGGCCTGGCATACAGTATTAGGCCCCTGCTCTGCCTTGTACTTGTGCTTTGCATGTAAACTATGGTCCAGTTTGATCTCTCTGCCCCCTCACTGACTGATGGTGGCACATTTCTCCCAGAATGATGAGTCTTCACTTACAGGCCTTTGTTTTACAAGTTCTGTTCCAGGTCTGCTCCTACGCCTCATCCTGTCTTGTAAAGTTTGCTTACACTAGTGGGAGTGCAGTGATTGCTACTGCTGTAAAAGCAAGTTTAGAGCACATAAGTTTCAGTCCAGTCAGTCAGTCCATCAGTCAGTCGCTAATGATTTCACAAATTCCATGTCTAAAAGCTTTGTCGGATTTTGTGCTTAGGTGCTTGAGGCTGCACTGGGAAGCTGTGCATTTTAGTATCCACAAATGACAGCTAGGGTTAGCAGAAAATTTAATTATAAAAATATTGTTGCTTGATGTCAGTAAATTATACACTGGTGCAAGCTGTAATTTCTCATTTGTAGCAGTTTGGCTCAGAGGTGATTAAAAAACAGCTCAATGTTTTGGGAAGTATGCTTATTCGCTTTGTTTTGGGCGAGTCTAATGAGAAGATTGATACCACTTACTGTAGCCTATGTCTGTACTGTGAATATGAGGCTGCAGCGAACAGCTGGTTAGCTTAGCTTAGCAAAAAAGCAGGTGGAAACAGCGAGCCTGGCTCTGTCCAAAGGTAACAAAAGGCGCCTACAAGCACTTTCTGAAACTTGCTAATTATGTCTCATTTGTGTAATCTGGGCAAAAACTAAGGGGCAATAGGATTTCCAATTTTATTAACTGAACAGTTTCTTGTCTGTGAGCTATGTGGTTTGATTAAACAGACAAGTTCTGAACAATTTAATTTGTGAGCTTTATAGGCTTTGGTGGTTGAAGGTTTTCAAGCACCAAAACAGGTCGTCCTTGTGACTGAAGGTTCTTTATTTCTATTTCCATTTCTTTATACAGTTCTATAGGACAGAAATGGGCCTCAGATTACATAGAGCTGAGATTGTCCTGAATATTTACTGTATACATAAAACACTATTGTATTGTTGTATCTGCAAGAAGGGGCAGCAGCGGCTCAGGAGGTAGAGCATGTCATCCAACAATCACAGGGTTGGCGGTTTGAATCCCGCTCTCTCCCAGTCTCTGTTGTAGTGTCCTTGGGCAAGACCCCTTACCCAACTTGCCTCATATGAATGCGTATGAATTAATCGTGGTGGTGGTCGGAGGGGCTGTTTGGCGCACACTGGCGGGCGCGCTTGCCCCAGGGCAGCTGTGACTACAGACGTAGCTTACCATCACCGGTGTGAATGTGGTATGAATGAATAATGGTTTCTGTATGCGCTTTCGGGTAGCAATAGATAAGCTCTACGTAAATGTAAACCATTATTATAATTAAGTACCTTAAAAAGGTGAATTTAAGAATCTATGTAAAAATCGAGAAAATAGTCATGGACCGCAGAGGGTTAAGAGCATGGATGTTAGGGACAGGCGTAGGACTGGCGTAGAACTACTGTTTAGGAGGCCTTTTAGAAATCAAACAACTGTCAAACTACTGACCTGTCTAGTGGAAATGTTTGGTGTCCACTATCAGACTTCCATCTTTGACTCACGCAATAGAAACCTTCTTGTTTTATCTCTTCTTCTATCACTTATTTTACTCTACTACAATTTAGCATGCTAACCAGTTAGCCCTGGCCAATACTAAGTCACTGTGTAGTGTCCTGTCTGCACTGCTCAAACGTTTTGTTATAACCTAATGTCCTGCTCTTGATGCTAATGTTGAAGCCAAACTTGTTTAGACTACATAAAAAAATATATCTATATAATAACATTGTGAACTGATTTTCACATCATGGTTAGCTTTCCAACTGGCTAATAGTTAACAATTTGGAATAATTGCAGGAAAAAAAGAGCTGGAGAGAACTGGCAGCTGTTCTACCAGATGATGAGTGACCTATATTCCAAAGTCACACATATGGTCATTTTTGTCTCTGTGTGTGTTTGTGTGTTTAGGAGAGAGAAAGAGGCTGGTGTTTAGTGTTTACTACATTTGTGTGGTTTATTTTGAAATGCAGTGTGTCTTCCATGGAAACAAAATGATCAGATGTGTCTCTTGTAACAATTAAGGACTTGAGTGAGTGTGAAGTTTTGATATATCAAGGTGATTCAGTCTGAGTTGATCAAAACAGATAGCTGTTGCTACAGGCTCCCTTGGCATATGAAATGTTGTTCTATATTTCAGATGATGTTTTCACACTTCTCCTCACTAGCCCCTTTTTCCTTGGCTTCTTGCAGTGACAGTTTGAAAAAATCCCCTGATGTGCTGAGTTACTTTTATTCTTGAATTAGGGTAGCGTCCTTATGTTTACCATTCACTGCCAACACACAAGAGACCTAGGTCTATTCTCTATCTCTCACACTGAACTCCGCTGACAAGGGAGATGCTAATAATTAATGACATTTTTTAAATCTCTTTCAAGATGCTCTAGGAAAACTGCACGGGAGGGGAAAAGGGAAGAACATAAGATGGCTTAGACCTTGCAGCAAAAACATAAATTCAGCCAGAGAATCAGATGGGAGAGTTTTTTTTTTTTTTTTTTTTTTAGCTTGAGAGAGAGTGGAGTCTTTTTTCTCTTATGACCACCAAACAATGCTGTGTCCCATTTTATGTTTTAATAATTGAAAAGAAACTCGTATAAAGATGGGATTTATTTTCATGAAACAAAATTAAAGATGTTGCAAATGGAAATGAATCTGACTGAAAGATTTCAAAAATCTAAATTAAAGCTTTCAAAACAGGCAAATTCATCCGCTCCGCTGTTACCTGGTAATGCCTACATCCCATGGTCTACAGATACCCATTGGACAGCTTACCTTTCCATAACATATTTCCAAATGTTATGTGTATATTAAAGGCCAAATACTGTATTGATCTAAATGAAGGACACTTTATAAAGAATTGCAAGGTTTTATACCTGAAAAGATCACAGATAAGTTAAATCTCATGTGGGCCATGAAGTACTTACAAGAAGCCTTTAATTTTGCTGAAAACAATCCAGCCATTAAAGTCATTTAAACCCTGAAGGGTCTGATGAAGTGGAGTAGAGTAGACACTGGGGAGTTGATGCAGCCTGGAGAACGGCAGTGAGATTAAACAGATGGAGGGAGAAGTAGATGAGCAGGGACGACACTGATAGGAAGACAGAGGGGGGGCTCGGGAGTAGGGACAGTGTAGTACTCTGTCAGTGTCTCCATGAGCTCAGTGTCCTCAGCAGCAATTACACTGTACTGTATACACACCGACACTAACATGCAAAGATGTGGCCTTTGTACTCTTAAGAAGATGCCTGTTTGTTAATGGATTTTGCAGGGACATATCTTCTCTGCTAGAGTATATTGAATTTCATTGGCAACAGCAACAACAGCTCCTATAGGGCTGTTATTCAATCCTGCAGTGGAATAGAGCACAAAGGTGGCCCATTTAATCAGTTTCTCCGCCCTATCAGGGCTATGCAATTTCTTAGGTGACATGTTTTTGTTGAGCGTCTGATTGTTGCATACTGTAGTTTGTAACAAGCCCTCTTTTTTAAATCTGTGTGGGCATGCATGCTTCTGTGTGTTTGATGTGTGCAGCATCACAGTAAGTTCTGTTTCGCATGTGTGACACTAAAATGGCGGGAACATTCCTGTCATGGTGAGGAAAAATATTAAAACGATTAGGTATATTTACCGTGTACAAGAGGAAATGAATTTGTTATGGTCTCTAGTGTAGCTAGAAGCCTATAGGGTTTTCTGGTATTTTAATTAGTGTGTAACAGTGAGTGATATAAATTTATTCCTATGGAAAGTAGACGAAGAAGTAATTCTCTGTAATGACCACACACATATTAACCTACAATAGATCAGGCGATGACTTAGTACAGTATAGTATAGCCTGCTAGTTGGTCCAAGGATAACATTGTACAAACACATGCATCTTTAACTATTTTATGCCATCATCCTATACTGACAGCTCTAGATCTGCAGCTCTTGTCTAAAAATATGATCATACATCTGATCTACTTTTGGATTCTATCTATCTAAGGCAGATAGCCCTAAAATATTTAAATAATATCCATATCTTATCATGAAGTATGAGTATAATTATCATTGCTATGCATAGAGACATAATTACTGATGGAATTAGTCAATTTACGACTTGGTTCACAAGTTATTACAGTATGTTATGAATCATTTTACCAATATATTGTTGTTAATTATGTTAATATGTAGTCAATCTCCGAGGAGAACTGCCTATGGCTCCACCATATTTATGCCGTTGTAGCCGCTATCCACTGCTTTCCACACTGTAGATATGTGGGGGTTTTTTTTTTAACAATTATATTGTCTGTATATTCTAGTAGGGATTTGGCATGAAATGTGCTCACTTGCTGCATATTTTAGCTGGTTGTCAGCTCTCATAAAGTCTCAGTACCGTTCTTGTGTGAGTATAGGGAAATACAAACAAACAACTCAAGGAGACTTTTAAAAGGAGCAGCTACTATTGAAATGACTTCATATTATGTCAGCTTATGTAATAACCTACATGAAAAGGCTTTACTTGACTGTGAACCGTCTGTGGTCCAATCACAGCTGGAATCTCATACGTGTTTGTGTATGTTTTTTCAGGAAACACTAGATGGCACTATGGATATATAATCCCTGGGAAATCTTTGTGACTCTCCCTCTCTCTTTCTCTCACTCACACACACACGCACACACACACACACACATACACATGAAATCACAAAAATGAGTTTGTTGTTTCACGTAAAGAGGACAATTAGATAGCATTGTCATATATTCTATTGAGGGATACGACGGTGTAATCTTTCACCATCAGTCTCTGTGTATTTTACCACATGTGTGCGTGTTCTAGTTTGCAGTTGGATCCAGTTTCTGTTTGTACTGTAAGAAGAAAAAGTTATTTAATAATTTAATTGTGTTGGCAATAGTCTGCATCTTTTATGAAACATTGTTCATGTTTGAGTTTAGCACCGCCGACATGGGTCGTGTGTGTGTCTAATAGGTCTTCATAACACTGCAGGGACACAAATCTGCATGTGTTTTTACTGTGTGTGTGTGTGTGTGTGTGTGTGTGTGTGTGTGTGTGTGTGTGTGTGTGTGTGTGTGTGTGTGTGCTCTCTATCCCCTTAAGCAGATTGTTAAGGGCTCTGACTCAGATGTGCATTTTGTATCATGCTCTTAATCTGCTCCATGTTTGGGATTAGCCCCCCATTCCCCCCGCCACAGAGAGAGTGCCCTCCTCTCCTCTCCTCTCCTCTCCTCTCCTCTCCTCTCCTCTCCTCTCCTCTCCTCTCCTCTCCTCTCCTCTCCTCTCCTCTCTCAGAGTCTCTTCTCCTCATCTCCAACATGGTTCCTCTTAGGAGTAATCAATCCAATCTATCCATACTCATGAAATAATTGTCAGAAACTTAACACTGACCTGTGAAGCATTTGCTCCAAAATTTTGAGCGTAAGCAGGACTGGATTGCAAGAGACACCATCTATAACCTGCCTGAAGCTTGTATTGGTCAAATCACATGCAATGTGACTTTTACAAACAATTTTTTTTTTCTTCAAACAGGAAAAACCAAGCAGCTGCACTTTAAAGGAAACATCAATGGAGCCCAACAACTGGGCGGAAAATATTGAATCCTTTTGCTCCAGATCCAGTTGCTTTCCTGTTTCTTCTCCTCTTGTTATCTGTGCAGTGAATATGTTTTTTAAATTCTCATGGGTTAATGGAATGGATGAGGTACATGTAATGTCAGTTATTATATTTTGTGCCTCAAGAGATCATTACAGTACTTAGTTAGAATTGGTTACTGACACTCTTTATCTGCATTGCTCTAGTCAGAAAAATGGGATCAGATCAGGAAAATGTGTTGTTTTATATGAAGCGTTGATAAACATCCTCTGAAATATGCTGTGGCAGGATATGGGATTGTTGGAAGCTCCCAAGCCACAAACTTGATAAAAGACTTGCAGAACTGTCGCACAGAGAACTATGACAAACTTGTTTAAGCAACAGGCGTGATGTTTATGCAGAAGCAATAAGCATTGTTGGAGCCAGTGAAGAAGTGTGAGGAATTCCTCTCAGGCGGCTATAAAACAACACTGATAAGAGAGAAAATTGTGAAATGTATTATAGTTAACCAATCCTTTTCTGTGGCTGAAAATCTTGTGATTCAACTCTGGTTCTACTGAACATCTCAAGCGATGCTACAAGCTGCCAAACCAACAGGAAACGGCTGGTCCACATCTGCACCCCAGTTTTAATGGATGCCTTCCAAAACACTTGTCGGCAAAATTACCAGCTGACATATGGATCTCAACATTTTCCCCGTGACATTGCTTAATCTGAAAACACATTTCCTGTGAGTTGCAAGGAGCTGCTCCACAGGCGAAAGATGTTTTGAATTTAACAACAGAGTGATATTTAGCCAGCGGTGAGGCTGTAGGCGGTGTCGACCAGCTGGTCAGTCAGTGCGCCACTTTGATCTACACCCAAACTTTTGGATGAATTTCCATGTGTTGTGCGCAGCATGCAACACAGTTGTATAGTCCGGAGGAACATACAGTATCAGTGAAATATCCTGATGTAGTCTTTGAGTGGGATATATGCCCAGATTGTCCTCAACCTCTGTCGCACATAGCAGCTGAAATGGTTGCACATATATGTGTTGTGCTCAATTTTGTGATCAACCTGTTGCTGCTCTGTGCTGACAGCATCAGGTCATTTGGCATCTTGCCAGAGCTGTTGGCTTTTGCCTCTCATGACCTTTAGCCAAACAGAACTAACAGATCAATCACGGAGGAAGCTCTAACAACTTTAAACAAGCACAGTTATCAACTCCTGTGTTTATCCACACTAATTAGAGCACTTCAGAGTCAAGAGACTGGTCCAGAGACTGGCAGTGTGTGTACGTCTGTGTTTGCATGTGTGTCTAGACTAATGGTGCTCAGAAATCCCACAACAAGGCCTCTAAAACTGACACGATAACACAAGGACAGCTTGTCCACTCTCCACAGACAGAGGAAAAAAATTATAGATTTTATTTGAGTCAGTGATGAGATTAGTAATGGAGAAAGCTGTTGGTTACAGTAAGTGATTTATAAAGTCTCACACAGATGGCTATTAGAGAACTGCTCAAGGCAGCTGCACTCTTCAAGGTGTCTTAGACTAAAGTTGTTAGCTCAGCGATATTGTAAAGATGAGAGTTGAAAGGCCTTGGAGAAAAACCATCACATGGCAATTTCTCCTGTAGCACCTAATGTGGGGCTTCACCGGTAAGCTCGATTTTAAATGCAAACATGAACCTTAATAGATGTGGTTACCTAGAACGTAAAAGTGAATTAAAAAAAAAAGCAGCAGAATGTTCAGCACTAACAGTGGCTCCATCTTTCCACCACATCCAGGCTCTCCAGAGAATGAGACGAGTAAATGTAGGTGCAAGGAGTGTGTAGTTAACGGATGTTATGCAACATGATTTCTGTGATGTAAAGTCCTTCAAACTCGGCAACTCAAAAGAAACCAAATGTGACTCTGCTTTTTAGGATTCACATTGATGGGCCAGAGCAGTCTGATTAATGGTTCTGATTTTGATCTAAACATCCTGTCTTTGAGATAAAGCTATTCACCATCACAAAGAGAATTAAACAAACTACAAGTTAGGAGAATGGATAAAACTCCACCTGAGTGGATCCTGGCTAGTTTTAGTTCAAATTGTATGTGCCCCACATGTTTTTTCTTTTGATTGCCAATATTAGCATTAACAGCTGTTTACTGTTGAAGTTAGTATGCTCACCAGCTAGCCCTGGCCCAGCTGGCCTTCCTGATCACTTTCCAATACCAAGTGTAAGCGACCACCAGGGGGGTTCTCGCTTCTGGTTGGATTCTATGCTGTTGTCCTGGTGCTCCAGAAACGGTATAGGGGTTATGAGTGTCATCACACGCCACTTTCTTTGTTGCACATGCACACCAAGCTTTACCAGAGTAGCTGCCGGGGTTGGGGAAATCAAATAAATAAAGGACATGGTATATGTAACTTAAAAAACTAAATTTCCCTACGGGGACAAATAAAAACTACTACTACTATATGTTGATGCAACATCGTTTTCATGCGATTGTGTGCGTAAATGCAACTTTGACTGTGGTGTTTGTTTAGCCACTGTAAGAAGAGATGTGTGTGGAGCGGATACGTTTAAAGCAAAGAGTTTACGTCCTTGGTAGGCGAAGTGAGGTAAATGTTTGTTTGTTTGTTTGTTTATATGGGTTGACGGCTACAATGAATTGTTTTTATGAATGAAGTGTTGTTAAACTGTATGAATAAGGATGAGGAGCGGGAGTGTGTATCGAATTTATTGTGCAGTATGGTTTTAATATTGGCAATTGTGTAATTAAATCTTTTCATGTGTTTCTAGTTTCACGGTGCCAAAGAGGAAATAAAAGTTGTGCACCAGTCGAGCTCCAGCCTATGTATCATGAATGCCGAGGGACCGTAACACCAAGTTACTATAACATCCAGTCTACTGCTCAGAGGACGTAGTCCAATCTACTAAATGTAATGATGGCTGAAGCTCTGAAGCTGTTGATGTATTAGTGATGCTGTTAATGCATTAATGATGCATCACTAGCAATACCTAGTGATGCAGCACTAGCAGAACGTATACAAATAGCTCCTGTAACAGAAAAGATGCATTCAAAGGCCATTTATTTGCAAAGTGTATAGTTGGCAGAAGTGGGATTTAGTGTAGCGCCCTTGATGAGAGTATTTTATAGTAACCATTGTTTTGTAGCACCATAGATATTGCAGTATTTCACACATCTATAAATGAAGGCCAGAAGCCAGAACTATTGCACCTGCAGAAAATCTCTGTTGTGCCATAGCGTGATGTAGATGCCTGAACACACCAGTAGTAATGGGGAATATGGCTTCACCTTTTTAAACATGTCAGTCTGCGACATTAGCAGGTTAAGATTACCGACCCAGATCGAGCCACTGCTGTGGAAAGAGTCAGGTCTTATGGGGAAATGAATGAGAACAAGTACAAGTACTATTCTTTAATCCCCTTTGTAGCCTATACACTATTTAGTCTTTTGCTTTAAGCATTTAAGTCTAAGTGGGAAGATGGTGCTAGTGATGTATTCATTTCAGGGCATACAAGACAGCGGTCTCTAAAAAGCAGCAGAGTTTGAATCAAATATTAATTTCCTGTTCTGAAAGACCCCTTCTCAATATTTCTCCATGGCTTAGGTCTTTGGCACTGTCCATTTAGTTTTGGATAGAGAGAATATACTTTTTGTTGGATCTGACACATAGAGGACTGTGTGTGTGTGTGTGTGTGTGTGTGTGTGTGTGTGTGTGTGTGTGTGTGTGTGTGTGTGTGTGTGTGTGTGTGTGTGTGTGTGTGTGTGTGTGTGTGTGTGTGTGTGTGTGTGTGTGTAGCACAGGGTGGTGCATTTATGTGCATTCATTCACAACACTATTCTCCAAATACATGCGGGCTCGTACACGCTGGTGTGTAACTGCCACTTCACACATGTCGTAGTTGTAGCCGTAGCCGTTTCAAAAGGCCCTTTGATAATGGCTGTAAGATCTCCTGCATGCTTAGGGTGTTTGGCTGCTCTCGTCATTGCTGCTATGAAGGACAGTCCATTTATTCATGTCTGATCCCAGAGCCCCAGAAACCCAGCTCCCTGACGCTCCCTCAACGAACATGAACAAAGGGCATATTCTGTCACAAGAGAGCGGAGGGGTGAGAGAAAGTTTGTGTGGATGTGTGAGGGTATATTAAGTTTTAAATGTGGAGAATCTCTGTGCATGCATTTAGTTGAATGGTCCTTCTGTGAGACTCTTTCTTCGTCCGTGTGTGTGTGTGTGTGTGTGTGTGTGTGTGTGTGTGTGTGTGTGTGTGTCATGTGCATATATGACATCCTCTGACTCGAGGGGAATACCCACCAGATATTAAGCTACTGTTCTCTATAAAACTTTGCTCTGCACAAAGGGCCTTTTTCATGCCCAGCTCTTTAGAAGCTTATACATCAAAAATGTGGCTGGGTGGGTAGAGGGTTACATTGTGACAAATTCGCTTGGGGCTTTGTGTCCTTGGTTTGACTCATGGGAACAAGTCACTGTTGTGACTTGTGGGTCTCATGTTTCTGGTTTCAGTCATATCATAGTGTTAATTCCCACATTATGAACAGATAGCGTATGTGTGAAGTCAGCGCAGGTCAGTTTGGCATCAGTTTTGATTGTTTCATGTCCCAAAGGGAAAATTTCAGCTGAAACTACAGCCAACTCTCTTCACATGCAGTAGATACTCTCACATAGTCCCAGGCCACTTTGATGCCTATGTTGAAACCACTACATCTGCAAGTGCTAAAGGCATCCCGCAAACACCGGTATCTCAATACAAAAGCACCGGGAATACATATTTTATTAAATGTGGTAAGAAATATTTTGTCAGCAGCATTCTCATCTCTATACATCCCATTTAAAGTTGCCAAAGCAAGATTTCAACCTTGGCAGAAGTCATTGCAAAAGCCATCATCTTTGATCACATGAAACTACAGGAAACACTCTGACTTTCTTCTGCATACACCCTCAGGTTGCACCAAAGGTTGTGTGCACCTCCTCAAAAATGATGAAAAAAAAACAAAAAAAAACTATAGGTGACCTTGACTAAGTAGACGTCAAGTTAGGCCTCCTTCTGATTGTTAATATGGAAGAAAATATGTAGTAAAATGGGGAAAGGCTAGTAAAGTAATAAGTCAGAGTAACAAAGCAATAAGGGGTAGGTGCAGAATTTCAGCATATAGTTTTCATACATCTATGGAGAGCTGGCAAACTGTCACATCATTACTATTCATAAATAACATGTTTTCATGACTTCTTTGGATTGGATAATAAGACCTGATCATTGACAATTTGCTGTTACATGTGGTGTCTTTTACAGTTTTCTACATGTACATGTACTGTAGTGTTCCTTTGGTGCAACTTCTGAAGTCTAAGGCTGAAAGATAAATCATTTCTTACGCTGCAGGCACCTTCAGCAAGACCAATGGACTTCGACACAGAAGCATAAATCCAAATGATATCCCAGCAGACTCAACATCAACTTTACAACGTTACCATGAAAGTTGAACTCCATCTATTGTTAATAGAACAACTCTGAGCTTCACCTCTTGAGGACATCATAGAGAAGATCTAATGCCACTGGTGGCCTCTTGAAATGACTGATTCATGGTGTGTAATCTAGACTGAACTACATTTCAGTAAAAATATCACATCTGTTTAAAAAGAGGAATTGGGAGCTTCAATTTTTATCTAACTTGATACTACCCTGCTGGGATCCTAACTCTGCTGGACCGATTTCAACTGAACTTCTGTTAACACAGTTATAGAAATGGGTCACTAGTTAAAAATAGCCTGTCCCCACAATTTATGTCCATTTTGAAGACAACAATACGCGGATGCTCGAACGCTTTCCCATTTCTCAGTCTATTTATTGAAACCCCTCTTTTTCTTAATTGAATTTCAACATACTCTTTGCTTTTTGCCACATCAAAATCCTCTTTATCTGTGCAACAGCCAACATTGAATTTAAGCTTGTCCTGAATGTATGTAATAGAGCCTGAGATAAAAGTTGGTCATTATAGCTAATTTTCAAGTACAATACATTTCAATCTAGAGGAGAAGTTCAGGTCGTATTCGCAATTTAGATGAAATTATTGTGTGATTTGCTCCATTGTCTGTGCGTTGCTTGCACGCTTCAGTACACTGTCTCTCTTTCTCGCTCCCCCTTTGTGCTGGGGATTAGCAGTAGCCGTTCCAGCTCCCCATCACGTCTCCTTTCTGCCTACATGTCCGCACTGCTAGGCCTTCCTCTCTCCACGAGGCACCGTGCCTCATTCTGACCCTTCACAGGCTGCGTGCCCATGGATAAAGGGAGAAAATTACACTGAAATGAGCCTGAAAACATGCTCAAGCACCCCTCCACAAAGCCAGCCATCTGTAATCTTCTACTTGGCATTGTTAGGTACTGTAGCACCCGCTCTTATTCATCACTCTCTCTTTTTTTTTTTTTTGTCTCCCTCGTGTTGTTTTCGTAACACCACACTGAGTGCATTTAAATGTGTGCCACTTGTGACTCGGTTTCACGCTAGTCGTTCTGCTGGAGGTTGGAGTAAGCCATTTGAATAGCTGTCATCCTCTGGAAGAAGTGGAGAAAATGTTCACATCACTCTCTCTTACCCAGCCAGTGACTGTAAGTTAGGAGGGGGAGGAGGGGGGTTTCAAGGACACGCAGAACAGTATTCATATTCATGCATGGTGATCAAATGTAAACGATTACCCATAGGATTATGGCAGCGGCAACATTTCCTCTCACTCCCAGATTTTAGGCCCCCGTTTTTAGAACACTTTTTTTTTCCTGGCTGAGCAGGACCACAGTTTGAACATCAAAGCCAGAGCGTCAGTGGGTTTTGGCTCAGTAATGCAGCAAGAGCCGATATGATTTTGTGGAATACAGCTCATCTTCCCTGACTCAGAAGTGTCCCTCTGTAATTGCTGCTGCATTTGCTATTTGATTTTTTAGCATTTCCAAAGAGTGCCTCCAAGATGTACAATGTAGGATATTGAACTCAACTGTCAAAGAAGTACAGAGTGATATATATTGCTTTACAGGAGATTTACAGGGTGTATCTTACAAGAAACATAAAATACACTATTTACAGCAACATATCTTCCGAGTCAGTTTGAGCCCGAAAGACAAATTACAATAGCATACACACTAGACTAGTGCAACATTTATTTCACTGGTGGTAACAACATGTAATGGTGGGACTGCACTGTATCAGGCTTTTAATGATTGATAAAACAGCTGAATACAAGCTGATGATGCATTATTTATTGATTTGTCCTTGTTCAGTGAGCCTATCTTGATTGTCTCTTCCTCTGTGATGAAACAGTCGATGCCTTACTGTGCTCCAGCAACAAATCAATGACAGTCTGTCTGATCAAAGAGTGGGACACATCCCTAAAACAACATCAGGCTACATATAAAATATTTAGATGGCGCAGAGGAAGACAGTAGAGCAAGAACAGAGCAAAACGGGAGCTGCAGGAAGCACTGCAGGAAGAACATAGAGGGAGAGGAACGAGATGACTCCCACTCAGCAACCTTCTCCTCCTGGTGGTGTGTTTGATGTGGGCCTGTATATGCTTTTTAAAAAGATTTCTCGTAATGTCCGTTATGCTCTACTTTTTTCCCCCCGCTGTTCGGTTTGAGCATATTTCCATCCTCTTACACTTGCTCCTCATCTCTCTCACTAATGTTAGACATCTGTCCATCCCATAAGTCATTGTGGCCCAAATATGACTCTCATGCTCAGTGTCTGATGTGATGGCTCACAAATCCGAAAAGTTTTTTTTTTTCTCCCCCTTCTCTAGTCCTGTGCTATTTTTTAAAATAGCACACTCACATTACAGTTTCCAGAAGATGAGAAAGTGGTGATTTATTTTGCTGCACAAAGTCTAGTTTGCACATCAAAAAAGGAATGCTATTAGATGTTCTTTACAAATAAGAAGCTTATTAATAATGTAGCAGAACTGAGCCGGCGTTAGCATGTTGCATTCAGGCTATGCTTTCATCTGTGATGAGATACTGCTCACTGGAGCTGTTTGCCCCTCACTGAGGAAAACAATGATCATTTCAAACACATACATAATTTCAAAAATAAAGACTTAAAAGTGTTAATCCTAAATGTTATCTACTTCAGTCAACATGATGTCGAACACAGAGTTCTCTGGAAAATTGAACCTGATTGTGAAGTGAATATCATGCCGTCCATTTGAACTGCAATAGAAGAAGAAGAAAAACTTCTGTGGATGAACCATAAATAGAAGCAAATGGAGAGCGTATTTTATTTAAAGTATAAATCCTGCAGATGAAGATAAGATGGGGCCATTTACAACATAGTATATAATAACTATTGCAGCATCCCAGTGACTAACAAAGCTGTTACTTAGCCCCTGCACAGTGGTGGAGAAAAAACAGTCACTGACTCAAAGATGCCGATCCAGCTGAGTTACCTGCTAAATAAAATATCGGCTGACCCAGCAGGATTATCTGCTTAACACTTGTTGTAGTGCGATTTTAACTATACTCCCCAAAACATGTGCGGTGTTCCCAGAATGCCACTGACCCATTTATTTAGTTTAGTTCAGTTTAGTTTAGTTTAGTTTGGAGAGGCTGTGATGATTCATTTCCTGAGGTTTATTTTTCCAATATGCAGTACAGATATGAAATGCAATTTCTTTTTAGGACCTTCTTACCTGGTTGCGCTGGCTCTGGAACAGATTGAGAGAAATATTTGGCTGGGAGTGTACTGCATGGTTGTGAAGTATTGTGGGCATTCAGATGAAAAAATGGCTTTCCTTTTTGTTAATAAAAGTCAGATAACAGAATTTGTGAGAAACTGTTAGCAGGAGTGCTAATGTGCTAGCTCTTGACACAAGAAGTGTTTTGTTACTAATCATAATCCTCTGTGACTGTCAACTTAAATGTTGCAGGAATATAAAATAATACATAGAGACCATAAAAATAACATCATTTACAGAACATGAATACATTGAGCTGTTATTGATATGTAAAAGAAGGATCAAATAATGTTCTTTAAATGATATTTGTTAAGAATCTGAATTTATAATTGTTATAACATATTTAAACAAGATGCAAAAACATACTATGACAATAGAAATGAATCTCATTTGAGAAGCCCTTCTATGAACTGATGCATCATTCAGAGGCTGCATGGGGAAAATGTGTGCCACAGTAATGATATCCTAGTGAGAGTTTGAGCAGAGAGAGAAACGCTTGGTAGAAGGCCATTGTTGCAGCCACTGACTATTTGGTTGAATCGGAGAAATATGCACATTCTGCAGCGGGACAAACACAACACTGTCTGTGTAGCGTCATTAGCCTCATACTTGTTTCAAGTAAATCCTGTGCACATGACTGACACCTCAGATTGAGAGGAATGAAGTAGGCAGGACCAGGATGTGTAGGTAACGTCCTCAGTTAGGGTTGTCATGTGTGAGAAGCTGGTGCTGGAATTATTTCTTTCAGAGCCAGTTTAGCATTAAAGTTGCTCTCCCACTGGACTCCGATCAAGGTCATGCTGCTCTACAGCAGAATAACAAATATGTTTGAGGGTTTTCTCATCAGTATTAAAAATGTGCATACTGAAAGCTAAACATTAAAGGGATAGTTCAACATTTTGGCAAATTGGCCCATTGCCATAATCGCTATAGTCATAGCAGTAGGTTCATTACCTTTATTTGTCGGTGTAAGCTATTTTTAGAACGGAGGAGCGGAGCGGCGAGGTGCTCAGAGCTACGCTATGGAGGCTAAAGGAATTTCTTGGTTTCCCTCACCAAACTCATCAAATACAAAATCCCAAAACTCCAAAACGCTGTCGTGGACAAGTTGTGACCTGCAAAATCACCACGCTATGAGATAATAATGGAACGTTACGAAATGGAGCCGTTTTCGAGGTATATACAGGCTAAATACAGAGTCTGCTTGCCGAAAAACTGTCCCTGAACGCAACGCGCATCAGCGGTTTTGCATGAATTTCCCTCTAAAACAACTCTGTCTCGTAATGTTCCATTATTATCTCATAGCGTAGTGATTGTGCAGCTCACAACTTGTCCACGACAGCCTTTTGGAGTTGTTGGGTTGTGTATTTGATGAGTTTGATGAGGAAAACCAAGAAATTCCCTTAGCCTCCATAGCATAGCCCTTAGCAGCCTGCTGCTCCGCTCCTCCGTTCTAAGAATAGCTTACACCGACAATTAAAGGTAACAAACCTACTGCTATGACTATAGCGATTATGGCAATGGGCCAATTTGCCAAAATGTTGAACTATCCCTTTAAATTATTCTCCACATAGCTGGATCGTGGCACATTACTTGTGACGTCATGTCATAGCTGCTTGCCTTGTCAGGACGCTGTGATGCTCCTAAAGTGAAGAACAGCTCTGCAGCAGTGGTATTAAAATAACAGCCAGGCTAAAGATGACACTACCATGAAAGGGTTACTTCACTTCTGCTGGTGTGGGCCGGAATTTAGCAAAGCTAACAGATTTTCAGGCTGACTTTGAGCCAACTCTGTAAAGTTGGAGGTTCTTAGTTAAAAGGCGAGCCCTGTCCTCTGAGTACAGATGCTACAGAGAGCCTTGGAGCTGATAATTAAAAGTGCATCCGACTGAGGAAAAAAGTCGACAGTCATTAAGGTGAGAGGTTTGGCCTTATTGAACACTCTACGTAGGGACTGAGACCCGGCTGTAGCTGGCACCCCATTACAGAGACGGTTGGTTATGAGCCACAAGTGCACAGCACAGTCCAAGTTCATTAAATCACTGAGTCCCTCTCATTAATTTCGCAATGCTAAACTTGTAATGTAATTTAGTGCAAATTGAAGAGCCATGTGCGACCATAGCTCACACGTGCATATGATGCTATATCTGTTAAAAAATAAATAAAATGTACAGGGTGATACAATGGTGACAATATAGTATGAAGTTACTATTGCTCTAGGACAGCTCTATCTTCCCTTTTTGTCTCTTTTACATTTTCTGTTTTTTTAATATTTATGTCACTTTGAGACTGTTCTTTCATGCATGCTCAGACGCCTGTGAATATCTTTTATAAAATCTCACATAAACCTCTCTTTTGTTCCAAAGGAAAGGAGGCATTGGGGGATTGTAATTTAGTCTCAAAGATATGCCCATTTTTCAGACAGTAAGCTGCATCGTAGCTGTTACCATTCACTTACTTGCTGGGTGATATGTGTGTTACTGGAGGATATCTCTAAAGGGCACACTAGAGCACTCAGACCATATACAACTGCATGATTTAGACAATAAACATGGCAACACCAGAGGATTCAGACATGCTCCAGCAATTTGCTGGATTGGATGCTTGGATTAGTCAGGAGTGACATGCAGTCAGGCACTGCCAAGATGGTGAAGGAGAAGCAGCCCACTCTGAGCTTCAAAACCGCTCCTCAGAAACCCATAGGTGACATCATGGAGGCTACAGCTTTATGCCCAGACAGGCCTCTCAACTCAACACCACCACATTGACAACCAGTTTTCACTCACTCTGCCAATTTAAGAAATCAATGATGAGAAATATCATCAACATTTTCAAATGCCTGTGCAGATGTTTGATGATCTGCTCTGATGAATTAACCCACCGAGCACTTTCCCTACATTGTCCCCAGTGTTCATTTGCATATTACATTTTGCATAATTTGTAGCTATAATTTCAAAGGATGCGCACAGCACTCCAAAAGAAAGTAGGATTTATAGCAACCGTGCTCACATAAGTTCTAATAGCTATATCTTCACCATAACCCTGTCATAACATCGCATCATGTTATTTTAAAGACTGAAGGGAATGCCATGTATCTCCATTTACGTCTTCTTGGATTTCAACTTTTTTCTCTCTCTCTCTAAAAAGATAAACAATTATATATGATTTAAATTGAGACAAACTTAATGTAAGTCTTGAGCTTGTCAAGCAGCTAAAAAAAGCACAGGATGTGAATTATCCAGTAAAACAAATCCCCTGTTAAGATGAAACTGCCCTCATAAAATGAATGGAAACACTGACTGTGGGTTATTTCTTTTAAAGACAATGCGCCTTGTGTCAGAGGCATGACGATACAGAGCTGTGTGTGACTGTGTGTGTATCTGTGTGTGAGCGCGAGCAAACCGTTACTGGTTGCCTCATGTTGGGAAAAATGCTGACAGCTGACGTATAATGTTTACATTCTATTGCAAGTGAGTTCATACCAGGAAACGGGGGCAAGGATGTGTGAGCGTTTCCCTGGCGATACAAAAGTGGCCCCTGTGTGTTGTGGCTGTGGTTTTCGCTGATAATGAGCACAGACGTATGTGTGCTGAGCTAATTGTGGAAGAAGAGGCAACACCCTTTCCCATAAAATGTGTCGCCCAAAGACTGTGTGTCTCCCAAGAGGGAAATAAATGGTATAGCCAAACTCTTTTGACATTATGTCAACCAAAATAAAGATGAAGAAAACATATTTTCTGATATCATCTATATTTCAAATGGGTGGGGAAATGGAGAAGATACTGTACCTCAGAACACTACTTATTATTATTTTGAGGAATATTGATCATCTTTGTAACTTTCTCTTTGCTCTGTTCCATCAAAGCCTTGACAGTTAATTTAGTCTCTTTATTTGAAAAATGCAAGATGCCCCACCGGAGGATGGGTTGACCAAGCATAGCGACAGCCTCTGTTCAGGCAGGATAATTGAATATAGTGAACTAGTCATCACTCTTGTCCTTTGTGTTTTATTTGAGCCAAACAGTGTCAGCCGTATTCAAAACTCATTAGCTTGTGTACATTGCACCGCTGACATTTATCTACGCATGATGCCCCCTTTTGGCATATTAATAGCTGATTTACGATGGCCGAGAAAACGGCAGGCATTTTAATTTGATCAAGACAGATAAGGAGTTGGAATATTTAATAGTATTTGTCATGTATTAAGTGGGTTTTGTGACCACAGACTTGTCACCTCTAGCCTCGAGGCCAGCGTGGAGAATGTGGTGGGGCAAAGTGAAGGACAGCTAATGCCAAGGTGCATTTGTGTAATTTGTTCTGTTGGGCAGAACAAGACACACTGTGGTTGTCCTGAACACATCCCAGTGGCCACCAGGAGGAAATGGTGGTTGTGAGTCATGGAAAAGAACAGGAGTGTTCAGCTGATCACACAGCTGGGAGTGTAAATTAATGAAAATCATACCGAGTAGCTTAGTGGATGAGGTTTTTTTTTTTTTTTTTTGGGGGGGGGGGGGGGTTGTCATTATATCATGAACTATAAACACATTTGACTTGATAAAATGTTTTGCATGCACATATCAGAGCCAGAGAGATCCGATTCACATAAACAGTCTCTTGAAATGTTATGGTAACATCTTATATCTTTTCCGAACCAATTTGTGGTGAGAAAGGCCTTTCATCCACATCAAAGGCTCGTTGCTGCTCAACACATGTTGCTCACACAAGGTTGGCTTTATTTCCCTCACGATAATCACTTGCTAATGTGAAAGGAAAAAATAACACCCATCCTCTGACACCAGTTTGTCTTTTGAAGCTGTATCTCTGCCAGACTGCAAGTGAAATTCAAGTGTAACCTCTGGCCAAATGACAGGAAATGCAGTATTTTTTTGTATCATCTCACTTACTGTAAGGTGAACATGAATCTTTTCAACTTATTGTCTTATGCCATAGTCAAAATTAGTCAAGTCATCCACTTTATTTCTGTCAGGTTTTTCTCAGCATGTGCAGAAGTAAATAAATCAACAAGCTGAGCTGGGATGTCTGGATCGTGATGGTCTTCTCTCATCATGGTAAAATCCCTGCCTGTCTGAATATGTACAACCTGCGAGGGAGGGACAGGATACCTGGGTTATTTTTATTCACACATTGGATATTTTCTCTGTGTCCTCCTGATTATCTTCCTTTTTCTGGCTCCCACAGGAAGAAAATGGTGGGCTGATACCATCTTTTTTTTTGTCAGCGGCAGTTGCCAACAAAAGTGAAAGGGGAAGAGGAAAGAAAGAGGGGGAAAAAGGGAGAGGTGGTCTGAGCGAGGGAGGCGTTTTGTTATGCTGTTCGCAGGTGGATGACAAATCTGCTTCTAAGTTAAACAGGGTTTTCCTATGAAGTGAGGTGGACCTCTTTGGCATCACGGTCCTATCGATGTATGAATGTGCTGACCTCTACTTTTCACCGCCACACCTGTTTCTATTCAGAGAGACTGAATGTTCCACTCAGACTAAATAGTTTCCTCTTGTAAAAACAATGTGAAGATTAAAGGATAGTACACCCACTCTCTATGTTGTTAGTTAGACGTAATTAATCCATCCATCCTTCTTGCATTTTGTGGACTTGGGGAAGGCTTATGTCTGAGTCCCTTGGGAGTGTCTTTTAGGGGATTAGGGGGGATTGTGGGGTACCAGGGCATTGCTAAAAGCCGTTCATCTCTTATATAACCATCGTCCATGCTGTGTCTGTATTCTCATTAGGAAGTCGGGCATGTTTTCCATGGCCCCTTTTCAATGATTCTGTTTGTGGTCTTTACTGACAACAGGATTTCAAGATGATGCAGCAGGAGGGAAGAACAGTGTCCAGTTTTGCTCTTCTGCTTTTTGCAAATTATTTTGGTTCCTTTGTCTTGCACACACTGGGTTGATTTTTCAACAAAAGGTGTCTGAGTCAGCTGGTCCAAGACCGAGGCCATGGTTGTCTTGCCAACGAGCAGCTTCCCTACAGTAGAGGTTGGGAAAGAGTCACTGCCCCAAATGAAGAAGTGTCTCAGGGTCGGGTTCATAAACAAGGGCGACTATGGCATGAGCAGTACATGTGCTGAAGAGTGAAGTTCTTGAAGTTCTTAATGTTTTGGTCCAACCCTCACCTACAGTATGATGGTAAACGTATTGGCCAACAGAAGAATTTGCATCAAAAGAATTCTGGTTCTTCTTGAGGTACAACACAACAGGTGAATCATGTGACTGAAACAAATCCAGGATGGGAATATATTCCTCATCTGGAACGGGAACCCCTCAGGATCCCCTCCGGAGGGAGCTGGAACATACTGCAGGGAAGATGGACGTGTGGATTACGTTGCATTGGCTACTGCTACCACAACCTGACCCCGGATAAGTGGTGGAAAATGGATGGTGGATGGATTTCATCAATCAATAATGTATTCTGGGAGTTACTTTGTGATGATCTAAATTACCATATAGATTGTACAGGAGAGATGGGGAGTTTTTATGAATAATTTTTAGCCTGTTATAAAACCATTCCATTTAACCTGAGTGCAATCCTGGCATTACTGTGAAGGGCATCTTTGATAAAAAATGTTTGTGTAAACATGCTTTTATTATTATGTTTTTTTTATCCCATTTCTCATTAACCTATATCAGTTTTAGTTAACATGCTTCTACATCACCCTAGATACCTTTCTGCAGCTCCTACAGAATGTGAGCTTCTTCCCATCAGCGATGGCTGTATGGACATGTTGGTAGGTCTAAATATAGCTCTTAAGCCACATGTGTTGTCAGGCTTTCTCCGTACTTTTACATTGTTCAAAATTGGATTTTATTCAGGTGTTGAGGTAAGTGTTGATGGGATTTCTTACCATAAAAAACCGAGGTGCAAATCGGTCGTTCCACATGAAGCCTGAAAATTGAGGTTTATTGTGGATGTTTATCTGAAAAGTGTTTTATTAACAGTCTGATATAACAAAACAACACATTTCTGCAGCTGGCTGGAGAAAGTGAAAAATGCATAGTTGAATGGCTAAATGTTTGATGCATCACCAGAAACTGTTCCTAACAGTGTCCAGTGCGTGAATATCATTTGACCTCAGAGCTTTATTTTGACACCACAACTTTTTTAGGATTTCTTATTCAAGATTAAACAGTGTTGGAAATGTAGTTATTAAAGCACATTATGTTCTTTAATAAGGTTACATGATGCCATTCACACATCCCACAATTCCGACATCCCACCACACCAACATACCGCTATTCCGACATGCCATCGTCCCACCATTCTGACAAGGCTATCAATATAAGGGAATGTGCGTTACTCAACAGGTGACTCCCTCCTACTTATCTGGACTCTCTACCACTGGACTCTATCTATCTGGCCTGTCCAGCCTCTCTCTGGTCTTTTTACTAAATGTAACCAACTCCTTTCTTCATTCTTCATTGCCATTTAGACAAGTAGAGGTCTATGTCGGACTGGTGGGGTGTTGGAATGGCGGCCCCCCCCCCCTTTAATACATGTTATCTGTACAAGGTTGCCAGATACCTTGTGCATTGAGTGCTTCCCATTTATGACTGTTAACCAATGATCAAATACAACACTCTCCGTTGTCATTACGCAGCCGGTGGGCAGGTGGTTAATATTTGCTGGCACAGACACTAATCTCACATTTACATTTCAGAATAAGACATTAACTGACGCAAACATCCAGAGCGAGGGGGAATGAGTGCAGCGTCTGTGATGACTTTTTATCAGGATGATGTTTATCTGAAAGCTAGGACTAATTGTGAACAGTTTGAATATCTTAAATCTTCGTATTTTACACCTCTTTAACTGCTATTCGTGCATTTCTAATAGTTTCGACATTGTGCGTTTGAATCTATTTGTCTGGAGTTTGAGGATCCTCCTTTTAATATTATTCAGACTGGTTTGGTTTCACAGTAGATGGTTAAGCAAACTAAAAGGGCTTAGAATGGATGTGAATGAAGAGTGGGTTTTTTCTCTCTTTCTGTTTCTCTCTTTAGTATGTGATAAGGTCACTATTACTTTACTTGGCATTCAGGGGAGATGAACACTTGTTGCAGTCCATGGACAGGCCAACTCTCCTCATGTCTCTTATTAGGCAATCATTGTGGTGAGTCATGGCACACTGATGTGCATCAATGATTAAGAGACAGTGTTGGTGGACGGCAGAGAGTGGAGAGATTGGCAGCAAGCAGCCACTTTGTTCATAATTAACCATGGTTTTGTTAGCACACCTCATGTTAATTAGGGAATATGCTAAATAATGAGCTGTATTGAAAATTAATGAATGCTTTCAGAGTGATTGATTTTCAACCATAATTCATTTTTCAGTGTGCAGTAAATAAGCCTAATTGAAAAGCATGAATTAGGAGATCACACAAATCCGTCCTTGTTGTGAGGAAAACCAGCAACTCTGATTCTTGTTATTTTAGTGC
Organism: Trachurus trachurus; assembly: GCF_905171665.1. NCBI lineage: Eukaryota > Metazoa > Chordata > Actinopteri > Carangiformes > Carangidae > Trachurus > Trachurus trachurus. The sequence goes on along the minus strand of NC_139894.1, from coordinate 17,102,769 downwards.
CTGGAATAAATTCAAAACACAGACCGGCATTAAAACCCTAGTGAGTCATAAATAATAGGAAAGTTGAGTTAGTAAACTCAAGTTGTATTGGTTTTATTACGTGTTCTACCTTTTATATAGTAAGTACATAAACATTTCAAATCTGATATGCTTGAGCGGGGGGCGGGGGAGCACAGCAGCACAAATATCGTTACTATTTTTCCGCGACAGCTAAAAATCTTCAGTATCCAGGTATTAAAGTTTGAAGTCTGGAGGCATTTTGGATACAGCTGCTTTCTACTTTCTTGCCAGATCCCTTCCTCTCTGTCGATGGTGGGTGACTGGGAACAATAGCTTATTAGGAACCAAATGACGGGCCATGTGTTCTGTTTTCTCAGATTATTTCACACTGACAAAAGAAAAAAAAGAAAAGTAACACCCCACCTGGATGGATCCTCATGAAAACAATGCACTGATTGTTCATGGTGGCACCTCTTGCGTTGACTGGCTCCTGTGTCTTCTGTGTGGCTGCTGTCTGGTGTCAGTATACTACTTAACTGTTCTCTGTTGGGAGCAGATCTCACTAAAGCTGCTTGTCATTAATAATATAGAATCAAAGATGTTCTACTATGAAGTGTGATGCGCCATGAGTGCCAACCCAATCAATGCACAGCAGCCAGTAAGTGTCTCATAAAGTTGTGTTTATTGTGTTTTGATTGATTAGTTCTTAGGGAGCAGCCAACATGTCACGTGACACAAGCATACGTTTCTCCATATGGCTGTATTGTCTCTCTATAGGCTTAGCTATTGGAGGGATTATTTATGTAATCCTCACTTCTTGGAGCCACTATGTAACACCCAGTGTGTGTGTGTGTGTGTGTGGGGGGGGGGGGGAGTAGCATCATTTGTATGTTCAGCATGTGCATCTGTCACAGACTATTGCTAATCATTGCACCCAATCCGCAGCACACTGTGAAATGATTGTCTGTTTCTGACTCAAACTTTGGGGTTTCATGCTAATCTGACTTGTTTTCTCCTCATCTTCTCCCCCAACCCCTCCCTCTTGTCTCCTCTCTCTGCTCATTATCTGTCCTTTGCTTTTCACCTCACCTCATCCCCCTCTTTTTCTCTCATTTGCCTCTATCCCTCCTTCTATCACTCTCACCATCTTTCTTGATCTCCTCCTCTCTCTTTCTCTCTCTCTCTCTGTCTCCCTCTCCAGTCCATCAACGTCCACAGCGGTGCGGCTCATCACTAACTAGGCTGCCTCTGAGCCCACAGGTACGTCCCCTCCTCCTCCACTTTCTCTCTCTCTCCCTCTCTCTCTCCATGCTCTATTTTTAACTCCACTCCGCAGGATCTTTCCCCACGATTCTCCCCCACCAACCCCAACTCGCATCTCTGGCAGCACCTCTCTACCATTCCAGCCAAGTGGTAGAAGACTGTAGACCAATACCTGTTTATTTATTCATACCCAATTCTTCCTTTTCTTCTCTCTTTTTCTGTTGTTGTTGAAGAAATGCTGCCTGCCACCTTCATCTTGAGCATTTATGAGAAGTGAGTGGTGTGCCACACTTGACAGCATTAGATGCTGCTTTCAGCTGGGGACCTGTGCTTGTGTTTACACCATATTAAAAAGCTATGAAATAAGTGAATTAGGGAAGAAGCATGCGTAGAAAAGCAAGAGAGGAATCAGTGGGGTGTAGAGGACAAGAATGAAAAAAAGAGATTAACATGTGATGCACCTGCTGAGAGCCACACTGACTTTAATTACTGGTTAACACTGATGTGTGTTATCATTTGATACATTCATTCATGTCTAAAATGGTTTGCTTTGTTAAGCTGCCAGTTTGCCTCTCATGGTGCCTGGCAGCCATCTGAACCCTCCCACTGAGTGAAACATAATGCACTTGTTGGACTGTATGGCTGAAGACCATGGTCTTGTCAGCTCCCTCTCCCCCTCCTCCCCCTTCTCAGCCTCAGCCTCTTGTCTTTTAAGACCACTCCACTGGTTTTTCCCATTGCATATCCTCCTGACAAGAGCTTACAGCACATAACCTCCTCCAGTGGATGAGTACCATGCACTGGAAGCTCTCTGTATATGCGTGGAAGAAGCATGCCGACTTTATTATATACAGGTCGAGTGGCTTCGCAGTCCTCTGGTGTAAACAGTTGCTTTAATTCACTCCTGTGGAGGTAAAGAATGGTCTTTAAATGGATTGAACTGTTTGTAAAGCCCTGATGGCTTTGGCTTTGGCTCAGTGGGTTTTTCTGTCTTATTGTAGAGACTATTTTACATAATTTTTAAAGCAGAAAACTGGGTCAAAATATCGTCTTTTTTTAATGGAGGATCTCTTTATTCTCACTGAAAACAAAGCGTCTCATTTGGATGATGCAGCACATAGTTGCCGCTCTATCTGTAATAAGAAGGTTTCCAGTTTTTCCTTTTATCTTGTACCATCAGAGAATACTCTGTAATAGACGGTATTAGTTAATTAATGCAATATTGATTCTCAGTGATATGCTTTCTGTTTATTAGTTTCCACCTCAAGGCTTGTAAGGTTTAAGCGACGACCACAGACAGAAGAAAAGCAATATATTGTTCTTATGAAGTACAATTTAGTTCCTATGGTTACACTGTTTGTCTTTGATGCAAGGCATTTACATTTAATATTCACTTGATCAAGGTTGTCTTTAATACAAAGGAGAGGCAGGACCAACTGGAAAAAGACTGAGGAAGATTAAAATAATCGTTGAAGCCAGGCTTTTTCCTTATTGGCAAGCATTGTTTTCTTTTAATGATGGCTTCTAAAATACGGATGAAATACATGCTGACTTAAAAGACAAATTTCCACTAGACAGATGAGGAGGCCGGCCCTGAAGTAAACACCATTTTGTCAGCTTTACAGTAACCACACGGTATGACTTGGTACTGATCCTTGCCTGTGTTCCCAGACGTGGCATTAAGGACTAAGGACAGACCTGCCTCGCAGCATTCCTGCCTGATTTCCCCATGCAGAACCGACACAGGTAGACGGCTGTGAGAGAATCCATTTGTCAAACTCACGGTCTTTCACGGCTATAGACAACCACTGTCAATGGGAGGCTTTTGAGTTATTATGTGCCTTACCAAAAGAAGCGTGCCGCCTGTTTTCAGTGGGAGGTTTGCAGAGGGTTTTTTTTTACACACACAGGCGCACAAAAACACACAACAAACACACACACACACACACACTCACACCGCCTCCTGTCGAGGCACATCACACACCCTCCCAAACAATCAGTCTTTGCCTGTCAAGGAGGCACACTCCTCTGCAGATGCAATAGGCCAGATGCAGGGCAGTGACTTGCTGAGATAATGTATAAAGTTGTGATGTCATGAGGCAGCACTGAGTCTTTGCTTTGAATGAACAGCAGTCATTTCAGTGCACTCTCATACTCTGGCAGAATGGTTACAGCCCTTTCACTGAAGAAAAAATACAGACTGAGTAAGAAGCATGTCAAATCACCCTGCACTCACTTCATAATCCATTGCAGGGTGTTTGTAGCATTTGATTTTCCTCTGTTATATCTCTTTGTTTACTAATCAATAGGGCAGAAATGCTCATCTTAAGCAGACATAAGCACTTCTAGTGATTTGTTACTGATATTGTCTTCTACAGTGATACTTTAGGTGGAAGCAGAAGCCCAAGTAGCTGCATTAGCGGGAGCTTTGTAAATTGGTTCTCTTCTATGAGCCACAAGGGTCTCTCATCATTCTGCTCTAGTTTTGCTTCACCCTTCCCTGCTCTCCCTCTTTCCCCTCTGATGTCTGTTTCTCACTCATCTTCACTTCCTCCCCCCATTTTAGGCATGGCGACAGTATAAATAGATTATTAATACTAGATAGGCATGTTTTTTTTTTTTTTTTTTTTTTTTTTGGGGGGGGGGGGGGTTTCCTGTACTTTTGTGTTTCCCGCTCATTGCATTTAATTTCCCATCCTCTCCTCTGGTCCCCTCCCTCCTTCCCTCCTCTGGTGTATGCCTTCTGACAGCCGCGGTGCCCTGCAGCCAGCCTTGGCCAGGTATAGCAGTAGATGAAAGGTTTGCAGCCAGAGCTCTCTTTCAAAGATGCCTTCTGCTGCATCTCTGCTCTCCGTGGGCAGTCAGGTGTCCCGGCCAGGCAGATGGAGAGAAAGCTAGAGAAGGAGAGGAAAGGAGGAAATAAGGGTGGGGGAAGGAAAGACAACCAGAGACAAACGGCCACAGAAAGTAAGAGGGACAGAGCGAGGTCTTCGGACCTTTACTTCAGGTGATGATCAAAAACCTTGGCATGGTCCGTGCAGCTAGGGGAAGCAAGGTGCTCCTGTCTTTCACTCCACCCCAAGTTTGAAGCTCCGCTTATATGTCCTCACTCAGTCTGGAGGCTGCCACGGGACATGAAAGAGTTTTTTGAAGGTGTTCCTGACATGTTTTCATCATCTGATGTCTTGGAGTCACACTAAGGCCTTCGTTGAAAAAGTAACATCTAGTGCACTGAACAAAATCAATTGAACTTTATCCCTTAAGGTGAAATTTAAATTTCTTGTTCAGCTCCAGTGCCCAATCAAGTCAGGATTGATGTCCTGGTCTATTTGTTTGCTACATCTCTCTCACATTGACACTGATCGGGTTGAAAGAGCAGAATAAGCAACATGAGGAAATACACATAGCACACAGAGATTCACTTCTTGTTGAAGCATTTTGTATTTGGTATAAATCCTTATTTTCTTTTTTCATGTTAATCAATTAGTCATCTCCCGTTAGAAAGACACTGGTTTGCCGCACAGGAAACATCTTGCCAGTCCTCCGGTGTGTGGCAGAGCTCCAGAGTTACCATGTAATTCCACACAAGACAGTCTCACGCCTCAGCTTCCAAACTGTTTTACAAATTGTTACCACACCAAATCAAAACACGGCATCCTGCTTGCAAATCCAAGCAGACATTTATTAGCTTCTGTCACAAACCTCATTGCCAGGGAATAATTGAAAACTTCAACTGTAAAAGAGATATTGTGCTTGTTCCTTTAAAATAACCATCCTTGAAAACCGTCTCCTCTGTGATTGAAGGGGAGACAGGCCAGCTGTATGGTTTACACACATAAATATTATCAGAAGACAAGCTAGATAATGCACTATAGGTCTGAGCTCAGAGATTTAGCCTCTGGATGCTGCAGCAACGGAGGGGGAGGCAGTGCAGGCAGTAAAACATCTGACAGTTGGTCATTACGAAAGACGCAGGTGGGCCAAAAATCAATCACACCGAGACTGGCCGGGACTCTGACAGATGCCTGACGTCTGCTTGATGAAGAGCTCTGCTGTTCTGAGAGAGGAGGAGGAGCAGGAGGAGGAGGAAAAGAAGAGGGAGAGGAAAAGGGAAGAGGAGCAGAGGAGCAAGAATGAGCTGGGCAATCAGCGAAAGGCAATTTTGAACAACTGAGAATCAGCAGGGAAGGAGGAAAAGGGTTGAGTCACTATATACTGTATATTGATGAGAAAATACTAGAGAGAAAAGGAGAAGGGCTTCAGAGAACACGGAGAGAAAAGGAGATCCAGACAAAAAGGGGGAGAGAAGATATGGAGGGGCGGGCCGGGAGAACAAGAGACATTTTTACCAACATTTGAAGTGATTTGATATGGCCACAGTTACCGTAACAGCACTTTAACAACTCTGCTCACTGTTTTTAGAGCCGACCAGGGTCTGTGTTTTGACATCACTTTTACTTTATAGGCTATTTCATGGTGTCTGCTCTAACAGTATGAGAAAATGTTTCAAGTGTGAAATGCCCCTGCATTGCTGGCTCGCACTCAATAGCAGAGGGCACTTTATTTCATTTAATGTCAATTTTATACTCATTAAAAATAAATATATATGAAGGGAAATATTCTACTCTGGAGTAACGTCTGGGTTGCAAATGCAGCTTTAAAGGTCGGCCATAGTCCAATGAGATTCAATATAAACAAGCTATGCTGCTGGCACAGGCTGAAGTGAATTTACTTTGTCTGCTGAGTCTCACATGTGAAATTAGGGGTCGGCAAATGGTAGCGTACACCTGTATTTTCAGTCTTTTTATTTTTGTCATTTTAACAACTATGCCTGGAGTCTAGATAGCACAATGCAAAATATGTCCCTGCTGATGCTATAATGTCCTCTGTTGCGCTCTATATCCCTGCAGATTGACAATCTTTACAATATAAAGATTTCATTGTCAAGCTTGTATCTGTGTGGTATGGAGGCCCATTTCTTTTCTGTAGTACAATGAGATGAAATTGCAGAAAGGATAGAAACGGAGGGGAATGTGTCACAGCAAGCAACAGTACTGAGCCAAACGAGTAAACATGTTTACGGAGCATTAAGAGTTCTTATCCGTTGCAGCAGTGGTGGCCTAAAGATTGCACATTGAGGGGGTCCGACTACGTATAAGCAAACAGCAAGAGGTGTTAGATCAGTCTTTAAGCCATCAGGGTAGAACAGTAAAAGACTTAAGCTTTGCTACCGCTGCACAGTCATGTTCCTGCTGTCCTGACACGACATAGTACCGAACAGCTTCTACCTCCAGGTGTCTCAAACTTGGCGCTATCCTTACTTCCTCAGGCAACTCTGATTAGAAGGTAATTTGCAGATTTTTTGGTTTGTTGGTTTCATCTAAATGACTTGTCCATACACATATCCTCTGAGGAGCCTCCAGATATTTCACCACTCCTTCAGTTTAACAGATTAAATATGACCACACCCCCAAACTGGTAGGGAGCCCAGGAGGACAGCCAGGAGAGAGATGTTCAGGTCAAGATGAATTCTTTGTTGGCTTCACACATACAGTGTGAACAAAGATGGGTGTGGCCTCCATGATGTCATCCATAGGGTCCTGAAGCAGAGAGTGGGCTGCTCTTGTGTTGCCGTCCTGGCAGTGCCTGACCCTCTCTAGTCTACCTCCTGGGAAATGAGAAACAAGGTGCGACATGTACGAAGTTGAGACTTCTCAGGATGAAGGTTTGTGGCAGGCATACTCGCACCCACCTGTCGGTCGAACCTGCATGCCCTCACTTAGCTATATATAACCTTAAGGCTTAATAAAATTTAAATGGGAAAATCGCACAGAAATTCGCTCCCTGCACAGTTCCCACATAAGGGGCAATTAGCTGTATGTTTTTTGTTACCAGGCATGTCAGTTTCTGCTGTAAATATTTAACATAGGAGTGTCTGTGGGTTGAGGAACCAGCCTCAAGCGGCAGTTTGATTTTTGGGAGTCACATATTTGCTTCATTTTAGAGCCCCGGAGGCTGATTGATACGGTGTAACATGTGTGTCAAGAGAAGATGTCTCAAATCCACAGTTGGCTGACATCTCTTTACATATTCCTGAGGTCATTTGCTGCTGAACCAAGAATTATGCAACTTAAGGCAAGTTGAGTAGGACATGCAATCAGTGTGGAAAAGGAATAATAAATTGTAGGAAAGATTGTGTGGGTTTTCAGTTGCTTATTTCCGTGGTCTAATGTATGCATGAATCATACTACTCACTACGATGACTGTAGGTTACAGTAGATCCCTTCTTATTGCTGCTCCTCTCACAGGTAAAAAAAAAAAAAAGAAAAGTCACTTGACAGGTGCTTATTAACATCATTTTGATCTTTAACTATGAATATGTAATTGTGGTCGTTATTGACCTGATTGTCCTTAGATGAAAGTCTAAATGGGAAGGCAGGACTGAGAGGGGGATGGATTAAATACAGGCTCCACTTTGATCTTGATATGACAGTTTGGTTCTTGGTCCATGTTGTGTAGCCAATGATGATAAATACACTTAAAAAGGTGAAAGAAAGGGAAAAGAAAAGTAACTTGTGATTGCAATATTCACCATCCATCGCGCTGTTACATAAATTTCACTCTGGCGCACATATAGTCCCCACGTACAGTAATAATTAATATGAAACTGTGATACAATACGTGCTCCATACTGTCTCTCCGTCTCTCTATTTGTTTGCCCTCTATAGGATACTCAATCTATCACCCACTGCCTCCATCTCTGTCATCCACCTCCCTTTTTTCATCTCACACTTTAATCAAGCATCTGATCATAGGCCCAGGAGGATGGAGGATAATGAGATTAGGCCTGTACATGTTTACACACTCTGATTTACATTGAGCTTTCCCTGTCTTTCTCTGTCTGACCCACATTTCTCCGGATCCCTCCTCCGTGTTTTGGCTTTTTATGTCTCCAGTCTCCCTCTCAGGCTCTCTACCTTTTCTACTTCTGCCGCCTGCTCTTTGCTGCAGCACACTTTGTCAACTGGTAACCAGTAATGTTATCCACTCCGCACCAGTGATGCTTTAATACCAACACTGTGCTGTCAGATTGGATTATTTCAGTTCACTTGATGTCACTCATTGTTTTGCTTGTTTTGCAGTAAGGCTGCAGCTGTGCTGTGGGTTATGTAATAAGCATTCACTGTGGGACTTCATGGTGAAATCTGTGTCATTAGAGAGGTGTCTGTGAGTCACTGTTTGTGTGTGTGATTAGTGTGTGTACACATGCGCTTTGTGTAGTACCGATCACGATGTAGGGCACTTCTCTCTCAGTCACCTGTCATCGAAACTGGCTCCAGTTCAGCCTCCGTTCATGTCACTTGATAGTCTGAGAACCACTCAGTTTTAACACAGCAGAGCTATGTGTAATTGAGGCTTCTACTGCTGTGCACAATCCCAGGTTTTAGCAGCAAAGCCTTGAGAGGAAGCAAAAGGTCTTTGCCATAGGGGAAATGAAATTATAAGTGCTTAGCAGGAGAGCCATATTGATCCACTGTGGCAGAGATAAGGTGAGTGAGCCCGTTTCAAATGTCTGTAATCGTAAACGACGTCCGCAGTACCCAGAGGATGTGAGATTCTCATTTTACATAATTGACCCTATCTGCATAATTGACCAATACTAAGCACCACTCTAATTTGAGATGTCTTTTGAAGGCCTGATCTGTGATGTAATCAAGAGGTGGTATCACTCTCCAAGAGACTACACTTTTAGTTCAAACCTTTTTTCCTTTATGCAAATTTTGTCACATTAGTAAACATTCACTTGAATAACATGAATATAGAATAATTTTCCATATAAATAGTCAAACTCTTCAATTATAAATGTAAATAGATATAGTGTTTTATATAGGGCTGCCCTGTAATGACTCCATGATAGATCTGGATTTTTATATTTCACATGGAAGGAGGATGCAAGTCACTTGTGGGCTGCCATCAGATATTGTAGCACTGTGATAATTAACTCCAACATTGCCCTCTCCCTCATCTGTGAAGTCTGGTTCAGACAAACAAATGGGTTGTTTTCTGTCTGTCCCTTGCTTCATGCTACTCTTTTAGTGAGCCTTTTTAATTCCACCTCTGCAGTTCAGCAAGTCACTATAAAATGAAATACATGCTGTACTGTATATTAAAGGCTTTGTGGTAAACATCAGCCCCATAGGGTATGGAGCACTAACTGTTAAAGACTGAAGTCTACTCTGTGTCCCAGTTGGGTTGTTTTTAAAGCTAATGGTGACACATACACATATGTCATCCTCATGCCTGTGAGAACCGACCTGGTGCTACAGTACCAGGCCACCAGTATTAACAGTCAACCAGAACTCAACTTGTTGCATCGCTAGATGGGAAAAAATGATCCCACAGATTGTGACAGCTGACAACGAGCCGCATGTTCCCACGCCAGGCAGCTACCCAAGCGGAAGACATGAACGTGACATTATGGAAATAAGTTTTTTAAGCTGGCTTTGACTCCAGATTCCCTTTAAAGGTTTCAGACGGTCATGTTAATATGAAAGCCTGTCAGATGAAGTTACATAAGTGTTACAGTGTTGTCATGAAACATTGGCTTTGGCTTACAAAGAGGATGTCTGTTGTAAGATAGTGTTTCTGTTATGCGCTGCAGTGTGTTGGCTGTTTTGGATGTGTGCTTGATTCATGATACAAATGAGCTTGTCCATCTGCTTTTTTTTTCCATTTTCATTTTTCCTCTTCTGCTTTGGCTCTGTTGATGACTTCCTTCTTTGTTTATATCTCTTGAATGCCAAGATAATTGCATAACTCGAGCTTCTATACCAGTGACACACTACAGTTAACCATAAATTACTTGCACTGTGCAATAAAGATCCTCCTGAAATGAACATGTTTTAAACTTAGTTTCCATCAGACATTGAGCTCATTTTGTCAGATTGGTTGAGCATGTGTTTAGTTTGCTAATACTAATGAGTAATGCTGAATGCATCTGAGATGTCACAATATTATCTAATGTAAATGATAGTGTAGATTATGGTGCTGGCTGGATGCACTGTATTTATGATGATTAATGTGAAGGGGCTATAAAAGTTATTAAAATCTCTGCTTATACCTGTAAATGTATGTTATAGAGAACAGGCTTATAGAGAGTCACTGTAAAGGTCAAATGCACATATAATGAGCAATTTGTTTGGCTATATTTGTGTCCAGTCCTTTTTTTCTTTTTCTTTTTCTTCTTACTGCTTGGGTTGAAATAAACACAGTAGTAGTCACTCTGTGGATTTGGCTCTGTGTCCATGGACAGCTTGTGCTCGGCTCCATCCTGTCTTGGTGTCGAGCCAGGCGGTGAAGAAGGCAAATGGGACTATGATAAGAAAGTCTGGGCATTCCCTCTGTTGCACACAAACACACACACACACACACTCATGTATATTCACAGTATTATTTCATTTGAAAGGGGTCACCATTTCCTCAGTTTACACTACTACCTCCCGTCTTGATTCCTGGACTGACCTGTTCACTGTGTAACCACTATGGCCATCAGATCTACGTATAAAGGTTAAAATACCAGCATTCAATAACCCACAGTTCCACAATGCTGCACTGGAAAAAGTTTCAAGGATCTGATCATAAAAAAATGCAAGCTACAAAAAGAATTCATGTTGTTGTGTGATACACGGCTTTTTTGGTCTATTTAGGTAAATTGAAAAAAAAAAAAAATAGTTACAGCCTGCCTCTATTGGCCAGAACATATGAGATTTGAATGGCGAGACTAATGAAAACCTGACAGAGCGGTGCCACGCGCAACAACTTCTTTGTTTATGCCCCTTGAGTGTTTTATTGATCTGTTCATGATGATCACTTTTAAATTGGGAAAAGGACAACCAGGTGATACCTTCGACTGAATTACTACAGACCTGTGGTGCTTTATCATGCTGAAATAATGGAGAAATATAAACAAGTTGTTTGAGTTACAAAGCTATTATTGTGCGGCCCTGTGCAACGCTGTTAGGTTGCTCGTACATTTGTTGCCAAATGAAAGTGAGATGGCTCCAAAATGTTCACAGTACCGTATCACATTTCCCCGCCACAACGCCAGGTTAACAATGGGTGATTGTAATCAAAGAAAAAGTGGTTACAGCTCCGCAAAAAAATGGAATGAAATAAAATGATCACCACAGCCACTGAGCAGCGTATATATATAAACACAGAATGGTATGAAATGCATGCAGACACAGAATACTATAACAACAGGATTTCTTTATTGTGGTTTCTGCACTGGGCCAAAAATCCCTATCTTCTAAAGGGAACACAGATTTATCTTTTTTCTCTTTTTGTATGTCTCTGCAGCGACTGTGTTTTTCCCGATCACTTCATGTTTGCTGCAGTACACAGTCAGACTGCTGCTGTACAATAAGTCCCTGATGAGCGCTGTTCTGTGGGCTGGGAGAGGAAAGAGGAAAAGAGGAGCTGATGCATTTCCTCTGGACACATACTGTTTGGTAGTGTTGGTGATTTGTCATGCAAGTGTGCACTTGGACGTGTGTGAGCGTGGTGTGTCTGTGTTGCTGGAGAGGAAACGCGCAAACACTGTTACAAACTGGCGCTGATGGTAATTTGATATGTAATATGCCCCATGCCTGGGCCACAGTCACACAGCAGAGAGGCCAAGTCTCCAGTGGCCACTGTGTTTACTGTCCACAGCAGACTCAGTCCTCCAGCCTGTCCTCATTCTGTCACCCTCTCTGTCTTTGATGAGTATTCATCATCACAGATTTCATCACGTCTGTAGAGTATCCTCAAAACTACTGCTAGTTTTACTGTGCATGTACAGTAATGCAGTCAGAGACATGAGGTGAATAAACTCTAGACTAAACTCAGATTATATCATGTGTTACATATGCTAATAGGGCTAACTTCAGCAGCAACAGTTTAATCCAAGCTAACGCATGTAATCTATTCCCACTTTGAATGAAACAGTTAAATAATGTATTAATCACCCAGTTTACATATAGAATCATTTAGGCTATTATGTAAACATGTCTGTAGGCTACAAATAGTGTTGATATTTGGTGTCTAGTCTCTCCCCCTCCACACAAAGAGGCAGCAAACTCAGCACAGCAGGGAGTGGGGAGCATCCATAACAACTTCTCCACCCCCCGGGGAGACGTGGATTAAAAAGCCTACAGGTTGGAGGCCTTTAAAATGTTATATGAAAAGGAGAAGCAGCCCTGGCAGCAAGTGACAGCAAGTAGCAGAACTCTCAGATAAGCGGTGTGGCAGCAGGCATGGCAGCAAAAGCAGTTGGGGGGGGGGGGGGGGGGGGGGCACTGACGGCTTAAGTACACATCCATAATCAAAAGGGTGCATTTTACGCAGTAAAGAGCGTATATCAAGTGAGTGTAAGAGCTGACTCAAGCTGACTATCTGAAGCAGCTCACAGACTTTGCTTTATCAGTGAAATTCTGAGGCTATAACCCAGTTTTATCACTGGTATATTTGCTGTTGTCGTTCCTGTAATCACACGGGACGGTGATATAATAACCAGCTAGTGGTGCAGAAGTAAATGAGTCTTAGCGGCCAAAGCCAGACTGAGAAAATAGTGTCTGATTAAAATAAAATAAAAGGGGCTGTTATCATAATGTCAATAGCAAATCCTCGACCAATCACAGCGCTTCGCTTTGCACACACTCTGAGCAAACACACATTAGTCATGTCCTGCCCAGAAATTGCTGAGTTCATTCAGAGCGCCGGACGGCGGCGAGGCCGACTTCAGAGGAGACGACTGCCAGTCAGAAAATTCAGATGTCTACGTGGTCAGTGAGGATATGTGAGTGGAGACAGTACAGATAGATGCCTGGGGCTGCATCCAGGCGATGTATGTGCAGTCAATCAACCTACTATTCTGCCAGGCTCAAAGAGCAAAATACCTATTAAAATCCAAAATACCTCAGCAGGGGATTATAGTTAAATAATCACTTGTAGCTTACTCTAGTCATGAGGGCATATTATAAAATAAATCAACTTTTGCATTGTTCACCATGAGTAAAAGAAATAAACAAATCTAATCACTGCAATTTGTAAAAAAAAAAAAAAAAAAGATTATTATGCATTTTCTTCACAGAGCAAAGCTGCAATTAAGATCCACCTTCTTTGACTTGAATTGCTGCTATTTCCGTGATCATACCTGTTCATCTGGTAACACCACCTCGTAGTGAGTAGTGACAGAGATAAGATGATGGAAAACGCAGGTAGGTATAAGATAAACGCTGCAGATAGACAGATGACAAACTGATTCTACCTCACAGCGCAGAACAGATCATTTGGAGGATTTTGCTCACCAGGAGGCCGACGTTGCTGCAGACAGGAAGATGGGGTTTGGCAACGGGAGGGCGGGTATGGCAAGAAAAGGCACAGCATCTTTTATTTGTAGATGAATTGAATAGAAGCAGACAGGTAAATATAGTAAACAGTGAGCTCTCAGATGTTACGTGGCGGCTCTTGCTGACAGTCGTCGTGCACACCTGCTTGTCAGGCCACACCTTGTCTGGCGCTGTTTACCCACAGAAGCCGGTACCTGCTGTGTGGCACCCACTGATTGTTTCTACACTGTACGTTCATTCAACTGCTTCCTTTTGATCTCTCAAAACTACCAGGGCTGCCTATTGGAAGCTTTCAAAAAAAAAAAAAAGAAAAAAAAGAAAACCCTGTAAGCACTTTGAACATCCCCAGCATTAACATTTCTATCAATATTACATGACTTTCACTACGTTTTGCATCTGTCTGTTATTACGAGGAACCCACAGCACATGTGGCCCCCCTGATGCAGAGAGTGGAGACTGAATGGGGGGGGGGGGGGTATTACAAGCAGTGTGTTAGGTCAGACAGGTGCAGTGCAGGACAGGCTTGCAGACAGCAGCAGCAGCAACAACACACACACACACACACACACACACACACACACACACACACACACACACACCGAGGCAGTCTGCTGGAAATCTCCACAAAACCTCTTAACCTCTGCACTCCGAGCTCCCACACACACAACAAAGCAGCAGGACACACACCTGCAGATGAGCTCCTGCTCTGAGGTAGGCCTATTTTTGGTGCGTGTGTGATATCCTCTAGATATGGAAAATTACAGTAACAATGTGGGGCATGTAAACTGCAGTTTAGTGACAGACAAACTGTTATATAGAGGAGTATTACACACAGTAAACCACACAATTATTACTTAGCACACGCACGCACACTGGTGTAATTAATCCAAGAAATTAATCTGTGATATCGCCATTATTATAAACCACTTTTACTCAAGTTTAAATCTATGAATATTCTAATTAGCGCCTTCGGGCCTTTTTTGGGGGGATTTTTTTTTGTAGTTGAACATGGTGTTACCTCCCTATTTTTACTTATTGATACTAATGAACTTTTAAGCCTTCTTTATTACCCAGGGTTGCATCAGTCGCCAGAATAAGAGCGACTGTGGTCATTAATTAATTGATTCATCATCATCATCCAGGCTGGGAAATGACTGTCACTCTGTCTGTGATAGGTGGTGTGAATGGTTGGCGACCTCACAGTCTGACCTTTGTATGTGGTCTGGTAACGAGTTAACATCATTCAATAAGGTCAATAGGCGAGTTGTTCTCACACAGTATGACCTCAGAATGAAACCGGATTATCCAATAAACCGCCCGTGGAGTCTGAGGTCTGTGGGCTACAGACTGTAGTTCACATGTCATGTAATTAGTGGGGTACAAGTTACAGTGCGGTGCAATTTGGGGGTAACGCGCTGGAGCCTCTTTTTTAGTAGACTATTGTGAGGGTAGGAGGAGCCGCTTTCCTGTGATTGTCTGCCTGCATGCGCGCTCTCTCTCTCTCTCTCTCTCTCTCTCTCTCTCTCTCCCTCTCTCTCTCCCTCTCTCATTTTCCAAAGTTGAATATTCCGCCTGCCTGGGAGCTGTCTCCAGCGGAGCGGTGCAGCCCCACTCACTGAACGCACCGGCGCTAGTGGTGGTGTTTGTTGTTGTCATTGTCATTATCATTATTTCGCGTTGCGCCGCGCTGAGTGGAGCACACTTTTTTTTTGGCCAAGGAGGAGAGAAGGAGTCCTCTCTATAGCTGCGCTATCCCGGTTTGGCTCAATCTTCTTTGTCCACGCCTCTTGTGTTTTCTTCCGAACTTCATTTTTTTTTCTTTTTTTCTTCTGGGAGGCTATTCTCAAGATGACAGAAGAAAAGAGTGTTCGGCATGTAAAGCTGGTAGGTGTCTGAAACCCCTCCCAGAGAGGTGTCTGGCTCGGTCTGGCTTGTGCGGGGTTCAGGTTGGTGGCAAAGCAGCGCACCGACACGCCGGGGCGGGGGGAGCGGTTCGGAGGAGACCAGAGCGCCCGGGAGCAGAAACGAGAAGCGGTGGTTGTTTGTGATTTTTTTTCTTCACAATTCCCACAATTTGGGATTTTCCTTGCTGTGTTTTGCCTTTAGATTCCCCCTTGAATGGATCTGAGTCACACGCGCATGAACATGTCTGAGGTAGGCTGCTGGTACAATGCTCAAACTTCACACACTTGGTCCCGGCAACGTTTCTCGTGTGTTTCTCATGTCTGTAGTAAAAACAGTGAAGACACGCGGACCTCATCTGATGTTTACCTTCTATGAATGGACAGATTATTGTTGCATGGCCAAACTGGATAACAGCCTCTTGTACAGACGCTCGTTTTTGGCGCAAAACATTACACTGAAACTGTATGTTTCTTCTTCACTGGACCATTTCTAGTCAAATATTTATATAAAAGAATCCTCTCATATTTATTATTCCCCATCTCCTTTGAAGTCCCCTGTATTTCCCACAAGACCACAGGATAGCCACGGACCCTAATTTGGGAAGCTTCCCCCTGCTGCGCACAGGATCGCAGATTCTTGTTATTAGAATGATTCAGCAGAGATGCGTGTGTTGCTGCCATGTGAAGCATGTGGAACAGTTTTAGCAGTGCACATGCAGCATATCCCTCTGATTGTTTTGGGAGGTTTTAACAGGCTCGGATGAGGAGCTGCAGGCTTATCTGTGCCATGAAACACACTGAGACTTTGGTTATTGCATTTTATCATGTTTTTGTTGGGGAAGGGTCCTGGTGGCATCATCATCCTGTCCAGCTTGGTCAACATCTGTCTAAAAAAATTTTGCTGTAACCCTAGCTGCTCTTGTTTGGTAGAATCTGAGGTCTGGCTTTCATTATAGTGAAGTTGTAAGAGTGGTTTCATTTTCTTTATAGTATCCCTGTAATTTGTTAGCAGCGTGATAAATGTGATTGTTGTGCAGTATCCTTCTGACATAATTTCAGTCAATTTCAACATCCCAAAACCTGACAGTCTGGCAGAGTAATTATACTTTGACACAAATGTGTGTTTCATTTTGATATAGATGAAGCCAACATCTCTCTTTTTCCGAAGACAGCTCATCCGAAGCAGTAAATTCTGCGTTCAGAATCAAAAACAAATCTGCCACTGGGTAGCGTTGAAGTAAGCAGTGCCCCAGAATTAATACCCTGTCAATTTGTGTTGAAATGCACAAAGTTGTCAGGAGGGTGTTGAAGTGTCGCCACACATAATTCATCTTGTGCAAGGGCTGAATGCCAAAGATTGAACTCAGCTGAGTTCTGATGATCCTGCTGAGCTCAGCTGACTCTATGAGAGAGAGAGAGAGAGAGAGAGAGAGAGAGAGAGAGAGAGAGCTTGTTGAATGCCGTCTGTACGCTGGGAGGCTGGGTAGCATTAGCAGGGAAGATCAACACTTTTGTTATGGGATCAATGTCTGCCTTGCTTAAGTGGAAGTCGAGTAGCTCGCTTCTTTTTATTTGGCTCTAACCCTTTACTTAAATCAGTGACTCTTTACTGAGTCTTCAGTCCTGTTTCCAGTTTGAAACGCTATGCCTCTCTATTTCCTTCCCTCTGCCTGTGCCAGCTGTCGGAGCGAAGCACACAGCGACGATAAGGTGGACTAAAAGCACAAACCCAATCAGCCTTGTGCATGTCCTATAAGTGCAGTGTAGCAGGAGTTTACCCGGAGCTGCCCTGCCTCGTATCATTACACAACATGGCTCATCAGGCCGATTACACATCACTCATGTATGCTTCCATCTCAAATAGACAAGAACAGAGTCACTGCTCTGGGCTGACTTGTATACCTTCAGAAGCCATACGTTCTCCTCCCTCACTGTCTATCTTTAGGGTTGTTTTCCTGTGGTCTGTCTCTCTCATCCTCCTTCCTGCCCTCTCATTCTCTCTCTTGGTTTATCCATGCATCAATCATCTGTCTCTTTCCTCCCTCCTTCCCTCCGATTCTGAGTCCCTCTCCTCTCCCCTCCCCGCTCTCTGTTTGCTGTGCTCCGAGGCATATTACACAGCTCACTGTTTTGTGTCTGCTTTACCTGCTATTAACCTATTTTGTGTGACCTTTCATGCTTAAAGGTTTTTCTATTCACCGTGGACAGCAGGGGGTTGAGGGAAAGTGGTAGCTTCAAGGGAGCATTGTTTGTGCAATGATGTATGCTGACTGAATGGATCAAGGGAAATTAAGTGACATTATTAATCAAAACACGGTTGTTATGCATGGTGTCTTGTAAGAGTTAGTATTTGGACTGGCAAAGTCTTGATCATGCCAGGAAAACTTTAACATAAACAAAAGTATAAAAGTGAAAGTTAAAGCAGCTTTTACTTGAATTCTGACTTGTTTCATCAAGTGAAACATTATAGTGCAACAACCATAAGGTGTTAATATCTGCATAGCAGTTCACTAAATGGAATAAAACAGCAGCAGACAGGTAATCTGTCTCATCTTGTCCTTACTTCCCACAGTGCTGATCGTGTAACTCTGATTGCCCTCTGGCCAATTTTTATTAAGTGACTTATGACATTTAGCTGATTTATTGAGGCATCTGCAAATACATATTGGATCATAAATTATATTGTTTTTCCCCTCCTAGATTCAAGTACTGAAAAGCCCTTGAAGGCTTGAATTAAGTCTTATGCTAGCAGCTGAGACATAAGCCCTGACAAGAATTGTAATCTGAGTAGATTTATTTTATTTTCATATCAGGGGTGAAATAAGTCATACGTTTATCTCTTAGCGGCATTAAAAGTCCTTGGAAAGGCTTCTGTTCACCTTGATGAAACTTTTAAATGGACAAACTGACAGCTGTAGTGTACGTTTAAGCACGTAACATCTGACCCTTGGTAAAAAGGGGAACAGCTTAAGACCACTGAGTGTGTGTGTGTGTCTGTGTGTGAACTGAGGTGGTCAGTTTCATACAGCTGAGGCACATACCAGGAGAAGCCATGAATCTGCACCCCTGATGTTTTAAAACCCCTTTCCTTCCAGCCTCACTATTCGTCACAGTCTCCCAGCTTTCTGCAACAAATCTAGACCACAGCAATTCCACTAATTCTACTCAACGGTTCAACAGCTAGCAGAAATGGTCCTTTTAGTGAACCGCAAACTCCTGAGCTTTTACCCGCAGCCATATTGTTGGTACTCATACGGACAGTAAATGAACTGAGAAAACCACTCTATATTGGACAATGCTGCATGGGCCCGTAAGTGCAACAGGAGGACTGTAGTTTAAATCTATTGTTAGTTTACAGTGTTTGTATAATTGTTACAATGAAATGCAATTCTTTTTATCTATCTGCTTTACAACACCAAACGACTCAATTCTTTGGTGGGCACAAAATAACGTGATGTGTTGGCAGCATTAAGTAAGAGTCGTCAGGGTGGAGAGAGTTGTATAGAGCAGCCAAAGAGCACCAATACAAAGTTATTTCTCAAAATACATATACAGTATGTCAAACTGTAACAAAAAAAAATAGTAGGGTTCTCTACCAACCTTCATATTAGCCACAACTGTTGACACAGCAAAGATGGAGGAATGACGAGTTGCTATGTTAAATGGGAAGTGACAAAACAGGTGGAACAGCAGTTACATTCCTGAGCTTCAAGTGTTGGGGCCGGCTCTCACTTCCCGTTGACAGTCATGGTTTAAGAATGAAACTTCTAAATTATTATCTGGATTTCCATCCAAATGTGATTGAGCTCTTTTTTCCTGCCACATAAATCTTCACATTACTTCCTCAGTAACTGGCACAATGTTGCAAAAAGTGCTAATGTATTTGTTGATTCAGCCTTTTCACCAGATCGTCATCAGGATATTTATGGGTTCTCCAACAAACAAAGCAACAAACCAGCAGATGTGATTGAAAACATACTTTCTTTGGCAGAGGTATTTAATTATGAAATATTTATAAATTGAATGAAACAAAGAGATTGCCAACTCTTGCATCCATTAGAGGAAATGCTTTTTCTATGCGATATAGAATTGATCAAGGGAATGAGTGTTGGGGTTGAGACAGCCATAGCATGGAGGAATGCGTGGTGTGACAGATTGCCTCCTGTTGTTGTCTCCAGACTCCTTTGATCTCTCCATAGCACCCACTGCAATGAAGGTCGCTGCCAAGAGAGGCCTAGCCCGTCTACCAGACATATTTGCACTGCATGCAGATCAGCCACAAGTAGCCACGCACAGCACCACACTGTTTAACTTTCTCATTTAGCCAAAAACAATATTACATGTAGTATCATATTATGCCTGTGCTGGTTTGGTGTGAAACATCTGTCTCTGCCATGGTGCTATTTGAACTTGGTGTTAGACTGTGGCTGAGCTGTTGTACCCAGCTGGGAAATTGGCATGCATTGCTATCTGAGCAGCACAGAGCACACAGAAATAAGAAGTAGAGTACATTTAGGGAAAATGCTGAAGAAAACCTTGGTTGTATGTTTTTCTTCTTCAATTTAGTCAGTATTTAATCAGTCAGAGCTGCAAACCAAATGTTGTTCGCATTCTCCTTTCATCATCTAATCCACTTCCCATAGTTAGTTGATTGGTGCTTGTTGCAGCTGTTTCCCTCAGTGGATGTTTTCCAGCCTAGATGTTTCAGCGCAAAGAGTGAACTGGTTAGATTTTGGCTGTACGACTCTGGACCATTCTCTTACAGGATATGCTGTCGACATCAGGTTGCTTACTAATGCAAAACATATTTTAGGCCAAATTCTATATCCTGTCGACTGTCATGTTGAGTGCCATGAATGGATCGCATGATATGAACCAATGCCTGTTGGGTTGTATGTGTGAAGGCAGGGTGGATCAGAAGGCACGCTGGGGCTGGTAGAGGACATGTCTTGGTCCAGCCCTAAAAAGTAAAACCAGCTGAAAGCCAGGAAGCAGAAATCTGTTCTTCAGCTTCAGATTCAACAATCCACCGAGCTAGGAAAGTGAAACTCATGATAACAAGAATATAGCCTACTTTTTAAAAAAAAAAGGAAGACAAGCATGGCTATAACTTATTGCACTAGGTCCTGATGAAGGTCAATAGACCGAAACGTTGACTTAACAATAAAAGAGCTTCAAGAGTGCTGATGTTTTATGTTGAACCTGACTGGGGATCTGTTCCCAGCACCACCCTAAAGGAGAATGTGCATGCTGATTGAGCCTTGATATAACTTATTGCACTCCCTGCACTTGTCCTTGTCTTCCTCTTTTATCCATCTCAGTGTCTTGTATCAATGTCATCTAACAGCAGCGCAAACCCTCTCAGTTGACAATAATGACAGTTTGATGCACGCAAATGTCGTAAACATCGATGACAGATCACACACTCTGTTCCAGTTCAGTAAATAAATGTTCTTGTAGAGCATATGTGCGACAGGTTACAAGCATCCAAAGATCTGTCACAGTAATAGGTGAATTGTTTACACATTTGGACTTGATTAATGGTTTGCTGGCAGCAGTCCTACAGGGCAAAGGCAGCCCAGATTACACTACATTACACAGCATCAGTTTGCATTGGAATCCCATGAGGCCAAAATCTAAAAGCCCTCTATTGCCCTGGCTGCGGCTTAAGTCTATTGGTTTGAGAGTAGTGCCATTTGAAACCTAATTAGCCAGAAAGCTCTCCAGATTGAACCTTGTTGGAGAGACTCGCATCGGCTACGAGAGTCATCTTTTATTTTAAGCCGTTGTCATAGCAAGAACATTAGAGGATGTTGATTCGAATCCGGTGATGTTTCCTCCACTTTGTCAGTTTGTTTTGGGAGGCTGGAAAAGTACTGTATAACTGAAAATCAAAATGAAATGAAAATGCATTAATATGTGACTTAGGTAGCACAGCAGTAAATTTATACTGCAGTAGCTTAGTGCCATAGTCTGTATTTTGAATAAGGCTTTGCCCCCCAAAAAATCTTTTGGAGTTATAGAATTGGTCATGGCAGGAATGACACTTCAAGTGGCCATATAGAGTTACAGATGCTGTCAGTGGTGCTAAACTCCATGGAAGCGTTAAACCGTGTGTCACAGCTGTTTAAGTAGCATATTTAATCTTTTCAACCCCTCTCTGTCCTGACTTTATCATAAAATATGTATAAGCTTAAGCTAATTCGCATTTACTAAGGAGTGGTGCTATACAACTTCTAAGTTGGAAACTTGTTCATTGCCAACATAGATAAGAAAAATGAATGCTAGGTGTACAGATTAGACTTGGAAACAGGAACACAACATGATATACACAGTACAGCCAAATTCTAATCTTCAAAGACAAATGCTTGTTGTGGAGCAGCAGAATTGGAAACATATAAGTTACTGCCTGCATCACAGAACATCTCTTGGCATTTTAATCCCACTGTGGATACAGTGTGTAGAATGTTCCCCATCACCGTGTCATCTCAACGCACTCGCTTGCAGTTTTCCCAAGGGCCATCTCCTTTAGTTGGAAAGTAGTAGGAAACTTTTCTTTGCAAAACAAACTTCCTGAAGCGGCTCAGATTGGTGCTGTTGTCGCTGACACTTTTTAGCGTTTTGAGCCAAGATGTGAGCTCGGATAGCAGTAGCTCAACTTCCGTTGATGTGCTCAACATTATCAAACCCTGATCATTTCAGAGGTGCTGGAGTTATTCATGGTTATGTTTGGTTGAAGCTTTTCTATAGTGCTTTTGTGTCATTTCAACAGGTTGTCATTTAGCTACATCTGTAATACTAAGGTACATCAGAAAGATCATGCAATGACCAAAAATGATTGGTGTCTCAAAATACTTACTTTAATTGTGGTGTTTTCACTTCATTTTATTATATCTTCATTTATTTTTTCAAATTCAGCTTTGGTTTCTGGTTTGTGGGAACCAAAGCACCCCCATATTCCCCAGTTCCCATGGTTATGCTTAGTTCAATAAAGAGAGATCAGCGTGAAGTTAATATTAATGTTATAATGAATTAGACTCCATCAGCACATAATGAATAATCCTTATTCAGGTTGTTGGTTAGATGCAGCATAGTGGTGCAGGAAATATGTAAATCAGAGGAGCTTTGAAAGCATGAGAAAGCAGAGAGGGGGAGAGACTATTGAAAATAACGAGAGTAGAATATTAAAAATATAAAATTTTAAGGGAAGACACGCCGTGAAAACAGTGACTGTTGTTTTTGTTTGCAAAGCATTGCTCACAGCTTGAAACTAAATAACTAACTGTAAAAACAAATCTGGGAAAGTAATACTGTTTGTGGCTTGGCCAGTTGACTGCCGAATGTAGGTGTGATCTCTGCTTTAACTTGTCTTATTCATCTGAGCTGTGCAAAACACAAAAAGTCCAAATACCAGGTTCTAAATCCTAAGAACCCACCAAGACAGGAAGTGAGAGGGAGCTTTTCCACCTCAACCCAAACAGCAACAGCTGAGCTAAGGAGGCGGCCAACCTCCCAACACGCTAGTTAACAGCCAGCTGCCTGTGTTAACTCCTACAGCGACGCACGTGTTTCCCATGATCTCACCTAATGGCACCAGGAGCCTGGGATCAGGCCCAGCTCTGCCGTCATGCTGCTCACCCCAGAAGCTCCTCTGTTGGGTAGAGTGCACCACACCTCCTCTCTTGGGGGATGCGGGAGGTTGTAGAGGCGCGGAGCTCTGCCAAGGGAGTGGTGTGTGACCCATGGGTAAATACTGTACATGCATAGTTAGGCAGCGTGGCATGTGAGCGTAATCTAGTTTGTTTTCAGGTTTTGCGGTGTCTGGTTTTTGGTCCATTTAACACAGTCAGGGAGCGTGGTACAATGAACATCTCTTCACACCATAGGCTACTAAAGCAAGAGTAGGCCTTGGATGCAGCTGTGATAAAAAATAGTGGGATTGGGCATGAAAAATGGAGGCAGAGTAAGAGAAAATAAGTATAAAGAGGCAGATCGAGAGGGTAGGTGTAAACAGGAGGAGGCGTGAAAAAAGATTTTTGAGCTTCAAGCATGTTTGTAGGTTTCAGGGGAGGGTTAATAGCTACACAGAGCAAAGACAAAAAGTCATGGGGGTAGAGGAGATAAGAAAGGAAAGCATGCTTCATTCCTCAACTGACTCACAGACAGATACACACTAGCACATCATACACAATCATCTGCTCTGCAGGTATTTTTAAGGAACACCTCAATAAGAGAAGCTTTTTCCTTGTTGATAGGGAGTACATCTAATATTGCTGATATTTTCCTAAAAACCTGCTGCTAAACATCGATCACCTGTCAGTTCCCGCTGGAGGTAATTTTGTAACACTAATAATTCCTAAAAAAAAAAAAAAAAAGAAATTGCTTGACTGAGGTTGACCAATTTTTTTTTTCAGACACATCATTAGTATGAGCAGGATTTCTTGTGAACCTGCTTCTGGGAAGAAGAAAAGAAAAAAAAGCCCTTGGACTGCGCTCCTTTCTTTTCAGTCTCCAGGCCATCGGTTCAGTTCAATATTCATATAGCAGTGGGCATTGTTAACCTTCACAATTATTCCCTTTGGTTTTGCAGCAGCCTGGGGACCGGCTATTTTTAAAACGCCGGCAACATTGGGCAGCTATTGTTTAACTAACAACCTATTGATTTGAGTCGGCTTCAGAGTTGTAAGGCAGAGGCGCGGGGGTGTGTTTGTGTTTTCGATTCACATTTCTCTAGATGTTTGAGAGCAGTCTATATGGGAGTGAGTGGCATCTCAGCCCAGGTAAATGCAGACTTTCTGTCAAACAGGCCTCTGCAGCAGAATTTTGGACTATGTTTTTTCTTACACACTTGTGTTTTATTTGTCAGTAAGACCATTTTGCTTGTCATGTTTGCAGTGTGAGATCCTGCGTGTCCTTATCTCATATGACTCACCACTGGAGCTAGGTTTCATTTTCTGTGATTTCAGAATAGAATCCCAGTATTACAGTACATTGCCTGTGCTTCCCCCTTTTGTCAGTGAAGTTGTCTGCTGCTGAAGTTTAGAGTGACTGCTCCGCACTGCAAATGACTGTGTTTGTCATGATTATGTGTTGCGTATCATTGCAGCATCATTGTTGGCGCAGCAGCGTGCAGTCAGCAACCTCAGGTCTGCCGTTGGACTGTTGTAGTTGCCTCTCCTCGACCATACACACACACCTACAACACGTCTCACATCAATATTTCAAAGGATAAAGGTTAAAAGAAAAAACCCTCAATCCCTCAAACGTCTGCTCGTCTTATGATAATAAGATTTCTCCATCTCGGGAAGGTACAAAGTGATTGCTTATGAGTGATACGTAAAGATAAATCGAACAAACAGAGCTACAAGCTGCTGACATTTCGACGCACGGAGCCTGCTGAGCCAATCGAACAGCAGCCAAGAAAAACAATGGCTCATACCGCCCCCCCCCCCCCCCCCCCCCCCCCCCGAAGGAAATGCCAAACATTACAGTGCTGTATAAATAGAAGGCTCTGTCTTTGTAGAGCAAGAGAGCCAGATAGAGGACAGGAACCCCCTCCCTGGGGTCACACCGATGGCAAGGCCCCCCCGACCTCACCTCCCCCCTCTCCATTCTCTCTCTCTCTCTCTTTATTGCTCTTTTTGTTTTTCTCTCTGGGCGTGTGGTCTATTTTTGAGCTCATTTCTCTTGACCTCCCTGTGGGTTTTTTTTTTCCATCTTCTTTGGTTTACCTTTGTATTTTTTATGTCTTTCTTACTCTGTCTCTCTGACACCGGGTCATCGTGAATAACTGAACCACCTAGTAACACATCAGAAACACCTCCTGCTTTATTAATGGCACCATCTACTACAGCTGGAGCAGTAAATGGACCTCCTGAATGTAGACTATTGTGTTTGGGAGGATGGTGCAGACTCTGACCCAAGGTGAATGCTGCACTCAGCAGCAAGAAAGCAGGTATTTAATAGCTTTTGGACAAGCAGCTCCCTCTTACAGTGCAGTTCGCCATAATTTGACGGTAATGAGAAATGTCCCTTTGCATCGGGATGAACACAACCTGTGTTTGTCAAAGGACATGTGGCCCCTGCAGCCTGCAGCATGAGGTGCAGGATGAGGAAGGGCCTTATACACCGAGGGCACAGGAATGGAAAATCCATCTAGGGTTTAAAATATTAAATCATCGATTTCATTTTGTCATTTCACACTGTTTTTTTTTCTTCTTCACCCTCCTTCCCACCACCTCTACTGAGAGGGGGAGGGAGACAGAGTGGTCCCCAAAACGAGGTTAGTTGCTCTGCCTGTGTGTAATGGGGTTACTGATGATTCAGCCGAGACAACTCCAACAAGTCTTTCATCTGCGCTATCTTTTTTTATCAGACATATTAATGTATTTCCCTCGGCTGGCAGGCTGCACTGACAGTTTGGAAGATTGAGCCCCAGCTGCCGGTGTAGGCAGATTCAGGAAACAGATGTACATGGGATAGGGCTCAGACATTCACCACCAAGGCGACTATTTGTCTTTATGTATCTCTACCTTATCACCACACACACCACTAGGGCGTTCTTCTGAAACATTTTTTACTTTCATCTTAAGAAATGACTGCAGCCACAAGGATAAATGTCCAAACTCTTGTCATTTTCAAGTAGACAAATCCGTGGTAGCTCAGTAGCACAGTGGGCTGTTACTGTAGCTCTCTGAGATGTTTCTTAGTAAGGTAGCAGTCATAGGAGCAGTCAGACCTTCCTATTGACCTGGGTATCTGCTTCCCCTAGAATCGATAACGCCAACTTGGACAATAGCACTTGCTAATGTTTTTTGACAAGCTATTGATAAAGTGGCTAGCACCTTTAGTATCAGTTAGCCTGCTGGCGTGGAGCACCAAAATGATGCATTTAAAGACGTCAGCTGTTTTCCTCAGCGGGGTAAATCTTCAGGAGTGTGTCATTAATCTATTGTTTTCTTGACAGTCTTTCCAGTCTAATGTAGGTGTACAGGGTACACGGATGCAATATCCAACTGAAAAGATCCTCTTTCTGGAAGCTGAATGCGCAGTTTATACCGTGAATAGATTGCTTTTTTGCACAATGTATAGTGCATTTGCATATTTATAGAAAAATTCCAGTTAAAGGTAAGCCATTACCTTGGCACTGTGCCCGTATACACACACACATCCAGATGGAAATATCAAAACATTGAGGATGAATTGGTGTCAACTGTCAACATAACAAAGTTTGTTCACTGCGAGGCAAGACAATAGAATCTCTTACGCTCTGCAGTGTGCGCTTTTTCACTCTATCATCTTATTTTATGTCATTTTAGTTTCATTGCTGCATGTAGGGGAATTGTTTTGCTCTGAATTAGAGTTCTGTGGAGTGTGGTCATGTGTTAGAAAATAAAACAGTCAGTGTTGTAGCTCTTGGACAGTGTTCAAGGTGAGCTGGTTTTGAAAATGTGAATATTCTTTGTATACTCAAGCAAACTGTGCAGTGTGTATCAAGCTGAGCAGCAAAATTGATGCTTGCAGTGAGGTAAGGGAATTAAGGGGGGAAGTGAATAAAAAAAGAAGGTATTGTTTCTGACAAACATTTTCCTGGATGATTGTGGGGCCATCTCTACATGCACTTGTTGGTTTTGTATCAAAATCCTCTAAATGTGCTCCAAAAAGGGAAATATTTGAAGAGAGGAATTACATGGTACTGACTCTCAGGGTCAACCTGTACAACTTACACAGTAGCCACCGGGCTTCACCCGCTTACCAATTTATATTTTTCGCCTTAGTTGACAGACAGCGGTACCTCTGTTCTCTTTCGCTCTTCATCCTTTCCTCCCTCCAGTACGCTCAGCAGCGTCTAAATATCTAATAAGCTGTTCTGCCAACTTCTGATCCTGGGTTTGTTCTCACCTGGGCAAATGCACATGAATAATGGAAGCAGCATGAAGTGAGGCAGGGGCATGGTTGCTACACAGTGTTGTGTTGAAGCCTGATAAGACTCTCCACCGCAGCAAAAGAGCCTCAGAGAGCTGATGAGACGACGTCTGACAGTATTAACTTTATTACCCACAGGCTGCCAAGCTGTAACAGGCAGCAGTATTAAGTGGAGGGTAGAGGAGAAGGAGGTGTGTTCTACTCACTGTCACAACCCTGTGAAAATCTCATTTAATTTTGCTTTCATGTATAAATATACTACACCAATTAGCAAGTCTGGCTTGGTCTTGTGTTTGTTAAGGTTGATTGTTTATTTTATTTTCAGTTTCTTACATCAGAGACCTCATCAGCACTACTGACAGGCAGCCAGAAGAACAGAAGAAACAAATATGGCCTTTGAGTGTGGGTAGATGCGACCATACACGTTGTGTAGGTCTGACACACCTGCACTCAAACATATAGACAAACAAACACTGGTCATGTGAACATGCGATAAAAAAAAACATACGTCCAGTACATGTACTAATACCTGCCTTTTTAAAATGCACCAGATATGACTAAGTGACAAAGATATAAGCCAAGGAAAAAACACATTATCCCAAAGGCACCAGCACAGCTAATTCTATAGAGAATTGGGGCAGCATTCAAAATCCCATTTAAATCTATGTAGGCAGAAGAATATGCAGGTCTACATACAGATAAAATTCTTGGAATGCAAATACACCCACCGTTTCCTCTGTTTCACAGTGATGTGATATGAATACATTTTAAAATTATGATAAAATGCAAGAATTTTTTTTAATCAATGTTATAGAAAAACAGTGTAAAATCCCCCTTTTAACACTGTCAAAATCTTTGCGTTTGTGATATGCACTGTATTTATTATCTATACAAAAACACCAATTTTGTCACTTTATAAATATCAATACCACAGACATGCCATCCCTCAGTCTGGATGACATTCAACATGTCAAAATGGACCAACACGCTAGTTTCCTAACATGCCAGTACCACACAGAATTTTATGTGCTGTTATACGTAATGCATATAACCTCACACTGGGAGTTTCCATGAAACTAACTAAGGCATTATGAGGTGAATTAGGATCATGACACATATTTTTCCCATAAAGAGCTTTAACATTGGTGACAAGGGAATAGGATGGGAGAGCTAACTGGTACAGTGAACCACAGCTCTGCCTGCTGCCTTTTTCATACTCCACTGACTATGATGCTGACCTTGTAGCCAGCCAGCCAGATGCTATGTAATTGGAAAACGTGGATGTTTTTGTTGAAAATCTCTTTTAAAAAAGAAAACAAACAAATTTGAAAAGAATATACAATTTAATCGTGGAGTTGGAATGCAGTACAATATACTGTAAGCAGGTATAGTTTTCTTTAAAAAGATTGATCTTAAACTGAAAAGACAGATGTGATATTAGTTATGAGCAACATAACCCCCGATAGGCTGTGACAGAATGCAAATGACTGTCTCCTGTGTAGCAGTGATAGGGTTAAGCTTAAGCCAGCCCGCTCAGCTGCGCTGAATGTGAAATGGAAACACCGGCTTGGCTGCATTACTGTTTACATTCTATGAATAGGAATCACATGTTTGATGAATCCAGCCCGCTCTGAGGTCTGCTGCAGAGAGAGAGACAGAGAAAGAGAGAGGCTGGAAAAGACAGAGTGGGGGGTGGGAGACTGGGAAAGTGGAGGCGGGAAGAAGAGTGAGAGCAAAGGAAGAAGAGAGGGAAAAAGATGAAGAGAAAACAGCGAGAATGAAAGCAGTGGCCAAAGGAACCCTGGGCAGTTTTTTCTTATGCTAAAACATTCCTTTTTATCCCATCGTGCAGCTGCATTGAGACGCATGGCTCCTGTCAAAGACTGCACGGAAATGTAACACAGCAAGTTTAATGTGCTGCTTGATCCCACTTATATAATCGTGTGTACAGTTTTCGCTGTGTGCTCTGGTCAACTGGTGAGCTGTCATTTTTGGAGCTGCCCAATTTCCTTTTTCCAAAACCATAGTGGTGAATAACTATAGACTCTTGATGTCTGGCAAAACTCAGCAGCGACTGGTTCTGACATGTGTCATATGCTTGTGGGTATTTTTAACCCTAAATGCAATAATGAATTGCCCTCAAAATAAATGTCAGCATTGCAATCCACTAATGCGGCTGAATTCCACCAAATCCACACAAACAATGTCCTACTTCTTTTTGGTTTAAATGCTCAGCTGAGGTGATTAGGGTAAATGCCAGCACCAGGGCTACAGAGTTGGCTCACACGGCCACTAATGAAAGTGCTCATACAGCAGTGCTATATTAGGCTGTTTTTATTGGTCATTTTAATGTGTGCGCTCTTGATTAGTACCTGGGCCATGCCAAAATGTGTGAAGGTCTGTGATTTACCAGCGTCACACAAACAGACCAGCCATTCTCTGTGCTGTACACATGCTGGCTCCAGGTGTGGTGTTTTGCCACCTCATATAGTAATGATTGAAAGCCCCTTTTGAGACAGGGCAGGAGACAGAGAGAGAAATCAAACCACCATCTTGCCGTGGCACATTTTAACATCTTCCCTGCTCCATAAAAATTTCAAGCTTAATTTTTTCTTTTTCCTCCCCTCATTTTCTTCCAGGCAGCTTTTTAATTAGTGATGTGTTACTGTTTCACATGAACTACTCGAGGAAGAAATCCTTTCGTTTGCCTTTAACATTTGTTAACCTTTTGTCTGTTTGGAGATATTTGTGGAACGCTGACTGCATAACAACAAGGTTCAGAGCAGATTGAGGTCACAGCCAGACGTCTGACTGGGCTTGTCGTTTGAATAGCACCTGTCTTTGTTTAGGCCCGAACCACTGTGGAGAATCAACCTGATGACTACCACGAATGCAGCTGGCCTCTAGCGGACCCCTAGCAAACAAATATCGTACCAGAGCTCACTGGGGTTAAAACATTAAAGCAGCTGTATAACCAAAAACATTTAATGTTGTAACCCTCAGTTGAAAAGTGCAGTAACACTAGCAACTTTCTCCAGATAAACACATGTGACTGGTAAACTGGTTGTTGTACAACTGCTGGTTTCCCACAGCAGGTTAGCTTTAGCATTTAGGATAAAGACTGGAAACAGCTACTGTGGCCCCTGCACCTTTTGCTCAAACAAATGAACTCCTTATGAGGCAATTGTTGCCACATAGCTGCGGTCTTACATTGCTGTTGTTTTTTCTGTATGGAGACAGTTAGCTATAGCATTGCTTTATTTCAGCTTCCTCTGCCTATGTAATTGCTTGGCAAACTAATTTTTACTACGCCTTCGATCCTTGGGAAAGTTTTGCACTGGTTTTAAATTTCACCTGCAGTGCATTAAAACACAACAGAATTGTAAATGAGGCAGGCTACCTCGTTGCCTATGGCTTCAATTAACTATTCTTTAAAGTGTTTGTTTAAGCTGTTTGCTTGCCAAGTAATGTCTCTCAATTACTTACAACCTACTCCTCACACCAAAAAGCACAAATGATAACATTTTAAATGTCTTTTTGTTTTGTTTTGTTTTTGTTTTTTTGTTTTTTGCCACAGCTTCATGGTGTTTATCAAATCCCCTGAAAAAAGGAAGATCGGCGACCCCCCACTGCTGTTGTTTACTGTCGTCTTACCTTCTGTAGCCTTTAAACCTCAACTACGTGATTTTCTGCTCCTCTTCCTTTTACTGTGATAAGCCTTAGATTGACAGCCTCGAGTGAGATGGAGAGATTCCAGGTAGAGTAGTGGAAGTGTGGACAGGGATTGGATGAGGGTCTGGGCGGGATGAAGGGGTGATAGATACACTGTCAATCTGACAATAAAGTAAGCGTTGATTCACTGTAGATTGTCACACTCTCAGGATTGATTCAGTTGCTACTGATGAAGTCTGGTAGTGGAGTAGTGGCCAAGGACTGTGTTTGGGTGCATCAGCCATTAGCTGGTTCTATGTCACTGTATGTGCAAGAGTTAGAGACATACAGTAGATGTGAGTGCATGTATGCTCCTTGTTAATACCCGTATACCCATACCTTTCACTGAACTACGGTTTCCCTGGAAGTAATCTTTATTCTGGTCTCCTCTTAGGGACCAGGTTTCTTTGATTCTTTGGTTCTGGTTTCACCTCAGCATATCCTTCATATGTTTGAAATGAAAGGCTTTTTTGTAGGGAAAAAATAGAATTATTTGCCCTGTTGTCCAGTAGGTTTTAGCACATTATATGTCCCCCTTTTTAATTCTCTCAAGGTTTGAAAAGGAGGAAATGTTTCTGTGTACTTGTTCTGATTAGATAAGATTAGATTTGATTTGATTTGATTTGATTAGATTCGATTAGATTGGATGATAATGATCCTAGAGTCTTTGAGATAGTCAGTGTTAATGAATCATTACAGAAATATGATGAAAATGTACAAAAAATACAAATTTAGAGCTTTCATGCTCTTGAAAATGCTCCATTTAAAAAAAGGGGGGGGGAAGTGCATTGTGAAACCACAGCACAATGCAGTTGCGTCTTTGGTTCAGAGGTCTAGGTGTGGTGATTTGTTTGACTGTTGCACCGTCTTCCCAACATCATCAAGTGTCCATTAAACTCCCGTTTGGCTCTGCAGCTGTGCGAGTGCAATTCAGGAGGGAGCAATTTGGTTTTTACAAGTGGATTGTTTGTTACACGCATAGTCATCATTGTTCCACAAACGCCTTTTCTCCAGAATGATGCATGCGTCAAGGAAGTGAATTCACACCCATGCAACACCCAGGGGACTGCAACTGTCCTTTTTTTAAAAACAAAACAAAATCGTCTCTTTTATTGTTTTGATGTTTGCAGGCTTGTGCAATAACAGAAAAGATGACATCAGTGTTTTCTATATTGGGTAATTCCACAAGATTGTGTCTCTTACGCTGGTGATGGAAATCATTACTACTGCAACACTTTTCTGATCTAACTGAAGCATAAAAATACCTCTGGACACACACAAACACAGATGGCTGGTACACATGCTCCCCTTCCACTCGAGTTGAGTTGGGCTTGTAAAAAGAATTTACGATTTGGGAATTTCAAAATGAGATTATTAATAGCAGTTTTATATTTGCAGACAGCACTACAACTATAGACATTTAGCTTATGCAAATGTTTTTGTGGCCAACATTTTATCAGCACCCTTAATGGCAGTTAAACATTTGACCCCCCCCCCCCCCCCCCAAAAGCCATAAATTGATGTGATTAAGACCTGAGGCATCAGTGGCATGATTGCCTGCCTGCTATGCTACTATGTAAAGCTACAGGTTCCTGATTGCTCCCTATTGGCAGGATTATGACTAATCAAATAACAAGCTTCTCTTGTGAGATAAACCACAGTATCTCTGTTGCCTAGGTTCAGCTGCTGCTTCACATGCTGAGAGTGGAATACATTGCTGTCTGGGTCATCAGTACCTGTCCTGTGCCTGACAGCTGTTATAGCTTTCTTATAGCTGCTAGTCTACAGCAGTTTGAAAAGAGCAACAAAGCTGAAATGGCTTCTCTTCCTGTTCATGAATGTGACCTTGCATGTGTTTATACGGCTGTCAGGAGCAAAACTATAAAGCATAACCAAATTAGTATCCTCAGCCTCACAGTGTGTGTAGTATGTGTAAAAGAACAGCATTAATCTAGTGCTGTCTCCTCAGACAAAATAATGAATCATCAGTGATGTCCTATTTTTTTTATTCCTTTTATTTCATCTGAGTGAGACCAAAAAAAAAAATCTCACTACAGTAATCAGCACAACAATGGATCAGAGGGAGTGCCTTACAGCTTTATGTCTGCGTGTATGCGTCCGTGTATGTGTGTCTTTCCTCAAGCACCAGCTCAAGCTGTTCTCCTTCCAGATGGGGCACTTCACCTTAACAAGAGCTGCAGATGAAGAGAGACGAGAAGACAGGCAGAGTTTGTGCTTGTAAATGTGCAGCTCTGGCTGTGAGTGTGTTTGTTTTGTTTTTTTGTTTTTTTTTCTGTGTGGAGATGTGTGTGCGTGTCTCCAGCCTGTCTGCAGTGCAATGAGCGCCTTTACCATGAAGCTAGTGTCTCAGGTCCCTAAGTGGATCCCATCGTAGCTGACACTGTTTCCCCAGAGTGACATAGCTAAAGCTTAATGGGCCTGTTGATGGTGAGTTAAAGCTTGGTGTTAATTATAACACCAAGCTCCGTTAAACACAGTCACATTAACATCAGCATAAGCAGCGCTGTGGCGTGCTGTCCTGGGGAATGAAGAGAGACTGCTGAATCAGTCGACACTTGAATTGGACATTTGTCGACGGGATAACAGTCATGCACATCCCTGAAGATGTGATGGGCTTAATAATTGAAGGTTCGGATTCTGTTGTCTTGTTGTGTTACAGCTTTCTCGACAGATGCACAATCCCTCTGCTTATTTGTCGCAATGGCATATGGTTGATTTCTGTGAGTAGAAATGGAGTTTTGCGATCTCTGTGACTTTTCCCGGTTTCATTCATCAAATAGTGATTATGCAGACGCAAATAATGTTCTGTAATACAACAACAAAGTACTTATTGACTTAATTTTTCTTCTTGTGCGATATGAAAGGATATTGTTGTTCTTGAGTTGCATCAGTCGACATATTTATGCAATGACACAATGATCTTGAATGTGCATTCTGAGAAGCTTAATGAGCATGTGCTTTGCTTCCTGTTGCTGACAGCAGTCACATGAAGCTGAGGTGTTTCTCAGCCAGCAGCTGCTCTCTGCCACTTACCTCCCCATGAAAATCCTGATCTCACTGAGTTAGGAAAATTTTAATATTGCTTCTTTATTTGCTTGTTTTGGAAGGTCAAAGAAAGCAATGAAATATAGATTTAAAGTAGAAATCTAATGTTCATGTTTTCGAGACTCAAGGTGAAACAGCAACTGAAAATGTCTCCAATAGGATTTATGTGGAGATTTATGTAATGTTTTTACCTTGAGTCCACAAACTGAGGGGTCAGTGACCTTTCTTGTCGTCATAAGGTCTTGAAGGACGCCCTTGCCTCCCCCTCATCACCTCCACCTACATCCTGTTTCCATCCGTCCGCCCATGGTATCAAGTCTCTGATACAGTGGAGATAAATGAAACCTATTGTTGGTGTGACGAAGCTGAAAACTGGTGTTTGCTCAGTCTCTTGTCGAACTCTTGCTCTCTCCCTAGCAGGGCCAGTGCTGTGATAACAGCCACATAAAGCATCTGATAAACAGCAGCCAAGGTGAATACTGGGGGAGGTCATTATGTGCTTGTGCACACATAGACACATAACTTTCTCATTGGAAGATGTGTAAAATATATATTTCTATATAGTACAGTCTCACACGCTTATTTGCATAGGAGCATAATGTCCATTTCCTATCAGTGTGATATCTGCATGATTGGCTGCGAGACGTTATTTCTTTCTTTTCCATATAATGAATGTTGTAACGAAGCCGCTGCCGCATGCATAGACTTTCTGCAGTTGAGTGCCTTTCCCAAGCACTTAGCTGCTGCTCAAATCATGTTTGCTTTGAACACAGCTCAGTGTTGAGGCATGGTTTCTGGTGCAGCAGAGGGGAGGAGACTTTTGTTAGTGCAAATTAGTTTGAGCTTTTCAGCTCTGTTTCTGTCTTTATATAGGCCTGTCTGCAGCTGGTCCTGTGCTGCATGGTTGTGTAATGAGTAGCTCTCAATGCAACTGGATGCACAAGTTAGGGTGGTGTTGTCACTCTGCAACCAAGTTCTTACAAACAGGCTGTGGCTGACACAGTTTATTCAGTATTCCCTAATATGAGTAATTAAAGAGATAAGGAGGGCAACGTCTTGTCACTTGAGCATGAAGTTTTGACAGCTTGTGAATTTCATTATCCCTCTGGAGTCAGGTTTATCTGATTTAGGCAATGTGACATTTTTGCGACACAATACGTGATACATGTTTGGGGAAGATGCACTGAACACAATCTCTGCTGCTTTTCCCTGTGTCGGACATCGACAGTGTCTGCACTGATAGAGAGACAAGAAGGACAGAAACACTAGGGAAGAAATAGGAGTTGTTTTATTTTTGTTAATAGGTGGAGAAACAGGAAGCTTAATGATCTGTTGCTGTATAAATTTACTGACAAATACTCATTAATCTACAGTCTATCTTAATGACCTTTGTATTTACTTCCTCTCTCTTGATAACAAGTTTTCACCCTTGTGTTTCTTTCAGTCTAAACATAGGTAGTCATCTTGATGACCTAAGCTTCAAGTCACACAAAGGAATTTAAACCCAGTCCCAAAGGTGAAAAATAATTTTTGATGGTTCATAAAACCCACTGAGTCGGTCAGTCAGTCATCGGTAAATCTTGAGTCCAGTTTAATGCTGTAGTTTCATGGTGGCTGCTTTGTTTCTTTAAAAGGACAGAGAGCCACTGCAAGCTGTGCTCCTGTGCCAATGAATCAGCATGAGTGGGTGAGTGGTTGGTGAGAGGGGTTATTGGTGATTTCTCATGTCAGTGGTTTTTAAGGCCACCCAGGGGAGACAGCTTGATATGCAGGCTGTAAGGTGCAGAGATTGGCCGAGGAGGGGGGGGGATGAGGAGGAGGAGAGGGGCGGGGGTCTGAAATCAATTCCTGCTTAGCTCTGGCTCCCGTTTTCACTCTCTGGCTTGACATTGTTGTTGGGACTGTGCTTTAAAGTTTAAAATGTTCTCCAACTTAAGTGTTTATCGCTCTGTAAGCTGAACTGATCTCACCATCGAGAGCACAGTAAAATATCAGTGGTGAGCCGGAGCAAGAGACATGGAAGTAAAAACAAAGTAAGGTTAAGAGTCTGTCAGGATGCAGAGAAATGTAGTTCCTCCTTTGTTGTCCTCCTGACTGTGCATCTCCCTCTCCTTTTCTCTGCTATTCTCTTCACTCCATTGATTTTTACCTCCTCTCTGCTATTCCGCCAACCTGTCCCTTTTTTCATCCTATTTCTAGTTCAGCCATTCCTCCTGTCTTCTCTTCTTATACACCTCTGCAGGAGGAATCATGTGTTACAGGCTGCAGCAAGGGGGTCCCGTCTACCGTTTCGCAAGTGGAGCGGCTGATCCATAACAGTGGAAGAAATATGTGTGTTAGTGATGTTTCTGCTGAATCCGCACCGACCAATTTCTCTTCAAGCCAATAACCTCAAGGCTGAGTTAGTTAAAAGTAGAAATTGATGAATGGGCAGATTGATGGGCTGTGTTCTCTCTTTGCTGCTCTGTTCAATAAAAATGGAAAAAAGAACAAAAAGAAAAGCAAGAACAAAAGCACGGTGAAGCAGAAGTTTCTGTTCTGTTAAAAATGTGTAAACGAAGTAGTCATTCATGCCTTTTTCTTTTCATGCAGGTACCTGGCCAGCTTCCGTGGGATTTGATGTCACCTTTAGATTGGTTCAACTGAAGATGGAAACACTGGAGTCTGAGCTGACCTGCCCGATTTGCCTGGAGTTGTTTGAAGATCCTCTACTTTTGCCCTGCGCTCACAGTCTGTGTTTTAACTGCGCTCACCGCATCCTGGTGTCTCACTGCTCCACCAGCAAGCCCCTCGAATCCATCTCAGCTTTTCAGTGTCCCACGTGCCGTTACGTCATCACACTGAATCACCGCGGCCTGGAGGGCCTTAAGCGCAATGTGACGCTGCAGAACATCATTGATCGCTTTCAAAAGGCCTCCCTTAGCGGCCCCAATTCCCCCACTGAGAGCCGGCGTCTGCAGCCGCAGCGGCCCTACACCGCCACCATTAGCGGTACAATAGCTGGAACAGTTGGCGGCGGAGGTGGTGGTGGCACAAGTGGAAGTAGCGCCCGCGGCAGCCCGGCCACTTCCAGCCACTCCCACCCGCACGCCAATCACACCAACCACGTCAACCACACCAACGCCAACCACAGCCCGGCTGTTGTTGCGAAAATGGATCCACGCATCAGCTGCCAGTTCTGTGAGCAGGATCCGCCGCGCGAGGCCGTCAAGACGTGCGTCACGTGCGAGGTATCGTACTGCGACCGATGCCTGCGCGCGACGCATCCGAACAAGAAGCCCTTCACCAGCCACCGCCTGGTGGAGCCTGTGCCAGACACTCACATCCGCGGCCTGACCTGTCTGGAGCACGAGAACGAGAAGGTCAACATGTACTGCTTGGTGGACGACCAGCTCATCTGTGCCCTCTGCAAGTTGGTGGGGCGCCACCGAGAGCACCAAGTGTCCTCGCTCACCGAACGCTTTGACAAGCTCAAGGTGAGTCCCTCATGTCCCCTCCAGTTTACAAAGCATGCAGTGAGGTCGGCATCAACAGTTTCTATGTTCTGCCCTTATTCTTGTCTCTGTTTGTGAAGCAAGGTAAGTCACAAGATGGAACTGAAAGAGAACAATGACTCACTATGAGCTGTGACGCTATTCCCATCTTAACAGAGAGGTTCTCATACATAGCCTGCGACATTCATTGTGATATCTTTGTTTGCAGTTTGCCAAACAGCAAAATCTTTAATCCATCCCTTACCACCTTGGGGATGTTCATTCTGTGCATTTCTGTTGACTATGAACTTTCGGTGCGGCTACAATTGCATCATACTCACTCATGCCAGCTTTTGTTCAGCAAGAAGGACAGAAAGACAGATTGCAAACAGAGAGCGAGAGAGAATTGGGAGAGTGTACTGGCAAGAAGGGCAGAGAGAGACTGAGAGCAGTAGGGAGGCCGTCATTATAATAGTCGATGAGCTGGCATTCCCCGTGGCCACTGAGCATTCAGAGGCTCTGCGTAAAGACCAGGACTGCTGAATCAGGGTGAATAACAACAGAGAGAGGCACTAGCTGGAGCTAATTCCACCACTAAAGACCTAAAGCTGCCAGCTGCATCAGCTGGCCCAAAACTTTCACCAGCCATGTACATTGAACATGTATATACAAGACATGTGACCGTCTTTTTGTGTATTTTTTTCCCTTTCCCACAAAAGGGGGAGAAGGTGAAAATAGTTCAAAATTAAACACCATCATAACATTAAATGAATAGATAAAAGTAGCTTAAAATTTTGGGATTTGCTTTTGTGAGGTACTTGGATTTCTTGTTGTATACTGGCGTAGAACAATCAAGTTATTCGTAGTTAAGGCTGTATCATAGTGGAACTGTTTTCATGTGCCCCTGATACCTTGCAAATGAGCATCCTTGTTGCTAAAACAAACTTCTAATTAACAAAGTAATTCTGAGGTAACAGAGGTGCTTCGTCCTCTAGCTCAACGCCTTGAGTGAAATCAGTATACCAGGTGATGATGTAACAGTGATAATTGCAAAGGCTTCCTGATTCACTTTGTTTTCTTTGATGTTACATAAATGGGTCCGCACAGATGGCTAAACCAAAAGTGAAAACAGTAAAAAGAAAATCCTGTTGTGTGTGTGTGTGTGTTAATGCAGGAACAGATATTCACATTTTGCCCAGACATGAATTTCTGATACAAAGATGCAGGCTCAGGTATTTGGCCTTCTGTCTGATAGAGATAACTGAAGTGGTGCTACTGTGTGAGGGGTGGGAATTACAGATGCTTTGTGTTTTCACTGATGTTGTGGAAAAGAGGCAAAGCAATAGGCTGTAGTCCTATATCGTGTTATTCTTATTATGTGAAGAATCTACTTTAAAAGTTAAATTCCTTCTTGATGTCAACAAGATCTGATCCTTTGTACTTCACACTGTAAATCCCTGAGGGCTCATAGATTAAGGAAATTCCACTGATGTTTTGTGTCCCCACAGTGTGAAGGTATTTCCATGGTTTGATTGTGTCAAATGAAAGGCATTGTGTAGCACACAGAGAGAAACGGACACCTGAGAAAGTGCTACACGGGCACTTTTGTGGGCCTTATCTGTAGAGAGGTGTACTGTGCTCTACGTGTAGTTTTGTTGGCAGATGTATTTCCCAAAAAAAGAAAAACAGGGATACATTTTCAGTGCCTCACATTTGGGCTTTTGTCTTTGCGTTACAAAGTAGAGTACAAAGCAAAAGTGTGGGTGTGAGAATATGCTGGCCTCTGTTTCAAGAGACATTGTTAACATTCCACATGCAACAAAAATCCATCTCATTGGGTCTCCAAGGTGAGCACAACAACGGCAGCGATGCGCTCAGTGGCATAAAACATCACTTTTATTTTAGTTATTCCACCTCGTGCATTATTGATGATTTGCTCTGCCAAAACTGTGGCTCTCACTTTCAGTTTCAGCACCAACGTGTCAGCGAAATTCCACCTGCTCAGCACCTCTCATCGACGTAACTCACGGGAGCATGGAGTTTATTTTCACTAGCATGTACAATTTTTTTTTTCTTTTCACTGAACCCCCCCCCACACACACACACACACACACACACATACTACCGACTCATTCTCTACAGACTGTGGGAGAGTTTACTGTAAGAAGCCAGCTCTCCCCCCTCCCTTCCTCTCCACTTCGTGGCTGGCTGTGGTTCTTTTGAACGTTCCACATCCAAGGCTTTGAACTTTCTTGACTTTGAAATCACCAATCTACCCAAAATCTGGGAGGAGACCAGCCCCAGTCCAAGCCCCAGCTCAGCTCACCAGTGGCAGTGGCAGCTAACTTATAATCTTCTTCTCACACACGGCAAAGCGGCAGAGAGGAAGTCCCATTTGTGCATGCTAATCATGGAAGATGTAGGTCAAAAGGGGTGTGCGTCTTCCTGTGTGTTCTCTTTTCCTTTTCCTTTTTCTCTCCAAGACTAATATACATTAAACCACTTTTTTCCACAGTTTTCAGGTATACAGTATGTAACTAGTGATTGGTTTGGAAATCAGCTATTCTCACTGGTGATTCCTTAGCAAATTACATCGATTTGCTTTATTTTAACTCTTGTCTTACTCTGATTGATCTCTGACCTCTGGATTACCCTTCACATTACTTCCTGCATCTGCTGTGTACACCATCCCAAAATGATTTCCCACGCATTATGGGAAAAGTAAGCTTCCCATGAGTGAGGCGGGTGGATATTTCAGGAGAGAAAATGCAAATACGTGCCAGCTCCATACAAGACAGACTATGGCTCAGAAACTGCAGGGAAGTGAATTAACTCTCTAGGCAGCTGTTAAGCAGAGCTCTTTGCTCAGGAGCAAAGACATTTTGTGTCTTACAATCTGGCTGGCTTTGGTAATAGTATTTTTCACTTTGATACACAAAGACTGCAGCTTAAGGGTGCTGCACTTAAGATTTTTTATTTGTTTTCAGATTTCGCTGTAACCACTTCCAGCTAAGATATATGCTGTTGCAGCGATGAATAGCTCATCACCTGCTGCTTTGGAAGTGTGTACTGCAGACTTGTTAGTGTGTAATTTAGGTTAAAAAAATTGTGGCAGCCTACATGCTCTTTTAGAGGCTGGGTAGACCAGTTTAAAAAGCTGAAGCATGGGGCGGCCTTTAGCTCACTTGGTAGAGCTGCTGCCCCATGTTGAGGCTACAGTCCTCACTGCAGGCCCAATGCGGCCCTGGTTCAAATCCCGCATTGGGCAGGCCTTTCCTGCATGTCATTCCCCCTCTCTGCCTCCCCATTTCCTGTCTCTCTCTCAACTGTGCTATCAAATAAAAGCAATAAAAAGCCCCAAAAATATACTTAAAAAAAAAATTAATAAATAAAAAAAGCTCAAGCATCCACTGGCCATTTTATTTTAGAAGTGAACCACCTCATCAGTCACGACTGAACAAGCTTGCTCTGATACTCCACAAATATGCTAAATTAGTTTTAGGGAATTGTGTAGTTGCTGTTTTTAAAGCAACACTAAGGAACTTTTCAACCTTCATAAAATATTTTCATAACTTTTGTGATGATACATCGACTTACAACAAGTTGAATGACACCTCTGTCATGGCCTGAGGGGGTCTGTATCTCTTTCTCTGGCACTAAGCAGCTTTGAGGAGCATGGTAGGAACCCTGCTCTCACGCTAGTGTTCATGGGAAATGGAGTCTTCCTTCATTTTCACTTTTGCGAGTCACAACAAGGAGGGAACAGGCAAAACAGCACTTTAGCAATGGATTATGTTTGTGTTTTCACTTTGAAATGATCCACTGGAAACAGAAACTTAGTTTTGATGTCTTTTGTTAATTTTAATGCAGGATATTTACAGGGCTTCACGCTAGTGTTCATGGGAAATGGAGTCTTCCTTCAGGCAAAACACTACCGCTTTGGTCCACAGGCGCCGCCAAACTCAACCAAAACTGAAAGTTCTTTAGTACTGCTTTAACGTTATGACAAAAAAGTTTCAAGGAGTATACATCCATTTGCTGAATAGCTTAAAGCTGTACAGAAAAGAAAATTGAATTTGATTCCACTCTGGGTCATAAAATTAGTGTAATAACTCATCTATCAGACGATGTAGCCCGTTAACTTTCTATTTTTGATTAAATCCGGGATGAAAGGGTGGTAGTTTTTTTTTCGCATTGGATAATGCAGGCGCACGGATTATACGTCAGCCTGCTCACGATTCATCAACCACTGATATTGGATCCATCATCCGTCAATCAAACGTCTGAGACAACACACACACACCGAGCTCGGGCTCGCCCCAAGCTTTGAATAGCCCGCCCGCTCGATAACGACCAATCAGATTTGTTTTCCTTACTCGGGTAAACTTGTGCTGCAACTCGTGACAACTCGCCACGACAAACAGGACAAATGGCCATTTCTGTACACCTTTAACATCTTGGGAAATATAGCTGTTTGTTGAGAGTTCGTCTCACGAAGCAGCCACTTAGTTTAGCATGAAGAAAATGTCCTGGTCATACCAAAACAAAGTGTGAAATTATAGTTGTTACACTTTGGATTTTGTAAATCCGAGGTGCTGTTGTGGATTTTGTTAGTTTGGACGGAGCCAGGCTTGCTGTTTCCACTCTTAATATGGGATGATAATGATAAAAGATACATAACCCTCTGCTGTCTCCACCTTCATGTATGCCATACAGACATGAGAGAGGTATCAGTCCTCAAGAGGTTTCAAATACATGTAACAATATGTCAAAGTGCCCCCTCAGTGGTGACAGATTGTTCAAGCTTCAATACTTGCAGTGGGCTTTGCTAGCCAGGAGGTTATGTTTTCAGCCATGTTTGTCTGTCTGTTTGCCAGCAAGTACAAGTGCATTATCATTTTTCACCAAATTGTTTGTTGGTGAAGGGAAGGGATGGGTCATAGGCCAGGGAGGTAGGCATCAAATGTGGGTGCAGATTCTCAATATTCTGAGATTTTTCAACATTTTTGTTAAGATTCATCCTAGATGGAGGGATGTGCTAATCTAGTTCATTATTTCATTCATTAATTCATATGTCCTGACTCCTGAGGGTATATTCCCCATTTAGTGACCATGCAGTGGCAATGTTATCTCACAACACATAGACTTGTTGTTGGCTATGTGTCCGGCAGCATTTGGTTGCACTATTGGGAGAAAATGTCTGTAAAGTCACTTTCCACCCCTCATGCCCTTGTCCTTGTCTGACAACGCTGTGTTGAGCTCAACTGCTACCCAGCACCCAGAGACACAGTAATCTTTGTTTGATGAACACAGGCACCTGGATTAAAAAAGGTGGTGAAGGAGAAGAGAGAGACAGCAGACATTAGATGATGAAGACACAGGACCATGACAGGAACAAACTGAGAAATAGCGATAAATGGATCAAATCACCAGGATGAAAAGGCTTCTTCGTCTCTTCTTTTACGTTTTACTGGCAGTTAATTTACTGACTTTAGGGCTCTTTAGTGTTTGAAGTGTGTGTGCTTTAGCATGAAGTGCTAATGAGCTGATGTGGCGGCAAAGCCTTTTGGGAGAACTGCTGACATTTGTGACACTTAGACCAGCGCCGAACATAAGCGGCAGATAAACTTAAAGACCCTGGATATTCAACTCAGCGCGTCATATGTGCGCTAACCCTGCAGCAGTGGGATTTGTCATTGCTTTTATGTGTGTGTGTGTATGCGCGCGTGTGTGTGTCTCCAGGGTCTTGACAGGTCTCACGCATATTTGCGGCAGATGATAGTCTGTTATGTACTTGAGAAGAATGATGAAATATGCAAAACATTTTCAAGCGATTATTGGATTAATTCCTGTTTTGGAAGTGGCAAGCCATAGCACACTGACACAGACCCCCCCCCCCCCTCCTATCGCTCCCTCTCCCCTCCATCCACGCTTTCTTAACCAGCCGCCAACCCCCCAACC
Source organism: Trachurus trachurus (assembly GCF_905171665.1). NCBI lineage: Eukaryota > Metazoa > Chordata > Actinopteri > Carangiformes > Carangidae > Trachurus > Trachurus trachurus. Next base: position 17,059,074 of record NC_139894.1, on the reverse strand, counting down.
CCCCCAGCATATCCTTTACTTTCTCCATCTAAGCTCCTTACGGCACTGTCTAACTCTTTTCTGTGCAGTGTGTGCATCATGCCGCTGCTGACTCTGCTCCCGTTGCATTTACACCCGTTCGGCTTTTCCAGATTCCAGAAGCAAGTTTTGTGTGCGTGAGCTCGCGCACATATACACACAAGCATGGAGGCACAAATTTGCATGCATTTAATCACCACTACTCCCACCAACTTACTTGCACTTTCTGAGTCTCTTTTCATACACACAGTTCTGGGCCAATACACAAAGCAGAGTTCATCTCATCTAATCTGATTGTACGCCAAACACTGACAGTAATGATTTTAAGAGGAAATTAAAAGGCGGCAATGTCAAGTACTCAGCCGAGCTGAATTCGTCTTGCGCTTCCACCTCCTCCTTTCTCATACTCTTGACAACGTTCTTATTATTTTCCCCTCATACACAGACTCCCACTCTCTCTGTCACTGTCCTCTCACACTGTCACACTATTTCTCTCACTTTCACTGTTTTGCAGTCAGTCACACACACATCATCCTTCCCTCCTGGTTTCTGTCAGTGTCTCTCCCTCTTTTTCCCCCCTTTCCTTCATTTGGACACTGGCCAGTCTGTCTTGTTTGAGGTAACCCCCACTCCTTCACCTTCAGTCTCACACAAAGCCACATACACTGCAGCAGCATATGGCCGGTGAGAGGGAGACTCACAACCCTCCGGTGTGTTCGTTGTGGAGAAGAGTACATGATTGCCTTCAAATGTGTGTGCAGTATTTACAGGTGTGTGCTTGTGTGTGTCGAAGCAGATGCTATTAAGACTGACATGTGTGCAGTGATAGGGAGCTGTGTGAGTGTGTGATGCCAGGGGAAATCATGGCTGTGTCTGCACAACGGTGTGAGATGGAGCACACTTAGTCATTATGACAGAACTACCAAGGATGTAGTAGAAAGCTTTTAGCGTGTGTGCGCCACTCTGCCTACGTGCGTTAACGTGCCCATTAGGAAGCGTGCATGGGCGTGCGTGTGTGTGTCTGAACGAGAACCTATACTTCACAACGTGCACCCGCGCACTGTGTCAATGCATCATGCATGTGTTGTGAAAATATGTCACGCTATCCCATCATAAAATTTGGTGGGTCATGAAAAAAAAAAAAAAAAGAGAAGCTTATCAAATCACTCCCAGCCACCGCTTCATGCATATGCACAATTTATGCTGAAAGAAAGTGGAAAGCTTTTAAGAGCTTTGGTGTCGGTGGTGATACAATGTAATGCAGAAAGAGGGATATAACTGACATTACTCATCTCTGACTTTTGTGTGTATGTTTGAGAACGATGTACAAATTTATCCATTTCATTTATCCATTATCCGTTGATGCCTCTCCTCACCTTTCTTCCATGAAATGAGAGCAGGGTTCACTTGTGTAGCCTGCAAGAGACAGCACAGTAGAGACAGCTACAATACAGTGCTGATATTCACTGCTATAGAATAGAACGGCCCATGTGACCCACTGGAATAGATCATCTATAGTATTGTCTGAGGTTGTGGTGATGTTATCTTTGAAATTGACATTTAAGACTCTGAGCAGTTTCTTAACAACTGCCAGTAAAGAAATGAAACACCTTTTTTTCAGCAACTTATACTTCTTAATGAACCTGTTTTAAATAACTTCTCCATTTACAAGTTCAGTCTTCCCAAGTCTTCCCCTTTTTTTAAGACAAATTCTGCATCCTGTACCTAATCAATATATGGGATGCAATATTGGTACTTTTAGTTTCATTTAGTTCATCTGACAAGCTGTGAGTGCTATAAGAAAACAGCACTGTTCCCTAACAGCAAGCAGGTTCTGGGTTTGATCCCCCCAAGCCTGGAGCCTTTACTGTGTGGTCTCCCAGTTTCTGCATGGGCTCTCTCTCTGCAACCTGTCCACACTGCCCTCGCCAAATAATCAGCTAAGCAGTATAGATAATAGATTTATGGATGTTTCAAATATCCCTGATTTCTTTCTATTTCCCACCATTCATGAAGTGAATGTTCAATCAATTTTTAGCATGAAAATGATCCACTTCTAAAACGTTAAATCACCACAAGTATTTCGGGGGAATCAACCTCAGCCCTCCTTGTAAATCCATGTGGGTTGAACCCTGCTTGATTTCCCCTCCTGTCTCTCTCTGTCATCTGCTTCTCTCCTTTTTTTTGCCTTTTCACAAGGCTTAAAACCTGAAGGAAACCTGAACTTGAAGGCTTGTTCTGTGTGTATTTCAGTGTAAAGCTGTTAGAAGCTGACAACATAGCAAAGCTTAGCTGAGCCTCTGACACTTTTGGCACTCAAGGAAAATCATTTTAACTAAGCAGCTGATAACTGCAACTTTATGAGTCTCTGTGGCGTCACCCATAGCCTACAACACATGCACTGTATATATTTATAATTACAATGCATTCATGCACGCCAGATTGAGTTCTGTGTCTGTTGTGTCTATTTTGATACAGAGGCTGTATTTGTGTATATACAACATGGAATGCATGGCAGATCATAAACTCATTACTATTTATGTATTTCAGTCAGATGGCTGGCAGCAACACACCACAGCGTAAGAGGATTTACACATTAATCAACAGTGGAAAACTCATCTCGCTATGCTGATGTTATTTTTTCCAGTGACTTCCAAGCATTTTTGATTCCATCCTTTCAGACGTTGCCACATTATTTTCCTGCAATATCTGAGTAAGCACTTCTTGGTATTAATCTGCAACAATCTGTAGCCCAGATCACATTTTGTATGAAGACAAGGGAGGGGCTAGGGGGAAACTGATGACACATGCAGACCCTGAACATTACTATACAGCTTGATTTACAAATCACATTACAGTGTCTCTGGGGAATTTGCAAGATTGCTCAGGCTTGATGAAGTCGACTCGTTTTAATCTTACGAGAGCTTTTTATGTCAGAATGGTAAATCACAGGTGCCTGAATCCTCAAGAAACTATTTTGGCTTGTTGCTCAGGGACAGCGGACAAGGCACCAAAGCATAACAGGAATATTTATACAATGTGTGGAATGTCTGTCAGCATCCAACTTCTGAATTTCTTCAACCCGCGCGCGCACACACACACACATACACACTGGAGTATCCGTGCACACACATTGGAATGCACACAAAAGCTGAAGACACACTGAAAGACTCTATTCTTTCCTTTGAGGTGTGTTTTGGTGTTTGTGCACGCGCTTCCTTTTTGTGCTGCGCTGTGTGCGAGTCTGAATCCTGTTGTTAGATTGCCAGGCAGGAATAGTGCGTCACCACTGGGAAGATGCTTAGGTTGAACTAATGACACCAGTGTGAGATGAGCAGCACGTCTTCACTGGCCCGAGGACAACAGGGACCTCTGAATCATCCCCAAACTTAAAATAGCCCAGTGGTTATTATTCTCTGAGCTGCACCCAGGGAACAATAATCATGTTTAATAATAGTTTTCAGCATTGAATCATGTGTATTATCTGGATGTTGAAGAGTGGCTTTATTGAATCCCTAGCCTTTTAAATTCTGAGATTGAATTATGCACTTCTCTACTTTTAATATACCTATGTATACCTGCTTTAATCAATATTTTCCACAATGGGTTTAATCATGACACATGGTGTGAAAGGTGTTTAAATCCATAACTAATTCTCACTTTACCAACTTAACCCTTGTCTCAGATCTATGTAGTTTTTGTGTGTGTGTGTGTGTGTGTGTGTGTGTGTGTGTGTGTGTGTGTGTGTGTGTGTGTGTGTGTGTGTGTGTGTGTGTGTGTGTGTGTGTGTGTGTGTGTGTGTGTGTGTGTGTGTGTGTGTGTGTGTGTGTGTGTGTGTGCATCTTTCACATCGTTTTGCTTTTACGGCTCACAACTTAACTTTTGGTTCACTCTCACCAATCTTATCACTGTTAGTCTTGACTATAGTATCCAGGTGGATGTTATCTATTCGTCACTAAATGGCAAACATACAAAATAGCAGGTGATAGAGCTAGAGGCGCATGCAGCATCTTAAGAACCAGTTATTAGTCAGTAATAGCAAGTTTGGAGGGTTATAGTAATACATGAGGGTCGTGTTAGCTCGTTTAGTAGCAAAACAAGTGCAACTGGCCCTGAAGGATAGAAACTTGATGGTATAGTGCTATATTGTGTTGACAAATTGGGATATACTGTAAACTGTGAGATGTCTGGTTTTCTTATCTTGGGTTTTCAAAGCCAAAGCAGGTAAAGCACAGACTCGACTGTGGAGTCTGTGGCTGAGCAAAACAAACCTCATTTGCATCATTCCCTCTGGCCCTGGTGAGATTTTTGACTCAGGAAGATGGCGTTTTACTCTGTGATAATCATTTCTTATCATACATTTTCATTATGGGATGCTTTTCATTTTTTGAAAGCTGTGGCTATGTCCACTTCAGTTTTGGCTCCAAGACAGCTGGTTTCCCTTTTAGCAGCTTCAGTGTTGCAACAGCTTGAAATGGAAAACGCATCATTTCCCTTTCAGCAGAGAGCTGAAGAGCTCAATGTTACTGGGTGTTTAGAGCAGCAAATGACCAAAACTGGATGTGGTCCATAATACACAGCGATACTTAAGTCAGACAGAAACCAATCTTGTCTATCTGCGACAATCACACTTGGTTGATCATCTCATACACTGTGTTGACTCTTTGCTTTCATTGTCACTGAAGCTGCATTTCCTATCCTTCCACAAGGCTACAATTTTTCAACCCGTTTAAGCAATCCCATTAGGGTGACAGAGAGAAATTACTTCTCTGTGAAGGTCGGTCAGTCAGGAATCAGACGGCTCGGTTCAAAATCACAAGTGCCAGGAGAGAGAAAAACAAGCAAAATAAGCGAGAGGAGTTCATCGCAAAGGTGCCAAGTGATGAATTTCTTTGGAAAAGCCCCGGCTGTTTCTTTTTTATTTCTGAATTAGATTTCCTTCCTGTGGTACAGACGCAGACAGGTGGATGAAAAGGGAGAAATTTGTGAAGAATGAGGTCAACAAAGTTAACCTATGTTTTAAAAAGTGCAATTGGGATACTCAGGTTTTATTGTTACTGTAAGCATTATTGTGCTATAGCATTGCCTGTTGGATACATATAACTCATTGACTAGAAGACATCTTTCTGACATAGATTACGCAAGGTGAAGTGATCTGTGAGTGAGAGGAACGACTCCTTTGGGCATCTTGAGGGGAAAGTGAAGGCCTAGAAATGGATTTCTAAGTATGTGTGTGTTGTTTTGGGAAGCAGTCTCCCACACTGCTCTCAGTCACAGACACAGCTGCTTTGGACAGAAATGTTCTTCACTACATTCCATTCCCATGAATCTCTTACTTCCTGAAACACGCTCTCCAACAACATTTGCACACACACACAATCATGAGGATCATTATCTAACACAGAGACTGTTAGAGTGGCAATGTATAGGGAAAGAGGCAGACACGTGCTGCCTGTACTCTTGAGTCAAGTCTTTGTATAGTAAATTAGAAAAGTTTTAAACACATTGTGAACTGTTGTGTATTTACAGCAGCTCCATTTTTATAGCTTGTCATTAAGTATTAATTTAGGAAAGGAGAAAAGTTAGAAAGTTTGTTTTCTGACTGCAGTCTTACCAATTCTAATTACACATTTACCATAATTATTACGCTCTGAATATGTCAGTGTTGGATCTAAACCAGAAAAAAAAATGTCAATCAGTGTAGAAAATACAACTATTGTTTTTGGCACCAGCCGCACCAAATACAAATTGACTGTGTATGTAGATTATACATTTAAAAAAAAATACATTTCACTTCACTTCCTCAGGTTCAACAGTTCAGGGCTGTTGGTTGCGGTCTAGACTCTAGACCACAAGTGAACCTGCGTCCCCTGTGAGGAGACATCTAGCAGTCAGCCAGAGTTGGAGGCATTACTCCCACATGTACAAGTTATGTAGATTTACAAGACTTTGGACAGGATTTTTACCACGAGAGCTGGACGGAGAGGAGCGGCAGGACAATAAGACCGGGAACTGGCTTTTGCAAACCCAAGTTACCTGGAAGCTTGTTCATTTCATGTGACAGTGAGATTGAGAACACAGGTCAGCGGCGCTGTGCTCAGATGTCCCGCTCTTAAAGGCGATGCGGAGCGCTGATGCATACTTAATAGCACGCAGGGCTTCTTTTATGGCTTCTAAAAAAGGGACACATCACCTATCCTCTCTGGCCAGCGTAGTGGTGACAGCAGCAGCCAGCAGCACCCTGTCCCATAAAGCTCCACGGCGAAACCGACACAGCCACGTGCACATCTGAAGCCATGCACAAACATGGAGCCACTACCTGTTTATTCACATGGACAATATAGTGTATAGATGGCTTTCTCATGTTATTTCTACATGGGTGAAATAGCCAGGAACACACATAGTGCAGGCTATTCCTCGAAAGTGGTCTTTTAATGTAAGATCTAAAAGTAGTATTTTCTTAACTGACCTGTCATGTTAGTTTGAAACCCCTCATAGAGTTTACATGCACAAATAGACATACTAATTGATAGCACTGGGTGTTTTCCAGGCAGCTGTGTGCAGCTTCTTTAGTAATTTCCCTTTGCAATACCGCAGCTGCTGTGTGCTTGTGAAGAACCATCAAGCTCATGCTATTACTTTTTGTTTTATTGTCAGTGAGTCCTTGATTGTCCTAAAGCTCCACCTGAGTGAGGAGATATCATGGGGAAAACATCTGTTGGTTCGATGTCTGCTTACGTGTGACCGGATATGTTTGATTTCATAATTCTGACAAAGTTCAGGTTTCTGTCAGAATTTCTATTCCCTTATCTTTTTATTTTCCATTTGTTGTGTAACACCTGCTGAAATCCCACCATAGATTTTGTTTGCAAAGATGTAGACACAGTATCACTTTTCAATATAAATTCTGGTTCACTGTTTGTATAGTGAACTCTATCCTCCCCCGTCGTGACCCCAGTGATCTGCCAGAACATCCCTGGGTGTTTCTATCGCCGCTCAGGTTGTGCAGAGGAAGTTCAGCTCCCCAGGGAGTCGCACACAGAGAGGAATGCGTCTCTTTCAGATACCGACGCCAGAAATCTAGCCACGCAGGCTTACAGGAACGCAGGGAATGCATCTTTCCTATATTCAGACACTGTCCGGAGCGGTTCCCTGCACTGTGACTCTGGTGTCCGGCCAAATCAGTAATGCAGAGTGGTGGAGCTGAACCACCAGCTCGGGTTGTGTGATTTTGCACTTGGGTTGTCATCCCCTGAGATTTTTTTCATCATTTCCATAAGTCTGCTGGAGCTGGGAATCCCAGCATGTGAATCCAAAGTGTGTCAGACTCAAAGCAGTAGACTCCATCTGAGGATGCTGTAATCTCCATGTGTTCAGTGATATGAGTTCATCATATTTTTTTTCTGACATTTACATTTTTACCTCCTCAGTCACTTAACATTACAGTGTCCATCTCAGTTCTTGTGGGCATCCTGCCAGCAGCTGTCATGGTAACAGGTGTCATATATAGACGTTATGTAGCTGCCATCAGCACTAGAGTTACATGACCTCATCTATAAATACATGATAGTGACATGATTTACTGGCCTGCTTCCTGGGCACCGTCGGTCCAATTAGATAAGGCAAAGTACAGTAGAGATAGAATAAATCACTTCGCCCACCTTGGAGGAGGCGAACCCATCTGTTAGGGTGGACACAACCACTTTGATAGTAATGGAGACACTCTGTCTTGTCACTCACCACCGCTGCTGCTGTGTACGAGCACATTATTGTGTATTTTGTGTACTGTGTCGATACGTGTGTCTGATGTGCTGTGTGCGTTTTGCCAACTGCAGCTCTGGCAGATGACAGTCTGGGTTATTTTCTGTTCCACATCTGAATGCCCTGCAGGGCCCGGTAGGGGGGGTCGCACTGTGTTGGGCAGGATAAAACACCTTGGGGTGGATATCTCACTGTTTCTCTCAAATAGGTCTCTGGATGGTATTATCTACTATCACGGTCGATATTGCTGAAACAGCAGCAAATATAAAGCTGCTGTTTTCTTTTATTTATTTGTTTGTTTCCAATTGTGTTCTGTATACTCAGAGTAAATTCTACCCATTTATTTCCTCAAGTATACAGCTCAGGGTACCTACAGTATTCAATAAGTTACAAGGCAATCAAATCACACTATTAAGTGCAGGGGAAAAACTGGGTGTGTGCAAAATAAAGTTTTTTAATCTGGAAGGCAAGGCAACAGAGGAGTGTATTCATGGCAGACTGAGTTAAAAATGTGCTGTCCAGAGAAGCACAGAGGAAGTTTCTGTGGAGGTTAAATTCGAGGCTGCGGTAAAAGCCTTGGAATCACAGATGCTTTACATCAGAGCCGTCTGTGCCTCCATCTTCCCACAAATCATGAGTCAGTATCTTGTTTTCGAAGCAAATGTGTGTGTACATTAGTGTGTTTATCCTCCTGCTGCTGGAACCATGTCTCATATGCTCACGGAAACGAGGCGTTCACTGCTCCGCGACCCTCACACCAGAGAGAGAGAGAGAGAGAGAAAAAGAAATGGCTAACTGTTTTGCTCATAACCTTATCACATTCTCACAGAACCAACCCCCTGTTTCTGTAGTCCATGAGCTGAGATGAACTTCTCTGGAGGTTTTGCTGGAAGCTGACAAGTGTAAAGCTTTGGCTCGGAAAGTGTCAATCACACTAGATTATTGTTCCTGTTATATGGCTGAAGGTTTAAAAAGATGACATGTACAGCAGCATGAGGCTCCGAGATGACAAACGGACTCCAATGAGAGAAGATTAGTTTGTAGAACTTCAGTTATGAAAGATCAGATGCAATGCATCGTTTCTAGTTGAGCTGCTACTTGCAGTGGTGGCTGGTCAAACAAAACGTATTAAATTTCGACTGAGAAGTGGGGACAGCGCTAAGTCGTATAGAGACGGGGCTCAGATTGTCACAGTTGTTTAGTTTTTACAGTAGCAAAGGCAAAACGAAGAAGTGGAGGACACAAAGATGAAGGTCAGGTTTGAGGAAGGAGTTAGAAGAGGGCGACAGCTGACATCGTAGAAAAGTGAAGATGTGCGATCAGAAGTGGCAGGTAAGAAAAAGCAAATAGCGGGGGTGGAAAAGAGAAAGAGGAGCTGCACAGATTCCATGATGTCGACATTCAGGGCGTTTTATTCATCGTTCCTCACGATTTAAATGACAAGCCACTGCTTATACCTAACCTGCCTCCAGCAAACCCACAGGTGAGGCTTCAGCTGTCAACACACTGGATTTCACTAGAAATAAAAAAGATGAACTTCAGAGTGTGTTTTTCTTTATCTGCGTTTTAGAACAGTTTTCAGAGTGAAGAAAATATGTAACCGTACACAATAGGAAATAGCATCAGAGTTTATTTTACTGTCCCATCACAGCTAACATTGAGGAAGTCAATGACAGGATTTTCAGGACAGAGCAGGCAATGAAGAGTGGACAGGTAATACAGTATACTGTAATTCAAAAGAGTGTTACAACATAATTCTTAAAAAATATATTTTTTTATCTTATAGTTTAACATTTTGTTTAACATTTCAAGATGCCAGTTAAGTTAATTAATATGTTCTATTTTGTTTGTTTACTCCAGATAAGAAATGTGGGGAAAAAATGTGTGACAACAATTTCCTGCTTTACAGCAGAGGAAAGAATTTGTTGGCCAGGTGCCTGGCAATTGTTCCTGGCCAAGAAATAGTCCATCATGTAACCCCTCCATGAGACAGTAAAATGTTGCTTTTACGCTTAATTTCCATTATTTGTCTATTTTTGTAGATATTAGACAAAAAATCAACCGGCTACGGAGGTGCTGGCACATTGTGTTGCCCTTGGAACAGTATAGGCTTGCTGTTTGTGGTCTGCATGCTAAGCTAAGTTAACCCTTACCTCCTGCTGACGCCACAATAGGCAACATATTTATTGGGCAGATGTTAGAGTGCTATTTATTTTTTTCATGTACCTCATCTAACAAAAAAGCACATTTACTCAATAATTGCTCTAAACAGCAGTAGGTCTGTACAAACTGAATTAGCTGTACTCTTTAATTTCCCATTTTTGAACTCAATACCTAATCATTTTTTAATTGCCACTCTGCTTGTGTGTGAGATGTATATGATTTCAGACAGCCATCTGGTGGGGGCAATTTACTTAAATATTTGCCTAATTATTGTAGTCTATTGTGTTTTGGAGGGCATGTCCATAAGTGGAGTGAGTTTGAAAAGAGCAACAAGTTCACTGTAATTAAAGTGCAAAATACCAGAAGGGAAAATTACAACAGACTGACAGTCACATGTCTGCACATGTTGATGTCCTTATGCATACATGCATGCATCCAGAAGCAAAGGATGATGATGATGATGATGATGATTATCCATCCCAGGAAAACAACTTTTGTGTCCAGCTTGAATCTCTTGCCTCCCCACTGGGCATCCTGGCCTCAGAGGAGGAAGGTAGGTTGGAGGTGCATGTACCTGTTCAACCAGAAAGCCCTGTATATCCAGTGTTTGTGAAGTGCACATGAATTTTCCACAAGCGCAAATGTGCTACAGTCTGTGTGTCTGAAGTGAGATTATCTGGTGTGTCACTTTGCCAAGAGTGATATGGCAAAACACCATCGAGGGCTCTCAAAGCTGTGGGGTTGCGATGAAAACTTCACAACTGTCATGTCAGTTATTCATTGCGCTTTCACAGGCAGAGTGTGCACAGCTCACGGTCTCTGTATCTTAAGGGAATAAAAAAAACAACTGCCAACGACGACTATATCAGCCTTCCTCAGTGACTCTCAGTAAATTTATGTTTCCCTAAAAAGGGAAAGAGGACAGATGTTCACCCAGGATGACATAATATGTTTACAGTGTCTGTGGCAAATGTTCTAACAGCTTAGTGCATTTACAGCTTTAATACATTAAGGATCTGATTTGCAAAGATATGACCATGTCCCAACTTGAACTACGATAGTAGAAGTTTCATCAGTAGAAAAGTTCCTTCAGTAGAAAAACAAGTCCCCGATTCACTTTAGTCACCTCCAAATAAATGTAACTTCCTTGACGTCTCTGACATCTCTTTATCTCTGCCTCACTTTGGATGGATGTCTTTGAGCTTTAAGGCTTAAAGGAGGTTCAGTGAGAACACCTTGGTTTTAGCACAGTGTTCTTTTTGCATCAGCTATAACCAGGCACCGTCAACGACTACTGTGCTTATCTCACTTCTGTGGTAACTTTATTTTTTATTATTATTATGCACACGGCTTGGTGCAGTTGAAATCAGACAGGATTATGTGAGTTTGTCAAAAGCACTTCCTGATTGTAGTTATTCAGGTAAAAGATGTGGGTGTGAGATTCACGCAGCCAATGTAGAATTGCAAACTGATATGAAATTGCCTCTGGAGCGTCACTGAGCGGAAACCAACATGAGGTAGTTTCATGCTTGCACCCCCACACGACCAATCAGGTGGTCCGTTTTGTCTCTTGACAATCATTCAGGATCCGTCAACTATTTGTGTGTGTCAGCTGCAGTTCTCATTATGCTGTTATATCTGTGAGCGTCTTCCCGGCACGTCTCTGTGACCCCCTGTGGGTGCTGAGGACTCGACTTAGCAGCGCTGCAGTTATACTGACACAAATAAAAGGGACTCAACCTTATACTACACAAAATGTTTATTATTATTATTATTATTATTATTATTATTAAAGAGTGTGTTCTGTTTTGTCCATTTGTCCACTTCCATTGATTTTAGTTTGTACAGTGTTTGTACTGTTCAAACACCCATCACTCTAATAATTGTCCACAAGAACCTTGGAATGAACTAAATCACACTATGAAGTCATTATTTTTATGTCCTCACCTTGAGGGCCAAAATTGGTGGAAATTCATTGCAGTACTTTGCTGGAAATATGTTGGTATTTTGTTGAACATTTTTCATTATAGCGGTGAGTCAGAGGGTTTTAGAGAGGCAGAGCAAAGCAATGGCCTCTGGGTTCCCATCAGTCGGAATGACTCAGACCCAACACACTGCTCCCTCTATTATTGCATTTTAGAAAATAAGACAAAATGAATAACCGTGTCATATGAATGTACCAATGAGCCGACAGCTGGATAATTGTATTACAGCAACGGAAAACGCATGTGTACGTGTTCCATGCCTGTCTTGATGCTCTTTCTCGTACTAACTAAACAGGAACGTTGTCCAAATTCATTTCTGAATATAAAATCCATTTGTAATGGAAACCAATCAGGTAGAAAGCGTAGATAGTGAGGTTTGTCGGGGCCGCAGGCTGCCACATGGAGCCGATGCTGTGGGAGGTGAACGCAGAGGACAGGTGGTTAGTAATAAGCCACAGAAATGCAGCCTAACGAGTTGGGCGGTGTCCTTACTGTCACACACAGTATCTTTTTTTTAAAAAAGCATTTACAGTGCAGAAATGTATTGATTTATTTGCATTGGTTTAATAATCTTCCAAAAGCCTGGCTTTACGTAATATTAGGCCCTAAAAATGTACAGTATGGGCATGGAAAACTGAGGAAATATCAGACTCATGTGGGTTATTTGAGATTTTCAAAAGCATAGCATAATTCTGTTGTGTACTGTTGGGCCAATTTGCCTGACACTGCAAAAATAACAAGGCGGCTTTTTGTAGATAATATCATGGGAGCTGAACTGTTTCCTCTGTGAAAATAGTGCTAAGACTGTCAAATTAAAAATTAAATTAAAAGCGAGCAAGAGAGAAGAGATGAAAAAGAAGCAAAACCTCTACATGACATTTACTCTTTCAGGTTTACAGAGGGGTCAGAGGTGAAGGTCGGCTTCTAGACATTACCTCTGGAAGCAGCAGGGGGTTCATCGAAGGACACTCCATTGGAGATGCTCATTGATTCGAGAGATTGAACCTGGATTATGTGGTCAGAGTGCAGTCTCCCCGTTGGGTTGGTCAGTCTGCTGCCAGTCAAAGTCTACATCTTAGAATGTGAAACATGCCAGTGCTACCTCTTGAGAGCCTTCAAGTGAATTTTCCAACATTTTAGAAATGCACTTATTCGCCGTCTTACCTAGAGCTATAGGGGAGTAGATCAATATCAATTATCTGTGCATTTAATAGCACTGGGTTCTCTCCTTCTTCTAGTTCTTCTCTGTGTGTTTTGTGCATCTGTCACATTGTCCTGCCACAAAACCGTCCCTGTGATATCAGGACTACTGAGGTGTGGCCTTTGAATATGGATACAAATATGTGCACTATCTGGGCTCGGTCCTGCTACATTGATTCCATTGTTTGGACAGTTATCTGTGAGTAGCAGCAATATCCAAACAACAGATCTAGCACACCGAGCATGGACATGTGAGATGCATCCAGAGCAGTTGTTTGTGACTGTGTTCATTTTTCTTGTATCTTGCGATCTAGGCCCCTCTCAGTGTTACTGGCTGCGTACATCAGATTGTACACAGACACATTAGATGTGCTCACCATGGCCAATGCAGTTGTAACTGCTTGCTATCAATATTGTGCCTGAACTATAACTTAACTTATATATTGGCATTTTATTCAGGACCAGTAAGCTTTGCTCCAGCCTCTATCTGCATGAGGCATCCAGGCAGAGTCTCCATGACGATAATGTCTTTAGTCAGGAGCCACAGCGGTTGGCTGCAGCTGGAGTCTTGAAGACAGGAATATTCCTTATCTAGCCCATAGCTAGCAGCACCAGCCTAATGATATCATCTACTGTGGATAAGGTTGGACATGGATAACAAGGATTTGTCGGGAGCTGCACAGTGTAGCCCTCGGATGATGAAACTATTTTGATCCACTCAACCTGCTGATTTATAATATACTGTTGGCGGTGGCGTCTTTAGGATGTAAGTAGTTCACAAATCAATGAGCAGATGAGGACACACACACACACACACACTGGGCTGCAATAAGAAGAGCAACTTCTTCAAACAGATTGAGTGGTGCTACATCAGTCAGATAGACTTTGACTTGACTTCTTACCAAAGTTAAAAGTCAAGTCATTACATGTCTGACAAGTCAGTAATATGGGTTGTCAATTCCATTTTCAATCACGATCCACAAGTACAGACTCAGCAATAGCTCACACTTTCTTTGGCCTCAGTGTGCACAGTGCATCTAATTTACCCCTTCATATACAGTATATTGTCTTATTATGGCTTGACTCATGAGTTGCAAGATTTTAATGCAGATTAACTCCTCTTTGTTTTACCCTTTTCAGATCCAATAATAAAACAATGGTGGAGGAGCACAAAATGCAAAGATTAAACAATAGAGTGTAATTGGAGTCTTATATTCAAGTGTGTCTTCCCATCCAAATTATGTCATTACAATATTCCTGAGAGCACTAAACAATGCTCTCGCCAACAATGTTAAATATCAATAATGAGTTTACTGTCACACATTTTTAGGGGAAGTCATATATTTAAATAGGTCCAAGCTGTTGATATCCTTCTTGTACACTCTGAGGCATTAGATTTGTTTGCCTGTTGCTACTGCAGATTACATTGTGTTAATGTGCATGGTAGCTGTTGTTGTTAAGTGACTGACAGCTAATTACAGTATGTGGTGTCCTGGGAGCAGCAAAACACCTATATTGCATCCGCATAGCCTCATTCATCAGATCCTTATGATGAATATCCAAAATAATGATTTGGTTGCTGCATATTAATATAAACAGAAGTGACATTTGCGGCAAATTAATTAGTTTGTTTCAAGACTCCTAATCTTGTTTATTGGTCTGTTGCTTCTCTGTGCTCATTTGAAAGATATATCATTAACACACAACACAATTAGTGTATCACTGTTCAAAAGAATTAAAAAAAAAAAAAACACTGTGGCTCTTTCTCTTAAAGGGCAACTTCAGTTTTTTTCAACCTGGGCCCTGTTTTCATATGTTTTTCTGTATATGTGAGTGATGGATAATACTTTTATTGAGGTCGCTGCAGTATTGAGCCGGGCAGGCAGCCTGCAGCCCAGCCAACGCTCTTCCGCGGGGCAAGTGGCTCCCGTCAAAGTTCGCCCTATAAACGGGCATTTTTTCACACTGACAGGCTCAGATAGTTACAATGAGTGTCCGACAACATACTAGAAAGGAGAAATGAACGTACTGTATGTCTCTACCTTTAGCCAGCACGCCTCTTCTTCTTCTGACTGGCAGTAGTCATCCCCAGTCAAAGTGGTCACAGCAGACCCTGTGGTCGGCACGGCACAGTGCATCGACAGGAGTTAAGTGTTCGCATCCATTTGTAGCACAGCTGCGCTAAGAGCAGCCCAACATTTTGTTGCTACAATTTGTAAATTCTCCGGTCGTCTCTCTTCACCTCAGTCAGGTAACAGTATTCCCCACCGGTGTTTTGCCGCGAGTTATCGCGAGATTTCAGAACGTGATTTCTGGCGTGGTGAGATTTGGACACAGATCACAGCAAACAGCGACCTCCAGCTAAAGGTAGAGACTATTACGTTCATTTCTCCTTTCTAGTATGTTGTCGGACACTCATTGTAACTATCTGAGCCTGTCAGCTTGAAAAAAATGCCCGTTTATAGGGCGAACTTTGAAGGGAGCCACTTGCCCGGGTGAAGAGCGTTACCTGGGCTGCAGGCTGCCTGCCCGGCTCAATACTGCAGCGACCTCAATAAAAGTATTATCCATCACTCAAATATACAGAAAAACATATGAAAACAGGGCCCAGGTTGAAAAAAACCGAAGTTGCCCTTTAAGCAGAGATATTGATAGAACTGAACACCAGCCAAGCTACTCGAATATGTGTTATTCTCCTGTTTCACTATTAATCCACTGAACTGAATTGCACCGTTCCAACATAAATCCAGTGTAGGCCGATTGAAATGAAACAGAAAGATCCTTTAAGTCCATTCAGCCATATCACTGTTTTCTCCTAACCCCACTATATCTCTGCCCAGCCCCCTATAATCCACTGCATTAAATTCCAATTTCTTTACATTTAAAGATCACACCAACCTTAGCCTGTAATCTGATATGAAATTATCTAATAAAAGGCTCCAAGTGGTTTAGAAATTGTCTTTTTTTCTCTTTTCTCTTGTTTTTAGTAGTCCTGCGTCGTTCTGTCTTCCTAGTCCATACAAATAATTGGGAAGCTAAGAGCACACACAGCCTCATGGGATATCCAAGAGACTTATAAACAAATCAAATGCCAACTTGTGTCTGGCCTCCTCGCCACTGTTCAGTAGTCATGACGACTCATTATTCTCTTTCAAACCCTACAGAGAAATTCCTTGATCCTAATCCCCTCATGTGGCTAAAAACTTGAATTACTGGTGGATTTGTGTCCATTTAAGATGTGTGTTTTTTTTAAACAAGGCTTGAGGGAAAAAGGCAATTGGGATTGAGAGGTGCACTAGACTTGCCCTTTCCTACCCTTTCCCTTGTCTGGTTTCCCTCTGCTGCTGCTTTCTGAGCAACTTTATTTAAGTTTCCCCCCCAGTAGACTTGTAAATGAAAGGAAGCATCTTTAGCTCGTCTGCCTCCATTTATTCTTGCACCCCCGCTGTTCTTAGAGCCTTTGAACACTCACACGGTCGCTTATAGCTTGAAGGTCACAGGAGTTCACTCAGGCGTAGCGTCTTATTCACACTAGGAAAGTTAATAATCCACATTCACTACAATTTTTTTTCTTTTGTTTTGTGTTGAGAGGGCAATATGGAATCACTGTTGCAATGAATGACCCAATTCAATCCACAACAAGCAAAGCCAAAGTGAATGAGTGGTCTGCTTTCGGTATAGTGAGATACTAACGCGCTAACATTTTAGCAGAAGTTTTAAGCATCCCTATTGGCCTCATTAATTGGGCCCCAGCCAGCGGGTTATGAGACAAGCGCGATTCACCGTTTGTTATAGTCCGCTACAATATGTTGGTCTCAAGAGTTCTGCCCTATGGAATATTATCCTCAGACAAAAACCCCGTTTCCCAGAAGGCTTGTGTTACTGACACGTCCACGCTCTGAAAAGCCTCTTGTTAACAACAGCTGTAAAGTGAGCTTGTTCTATTCTGCTGCTCTTTCTCCAGTTTAATCTCTCCCTCTTTCTCTCGCCTTCATTTCAGTCTCGTTGTTTCTCTTGTGCATGGGGGAGGATCCCGAATTAATTAAAAGAAAAAGACTTTGAAGTTGGATACTTAGCCTCGGGGCATTCTGTTCCACTTTTCTTTTTTTCTTTTTTTGTTGTGGCTGCGGTTGCATTTTTTGTTGTTACGTTGCTGTAACGACCCAGAGATCCAGCTACTGGACGATGTCATCTTGTTAAGCGAGCAATGCAGTGCAGCATAAACCCTTTTTTAATTTTTTCCCCCCAGAGCCAAACACTTATGGTGATCTTCTTCTCCTGCCTGATAGGTGGAATAATAACACTTGTTTCCATGCTCTCTTACTTTTTTTGTGATTAAATTCTTAAGTTTTAACTGGATCTCAGGTAAAAGTCATTTAATGTTCCTTTAGCAAGTTTAAGAGTAATGTATTGCATTGCAATTGAAAAATGTGCTTTGACATTTACAATCATAGTTACTGCAGAAGAGAAATCTTGACCCTTTTTCAGAAATTAGTCATTGGCTTGTCGCATTGCTCAAAAAGTGACTATTTTGATTGTGACTTTTTGAAGACAAATAATTTAGGTTTCTACTTCGTGATGTAATTCTGTGCAATTGATGGTGAAGCGGGGAACGAAACTACAGTCACAGCCTCTGTAAGCAGTGATGACTGGAGATTTAACTATGACAGCAGTCTTAGATTGAGTGTGCTCAATAAATCCTTCATCATATACGCAAGTCTCCTGTAAGAGAGAGGTATCAGTTTTTTTTCTCCCGCAGACCCTCTCCTCAGTCTCGCTAAATATAAAATATATAAAGGAGATCTGTCCTTTTTTTGTCTCAAAGAGAAATGGGATCATATGTAAAGGAATGAGGCGCCCGTCGACACAATGAAGTCATAGGAGGGGGTGGTGATCTAACCCAGGTTGATGGGCTGTCAGCAGCTGCAGTTGTAACTGTGCCAAGATGGACAGAATAAGGGCTGAAGTAGCGAGACACAGAGCAAGGGAGGAGACTGGGAGTCAAAGTTAGACGTATAGAGGAGACGTACTGTAGAAAACAGGAAAAGGTAGAGAATGACACAAAGACAGATACCAAGGGAAAAGAGAAGCTCAGAACAGACACAGGACTGAATTGGAGGGCCGTCCAGACTGGAGCTACTCTGCCAAGCTTCCCCTCTCAGCACGGGACGTGTGCCTATTTCCATCCCATCAACCCCCTCCATCTCCGTCACACTCTCTTTTCACTCTCATGACATGCCACATCCAAAGCTGAATCGGTGACTGAATGATATTACCTTATGCTAATAACCCTGCCTACCCCAGCAAGCCCCGTCATATGCCTCCAGCAACTGAAATGCAATTCGTCACTCATTTCTGCTTGGCTTTTATTTCCTCCTCCCTCCATTCTGCAATGCCGTCCTCTGATTTCCCATCTCTTATTCTATCTTTCTTTCACTTCTCCATTTAGCGCCATCTCTTTTCTCCACCTGTCTCTCTCTGGAAATGTCCTTTTTGCATTTATCCACTTGAATTCCTATTATAAGTGCCAGTAAACATATCAGTGGACCGTTGATATATTCCGAAAATACAGTGCTAAAATGAACACTGAATTAGCGCCCGCTGTTGCCAGAAGAAATCAGTTCTTTGTAAGTTTAAACTTATAACGTGAAGTGAGCATTTATGCATCACTAGATTAAAAACAAGTTGTAGCCTACACAAAAGCTAGCTTGCTCCTAAAATTAGCTGTCACGTATTCAGCTTAGCTAACTTAGCAAACAAAAAAAGCAAACACCAGCTTGCTAAGTGTTAATAATAATAATGATTTTACATATAACTTTTGTAATACATGTAGCCTACTAAAATGTGAATATTGGTGCAGTAGACCCTGCATTTATCAAATTACAAAAAATCTACATGTGTGTTAGTATAACTGAATCTTTCAAACTAAGCTGGATACTGCTAAAACTGAATAATAATGTGTCTATTTATGTATGAATAAAAAAATCAAAGGAATATCTAGTAACATAGACCGAGTCGGCAAGCAAGGAAACGTCACTTCCGGTCAGGGCCGTGGGGGAAAACAAACCGTTTTCCCCATACACACTCATGCAAAAAGGCGGTATTTTAAACCTTTGTCAAACGCTTGTCCGCTGTCATTTCTTGGTTTGAATCACTTGTATATGCTGTCAAAGGGCTATATATTAAAAAACTTATCATGATCGGGTCGATTGTTGTCGTAATATAAATATAAATATAAATATACGGACAACAATCGACCCGATCATGATAAGTTTTTTAATATATAGCCCTTTGACAGCATATACAAGTGATTCAAACCAAGAAATGACAGCGGACAAGCGTTTGACAAAGGTTTAAAATACCGCCTTTTTGCATGAGTGTGTATGGGGAAAACGGTTTGTTATCCCCCACGGCCCTGACCGGAAGTGACGTTTCCTTGCTTGCCGACTCGGTCTATAGCCTACAAGATGAGCATAGGCCTTGTCTTCCCTGAAAAGTCTCGAGATGGATCTGTAAATATCTGACCCAACCCAATTTCGATGTCTTTTCATATTCCAGACTGTTTCTGTAGCTGCTTTGATGATGATTCTCACTTCATAAGCCTTCCTATCATATTAAAAAGATGTTTTCCTGGTTTGGGTTGACATTTAATTTTGCCACTTCCTACATGTCACCACCCAGCCGACACTTGCTGGCACCTTCTCCCACCCATCCCCGCCTCCAATCTTCCCTATATCCATTTTTTATTTCTCTGCTCCTTCCCGTCATCTCTGAATGGTTCTAGGCTTCTTTGATGTAAATCATGTGTTTTAATGACTTGGCTGTTGACTTGCCTCCACCCCCCCTCCCTTCCCCTCTCCCCGGGGTGCTCGTACTGCCTGCTGGGCTAGAGCCACAGGAGTGCCAATACAAAACAGGCTGACACACAAGCTACTTTGTGTGGGTCACTCATGAAGGGGACACACACTTGCACACTTTTTGTCTTTATTCACCCTGCAAATGCAGGTATTAGCTTATGTCATCTGCATGCACAGCGCTTGCTAATTTGTGTCAGAATGGTATAAATGCATACATCTACTAGTACACACTACACACATACATGTGCATGTGTGTAGGGGACAGAGGAGTTTGTTTCACTGCAGTCTCATGGGAGACAGCTGTGTTCTGATGTATTAATCATCTTCATCTCCAGCTTGCTAATTAATGACCCATCTGTCCCCTCTCACTGATGTTCCACTTCAAACTCCCTGGTACACAAACACACACGCACATACATACAAATGCAGGGCTGCGACACAACAACCAAATGCTCGTTCCAGTGATGTAACTCCAGCACCAGTCTCAGGGAAACAAATATTTAGGTGCACAGGGAGCCACGCTGTCTCATCTGCATGCAACACCATATATGAGACCATGAGAGGAGTGTTTGTGACAACTTTATCAGGGAGGAATTCTCCTCTTCAGTTGCTGTGACTTTAGGTGGCAGACGTTGTGTGAACAGGCTTGTCTGCGTGTGTGTTTATGTGTGCACTTACGTGGGTGTATGTGTGTGTTCGTAGGCTTATCAGGTGAGCCCGGGCAGAGTGTCTGATGCGGTAATGGAGGCTTCAAAGACAAGCGCTGCGGTGAGTTCCCTGGCTGCCTTTTACCGAATCCCCCCCACCCCACCCGACCTCCCCCAGCCCTCTCCTTCCCAAACCCACCCTTCCTCCCCCACCCCTGCTGCTGGGACGCAGAGAGGCACACAGGTAGACACCTGGATGGAAAAGGAAGGGATGCAGGGAGGGAGATAAGCTAAGACAGATAAAAAAAAAATTAAGGGGGTGCAAAGTCAAACAGATAAGGGGCAGAAAGAGTAAAATCAGGCTGAGCGACAGGCAGAGGAGATAGTGGAAAGCAGCACAGACAGATGCAGAGATGTACAGTCAAGACAGTCAGGGTCATGGCCAGGTGTTTGTCCAGCCCACCTCCCTTTCACTTGCATGAGTAGAGCTACTTCAAACACCCGCCGCTTGTCTGCTGCTTTGTTCTGTTCCCTTTGCAGCTGTGGTTTGTTGTTGTTGTTGTTGTTTTGATGCCCATCGTCGTCGCCACCATTGTTGATTTGCTTCCTTTGAACGGCACTTCTATTTCTGGCTCACTATTTGCCTGTTTCCATTTTCATCTTTTGTACTGTATGTTCAAGTGAGTTTATTTATGTGTGTGCCTTTTTATTTTTTTGCATTCAACAAAGGATCTTAGTTGTGGATCGTAACTGTTTGATCATTATAATGGCAAGTGGAGGTTGATAATAATATGCAGGTTAATATGCATTAATATGCAGGTTAATATTTGTGGCTTTAAAGTAAAGTCTGACAGAGTCAGGTGGTTAAGGAGAGACACTAGTTGAATTGGGTAAACGTTTAACAGATATCATCATGAAACTTCCCAAGTTTATCACTTACATTAAGATAAATATGTTTTTGTATTACAAGTTTTGTCAAATTTTATGTTTAGATATGTAAATGAGGCAATATCTAGTTAAATATGCGCTAATTTGCATACATTTCCAGAACCGAAATCTGAACAATGGATAAAGCCCCTTTCAAAATTCTTGTTTTATTTTGTTGACATACTGTACTGTATTAGAGGGGATTTGGGATATCTTTTTTTATTACTCGCCGTTAAAAAAAAAAAAAAAAAGAATAAAATGTTGTATAATCACATCAAGCTGTGAATTATATATCAACAAACCCGAAAAACCTTCAGAATATAGACAGCAATAAAACTGGAATGTTTTGGTGTCTGTAAGTGCTGCTGAAGTGGAGATTTCTAGCTCAGAGTCTGAGGAAAAACTCATTTTGAGAAAACAACAACGACAATAAAGACTTGTACTGTAATATTCCATGGATTGTTAATGTCAATCGTACTTTTACGATTTGTTGTGGATATGGAGGAAATTACAACTTTTGGAGCCTACATTATTGCTCAGGAGAGAGAGAGCTTTACAATGACTCCTGACATGACATGACATGGGTCAGACAACAGGCACAGCATAGTATGTCACAGTAGCTAAATGTTGGTGAATTTAGGAGAAATCTACTGACGAAAGAGACAAAATGAAGTAAAATAATGTGGATTAATGTTAATTAATGTGGATTTTCTACCATTTCTTTCCACTTTTCTGAAAGAATACATGTTAAGGAAGAAAAATAGCAACATTGATCAGTGCATGAAAAGTGCCTAGTGTCTCGCCATAAATAATATGTTACCAAATGAAAATGCTGTACAAGCATTCTCATTCTAGCTGTAAAAAGGACTTCAATAAATTATGGAGGTGACTCATTTTGTTTTCTTTCTAAACATACATTCAATTGCTGATTTCAAGGTGCCTGATACTGTAGCGTCTGATTTAATTCAGCAAGAAATTATTTTAAGATAAGTTTCAAAATTTTGCTTTGTTTTGTTTTTTGTCATGCAGATCATTTTTGAAGAAAGTGATTTGCTAAGTTTAAACAAAAAAGTCAATGAGACAGTTTTCGTTGCTTTTGATTTATATTGAATTAATAACAATTTGTTTTTCAAGATGTCAGCATAATAGTATCGACACGTTGTTTCATGACGACTGTGGTAGTAATTCCTCATATTTGGCCTAACACTATTTTAACCAGGAGAATTACAACATATTCTGTTTTACAGGCTTTCATAGCATTTAGACCCATTTACTGAACTATTGACTGGTTGCCACACAGTAGCATTTACACATGTGTGAGGACATTTTTATGTTTTTGCATGGATTTCATGTGTTGTAAAGCAACCCTCAGGCAACGACCACAAGAAGAAGAAACAGAGTAGAGCATCAAATGTAACTGACTGAAAACCCTAAGCATGTGTATCTGTTTGCTCTTTTCATTGATCCTTGCAGTGGTAAATAGGTAACACTTTACTTGAAGGTATCGTCATAAGAGTGACATGACACTGTCATAAGACTGACATGACACAGTCATGAACGTGTCATAAACATTATGTCAATGTCATAACATTGTCATTAAGTGTCATTCGGTTAACCCTAACCCTAACACTTAATGACAACGTTATGACATTGACATAATGTTTATGACACGTTCATGACTGTGTCATGTCAGTCTTATGACAGTGTCAAGTCACTCTTATGACGATACCTTCAAGTAAAGTGTTACCGGTAAATACATAGTTGTATTGCAGTCTTTGAAGTGTAATTGTAAATACTTATAGAATGATATGCCTGTCAACAGGATGTATGTGAGCTTGTACAACTTGGCAAGTTAATGAAAGGGCAGGCAGAAGATGGAGTTCACAGCTCAAGTTTACTTTAAAATAAAGACACTTTTGCCAGATTCATATAATTGAGAACGATTCTGATAATATAGCAATCAAGATTTGGTCAATGTCATTAGCTGTTACTGTATGTTGTAACATCTCAATTGACACTTGTGGGCATGGTGCTGATGAATCTAATTTGTTCTGTCCATGGACATCCTGACAACTTTGCTAATGTTATATTTTGTCTCTTCCTTTTCCTTCTCTGTCTTTTGCACTTCCTCCTCCTCTTTGCTCTGTTTTCTCCTCCCTCCCTCCCTCCCTCTGAACAGCAAACCCTGGAGAACAACCTGACCAACCTGGTGAAGAGGAACAGTGAACTTGAAAACCAAATGGCAAAACTCATCCAGATCTGCCAACAGGTTGAGGTATGCAGCACGTCTTTGTGTTTGTATCATGCTGAACGATGAGTGTGGGGATAAAATAATGACGAAGTGATGCAGGAGCTTTGTTTTGATGATTAGGGAAAACCAGCTCAGAGAGTTACATGTGTTTGTGTGTGTGTGACTGAAACTCTAGTTGGTTTGGATAAAAGACAGTCACTTGATATAATTTAGCTCCCCTGCCACACCACTAAAGCTACCCCGGATTTTAGTTAAAGCCGATGCAGTCCCTCACCCAGCACTGGAGATGTGTCAAGCTTCAAACACAGTCTCGTAAGAAGCCAGGGTTTCACTTTTTGGTCCCTAGCTCATGAATAACTCACAAAGAAACAGGGGTTAAGGCCTTAGTGTGGATGTATTTTCCCTCACTCTCTCTCTCTCAGAGAAACCATTAATGCCCAAGTCTGTCACTGTTATTGATTGTGTACAGTTTACTGCCTTAGCTATTGGGGCCCCTGCTTCTTATCTAAGACTGTGGAAGACCTCTTATTGAGGAAGCACTGTGGTAGAAATTGGATCTTTATCCATCTCTATCCTTCTTGCCTTGTTCCTTACCTCTCTCTCTCTCTCTCTCTCTCTCTCTCTCTCTCTCTCTCTCTCTCTCTCTCTTGCTCTCTCTCTCTCTCTCTTACTCTCGTCTTGGACCATGGTTGTGATTGTGCTAACAATAAAATGAGCTCCCCATTCTTTCAGTTCCCTTTACCACTTCTGATCAAATATTGATTCGTCTCAACATTCAAAGAGAATTTCAGTTCTATACCATGGGTTTTTTTTTTTAAAAGATCATTATTTGGTGGAAAAAGACAGAAGAAACTACCATTAAAGTGTCAATAGACAACATTACCAGATTGTGTTTCCAAGAGGTATGAATGTTGGCGGTGCTGCCGCAATCGAAGAAAATAGTGAGTTTCATTTTGGAAAAATGTCACAGCCAGAGAACTGTGAATGGACAATTAGTTGTTTGTTTCTGGCTGGTAACGGTAGTGTTAGAAACTTGGCCTGTAGCGCGCGTCTATCCAGGCTGTCACTGTCCAAAGCAAAAAACAACCATAAGAATGACGTTCTTATCATCTTCACCATGATGATAAAACACCTGGATTAATTAATAAGTAGGCAAACTACCAAAAGCTCCCGGGGAAAACAAAAAGCACTGCTCTGTTTTGGTTGCAGGATGGCAGATGCACTTCCTTTGCGCTGGTCCATGAAATTTCATGCCCTGTGGCAGAAAGAATTGGATAGTGAAAGAGAGGCTTATAGTGAACGAATCTAAACACAGATGGTGTCATTATTCTATGGCCATTACGTTATGCATTCAACATTTACTTCACAGTGAAAAGTTAGAACTAAAATGTGTTACTTTGATAAACTGAGCAGTTGCATGTGCACCCAGACGGATCCGTTCAATTGACTCTTTGTAATCACTGATTCTCAATCAAGTGGCTGACGTAACGCAAAGCAGCGAAAATGAAACCACCGGGTCTCAGTGACCTCTTGTACTTTGCCGTTGGTAGCTCTCCAGACAATCTGATTCAAACCATGACTCAAGAACAAAGAATGAGCTGGAGTAGCTCTCAGCAAACCAACCGCTCTCAAACCGTTTAAAGGGGTAGTTATGTAATTCAGACAACTTCAAACAGTGAAATGACCAATTTGCTGTGGGCAAAGATACAAGCCAAACCTCTTATGAAATACTCCCCACTTTCAAGGTGCTAATAGCTTAATCCAATGCTTTTAAAGCGTCATAAGTTCAGATCTTGTGCCTCTTCAAGGTCATTGTCTGAACTGCACTTTCCTTTTTCATGCATCTCACTGCTTTGCTTTGAATATTTATTTTTAGCATGAGTTATTGTTACAACACTCAACAGCTTAATTCCCACTGGCGCCACCCATACAAGAAATGTATGCTCCCGGGTCAAAACCAATACCATTATCTGTCAACTGGTATATATCTTCCAAGTGCAAACTTTATTTGACTTGTCACAAGCTAGTGAGGTTTCACAGCTCACCCAGTTCCATTTAGTGACAACCTTGGAGGAGTGTTTGGTATCCTTGCATGAACCCATACCTGGCTGCAAAAGAATTATACCCCAGACAGACAGTCTTGTCACTGTTGACCTCTTGGGCTCATGCTGTGATTTAATGGAGGTACTGCATGAAGCCAGTCTGAGAGTACTAATGCTCAGCCATCGAGCGTTCTCTGCGCTGCATCACTAATACGTGCACGCTCAAGCACACACAAGCACGGACTTTGTGCCTTAACGCACCCACTCTTAATAAACACCATCATTTCTCTGTGAGATGTGACATTAATGGCTGCAGAGGACAAATGCACTTTGGTGGCGCCATCGCTCTGTGCACAGTTCATTTCTTATTAGCGGGGTCTGACTCCATTTTCTCAGAGTCACGCTGAGGTCCATGAAATACAACTCATGCAGCCGCTCAGCCAATCAAAATTAAATGATCACTGTGTGATTCATTAAATACAGACAAACTGTTCATGAACAGTGCATACCAATGTCGCAACAACAACAACAGCAGCAGCAGAGGAAGAATCTCATCACTTATTCATCAAAAAGAAATGAGGAGCAATAGCATGGAGGGGAACATGGCTCACTGACTCTTAAGCAAATTATTAAAAGACACTATACTATGTTTTCCTGCTCTGTTTGTACAAAGCCATTCTCCTACGTGATGCCAAAAGATGAGTGCATAATGACAGGAAGAATGAGAGAGTGTAACGTTTCTCGGTGAGTTCATATTAATGTGCAGTGGATGGTTGGAGGAGGACAAAGGAGGAGAAGAAGAAGATGGAGAAGGAAATGTAAGGGAGGTAGAGGAGGTAAAGGAAGGAGGAGAAGAAAAGACAAAGATAAAAGGACGAGAAAGAGCAGGGTTATGAGGACAAGGAGAGGAATTTTTTTTTAAAAAGAGAGATTTGGTGCAAGTGAGGGAGAGAGAGAGAGAGAGTTGTGTGCGCAAAGAAATCTCTGAAGGGCTTTGAGCATGACCTGGATTCCTCTCCTCTTTGTTTGCATCATACTGTATTGGTGCCAGAGATATGATCAAACACCATGTGAATCAGCTTCCTTTGTGTCAGCACACACAGCAGCGATGCAGCCTCGCTCTCCTGAGGTTCTCGTCTCACGGCATCGACTCGGAAGACATGCAGGACGGTTCTTCTTTGGGGGGTCTCTCTCACCATGTCACAATATTTGGTGTGGGGCAGTTAAATCGGTTGGCGTTCTTAATGGTATTTAGAGTAATGTTTCTTGAAGGCACAGAGTGAACAGCGCAATTCGGAAGCGTTTGCAATGATTGTTGTTGAGCTAAAAACACTTATTCATTCAATGCTAAGTAACTGGAGGGAGACGAATGAGCAGCAGAGGAGAGACTTCAAGTGGCTGAAAAAAACCATCAGGTTTGCATGGTAGTACAGTGGTAAGCACTGTTGCCTCTCAGCGAGAAGGTTCTGTGTTCGATTCCCATTGAATTTCATGGAGTTTTCTCCTGGTGTGTAAATATCCAGGTCCACGCGTACTCGAAAATCTCACCAGATAGATGAATACTGGAGTGATCACATTTGGCACCACCTGTACATCAGTTCCTTCCTTTCCTGTCTCCCAACAATCTGTGACAAATTACCCTGTTTTTTGTAAAGTTGAACAATAAGTCTACTGCAGCCACCATTTTGTAGCAGCAGAAGTTCCCCCTTCTTCTTCTTCAAATGGACACAACAAAGGATGCACATCTGATTTATTTATTTATCTCTTACACAAGTTCTGAAGTCGATTTCCACTTAAGTCCCAGGGAGTCTCCCCTTTCATGCCTAATGTCTCCTTAAAGGCTTGTGCCGCGCGCTGGAGACTCGGAGCATTGTTTGCATACGGTGAAACTCTTGATTTTGTGTCTCTCTCCAGACACTCACTCCACAGCTCGACAATTGATCAAATCAATTGTGTCTCGCTGTATCTTTGTATTCCTGCTCTTTATGTCTGCACTCACTGGTTCAGCTAACCCCCCTGAAAGACAGACTGTGTTGTGATGAGGTAAATTTGCTAGAGGGCTTTTTGATGAGGGCCCTCCATAATCAGGCGTATAACTCACCTATAGCTTACACAGTGTATGTCACGCTGGGGAGGGCATTCTCCTGACACAGCTTTGAGGAAGCAGTCAAAGCTGCAGCCAGTTTTTCAAAGCCCTACATTTGTGTTGCCATCTGGAAGAAAAGTAAATGATCCCTCTGTTAAGTTTGTGTGTGTGTGCGTGCATTAGGATTGATGGGAAAGAGAGAGAAAGAATCACATCAGACAAAGGCCTAGTGGGTTTTAATGCTCAGACATGTATGTCTGCTGATTAAACAATGAGCTGTAAGTCATTAGCCAATACCTGCCTAGGTTTATTTACACTGGAGCTGGTCCCACTGTGTGTAGAATGTGAATCAGCTGTGTGGAGATGGCTGTAATGCTGTCTAATCCTTTGTATTAGATCTAATTTCACCTGTCTTTACCTTTCTACTGGAGCCACGGTGAGACTGAACAGTCCACTGATGTTGGATGTTGTTTATCTTTGCCGTATTTCTAAAGCCGATTGCGGTTTCTGCTGTATGGGGCCATCGTTGCAGTGGGATAATGGCATATAATGAAATTAAATTCTTGCTTTTATACAGGCGCTGGTGTATTTTAGCTTTTAACAGATGGCCACTCCATCATTTCATTTGTTTTTATGCCAGTGTTTCCTCTGCCATCTCTCAAGTCCACTCTTTTTTATATTTACAACATTTTAACAAAATTGCAGATGATAAAATAAAAAGAGCAAGAATCATCAGCAAGCCTAAGAGTCCGCATTCAAGCTGTCCAAGACCACACCACAAAACTACAGTAGATTTACTTCTTAAATCTTCTTAAATAGAACTTTTTTATGTATGAACACATAAGCGCAAACTTTAATCTATGATGATTAATGTTTTAATCTGTGATAACACGCACCATGATAAATCAGCGATGTAATGTGTCAAGTTGCTGAGAGAAAAGAGGAGACAATGTTAAAAGTAAATGTAGTTAAAAGTATAAAAGCTCAAAGGATCACTTTGTCAGGTTATAAGGCCAGTCTTTAAAATTCATTGCCAATGAAGTGTTCCCAATTATCACCTCTTTTTGACATAACATCTATGATATATGTCCCACAGTGGCATTTTCCTCTACCCTGCTGCATCCATAAAGCCATTCTTCCCTGTTTTAGAGCCAGGTGCCACCGGCCTCATAAATCTGCAGGAACTGTCCCAGAATCTGTGGACAGCATCTGAGATAAAGCTGTCAGGCTCAATCCTTGCATCTGTTTGAGGGCACCGTGTCTGGGAGACACTGGTGCAGGGAGGGGTGGGCGATGTGAGAGAAATTGAAGTGGTCAGCGAGGGGCAGACAGAAAGGAGGGGAGGGTGGTGTAGTCAGACAGGTAGAATAAGAAAGAAGAGAGGAAGAAATAGAGAGAGGTAGGAGCCAGGAGAGGCTGATGGGAGTGGAATGAGCACAATTGATATCAGATGTGAGGGGGTTTTAATGTGAGCAAGAGGTTAACAGCTGTTTTGATCCTGGACCGACCTTTACTTACGTTTGGAATGGGAACCACTTTAAGTGAGAGTGGTTCATTTTGGGAGCCATGCATTGTTCAGTTGTCTGTGGTTGTTTCAGTGTCTGCTGGTTACTCCAGATGTGAGTAAGGGTGTGAGTAAGGCTTATAGACAGTCTGGCTGGACTGAACATGACAATATTAATCAGGAAATTTCCAAGATTAATATGAATTACAGTGTGGAAAATATCTGCATGATCATTTATGGGATAATCTCTTAAATCTGTCAGGATTCTAAGGACAACTTGCTTGTTTCATTCATTTGGAGTCAAATATAAACTGGTGAAAGTCGCTATGAGATAATCATGAAATGATGAATGAAAGCCCAGCAGTGTGACTATCAACTGTGTAACCATAATTGGTCAAAGATTGTATTGCCAGGCTTTCACAGCCAAGACTACTAAAACTCCCACTTTTCCACTTAGTTCAACTCCTCAACTTCAGAAAATCTTTTTACATCATGTGAAAACATTACATGCATGTACATATTTTGTATGTACTCTTTCCAATACCTCGAATCCAAACCTTTTTTGCATCATTGTGTCAAATTTAAGTCTGCAGATGCTCTTGCAAACCTTGCAAATCACTTTATTCCCCTGCTTTGTGGATATTTTGTGGATCTCCAGAAGAATTTTAAATAAGGTTGCACTGGTTTTTAAAAGAAATTTGGCTTTGTTTTGGGCCAGTAATTTAGCAGCGTTCGCTCAGGTCTGTGAGGTTGTTATTGTGTTTGAGCTGTGAAAGTTTTTTTCTTTTCTTTTTTTCTTTTTGACAAATGCAGGCAGCATTATCAAGAGTGAATGAGCACTGCAGCATCATTACAAACTCGCACACACAATTCAGTGCACTTATCTGGGGTTGACAGAGATTTTCAAAATCATAACATAGCGAGAGATTACAATGCTGAATCACAGCATCGGGGAGGAATTCAAGAAGCGAAGACGAGCCTCATTTTGACTTCAGTGCACTTCCGTGTGATTGACAGCATCAGAATGAGTGGCATTCTGCTTGGCCACACACGTCAGTCAGGTCATTATTCGCTGAAACAGCAACGGGTGGGTGGCGCATGACTGTCACCTGAAGCCAGAGGGGTGGGGGGGGGGAGCAGCGGCATAACTTCTAAGTAATGCAGCACTCATTTCCGCCGTATAAGAAAATATGGGTGAATAAATTTAATCATAACACCACCAGCAGCACATAATGTGAGAGCTGAACTCATTCTAATGATGCATGGGAGTAGCTGTACGTGCTCAGTGTAACCTTCCATATAAGAGAACCATAGGTGGAGCGCCCGGTGAAGTGTGCAGTGATAAGTTTTGATACAGTTATTCTGTTGTGCGATTGTACTATGACAATCATAATAGATAGTTTTAGATAATATATTATAATAGGCTTACAGTATCTAATTATATATGCATTTCAATTTTGTGTGTGTGTAATGATTGTTTGCGAGAAACTAAAATGACAGCTGTATTAGGTGAATGTGCAGTAATACTAGAATTCACATGCGTGGACCAGGATTAATGAAGATCGTGTGATGGATCTCATTTGTAGAGATTTAAAATGATAATCTCAAATTGTTAACTTAAACTTTTAATGATATCATAAATCTTTCTGCGTGGAGTTTGTATGTTCGCGTTGCACTTGTGTGGGCCAGGTACTCTGGCCTCCTCCCACAGTCCAAAGACATCCACATTACTGTAGGTTGATTGAGGTTGAATTGCCTGTAGATGTGAACCTTGAATGGTTCTTTGTCTCTATATGTCAGCCCTGTGTCCAGCCCTCACCCAATGTCAGCTGGGATCCCCACAGCCTTATAAGTATAAGCAGTACAGATAATGAAAGAATGAATATCTGCAGAAATTGGAACACAAAAACCATTTATTATTAGATTTTCTGGCATCTTACATTTGCACACAGAGTGTCTGCAGTCGGTATTTTCACAGATTTTCTCAACAATTTTCATAGCAGGAGCAGCTGGAAAGTTCTTAACATTGAATGTTTTCAATCTTGCCGTGGATGCTCTTCACATATTCCAATAATAGAGCGACACTTTAACACGGCGTTGGCGCTGTGATTTCACTGCACCTGCAGAGGAGCCTGATGAATAGGGAGATGCACAGTAGGTGACAGTGTTTATGTTGCAGGGAGTAGATAATAATGTCGGGAACTTTCAGAAAACGTAGGAGGACGAGGTTTTTGTGAGAGGTGAAGGAGGAGGAGGAGGATGGAGATGAAGATTGTTTCCGTAACTCTAGACTGCCAAGTAGCTACAGTTGTAATTCACAGTGATCCTGGACGTCTGAATTTATCCTGCTTAATTACTAACCTGCAGTCATGAGATGGCTCTGTGCAGAATGAATTGTGGGTTGGCGTGCATGTGGACAAGCGGGTGCCAGTGTGTGTGTGTGTGTGTGTGTGTGCGTGCATGTGTGTGTGTGAATAATGAGGCTTAAGTGGATCGCAGTGTTGTAATGAGCTTTGTGCAGTGATGAGTGGAACTTGGTAGTTGGATAGTCCCGACCACAACAGAGAGTCACAGCCCTGTAAAATGTGTGGATGGAGCATTAATCAAAATGTATATTATTAATGTTATAATGTATAATATGTAAAGTAATAAAATATATTAAATGACCCCATATTTCATCTGTAAAAGTGAAGAAATGAACTAGTTGAATACCCATTGAATTCAGTTAATATTCAGCACATGATAGAGGACATTTACTCAAATGATATGAACAAACCTTCACCTCAGGTTCAGTATATTGTTGTATTATACTGAATATATGTACATTATATTGTTGTAGGGAAGTGATTCAAATCTGAAGAATCTTTGTTATTTTATTGTCACAGTGCAAAGTTTGATTTGAATGTCATTGTTGCATCACATAGAAATGGCCACCTACTGTAGTCTGAGCAGTTAATGGTTTTCTCCTCTACTGTATTACTACAGTATGCTGTATGAGGGTTGCCAGCTCAGCGGTGCTTTTGCTACAGTAGTAGTGCACTGCAAAGAAAAACACTCATCAGTGCCTTTGTGACAACAAACACTATACAGCCGAGCAGTTATAGCAGCAGTGTTGTTGTGTGAACGCCTGTGTGACCGTTAAGGCCAATATTTGGAAAAAATAAATAAAATCCCTTCTCCGGATGGTTCTGAAGTTAGTGTCGACTCCTGTCATAGCTGTGAAGCAGTTGCACTTACAGCGTAACTCCAACTTTGTGGCATCTTCATCTTACAGCAGATCAGTAGACAGGAGCTTTTTACATCCTGACATCAGTGGGTAGAAACACAGTGCACAGTTTTCTTGTGGAATTCAGATGGAGCAGTGATGGGGTGTCTTACCTTTAGATTAGATATGCTGGTGGTGAAACAGCAAATCACATCAACTATACGGTAAACAGTCAGTCCTCACTATGGCATGTCAGATATTCCTTAATCAAGGAAATTATGCTTCTCTGCTCTCTTCATTGCTGCTGCAGTGAAGTTGGAGCAGTACATCTCAACTTTTTTTTTTCTCATTCAAGCCCCCGCTGTAGCTGTTGCAGAAACTTTTGGAGCCATAATTGTATTTTACAGTTGGCAGGCCCATCAGTATAGTGGCTCAGAATTGCAGTTTAGCAAACACCCTTAATGTTTCAGTAACACCCACCCACCCACACAACTCTGGAGCTGGCTGTTCATTTAGCGTTGGCCCGAGATGATGAACTGATGACGAGTTGCCTTGGCAACTTTGGTCCTAAAATAATCACAGAATCTATTAAATTGGCACGGTGTGAGCAAATTCTGTCAGTGAATAAATGAATGTCTGCATAGTCTCTTTTTTTAATCAAGTGTCAAATATTCCAGCAACCCTCAACCTCATTTGTATTTGTGATGAGTGAAAAAAACTAGGGCCGGGACTCGATTAAAAAAATTAATCGAATTAATTAGAGGCTTTGTAATTAATTAATCGCAATTAATCGCATTTTAATCGCATATAAATATTTGACCTGAGAACAGTGAGAAGCATTTTTTTTCACATGGATTTTAGTATACCATTGAATGACTGAATACATAAGCTTAAGCATTCAAGGTGGTACTTAACCAAGACCAACAGACTAGGGATGCAAATTATCGATTAATTCATTAATCGATATTTGATACAGATTAAATGGTCTTTCCTTCCAATACACTATGATGATTACTGTAGTATTTAACTAGGCTACTTAAATCACAGTAGCATAAACTGATTTGTTGAACTCAGCCTGATGAAAACATTAATAAAACTCAGTAACCAATCACACAGGCAGCTCCATGTTGTCCCTGTGTGATGTTCAGGGACAGGTCAGGACAGTCTGAAGACAGAGCTCTGAGGGTGAAGTCCTATCATAATGAGATGAGATGCACCTGTGACAGTGACAGGTCATAGATATAGCGCTGCAGCTGAGCAATTAGCGCTATATAGCGCATTTAGCGTGCGCCCGTGTCTGTGTATCTATGTGCAGGCAGAGATCAGAGATGGTGTTTTAAATAACCATGCTAGCGTTTCACCAGCTCTCATCTCTGCCAGTCAGCCTCTCAAACTGCCGCCTCTCTCGCGTGCGGGCGCACCGCACGTAGACACATGTGAGGAAAAAAAAAAAAAAAATGTAATAAGTGCGATTAAAATGCGTTAAAGGTTTGTGTAATTTTTGTGTAATTAATTAATCGTAATTAATCAGTTAAAGTCCCGCCCCTAAAAAAAACAAAAAAAAAAGTGCAACTATGGATTTCACATGCCACTTTCTCAGCATATCACAGCCTGTCGTGCACAATAAAATCTTATTGTTACATACAGGAGCAAGTGGTGGCTTCAATGTACCCATTTTTATGAGCTGAGACAGACTTTCCCTCCAGCAAGAAGCAGAACATTTTAGACAAATGAATAATGAAATTCCACCTACGTGTTACATTTAGTTGCTCTTTTCTCACCTATACCTTCGATGCAGACTAAATTGGCTGCTGTGGGCCAATCAATCCATCAATTATGTGTATTAGTTTTCTTTTCCACCGTGTGTGTGCTTTGTAACGTAAAATGATAAATGGTGTTTCCACTGACACAATTAAAGAGTAGGAAATGGCATATCGCTTTTTCGTTCATTATAAGTCAGTTCTAATCCAGGTGCACATCTTGACGGAGGCAACTTCTCAATGTGTGCAGAATGCATAATGAAATCCAAAATCAAATGACGTGATCTGAGTGTAAGTGATGATATGAATCATCCTGGCTGCCAAACTAGAAATTTTACAAAGTTCCTGTCACACAGAGAGAGCAAGAAAGAAACTCTGTGGTATAGACGTAGAAAGAAGAAGATGAAGAAGAAGATACAACATTGGGGTGCTTTGGTGTGTTCTTTATAAAGATGGAGTGTGAGTGTGTGGTGCACTGGTGTTTCTTAATTTGCTTCATCACATGTGTATCTGCTCCTCTCTGCAGGTGAACACAGCCATGCATGAAGCTAAGCTGGTAGAGGAGTGCGACGAGCTGGTGGAGATCATTCGACAGAGAAAGCAGGTCATCGCTGTGAAGATCAAAGAGTCCAAGGTATAAAGTTTTACCCAGCATGCCTTTTTATACTCTGTACAGTACATTTCAGTTCTAGCTCGGCAGAGAAACTTCACTACAAGAACATTTAAATTGAGTTGAAATTGGGATAGATAGGTGGTTTCCGCCTGTTACTAAATCTACCGATTTTACCATTGAAATAACATTGGAGTTCCTGTTTCCAACCAGCTAATGAATCAAAGTCAAATGAAATTATGTCTGTCTGCTGATTAGAGCTGAGTACTGTAGCAAACACATTGTGGCCTGCTGATGGGAGCGGTGGAAGAGAATCTGGCTAGTCTGCACACGTGCCGTACAAGCAAAACAATGAGCAATGAGCACTGGCGAGTCATCGTTTGATTCGTATAAACAATATAGTTTGAGGTTTATAATAGAGAAGTATTGATTTAGCGGTTCATTCATAATGCATCAGTTCAAACAGCTCTAGTGGAAGCAGCCAAACTGACAAATACGTATTTAAGAAACTCGGCCCACGGTCACAGTCCACTGGTGGAGAGGCTGTGGTTTCATACAGGAAAATGAATATGAGAGCAGCAGCAGGGCCATAGATGCAATATATATTTCTTTTTTTTCGCCCGTGTAGTTGCCTGCTTGTTTACCCCAAACATACTGTATCTCTCATGGATGCTTCAGGAGAAAAGCGAGGAAAAAAAAGAGAGAGAGAGAGAGAGAGAGAGAGAGAACCAATGGCAGTGTATGAAAAAATCTGAAAAGGCAGAAAAAAGTGCTGTGAACCTTTTGCAGGAGTTACTGTACAGATGTGTGTGTGTGTATGTGTGTGTGCACGCTTTCATAGGTGGATATGGTTGTGTGACCCCCACCACCACCTCTCCCACCCCCTGAGTGTCTA
The DNA here is from genome assembly GCF_905171665.1 of Trachurus trachurus. NCBI lineage: Eukaryota > Metazoa > Chordata > Actinopteri > Carangiformes > Carangidae > Trachurus > Trachurus trachurus. The sequence goes on along the minus strand of NC_139894.1, from coordinate 17,023,163 downwards.
GGGTTTCAGGGCAGACAAACTCTTAATCTCGCCCTCCCAGAGGTGAAGTTTTAAGCACTTGCGGAGGATGCTCTGAGGCAGCAAAAGAGCTTTGTCGAGAGATGAAAGATTCCCAAACACTGAACACAAGGATTGAAGCAGGGGAGTGTGTGTATGTGTATGTGTGTGTGTGTGTGTGTGTGTGTGTGAAAGAGAGAGAGAGAGAGAGAGAGAGAGAGAGAGAGAGAGAGAGAGAGAGAGGAAGTGTGTCAGAGTGTGTCCGCAGTGATTGCAGACAAAGTGCAAGGCTTGTTCTCCTGAGAGTCTGGCTCTGTAAGAGGTTGTCTAGGAGAGGCTAGAGGAGTGAAATGCAGGAGACGGAGGTGAGAGGGGAAAACCCGTAAAACACCAGAGGAGGGCTTGATTGAAGTCAGCTCCGGGAAGATGTGTTAATATTGAGGTGATTTAAGGGTCAAGGAAGATGAATAAACTGCACATTGAGTAATTCAAAGAATTGCAGATGTGGAGGAGAGGAGAGGAGAGGAGAGGAGAGGAGAGGAGAGGAGAGGAGAGGAGAGGAGAGGAGAGGAGAGGAGAGGAGAGGAGAGGAGAGGAGAGGAGAGGAGAGGAGAGGAGAGGAGAGGAGAGGAGAGGAGATTTGAAGTATCAACAGACTACTAATGTTGTCATTTTTTTGTTGTTGTTGGGTTTTTTTTGGTAAGGACGGTAAGGGGAGTATTCAGAGGTGACTCTGCAATAGACTAACAGGATTATTCAGGCTTGATCATGGCGAGCAGAGCCGTGCAAGGTGCTCCCATTCTCTGTCTCACCTCCTCTTAACAAGCTTTGTCTCTCTCTAAGGAGACTCAGCAGTCATGCCTAATCTCTCCCAGCCCAAACAAAACACACACTATTCCCATGGCCTAATGTGTGCATCTGTTTTTTTTTCATCATATGACTCCCTGTCTTCCAGGCATCGTCTCTGCTTCTGCGTCTCATTTTCATTTTGAAAACTATTTTAACTGCTCCTTCAGAGACTTGAGGATTAGCACCTCAAATCCCCTTTGAAATATTTTCACATTATGTCTAAAAACTGTTTTGGTCCATTATGTGATTTTTACAAGGTTATGGCAAGTAGAGACAGGATGTGTTTACACTTATCTGACAAGGGAGCTCTTCTTGTAGCTGTTTGACTATCACAGAGGCTACAGTATGCCAAAAGATGTTGTGGCCAGGGCCGTTGCTAGGAATTCTGGGCCCCTGAAAGAATACTAAAGTGGGCTCCTGCCCCCTGACTTTTCCCCTTCTTTCTTAGACTACGTATGTATTATTATTTTTTATTTACTTTGTTTTGATGCTAATGTAGCATACTATGAGTATTAGTCAGGGTCATATGCAGAATAATTCAGTCATACCAAGATTAGACTACTGGGTTGTTGTTTTTTTTAAAGGTGATTACAGAAATATTTTTTGGACTCAGCACTACAATATTAAATTGGATGTGTATTTGTAATTGAAGAACTGTAATACTGATAGGCCAGCGCTTTAACATTTAAGGTTTGCTCAGTTTAATATGATGCAGACATTGCAGGTTGAGATAGTCACACAAACACACTCAGAGACTCAGAGAGCAATGTTGTCCATCATTCTGAGAGAGAGAGGGAGTAATCGCCTCCAAAATTGTTGTTTGCGGCATATGTTTCCAAATAATAAACCATCCATTAAACCTGTCTCGCTTCTCCTCTTTTTGCGGTCAACAACCTGCTCAAATGTCATTTATAGTGACAACAGATTAGGGTGGACTTAGTGGAAGAGCAGCTAAGACGTTCAATTGAGAACTCCATTAAGTCGCCAGCTTAGAGAGGCTTCTAAGCAGGAGTAGCTTTTTGCAGCAGGAAAAAGCCACCGCACATTAGATAGTGTTTTGATTCTTTGAGAGCTTCTGGTGACAAGCTCTTAACCAACTGCCACACAATGTTGTTGTTTTTTTTATTGTTTTTTTTCTGAATTTTTCTTCATTGAAGCACTTCAAGCCAAAATACATGGCTGAAAGTATAAATGACTAATCCCCTCAAGTCTTTCATAATTGTAGATGTGTTGAGAGATTCAGGTTGTGTTTGTCAAAAAGGGAACCTACGTCTCTTCGCTGTTTGCCATTTAAAAGTTCACTGAGGTTTCATTTAATCACCAGTGCTGAGATGCACTTGGTACCAAAGCTGGTATTTCATCCTACAGCTCACCTTTTGTTTACACTCTTTGAGCTCATGAGCAGCCGGTGTTATTTCCTGTGGAGAGTTTCATCAAACTAAGTTAATTTGGGGGATCAGGATATGAACCATAATGAAGATAAGTAGATTAGTTAAATTTCAAATTGGCATAGAATGGCTTCCTTATGCTCAGTCAGAAATTAAATTACAGTACAACCATTGAGAAATTTCAGTCAAAAGGGGGCTGCTTTACAAAACCCTGTGTGTGCAATTGTTTTTAAAGAGTCTGAACCCTGGCGTGACCGACTGACCTGCTACATGTGCACAGTGTGTTTTTTTATAATGACGGTGAAGCAGACATCAGTGGGTCAGAATCCTCTGTGTCCCGCTCAGACTTCAGGGCACTGATACATTTATGTCCACACCGAGCAGATGCAGATAGATGAGTGTTTACAAGACTGAAACAACAGTGGTTTGGTCTAGAAGGTCAAGGGCAAATAGTAATTTCTAGTCCATCTCAGATTCATACTTTTACATACAGTGGGTACGGAAAGTATTCAGACCCCTTTAAATTTTTCACTCTTTATTTCATTGCAGCCATTTGCTAAAATCAAAAAAGTTCATTTTATTTCTCATTAATGTACACTCAGCACCCCATCTTGACAGAAAAAAACAGAAATGTAGAAATTTTTGCAAATTTATTAAAAAAGAAAAACTGAAATATCACATGGTCATAAGTAACCCTTTGCTGTGACACTCATATTTAACTCGCATGCTGTCCATTTCTTCTGATCCTCCTTGAGATGGTTCTACTCCTTCATTGGAGGTTACAAAAGAATTTCTGCAGCACTCAAGGTTCCTAAGAGCACAGTGGCCTCCATAATCCTTAAATGGAAGAAGTTTGGGACGACCAGAACTCTTCCTAGACCTGGCCGTCCAGCCAAACTGAGCAATCGTGGGAGAAGAGCCTTGGTGAGAGAGGTAAAGAAGAACCCAAAGATCACTGTGGCTGAGCTCCAGAGATGCAGTGGGGAGATGGGAGAAAGTTCCACAAAGTCAACTATCACTGCAGCCCTTCACCAGTCGGGGCTTTATGGCAGAGTGGCCCGACGGAAGCCTCTCCTCAGTGCAAGACATATGAAAGCCCGCATAGAGTTTGCCAAAAAAACACATGAAGGACTCCCAAACTATGAGAAATAGGATTCTCTGGTCTGATGAGACGAAGATTGAACTTTTTGGCATTAATTCTAAGCGGTATGTGTGGAGAAAACCAGGCACTGCTCATCACCTGCCCAATACAAAGGGCTGCAGTGATAGTTGACTTTGTGGAACTTTCTCCCATCTCCCCACTGCATCTCTGGAGCTCAGCCACAGTGATCTTTGGGTTCTTCTTTACCTCTCTCACCAAGGCTCTTCTCCCACGATTGCTCAGTTTGGCTGGACGGCCAGGTCTAGGAAGAGTTCTGGTCGTCCCAAACTTCTTCCATTTAAGGATTATGGAGGCCACTGTGCTCTTAGGAACCTTGAGTGCTGCAGAAATTCTTTTGTAACCTCCAATGAAGGAGTAGAACCATCTCAAGGAGGATCAGAAGAAATGGACAGCATGCGAGTGAAATATGAGTGTCACAGCAAAGGGTTACTTATGACCATGTGATATTTCAGTTTTTCTTTTTTAATACATTTGCAAAAAATTCTACATTTCAGTTTTTTTCTGTCAAGATGGGGTGCTGAGTGTACATTAATGAGAAATAAAATGAACTTTTCTGATTTTAGCAAATGGCTGCAATGAAATAAAGAGTGAAAAATTTAAAGGGGTCTGAATACTTTCCGTACCCACTGTATATTTATCTCTCTGTACATCTTGTTGTTGCCATGTATCAGGTGAGGCATTATGTTGTTTTCCTCTGCTCTTATGTGTAACCAGTCATGGGGTCAGTGCTGGCATGACGAGCCAGTCCAGTAGTTTATCATGTGTTTTACAGCCGTCACACACCGGGGTTGATAGAGTAGTTACATCAGGGAGACATTTTATGGGAACAAGGGTTAAATGTTTGGCTCGGCCGAGTATGAAATAACATCCTAATACAGACTGTTTCACCTCCTCTCATCCTCTCCACACGTGAGCTGGGATAATGTCATCTCCTTTCAGTTTAATTAATGCGGCATACTTCAGTCCTCATACTATTTGGTCAGTGTCCAACATATTCAGTCTGTCAACATTTCAGAGGGTTTGTGTTTGTTGTAGCGCTGTTGTCCTCATACGCTGACAAGACTTCAGCTATCAAGAGTCAGCTTGTTGGTTTCACCTGGCAGCAGTCTTTTTAATTTTCTATTTCTTTTTTTTTGGGGGGGGGGGGGGGGGGTGAGGAGAGTTGCAATGGGGTTCTAATGCTGAATTTGAAATTAGTATTTTGGATTAATTTGGCAGAAATGTTTAATAATATTTTCTGGAAGTTGTTGAACACATTTGTGGATTAGTGACTGTCAAAATGATGAATTCCTCATATGAATTCACTGGACTATAGCTGTGATGCATGTGGAGGTAGAAGACGCTCCGAGGCACATATTCATGAATTTGTGCAGTGGAGTGAGCGGGAGTTTGCCATGGGCAAATAGAAAAGTTATTTCTAGCCACAGGAGATGAGCATAACAGATCAATAACACCAGAGACCTACTTTTGTGGGTGGTTTTCTTTTTTTTTCTTTTTGGTGGAAGCAGTGATGAAATATGGTGCACGGATGCAGATTGAGCGAATGAATATGAATCAGTGTGTCGCAACATACCAACATGTGCTTGTGTCCGTGTGTGTGTGTTTTCCAGGTGATGAAATTGCGTAAGCTGGCTCAACAGATTGCAAACTGTCGCCAGTGCCTGGAGCGCTCCAGCGCACTCATCACGCAGGCCGAGCAGAGCCTGAAGGAGAACGACCACGCCCGCTTCCTCCAGACCGCCCGAAATGTAGCAGAAAGGTGGGTGGTAAACACACACACAAACACACAAACACACATTGCCAGGTAGGCAGTGGAGGCTGTTCTTTGCTCATATCGGCTGATTGATTGTCGGACTAATCACTGGTTAGAGACCTGTTCAGAAAGCAGATCTGTCTTTACACCTATTTCACCAGACACTCTGGAAATCTGCTGCAAGCCTGGAAACAGGAGACACATGTGATCAAATGCAGTCAGGCAACAGCTCTGTCCTCATTTCTGCCGTCCTTGACTTTCTCTACAAGCGCAGCCTCCGTCTTTGTGCTGCTGTTGATCCTTTTTAATAAAAGTGTAACATACAGACAGTATACTAAGAGCCGGCAAACCAAAGCACAAAGGGCACTGATTCCACTTCATTTACCACTGTGTAAGCAGAAGAGGGTGTATTAGACTGGTCCTCTTGCTGTACAGTAGTTTCTCTCTCTGCCTCTCTGTGTTATCTTACGTCACACACTTTTTTTTTTTGTCATTTACTTTTTATTGGTTTTTGATTTTACATGTAAACGAACAATCAATCAACATGAAGACCTATAGAGGAGTACAAAAATATCAAGGGGAAAGTAAAAGCGTACATAAGGGGACTGAGATTACCTGAATCCGGTTTTATGGTAGAGACATACAGTATGTAATCCATTTTTGCCAATACAGTAAAACATTTGTTATTTATTTGACAAAGCACATTTGCTTTTGTTTTGTTTTTATTTTTCTCATCAAATTCCTTCGATTAAATCCAATCTCAGAGTAAAGCTGCTGGTGAAATCAGCATTTTATCAAACCTCCCCGACTCCCGCAATCAATATCAGGCCTCTGTTGAAAATCATCTATCATTTAAAGGGCCGGCTCTGCACTTTCTTTTTCCACCTGCATAGTTCGGAAGGCAGGCCGGCATGTTTCTGGCCCTGTTCCTTGCACAGACAGAGACACTGTGCAACACCTGTAGCAAGTGTAGCATCCTTTCCTCTGGCCTAGACCCTGCTTTTTTTAATCCAGCACCTGCCTGGCTGCTTTATTGACCGGCTGCTTTCTCCTCACTGAGGAACAGAGGAACAAAAGTCTGAAGGACTAGTGCTGCTCTGTGCTCTGTTCTGCTCTGTAACCTTGCCAGCACTGTGGTTCAGGCTGGCTCCTGCCACAGACTGCTCATTGAAGTAGGCACAAGTTTCCACAAAGCTGTACAGACTGCCGAGTCAGTGTGCCGATGTGTGTCTGGTTTGTCTATGTTTTGCTGGCTTTGTGGGCAAAGAAACAACACAGAGGTGGGGTCTATGGGCACAGCTTCGTTTGATGGTGTGAGTTTTCTTTATCATTAATGTTCTGTCCTTGTTTATTTTCTTTCTCCCTCACCTTCCCATGTGTCAATGACTCCGTCTACCACCTCTCCCCTCCTGTCACTTCTCCTCTTTCATTTGTCTCCTCACATTTCTCCACCTTTTCATCACCTCTCGCCCTCTTTGTGCCCCTTCCCTCTCATCACCACGTCCGACCTCATGGCCGTCCTGGACTCTCCCCCACCTTCCCTGTGACATTTACCTCGCCTCGCGCGTTCTGGCCTCTACGCTAAAGGGTTGCCATGGCAACGGCCTCCTCCCAGGTGCTCATCCCTGACGTCAACCTGAACGAGGCCTTTGACAACTTTGCCCTGGACTTCTCCAGAGAGAAGAAGATATTAGAGGGACTAGATTACCTAACGGGTAAGAGTCGAGTCTGCTGTCATCGAAATAGTCCTCTCACTCATAATGATGGGTATCTCAGACCAGCTGGCATGTGAAACCATTTGGATGACCTTATTTACATACGTAACTTGTAGACATAGTGTAAAAGGTTTTCCATACTGTGTCATTTTATACTTGAGAGCATGAACTATTTATATTACCAGGCTAAGAAATGTATCCCAGACACCAGCTGCTCTAAAAATCATGTAACCTGTAGGGGGTCATTTCTTTTCTTGAATGTTACTTTATATTAATCTTTATGTTTTAATGAACGACTTCTATATTTAACCAGACATTCTAATTATGACCATTCTTTATTCCATTTTTACCATGAATCACGTTGTCGTTTCCTCCACTTGTAGCTCCCACCCCGCCATCCATAAGAGACGAGCTGTGCACCGCCTCCCATGACACCATCACTGTTCACTGGACGTCTGAGGACGAGTTCAGTGTCACCTCCTACGAGCTGCAGTACACAATCTACACTGGCCAGACGAATTTCATCAGTGAGTCATGTAACACGCACAGACACACACATACACACTGATGCACAATCCCCAAAAGAGGCGCAAAAGAAACTCAGTCACCTCTCTGCAGTTACAAAGGGAACTAAACTGGAGCAGCACAATACTTCTGTTATTCCTCTGTCTTATTTTCACTGTGTTTTCTTATGTTCAATATTTCATACCAACTGTGTTGCATAACCTAGATTTTCTGTCCAGCTTTAGTCTTTGTTGTCCTCCATGCTCATATTTATAAAGCGACAGAGCTGACTTATCAGGACTTACTCGTTATAAAAATAGGACGTAGACATATCATGAGGATACGCTTCAAGTAGATTCACTATTTAGTATCTGGGATTATGTGAGAACTCTGCAGACACTAGAGATGAGAGCGTAAAATCAACAGTGTCCTTTTTCAACCTTTCTCCCTGTATTCTAGCTGTTTCATTTATTGTTTCAGGAATATTTTTGCAAAGATTTCAGAAACGCTACTAGAGCAAATCCTGCCAGACTGACTAGACAGTGTCTAATTTTGTGTCATTAATCTATCTCTAAGTAGCCATTGTGAATGTGTGAGTGCCTCTTGCATTACATATTCTATATTTTTACATAAGTCCTACCATACACAGGGTGTTGTAGTGTTTTGGAGCAGGTGGTTGGATTTTGGTGCAGATTTAGATCCAACATCACCACCATGTGGCAATCTTGTCAGCCTATGCCTCTGTGTTTTGGGTCACAACATGGGCTTAAAGCCAATTCCTTGGTTACAGTCAAACCCAACCACCATTGGCACAAACTGTGCTCTTTGCTATTTTTTCCATTTTTGAATACAAAACTGAAAAAAGACAGAGCCAAAATTGTTTTCCTGTAATTGGTAAACAAATTCATAGTTTTTTAACTGTAATCAAACTTAATTGACTAATTTTATTGCTGAGCAATCTTGTAAAATGAGTTTATTGTTTTGCCCTCAGTCTGGTCTGTGGTGTTAGGATCGACTACATTTAAATTATTTACCTGAAACTTTATTCAATATTTATATATTTGCCAAAAATCTGACCCCCATTAGCCAAACACATTATCGCTGATCGTCTATCACAACATAAATGAAGGAGAAGAAAGATCACTGTGGAGGAGGAGAGCAACAGGAGAACAGATGAGGATCTGAGTGGATAATGGTTACATAGGGGAAGTGGAAATTAACACCTACTGATATGAGGAGGATGTGATTAATGTACAGAATCGTGCACATGAGAGCGCGTGCACAGACACACCTGCGCCTCTCTTTTCCTCTGCACTTTGATCCTTTTTATCATCTGCTCTCCTCCCCTCTGTGTAGCCTGACATTTCTCCATCTCAACATGCGACTCAAGTGGCCCAGCCAGTTGAAACATCAGGATACATTTCAGCTGTGATAGACTGAGTGACTCAGATATTCAGCACTGTGCTGCCACTGAGTCCTCAGAGATTCACAGGAGAAACTGAGAAAGAGAGAAACCCATTTAGCTTGCCATGCCACTTGAGTTTTTGCCAAAGCATTTTTCTCAGACTTTCCAAGTGGCTAAATGCTCCCACTCGAGCGCTATCCCAGCTCTCTCTTTTTCTCTCGTCTGGTCTCATCCTCAGCCTCGGGCCTCCCATGAGGAGGGCAGTAGGGGTTTGTGGGGTCTTGCGAACCTTGCTTCTGCAGGAGCATCCAAGCAGAGCGGCAGAAAATAGAATCAGCAAGTGAAACCAAATGCCATGGAGAAATGTAAGCAGTGTCAGAAAGCCAAATATGTCTTTAAACGAAAACTTAAACCTGAGCTGTAATTTTGTAGCTGCTACCTGCGGCTCAGTACAAGCTGAAAATATCCCAACCATCCACACATTGTGCATTCACGCCTCTGTAAATGTTTGTTTTTCTTTCTGTTCATTCAGACTAGTTTATACAATATTCAGCCTCCTCCCATCCACACCACAGTCACATAGGAGATGATTTTAACTCAAACAGTTGTTTTGCTTTTTATGCCTCCAGAAGTGTTTGTCCACCCGCACCATTCTCAATGTCTGAGGAATATGCAGAGAGACTTTCATCAATTTGATACGAATGTTAACTTGGAATCAAGGATGGAGTCATTTGAATTTTGTGGTCAAAGGTCAAGGTCACAATTGACATCACAGAGCATGATCTTTGCCACAATTCCAATGTTTATATGCTAATCTTTGACAAAATACCTGCATATAGTATATGGCTCTGGACAGACATGGATGTAAATTGCAACTGGTCGGTGCAGTAATTCAGCCCGAGGCAGTAATTCTACATGTCAGACAGTAGCGCTGATGTAAACACAACATTTATATGACCTTAATTATTAAATGCTGCATCCTAATGGTTTCATCAATAACACAGCACTAAGAGGTAATGATGGCCGTAAACACTGTGGTGATACAAATTTAACCAATTGCTCATGTCAGGGTCTCCACTGGTTGCCTGGCAATCTCACTGATTGCCAGTCTAATGCACTACTTTCTGTTTAACTCATTAAATTAAACAAACCAGATATACTGTATATAACATGTTAATTAGCAACCTTAAGAAGTGCTGATAGGTAGGTGTTTATCCATCAGCAGCAGGCTAACTGTTCTCCCTAGTTTCCAGACTGTACACTAAGCTAAGCTAACCGTCTTCCAGCTGTTTATAATTAGCATACATGCATGGTATCAATCTCAATCCAAGGCAGAATTAATGCTTCAAATGGAGGCAAAATTACTGTAAATATAATTTTCAACATTCAGACCTCTTTGTTTTGCACTGAAATGCAAGAAATTATTTTAAAATAGCACACCATCGTAATAGCTTTGTGTCATTTGTCTTTTGACTCTGTGCCCATTTAGTTTGTTTGGTACCTTTCATTTTGGCCAGTTACTGTTATCGAGATAGCTTTACCTACAGAGCCCAACCTCGGTCCAAGAAGCCAAACATCCACATTAGCTCCATGTTAGTTCTCCTAGATTTTATAATTGAGATCAAAGAACAGTTTCCTAATTGTCAGTAAAAACCATTTACTCTATCTATCTGGACTATTAGAAATCCTTCCATCGTCTTTCAGGGAGCTCTGTATGTTAACCACATTTTATGACCTACCTGCTGATTCCAGCTGCTGTCTGTTGTTCATGTGTTTTGATAAGCTCTCGCCTGTGGTGAAGTATTAACATGATTATCACAGGTGAAAAGCAGTACCGCAGTGAGAGCATTAGGACATGGCAGAGTTTGGTAAAAATCTCTCTCCCTCTTCGTGTTAACAAGGGATCTGTCAGAATATCAGCAGGATCAGTCTTTGTACCAATGTAGGATGAAATAATGATGAGTTTTACAGTGATTGCAGACAAATAGTGCACAGGGGACAAATGTAGGTTGTAGGTGCACAGCTTCTCATACGCACAAAGACTTTGTCTTTGCATGTACGCATACATGCAGCACACGTCCATGCAGCCACATACACACTGTCACAATAAACTCTATATTGCATCATCAAAAACTAAGCCTCTTACATTCCCAAGATGCTTTGTGTTTCTGTTCCCTTCTCATGTGTCGGCAGAGTGAACACAAACACAGATTTGATGTCTGGATGCAAGACGTGATCTGGTCTGTTTCGCTTTTCTTTCTCTTTCTGCGTTGGCACATTCACTTACACCAAAGCAGCACAACTAGCATCAGAAAACTCCCCTTTTTTCAGCATGTGAAAGTAGTGATAGAGAGTCACTGTGTACTGACCTAATTTGATTGAGCAAAAATGGAGAGGTGCGGATGGAGATCAAAAGCCTTGAAAATGGAAAGCAGCACGAAGTCCTTCTCCCTCGTCTTTGTGAAAGCCCACAGACAGTGTAGCCTCGGTAATTTTAATAGGATGCGGCTAAAACGACAGGTGGGAGGCGTAATTTTCTTAACAACAAGGGACAGCTGTCACAGTAAAACAACAATCTTGCCTTTGGTGAGGAAAACAGCAATTGTATTTCATTGTTGACAGTAGATGCATATTTATTAAGATGATGCTGAAATAACATGTGGTTGAGTCTGTTGGCCAGTGTCTTTGTCTTTCATCTACTAGGGGGATATCAACGTTTTCTCCAGTGTTTTCTTTGTCGGAGGAAAGGCAGATATGTAGAGCCTTCACTTCAACTTTAAGAGTCCCTTCCCTTCATTCATTCTTAAAGCTGCCTCACTTTTAAAGGCCTTATTTGCGTCCCGTGAAGTATTTATATTTACAAGCAGACTCTTGGTTATTACTTATGCATGCTGTTGCCATCTTGCTCAATAATTCACAATGCGCCATCCTCACCAGAAGGGACATGGCAGGCATGGCCCTGAGAGCCTTTCAGGGTTTTTATTTCCCTGCAATTCTGCACTGGGGAGTGAAGACAAGGCAATGAAAGGGATTGTAATTCTACGTCCAACTCTACAAACATTAATCATGTTGTTTAGTTCTCTCAAACAAGATGCTTTGTTTGTTTGTACAGCATCACCATGTCTAACTAACTTTCCCGTGTTCTGATTCAGATAACCAGTGGACCTTCCACAACAACTCTGCCATCTGTAATGTGATTGAAAGTTGTGTATTTCAGCTTTAACATTCAGGCAAACACTATTTTATAAGTAAAAGAAAACAAGACAGAGAAAAGGAGTGATAATGTGGTGGGTCAGTTTAGGTGAATAAATTCATCCCTGTTATTTCACACAAGACTAGAGACCAAAAGCACACCCCATTGTAGACAATCCTCTCCTCTGCCCTGAGCTGAGATTTCCCTTTTATCCTTCACAGTCGGCTGCAGCTGAGAGACTGAAAAGACAGTGTTTAGAAGCAGGTGGCTGCAGAGCTAGCCCAGCCATTACTAACCTTCTACTGCAAGTCACTTTGAATCAAAGCACCTACTAACCGGGGTCATGTTGGTATTGCCCACGTTTCCATACATTTGAACATTAAAAGCTATCACACTCCTTCGCCCTCAGGCGCTTACTATAGAGATGCACTCGTCATATTATGTCAGTGGCTTTCTCTTAATGGGTTTTTAGATTTACAGTATCACCTCAGGGAGTCTGTCATGCCTGGAATGGATCAGTATGTTTACATAAATGTTGTACAGTCCCTGTGTGTCTTATTGTGCCATGACGTTTTTAGGTCTGGAGAAAGTATCAACAGAAGCTGGTTACTCATGTTACATTTGTCTGTTTTGTGTGTGTTTCTTTGCATCTGCCAGGTTTGTACAACTCAGCAGACAGCTGGATGATCGTACCTAACATCAAGCAGAACCACTACACGGTGCACGGCTTGCAGAGTGGCACCCGTTATATCTTCTTTGTCAAGGCTATCAACCAGGCAGGAAGCCGCAACAGTGAGCCAGCCCGCCTCAAAACCAACAGTAAGTGAAGGCCCATGTGGCACCTCTGTCTGCTTTTCTATGAATATTTACAAGTCTTGTTAATTTTGTTTTTGATATTTAATACAATTCAAAGTCTGGCGGTGTCCTTTGTGCAGCAGAACTTACAGGCTTTCTCCGCTCAGAGCTTTTTTCCCAGGGGGTTATCTTTGATTTAGAAATGAGTGGAAGATAAGAAGCAGATTTAGGACTAGAGTAGATTACATTTTCATTAGTAACAGAATATTTATGCATTGCCTTTTTGGTTTCAGTCTGATTGTTACATTTTCTGTCCGTGGGGCAACAAAGCAAAAAATGAAAGGAGGAACCTGAAACGACACCTTGACAGATTTGTGTCAGAGACATTTCATTACATGTTCCATGAGCGCTTCACTGAATGATTTTAAGTCCAAAAGTACGGATGTACATGAATGTCTTAAATAAATCACAGTCAACCATTACTTTTTAGTCATATTCCCAGAAGGAGGGATGTCATCATCCTTTGACTGATGTATTGAATCAGTTTCACAGTTGCATCATCCAGGATGAAAAACTTGTTCCAAAAAAGAAATACACACACACTTTCTTGTCAAAGACCTAAACAGTTCCCAGGCGGTCTTTGTGCGTTCATATGGTGTCTCCTATGGATGAGACGCCATGATGACTGGGATTTCAACAGAGCTACAAATGGTGGAGTTTCATTCATAGCACAGAACAGTCTGAGTTGGGTGAACGTGTCTTAATTGCTCACAGCGTATTGTTATCAGGCAGGTTTTTTAAGGTATCAAGCAGAGGATGTACTGTAGTAAAATATATCTTGCATCAGTTATTTAGTTTTACCCCCTTAGGCTTGCCTGAATACTTCTGAATTTAAAACTAGGTATCAACTATTGTGAGATTATTTAGGTCAGTACACAGTACATAGAAGCATGTGCAGCATTATCTAACTATAGCTTTGTTAAAACCCAGACGTTAGTCCTGCCAGGACTGTGCATAAGGCTTTATGTCAACTAATTTTGAAACTTTAACCAAGTAATCTGTGGCTTAAATCACATTATATGAGAAAAAAAGTCAGTGCCAATCCTCAGTGCTAATTTAAGACATGCTAGCGGCAGAATTCGGCATATAGTGCCTATGACAGCTCCCTCTTTTCTTTATTTACCTCTCCTACACACCTGTCAGCTCGCATAGAGTTACATGAAAGCGTCACTTTTAGACTCACATGTACCTCTGCAGAATAAAACCTGCGCCACTCTAAACATCCAGCACCCTCCGTTCCAAGCTGGTAGTTTCTGCGGGATGTTGCACAAAAATGGCAGTTGGAGGATGTTAATAGGCACTATGACATCTCTCCTTTCATGACTTGCTTTTTCTTTTTTGCATGTTTTTTTTTTTTTTACTTTTCCTCTATCTTTTAAGTCACTGGGTTTCTCGTTTAGCAGAGGGTCTCTAACATGCTGACTGAGGAAGCTGTCTTTTTGACATCATCTCTTTTTCTTCAGTAGTCATACTTGTTCTTGACACGTATGAAGAAGTTGTTTCTCTAACTAGGTGGAGGTGGGTTTTTGCAGTCAGAAAGGGTGAAGTTTAATTGACACTTTTTCTACCTCTCAGTCTGTATTTCTTTTTCTCCCTGAAGTTGTGTTTTCTGCTGCAGAATCTTGTCCTGGCTTTGAGCTGTTTCCTCTTTTATTTGCTTTCCCCACTGAAGAAAATATGAGCAGATAAACAGGGAAAATGTGCACAAGATTGGAGCATGTTAGGTTACAGTGAGGCCAATGTTCATACGAGAAGTAACAAGAAGTACGAAAAAATAGAGAAAACATATTTTTAAAAAGCGATACACAATGCACTGCGGGTGTATAGCATAACAAACAGGTTCTATATTGTTGAATCTAGACAGTCTGATCAGCCACAGTGAAACTATGTAAATAATCCTCAGGCTGAGCTGTGGCACATTAAGAGTTAAAACCTCAGCGATATACAGTAGCTAATTTAGGATGTGCCTCAAGGGTGCTCAATAAAATTTTAAATCAGTCTTAAATTGCAGCCGTAGTGCAGCGAAGCTAAAATGGAGTTGATATGCCAACTCCTTGTAGCTGCTGTCAGGAGTCTGACTGTGGTATTTAGGATTAACTGTAATCTGGATACACTCTGCTGGGTAAAATAGGTGTGTGGGAAACTGCAATAGTCAAGGGATGATCTCTCTCCCTCTCGGGCACTGCACACACACACACACACACACACGCTAAATGAGCCTATGAGAAGGGGAGTAGTGGCACTGGATACTGAAAATAATACGAAGAAATATACTTGCTAGCAGATTTGGGACAAGGGTATCGATCAACTGAGGCCCACACACAGCAGAGTGTGTGTGCGTGGTCCTATTCTAGTATCACTCCTTGTGTGCAGCTTTTTGTTCTTACATGAATGCTCTTTCCTAAGGATGATAATTATATAACTATATAAATGATGTAACAATCAATCTTGCTTCTGAGCAATGCATTGTAAGAACTCATACTAAATGAATGAAGTATTAGCAGGATTTTTTTTTTCACCAGTTTAAGTGATGACAGGAACAAGACTTTTGTGATGTCTCAGCTTCCTGTTTGTGGCTGTAAAACTGTTCAGTGTTGCTGAAAGCGACTAAAACTGCTGATGTACTCTTTATGTGCTTTATTGGAAGTCTGATTTGGCCCTTGGATGTGCTGGAGATATGGGGTTAATATTAAACTGCTAAAAGATGAGCTTTGTAAAGTGGAACTGCTATCACAATTTAACCTAATCCAGTCTGTGTGTCACTGAGTCCATGTTATTACTCCCAGTGGCTCTCTTGACATAAAGTGACGAGTATATGTTGCTCTTAAAAGTGAAATTACTGCTGGGAACGTTCTCACCAGAACGATCGTTCCAAGTCAATAGGACACAAAGGCACACTTTTTATTTTAGCCCTTTTTATGCTTATTTTATGAATGTAATATTACATTCACATACATTATGTGCTTTTAGTTAATAGTGACGAGGGAGAACTTAAAGAGAACTCTTCCCCCTCTCCACCAGCACACCTGTCCTGCATGTGAAGCTGCCATCTGCTCCTTTTAAGCACAACAGGTTTTAGCTTCTGCCGTCATCCATCATATCACCGGCCCTCTCATCTGAATCCGTGCTCCCTCCCACCCCGCACACCCAGATTCTTCCAGACACGCCCTGCCTGTGGGACATGGAGCATGTCAGTGCTTAAGCTCTTTTCTTATGGCATCAGAGTGGATTACTGCCTCGGTGCGATGCAGGCTCGACATGTAGCAGCGGAGCATTTAGAGGTGAAGCGCGGGGTATCTGGAGCTGGCAGTTCAGCTCACTGTCACAGATGCTCTGGACTTGTCTTACTGGGAGCAATATAAATAACATTTAGGAGAAGTTCAATTTATAACCATCTCCCCTGATACAGATAAATGATGAGGTGGTATTGGTATTATTTTTCATCATACAGTCTCACTTACGTTATATTACTTTCTCCCTCGTTGTTTCCTTTTCTCAATCTCTCACAACCTTATTACCAAACTTATTCAAATAGAATTTTATTGACTTTATGTTTGGATTACACTTACTGTAACATGTAGCATACACCTCCCTCACCATATAACAGTAACATTAAGGCCAATGTATGCATTGAAAAGTACTAGAGACATTGCTTTGGATCATATTACAATAATTGCTGGCATTACACAGTTATAAAGCAGTCACATTATTCTTATGACAGTCATGCCACATTACATAACAGGGAGTTTGATAGACTATTTTTTTAAGGTAAGACAAGAAACACTTGATTGAAACTCAGTTGAAATCTCAGTTTTTAATTGCCCTTTTGTACAAATACTGTACATGTGTTGTGAAGCCAATTAAGAAAGATAAAAGTAGGAAAAGGAGTGAAACTTTAAAAATGTGATAAGCTAGTTTGATATATAATATTATTAAAATATGAAAGAACTACAGTAGATGTTCCATGTATTTTAAATTTCAAAAGTCAAATTTGATCAAATCATACATTAATGTGTGGTTGAAACCTCTGAAAAAAGCTAGAAAGAAGGTGTCCACATTCATTACCATCCATATTTTCAAGTCAGGGCCGAGTTTTAACACTGTTTATGACACAGAGTAGCTTATTGTCCAGTACTTTTATTGTATAATGTTGATATATAATGTTGTATCATTTCTCCCTTGTCTCTCCTACTCGCTGTCAGTCCTCCCGTTCTCTGACTGCCAGAGAGCTATCAGGGGGAAATGCTTGTCCACCCACAGCCAAGTTTGGTGGAGATTTTGAGCCTCTGATTGGCAACCAACACTTCTCTCTGCTGCAGCGGTTTAGACAAGCTGTCAGAATAACCACAAAAAAAGACCTTGTATTTTTATCCATGATTGAGGCTTTTTTTTCTTTCTTTTGGTTTTCATCATGGCACCTTCACCAATCTGTGTTTGTGCATGCATCTGTCAGTCCATTTCTCATGTCTTTGTCCCTGTTTTCTTTTCCTTATCTCCCACTCTGTTCTCCCCCTTTTTACTCTAAGGAATTGGTATTTAGATCGAATGGGCCTGCTCATCTGTTTTGGTGAAGCCGAGCAGTGTTACTGGATTAAAATGGGTAACAACAAAACTGATCACAGATATCTCGTTTTGATTAGGTTTCTCCATGGACTCTGAGCTCCAGTAGCAAGCCTTTGAGCTGAGAACCACAAGTTCCTTTCTTGCTCTTCAAGTCTCTCGTTCTGACTGTGGCTAGATTGGAGGGTTTAGCTGTCACATTTTTTAAGAAGAGAGGCTCTGGGGGCTTTTAGCCTAAGCTCATCATATTTCAGGCTGAAGCTTGCAAAGCGAAGAACGCAACGACGAGGCGCACAGATACTAAAAAGTCATGCATCACAACTCGCTATTCAAAAGAAGAACTACTTAGTACAACCAAAATGCAGCACTGTATACGTGTAAAACAAATCTGAATGAGGCAAATGTGGTGGCATAAAAGCAAACACAGGGCAGCACTGCCAGTCATTCTCCTGCTTTATTATGTAAATTGCTGCAAAACAAACAGCAAATTAATCTACTAGTAAATGAACAAAAGGAATCAGAGCAGAAAATGAATGAACTGCTCTAGTTTGACCTCTGAGGACACAATTTGTCGCAATATTCATATAAAGGTAATTCAAACACATGAGGTTTTAAATCACAACACACACATCTCGCTCTGCTTAACGACTGCTAAGCGAGAGTGTGTGTGGGAACTGTTCAAATTGGAAACAAATAAAGGGTTTTGACACAGGCTTTCTTTTTTTTCAAAAGGCATTGTTAAAGCCTGTTCTCTTACGCAACGTCTTGCCTTGGCCTCAGACTCTTCATGTTCCTCCTTCATGTCCCTCTCTAACCTCTTCTTTGGCACGCTGTCCTCTGTTACCCCTGGCTATGGCATATGATCTCTTCTTCTGGTGCCCTTTCTTCAATCTTCATGCCATCTGTCAATTCATCCCAGAGGTATAAAAAGCTTTTAATCTCTCAAGATGCCGCAACTTTTGGTCTCATGGTAAAGAAGAGACCAGACGTGCTTATTGTAATCTCATCCAGACAGTTTACATTTGTGGGTGTGTAAGTGCGTGCATGTTTGTCTGACAGAGAGACAGAGAGGGGGGAAGAAGGGGAACAAGACAATGTTTTGCTGCTGCAGCATCAGCCTTCAAGGACCATGCTATTGTGAAGACGAAAACCTATACCTAGTCTTGAAGCTATTTGTGTGAATGTATGAGCAAGGTCAAATGCAGCAACTTCTGTGAAATTAACAGCGGCAAGGAGCTTAAAAGCTCTAGAGACCTTTAATGTTATCTTTATCAAACAGCATCTAAAGGAAACCACAATAAAGGAAGGCATGAGATGAAGCTATAGTCAAGATAACCAGGAACAAATGGTGGCCCAGAGAGCGTAATGCACTGCAACTTAAGATAACACATGCAAAGATACACACTGCTAATTCAGTAAACATTTCCATCAAAAAAGCAGCACATGCAAATAAACAAAAGAGCTTCAAAAACTCAATTCTACAACAACACAATGAAAGTGTTTTCAGGGGATACAAAAAAGCGAGGAATCTGGCTCAGACTTGCAATGGCTCATTGTGACTTTAAGTTAAAGGTATTGAATAACAAATGCATCCCACTTGGGCTGCTACTGTTTGGATTATGCCCACTCCCACCACTAGGCTTGTGTCCATTGGGATCACTTCCATTGCATTGTATGACCGAAATACTGTAGCTGCATTAAACGTTTTGCAGCATTTGTTGCACGTTTGTGTATTTGCATTTGTTTGCCACAAATTTGAAAATGAAAGAAATGTGCAGGTGTGGAATTTAAAAGAAGTAAGTCTGTCTAGTTCATCTCTGCCACGGGCTGCTAGCTCATCGTCACATTAGACATGACACAACTCAATCTCCAGTTTTCAGTAGGCAGGTCAAGTTGCAGTGCAGGTAATGTTAGTCAGGTCTCGACAAGAAAGATGAAAATATGGGATAAAAAAAGACATTGATTTCGCTGCTTTCATTTTATTTATAAAAGAAGCAAGTCGGCCCTCAGCTGCGAACACCACACGGCTGGTGGGAATCACATCGCCGTGTTTCAGTCACGTATTGGAGATAATAACTTCTTTCTCCCACAATGTTGTTATTATTTTGTTTTTCCCAGTTTGTACAGCCGTAGACAGCGCAAAACTTGGGCATTTTCCAACGGTTAACCTGCCAGCAAAACACTTCCTGCCCCCCATCTGCAGTCGTAACGTCACCTGCCTATACGTACAACACAGGTGGAGTGCTCTCTCAGTGGCTGCAGCCCCATCTTGTGCAATACAGTTGGTTCGATTGAGACAACATTTAAAATCATGTTGTGAAGTCTTCCAGCTTTCACAGGCTTTCTAGGTCACACCAGTGAAACCACTCATTGAACCCTGAGTGGCTCGGAGTGAACAGAGGTGCTAATGCTGGAGTATATAGACGTATCACTTTGATGCTCACGGCTAACATGTGGAGAAACTGACATCTTGAAACACATATGAATTAAGTATGATGAAGAAAGCATGAAAGCAAGAGACTGCGCATACATGCATGTGTGTGTGACCTTTTCGTTGCCATGACCATACTTCTGCATTTACCTCAGAAGGGATTGTGACCAGGTTCTTACACGACGGTCTTCTAAAGTGAGGCAGGGACATATGAAGAGAGAGAGATCACGGAAGTGGATGAGAAGAGGTAGATTTGGAGTGAAAGAGTGAAAGTGTTGAGTGAATAAGAGACACCAAATAGCTCTTTGCAGGCGCGAGTGTCTGCAGACATGAGTGCCCTCAATCCACAGTGTTTTAACCATTAATACAGTCCAGGCCTGAGCAATATACACAGATTGTCAAAATAAAATGGAGCCCATTACAGTTTATAAATCCTAAGTCAGTGGACAGGATGTTGCCTTACCTAATAGAGAATAAAATCATGTATTTTCCTTTCATAAGGCTCACATTGTGCAGGTATTGCTCATATTTATCTCACACTGACTCCAGATTTTCATCGTATTTTTAATGGTAAAAATGAACACAGATGAATTCCTACTTTTTTTTCCTGGAAAAACAAAAATAATTAAGCATATGAAATTAATTCAAAGCCAAACATGCATCTAGTCATTTTAAGATTAAAAAGTCTGAGCCGCATCTTCTGGCGGACAACATCATAATCATTATATTTGTTTTTAAAGCACCATGTTTTTATGCATTCATAAGCATGAAATTGAATTAAGGTTGCGCCCGAGTTTGGTCACAACTTATTAGAGTGGCGGCTGACAAAGAAATCACATTAATGTCAACAGCTTTTATTAGATTGTGCCCTGTTTATGCTTTTTAATTGGCTGCCTGTCTCAGTAATTAATTCATACCAGCAGGACACACAATTGCAGAAGAGGAGGAAAGCAGTTCAGGACAGAGGAAATGGTTCAGATTTAGACTCACAAGTATCAGCAGCATTATGAAGGCTGGAGAGTGGTGCAGTGGTCCTTATTATTACAGACTGAGCATGTCTCTGTAGGTGTGTTGTTTACGCTTTAAGTGCAGTGTCTGATTTGATTGCACATGTAGGTGGAAGTCAACTTTATGGTGTGATTTCCTCAGCTGAGACGTCAGCGCATGCAGGCAGACTGAGATCAACCTTTTCGAAAATGTATTTCTCACTCTGAAGACTGTCGATTGGAATAATGTGATTTTCATGGGGAGTTAAATGATTAATCTACCTAGTTTTCTAAATGTAAAGGATACATTTTAAAACCTTTCATTTTCCAAAAATCTCCTCCCACCCTGACTAGTGATAAGCTGCTCGGCTGATGTATGGTTGCCTGCTTCCACTACCTCCATTTACACTCCAGCCTCCTTGTTTGGCAGTCGCACCTGAACCACTATGTATAGCTTTACAAACATCAGCATCCATTTTGTAGAACAAAGCAGCAGCCTGTGTGAGGTGGGAGTACCAACAGCATAAACCCAGGCTTAGATATATCTTCATGGAGAAGCTCTGTTGTTTACAAGTGAAGACTATAGGCTCCATTTTGAATCAGCATGTTGTTTGTGTGCAAACAAAAGTTAATCTGAATACATACCGACCTTCCTCTAGGCGCCTACCGTGCTGACAGTCAAACACTGGACTGTTGACTTTATAATGTTCGTCATTCTGTCAGTAAACTGTTCTGTGTCTGTAGAGTGTGTGCGCAGCACACAAGAAAGTGTGTATGCGTGTGTGAATACGTACAGTTTGTGTGTATTCCTCAGATCCCAGTCCCTACACTGAGTAAGCAGCTAAAATCCAACCTGAAAATATCACAAGTCAAGGTGCCCCAGGGGTACACGTACCTCTTTACTTCCTGTAAAAGGATCTGCAATAATATTTACCCAGCATCCATCTCTGATGACAGGCCTCAAGCTACCGCACAGCCCCTAAAGTAAACAGTAAGAGGTGGAGAGGAGATGAGACGAGGGGAAAAATGGGGATGAGAGGAGAAAGGAGTGTCTGGAGTAAAGGAAGAAAAGGAGGTGAAGGGAAAGATAAAAAAGAAGAGGAGATGGGTATCCTGTGGAATAGTGGTATAAGATGCATACCTTGTAATGACAGTATTTCATGTGTAGCTGTATTGTCTATGGAGAGGTGTCATTTGACAAATGATGACAAAATAAAACTCTACAAAAAAGCAGAGGAAAAGGTAACTGGATCTGAAATGTTTCCTTGGCAGAAAAAGACTGAATATACTGAACAAAAATATCAGGGCAACACTCACACTTTCATGAGTTAATATAAAAGATCTAAGCTTTCTTTTATACACGCAGACAATTCAGTTCTCTCAAATGTTGACAATAGATACCTCTAAAAATAAAACTGCACATTGTAGAATGGCCAGAGACACACCTGTGCAGAAATCAGGCTGTAATCAGTGTCTTGACGAGCCACACCTGTCAGGTGGACAGATGATCCTGGCAGAGGAGAAATGTTCACTAACGAAGGTTTAAACATGCATGGACAAAATTTGAGAGAAATAAGCTTTCTGTGTGCTAAAAAGTCGTTCCTTTATGTCAATGCGTGAAAAACAAAAGACAAAATATATATGGACAAAAAAGCAACAAGCAATAATTGCCCAAACATGGATCAAGCACAGTGAAGATGGCTGGTTGTATTTTTAACATTGTCTCAGCTCCTTGTTTCTGGGCTATCTGCCAGTTAATAGCATTGACCTTCTTGGTGACCTGGCTGTACTATAAATATATTTTCTTTATTAGAACTGTCAACAAGGACGCCCAACACCCCAATCAGCTTTTCTCATTAGCAGAATACACAGCAGCACCAATGGGTTTTAATGTTCCGTCATAATGATGGGATTCATTTTACAGCACTGCGTAACGCTGTCACATGTCACAGCAGGGAACAGTTGGCGAGCCAATTAGGGCTGATATTTAACATTTAAAGGCACGCTCCATCTTTTGCCCTTTTAGACCTGACAGCAAAGAGTTTTATGATGTGTTCACCAAAATGCTGTCTTTCACTTACTGAGCAGGCGGGAAAGCCAGCAGGTGGAAGGGAGGAGAATGACTGAGAGTTTTTGCGTTTTTGTTGCTGTTTTTTTTTTTTTTCTCCAGAACTCACAACAGATTGAATGTGAGCCAAGAAGGCCAGAGCACCAACTGGATTTTACACTGTTGGAGAGAAAAACTCTTTCACATGCTTTTACTTAAACAATCTCAGAAACATTCACTCTGCAAATGGTTTCTTAATCACAGTGAAACTCTACGCAGACCCAGAAGCCTCATTTTTTTCTAGCACTGGTCTCTGCAGACTTCACCGAGTTCATTAAAGGGTGAAGTTGAAGAAGATGGGAAACTGCTGTTTGCCTTTGCTCCTTACTACACAAAGACATTTTGAGCTTTTGTAAAAGTTCAGTAGACAGAGCCAAAAAAAAAAAGTGCTCAGGAAGAGGTAAGAGGACGAGATGTAAAACATGTGAAGTCACAGCAGGAATTCACTCTCTGTACCTTGAACTACTCCTGTGCCATTGGGTATCAACACCAGCCATCTTACATGATGGATGCATTTTTAATCTCAAGAAGTGTAAATCTGTGTCCTAGCTGGTCCATGAAAGTAGTTGGCACTGTTGGATTACATACCATATTACATGTGGATCACTCAATTAGCAGCCAAGTGGCGTGCAGTCATGCATTTTAATGACACAGGATGATTTGCAAGTTCAACAGGGACATAGTAGAAACCTGTGAAAAGATATAAGGTTGCATTAGACCACTGATGTGCCAGGAGAGCGCTCTGTGTCCCTGATGCTTCTGTTTCTACTGCAGTAATTGTTTAGTTATGCAGTAAAATGGATCTTTTTTTCCTATCTCCCTCATTACAGAGGCTGCTCAATCTCTCCCTCAGCAAAAATGTGAGCCAGGAAAAAGAAGTAGCTTGAGTGAAATTGACTGAATTGAAATAAAGTCGATTACCAAGATGCTATCCCGCTGCAAGTATTTCAACAAGGACACAGTGGAATGAAATTGGAATGAAGCTACTACTTTTTTTTTTTTTTTTTTACACAAATGCTCCCTCAACAGTCGCCCCCTTTTATTTCTCTCCTCTCCTTTTTTCCACGATGCTGTTTCTTTGTGTGTTTTACAAGTTTCCATTAAAGACATCCCAGCCGTAGACAACGCACAGCTTTAACACAGAGCAGTTATCACCTCTGCAGACACTTGCAAACATCTCTAATTACTAATGTATTACTACAAAGTGGAAGCAGACTAATCACTGACACTGCTAATGAATCCGGTCTGTTCCATTGTCCTATCCTGACTGTTTCTTTTTTTTTTCTTTTTTTGTAATATAGGATCTGGCAGCACAGGAGAGTGCGTGACAGCTTATTTGTGTGTGCAACAACACAGCTCTTTTGTAACAATCATTAGTTATTTAGTGTTAAGTGGTAATGTGTGTGATGCCTCTACAGGGGGGATAATTAAAAAAATAGGTTATGAAATTCCTTTGATATCAACATCTACTATTTATTTTGAAATAGTTAGAATTTAATCTGTAACTCCACACAGGTTTTTAACACCTTTAAGCCAGTGGTGTAGCACTCCAGGAGAAATCAAATTAAGCATGTTTTCCTAATGCTGCCAGCAAATACCCACTGAGACTTAGGGTCTGTTCATTTCATGGAAACTCTGCAGCAGGAAGGGGTTCGGTGGTGAATGAGATACTTTACCTTAATAACAGTGAAAGTACTACAGTGTAGAATTTACATGCAATTAAGTCCCACATCCAGCCCCTAAGTAAAAAAACAGAAGTAGCTTCAACAGCAAAATGTACTGATGTATCGTATGATATCTTAATGTTAGTCTAACAGCCCAGGTACAGCCCTCAGATGAATGCAGTGGAGAAAAGATCTGCAATAGTTCACCCTGTGGTGCAGTGAAGTACTAAATTATAGAATATAAAGCAGTGTATAAGTACTGTATAAAGTTTCATAAAATGCAGGCTAAAGTACAAGCACCTCAAAATTTAATTACTAAGCTGCTTCCCACCCCTGATGAGCTTGTGACTGCTGTATGGTTGTTGAGTTGAAAAAAAAAATAGACTTAACGATGCAAATAAATGGTTCACAACATCACATGAAAGCTTTAACCAGTTGCAGACCATGATGCATTCGAGGTTGCATGTAAAAAACTGGAACCATTTGCTTTGCCATGCAGCCTCACAACGTTATAGCAACCCAACTTGCCAGATGCAACAGTTCTTTCAGTGTTACACCTTCCATCTTGGAAAAATCCTCTGTTACATTTGGAGTATCATGCCAGCCTCATGTACATACACATTTACTCTCACATACACAGAATTCACTGTTCAAACCCAAGCTTATTATGCATGACTTTTTTTTCCATTTAGAAGAATCCTGCTGGCGTTGGTTCAAAACATTTCCACTTGGCCACTTACTGTACGTCTGGTTGTGTGTAGGCTGGAAGTGTGTGTGTCTGTGTATGTGTCAGCTTGCTTGTCCTCTGCTGTCACGTGTGTCTCCCCTTCCTCAACCCCGGGCCCATCCTGGCCTCTCAGGAGTCATCCCCTGGAAAGGCATGACAGAGCCCCAGTGTTTGGAAATGGCTGTGCTGGCAGCGATAAGCAGTTCAAAGAAGAGAGCGCATTAATGTAATTGGCTGCCAGCAGCACATTGGCCTCGTCGTCTCATATCCACATGCGGTAACACACACTCACCACACGGATTATTGGAGGAGAGTGTATGAGAGAGGCGAGAGGATAGAGAGGATGAGAATGAGAGAATAGGGGAAGAGAGATGAAGGGAAGGACAGATAGAGAGAGGGGAGGAGGAGGAGGAGTCGGGGTCCTCATTGTGTCACTCATTAAGCCGTGGGAGGCTCAGGGAGGCACAGAGATGAGATGAGAGGTGTCAGAGTTAAATGTCAGGTCTGGAAGGGACGTAGCTGGCCTCCATGAAACCTACACACATACACACACACACACACATACATATACTACATGAACACAGAGAGGTAGAAAGGGGATCTTCTGCAGAATCTTCAACCTCAATTTATCCCCTCAACTTCTCCTCTCCTCCTCGCTCCTTAACTCCTCTCTCTCTCTCTGCCACTCACCTAGTTTTACCCTCTCAATTTTCCACCCATTACACCCAAATTACTGGTGTCATTGCAAATTGAATTCTTGCGTCCGGATAGCAGCATTTCCTCTGAATAGCCCCGAACACTACCTAGTGCATTGGAAGCAAAGGCGATTTCCTTCAGCTAATTTCTGAGTCTGTGTGATGGGAGGCACAGAGGAGAATGCCGGGTGGCTTCCTCCACTGTTATGAAATGTTTTCACCAAAGGCTGTGAGGAGCTTTGAAGTTTAGACTCTCGCCCTTGTATTTCAAACATCCCTCTCTTCTGTGTCTCCCTGTGAGTTCTCTGCCAGCACTCCTCACCCCACTTTCTATTTATTTTCTCCTTTTGCTGCTGAGTTAAAATCATGCTCTAATTTTTATTCTCACTCTCAGCTCTTTCACCTCTCTGATCTTCTTGTAACTTCTGCCTTTTCCCAGCTTGACAATATCAAGACGTCATGAACTAAAAATAGCAACAACTGTTACATTTTTTTCCTTTTCGAATAGATTTTAATTGGTTACTAGTGTAATTAGTGTGAAATGTGAAAGGGATTTTGGTCATAGTGTCAGATCCACAGAGAGTAATCACCAAACTCCCCTCAGCTCTACCAAGCATTTTCAATCACAGCGAGCCAGCTGACCGTATACTGTCCGCCCAGCAGCAAACCACAGCTCCAATCAGCTCTCCCAAGAGTTACTGGAGACCACAAACAGTCCAGAAACATGACTTCAAATGAATGCTAATGTTTCTGCTGGAAGTGTAAATAGGCAAGAGGAGATCCAGTGCTGTCAACATAATTTTGCTGCATGTGTGTGACATTTTTCGGTAACAAAGTATTCATTCTCTCATGCAGTGCGTGATGATGACTTTTTTATGCAAACTGATCTGAACTTTTGTTCTGCGTATAGGGTGCTCAAGTCAGATTGTTTTTTCTTCTTTCTTTTTATCTCCTTTGGGTTAGGGTTAGGGCTAACCCTAACCCTAGTTTGTGGCAAATAAAGAATGAAGCGCTGTAGCAAACTACAAATATATTTGTTAAACAAGGCATTAAAAACAAGGCCACTTCAGTCAGTCAGTTTGCACAACGCCTGCTTTCAGTTTCTGCCCCTCTTCTTTAATGGGAGCTACTCAGTCAAACATTAATAAGAAAATCATAGTGATAACAAGCCTGGAAATTACTTTATATACAGGTATTACATCAGGATAATGTGTGGGATTTTATTCGGCTTGTTTTTAGGTAGCTGATTTCAGTTTGCGCCAATAGGTGCTGATGATGATGATGATGATGATGATGATGATGATGATGATGATGATGATGATGATGATGATGATGATGATGATGATGATGATGATGATGATGATGATGATGATGATGATGATGATGATGATGATGATGATGGCCGTCACAGAAACAAATCATTTAAAGCACAAACTTTTATCTCTCTCCAGGTCAACCCTTCAAGTTGGACCCAAAGACGGCCCACAAGAAGCTGCGTCTGTCCAATGACTGCCTGACCATGGAGAAGGATGAGAGCTCACTGAAGAAGAGTCACACCCCAGAGCGTTTCAGCGGCACAGGCTCCTATGGAGCAGCCGGTAATGTGTTCATTGACAGCGGGTGCCACTACTGGGAGGTGCTGCTGGGAGCGTCCACATGGTAAGAAACACAAACGCACATGAGTGCATTATATAAGCCTTCAAGGAGATTTGGTAAACTGAAATATTTTTCTTTAGGGAGTTAAAATCTAGGCTGTTATGCAAACCCATACACACACTCCCTACACACAGTGTATACTCTTATTCTAATTATATTCTTTTCACTAATTGGCTCTGAAGTAGACCTCTTCATGCAGGAAAGACCCAAAGGGCCTGAGTCTAGCTTGTGTGTCCTCAGCATGAGGTAGCTTGACTGTGCAATTTCAGTCATTAAGGAGGACACTGGTTTCAGATCACTAATGCATTCCAAAATGTTCCCTCCCTGTAGGTATGCCATTGGCGTGGCTTATAAATCAGCCCCGAAAAACGAATGGAGCGGCAAGAACTCATCCTCATGGGTGTTCTCACGCTGCAACAACAACTTTATGGTCCGCCACGACGGCAAGGAGATGCTAGTGGAGGCAAGCCTGCAGCTGAGGCGGCTTGGTGTCCTGCTGGACTATGACAACAATTCGCTGTCCTTCTACGACGCCATGAACTCCCAGCACATTCACACCTTCGAAGTCTCCTTCCTCCTGCCCGTCGTACCTACCTTCATGATCTGGAACAAGTCAGTCATGATACTCTCAGGGCTGCCCGTCCCCGACTTTGTCGATGGTTTGGCCTCAGATCTTCAAGAGCAGCAACAGCAGCAGATGGGTCTGTGCCGGCAAGAGTCGCCATACTTGACCGGGATGAAGACCTGCCACTGAGAAAGGCTCAGCAAAGGCCTATCAGAGTCCACTCAGGCCCGGTGACTGAAAGGCTGACTGGGAGCTGAAGGATACAGACAGAGTGACTGAGTTCTGCTCTAATCTACATTACGAGTGGACTGGTCACTTTTTTTATGGATTTAGAAAGTGATGGAAATATGCACACAAGTCTGGGGAAAAAAATGTCTGTCCTGTTTGTTTGTAGCTATCCAATGCTTTGCAGATTCGCCAGTGAATGGGATCAAGGTATGTCGACTGTGAAAGTCAGTGGACGTAAAACTCATCTGATGCCCCGGAGTCGCTGAGGAAGAGAGCTTTATTGGTCTGTCGTTGGGCAG
The DNA here is from genome assembly GCF_905171665.1 of Trachurus trachurus. Classification (NCBI taxonomy): domain Eukaryota; kingdom Metazoa; phylum Chordata; class Actinopteri; order Carangiformes; family Carangidae; genus Trachurus; species Trachurus trachurus. The sequence goes on along the minus strand of NC_139894.1, from coordinate 16,994,424 downwards.
CACGGGACTCCTGGCTTCCCTGAATATTTAAGGTCTTCTGTTTTTGATTGATTTTCATCTTGATTTGACCATAGACAAGAGATCAAGGAGGGCATGCTCTTGCCATTTACAGTTTGAAGTACAACATGTGAACAGTGACATTACTAAATGTCTCCGCTGTATTAGATTAAAGTAAACACAGCAAAAGCAGAGGGAAAATTTGATAAAATGATCTCAACCAAGTGTTAAAAGAATAGTTTGGTGTTTTTTTGCTTGAGTTAAATGTGAACGTGTCTTCTTTGAGTTGTTTTACTGTGTCAGCTAGATGCTACCACCACGCTAACACAAATCCATGCTAGCTGTATGTGACTTTCGCTGTTGCATTACACAACACAGGTGGACAAAAAATAGTCCTCCAGTGTCACTGTTCATGTGTTGCACCCTCAGTTGCTGTAAGTGGTCATCGTTCAAGTATTTTCTTTGGTCTTCCTCCTAGATTTGACCCAACAGCTTCCAAGTTTAAGGAAGTGTTAACATTACCCCCAGATGTTGTCAAGGTCACAGGGGGTAGATTTGCATCATGTGACTACTCGGATTGTATAATAAGAGGTTTATTGAAAACTAGTGGAAAAGGTGTTATTTATGAGATAAAAAAAAAGATGGTTTACTTTTATTATTAATCTCAACATATTCATGCACTTTTTAATTAACACTATTTCCCCTTTATGAGTATTTGAGTAGATGGAGCAGAGTGGAAGGGTAGTCATGGGGAGGGAAAGTGACAACTAGCACTACTGCTGGTTGTGTTCAGTCATATTTACAATATAATTTATGATCCGTGATTAATGACGGTGGCTAGATATTAACCAAACAAATGTTTAATGCAATAAAAACGTTTTGTTTTGTTTCACACCTAATCTGGTCACTCAAAGCACTTTGCAATAAAACAGAAATATCTGCTGTAAGGTTGAAAAGGTTTGTTTTCTTTTTCTCTGTGCTTTGAACACAACCAGCTTCTTTCCCTCCCCATTCGTCTTCTCAAATAGCATATAATAAATTTATCTTCCTCGGAAAAGGGATATGATTATGATGGTGTTTATGCGTTTTTTTATCACGATGATAGATCTAATAGCTGTTTTAAAAAAAAAATTCACTCTGTTGTCGACTACTTCAGGGAAGGAGGCGGTTAACACTTTAACTTGCTGTCTGTCGCAATGTCATGGCATGATTGTAGTTTTCCTCTTGTGATTTGTTAACACATGCACATGCACTCACACTCACACACACAAACACACACACCGACAACGCGTCATGTTTTGTTTAGGTTGGCCTCGTCGTGGTAAATGCATGATACATTGTAGGATCCCAATGGTTCACTGGGTAATTTTTAAGTAGTTCTTTCAACTTCATTGAATCATGATTTCATCGCTCACCTGGATATTTGCTCACAACGGACTTGACTTCAAACTGTGTGTCACCCATCACCGCCCAAGTAACAGCTGTAGCTGGATCCATTGTTTGCTCATTATTTGGATTTGATGGTGTAGTGTGTATAGCTGAGGTAGCGTCGCTGATCCAGACAATCAAACATGTATCACAGTTTATGCGGATTTAAAAGGTTTTGTAAGAAGGGATCGTGATAAGGTGGCACTTGAGGTTGTGTTGATACAGTACAAGCAGATGATTTGCATACCATCATATTAGATTTGACATGAAAACCTTGACACCTTATGGCCATTTTTACTCTCTTTACACATCACCAGGTATGTACTTGATGTTGAATGTCATGTAACATTTGTGTTGGCAGGCTATGATTTGGTTGACAGACATACCCTGCAAACACACAGATTTCAATCATTTTCTAGTAGCCTTGGTTACTTATTAAGATGTTGAAGCAAAGATCCAGTGAAGTAAAACTCTCAGCAGCAGAAAGGTAGAGAAAATCTGACTCATGGCCTCCCAGTGTACCTTTCAACCTGCAGCGTTCATTTAGGGCAACTCTGTGACACGTCCGTCATGATTGTGGTTTTGATTTCCTGAGTGGTACTTGACAACGGAGATACCGGTAATCCACTGGTCAAAGAGAGCACAGTAGGAGCTCCAGTATGAGTGGATGGTTGTTTTTTCTGTCAGGGAGATTAGTGAATGTTACCTGACTTCCAAATATCCACCCATCTTGTTGAATAATGTCGGTCACAGCCTCGAAACGGCCATGTGTTGATTTGTGATCCGGACTGACAAGCTCAACCCATCTGTGCAAGTGTGCTTGGCTGGGTCACTGCATGATTATGTGACCTTGCTGCAGGTTTCATAACTCTTTCCTTATCTTCGTGATGAGGTTTCTTATCTTGAGTCAAGCATATTCTCTCTCTTTTTTTTCCCCAAAAAGAAAAGAAAAAAACATGACAAGAAATGTTCATTGCCATGCATATCAGATTGTTTGCAGTGCTTTCTTTCTTTGTGTCACAAGTCAATACAGTAAAAATATATACAGTGAATGATTTTCAATAGCTACCCTACCCACTCCTCGTAGTGCAGTGTAATACCCTAGAGACAATGCAATAGATCCTCCTTTTTGCTTTTTTCTGTTTGTGTAAATTATTTTTTATGACTCAAAGAGAAACACGCTCCTCTCCTTTTGGCATTTGGACCTTTGACAAACAGCACAAAAAGAGCAGCTTTGCTTTGATGCAAGGCTGTTTCCATAGATATAATTTTAGCCAGAGAGGAATGTAAATCATAGGGGGAAATATATATTATATAAAGTTGTATAATATACAAAATATATATGAACCAATGTTATTTATGTGAATTTAAGTCAAATTAAAAGTCTGATCCCAGATGTGTTGGAGTCGAGATTTTTTTCCACTTGTGTTGCCTTCCTCTTGCAGAAGATCATGCAATCAAAGAAAAATTCAGAGTCACTTATATTTGAGCAGAAACTGACTGACTGGTGAAGGAATCCAAAAATAAGCCAGAATAAGGAGAAGAACCACTCCTATGAAATAACTATATATTTAGCTATTATGGTGGCTTTAGTGTCGCACAAAGACTGGAGGCAAGAGAAAACTGCTATGCTAAATTAAGTTAATTGGCTGTAACTTCATATTGTAGGTAAAGACTGGTGGTTGATTGCCTCATTTAACTTTCAGCAGGAAAGCAATTGAGTTTATTATCCAAAATGTTCAACAATCTCTGTAAAATATTGATACTGTAGCCGAGCGTTCTGGGTTCGCCTATACTGTATTGATATAGAAAACAATAAACGGGACAGGAGACGAGATAGCGTGTCCAGTAGCAGCTCTGCTCACTTTATTCCTCCAGACTGAGACACTACACAACACCAGCGGTAAACCCTGCAAACTTATTTCCGCCCTACGGCAACTCAGAGGGACACACCTCCTTTTCACGCATAAACACAGAACACCTAATTTACATACATTTGCTTATATAGATAGATAGATAGATAGATAGATAGATAGATAGATAGATAGATAGATAGATAGATAGATAGATAGATAGATAGATAGATAGATAGATAGATAGATAGATAGATAGATAGATAGATAGATAGATAGATAATTTATTAGTACAGACTCTGGGTCCAGTTAAAAATACAAGACAGGACAGGAAAAAAAACAAAACAATATAAAGTAACAACAATAATACAACAACAGACAACAACGACATACGGGGTAGTCTAGCAGCCCCTTATTAAAAGACACTTATACCAGTGTTTCCAGAGCAGTGACGTGTAACGTGTGGCACTAAATGCAACGTTTGTCAGTTCCATCACAATCTGATTTTCTGAGTTGTTTAGACGACAAATGAACTTATACATGATATTTCTTAAGACAGACTGGAGAGTGTTGACTCGAGCAGTCACAAACATTTCAGTGGCGCTGGTCCATCTGGGCCGTTTTAACAAGATTCTCAAAGAGTCATTATATGCCACTTGTAATCTCCGAAAACTCGTTTTTTTGTAATTTGACCACAGATGTGCAGTGTACAGCGGTGTGCAATAAGCTTTAAACAGAGTCAGCTTCACATCATCAGAACAACAGCCAAATATCCGTCTTAGCACATTTGCTTGCACATATAACATGCGAGACTGACGCAGAATGTCCTCGTCATCAGTCAGTGTGTCTGTGATCACATGACCAAGATATTTCACCTGACTACAGGTTTTTAAAACTTGACCTGACAGCTTAAAGTCAGGGAAAATCATATGTTTATCCTCATTTGTCCTGGAGATCATGATCACACTCTTTACATCATTATATTTTATGTCATGTTGTTCTCCATACAAAGAACACACATTAAGAAGCTGCTGCAGGCCAGCTGAGCTCGGACTAAGGAGCACACAGTCATCCGCGTACATAAGATGGTTCACCACAGTACTGCCAAACATACAGCCAGTTTTATACATTTTTAACTCTTTTGACATGCTGTTCATGTAGAAATTAAATAAAATGGGTGATAACATGCTCCCCTGTCTGACTCCATTACTGACATGAAAGGGGGCAGATACACAATTATCCCACTTCACCTGCATTGTTTGGTGAGCATACCAGTAAGACAGGATTCTCACTATGTATTTTGGGACGCCTGCTTCACTCAATTTATTGAATAACTTCCTATGGTTCACGCGGTCAAATGCCTTGGAAGCATCTAAAAAGCACATAAACATGGATGAGTTTTTTCTTTTGTAGTCACTCAACAATTCTTTTAACACATAGATACACATATCTGTACTGTGCTTAGGTTTGAACCCAAATTGATTTTCTGCAGCGGTAATTAATGCATTGACTCTTTCCAGAATAATTTGTTCAACAACTTTAGACAAGACACACGCAAGAGCAATGGGTCTGTAATTGTCTGAGCTGCATACTGATGATGAAGTCTAACGCATTTATGAGACAATTGGAAACTTTTTTCACAGCTTCCAGGACAGAGAAGGGCCCGCCCCCCGTCTTTGCTCTGATTGGTCAGTTGAGATGTCTATCAACAAGGTAGCGAAAGAACAGCTGTGAAAAGAAAGGATTTTCCGGGCGGCGAGAACGCGTCGTTACGCTCGGTGACGTAACATTACCTGTCCAAAAACAAGGTAGGCTACCTGGCACAAGGCGGAATGCAACAGGAAATTGGAAATTGAGGGATTGGTGTCATTCACAAGTTTTTATGAGCAGAAAACTTCTGGGGTTTTTTGTTTTCTCCTGTGGACCCTTACAGACCAAAGAAGTTTCATAACGGAGCAGCCAACGTAAAATTCAACTTCTGGAGCCTCTAAAAGGTAGGACTCAATGCTAACATGCTAGCTCTGTTGGCACCCAATGCTAGTAGATATCATAGAGGCTAAATCATATTATGCGCCGCCGGCAGTGAGCTTAATATTGCTGACATGGCAACAGGTGGAAGGTGACAGAGTTTGACTATATTGACTTAAGTTTAAGTGTTTGTTCAGTCAGAGCCTCCAGTGGACTTGGGTGGGCTATAGCTCAGGATGTTGCTTCTAAACTTGTGAGCTGGTTTGTGCATGTGTGTTAAAGTCTAGTAGATCCTATTTTGAGAGGTAGGCCTATGCTGCACATAAACATTGCATTGAACCACTCACAGTGTTGTCTGGTCTCTGCTGTGCAGCCTAGGCACCAATTACAAATTCAACCCAAAGCTCAGGGGCTGAGTCTGGGAACGGTTGAAGGCGGTGTAAGGCTGGCAGGTCATCCAGAGCTCAGGGGTTAGCAGGGCTATACCCTCTTAGCCCTCATCTGTCATCACTGGCACAAGTGCCTCATTACTACAACATAGTGCCTTAGTGCATGAGTCCCTCAGCACCGCCTGTAAGCATGGCATAAACACATCCTGACCCTGAAAATGATAAACAAGCTTGTGTCCTGTGAGGCAGAGCTGTTGTTACAGTGTCACTCAGGGAAACTCTGTCAAAAACCATTTGAAGTTCAGAGTGACCATACTAACATGAATCGATACCTACAAATATACAAATATGTATCATATTTAGCCCAGTGACCCTGTGTTGATCCTTCACAATATCCCAAAGCAATGCACTGTAACCATAACAGCTTCAAGGTCATTGTTGTGCACCTGACCCTCCTCTGCTTCCACTGCTGAAAAGATGAATTATATCCCCCAGGTATCAATACGGTATCACGCACATACATCATCATACCCATGACCTTGGATAGGAGCAGATCTGTGCAAATCTGCAAGTCTGACCTAAAGCTAGAAAATGTGCTACGCAAAAAAAAAAAAAAAAGTCCCAAAACAGTCAGTTCACATATTTAATGGATTTTACCCAAAGTCAGGAGCATTGTAGCACATTTTGTCCCTGAAGAGTATGAAAACTTACTTTGATGTTGCCTTCAGCTGTGACAGAGGAGGCAGGTGCTCCTGTGACTGAAACTCTTTCTTGTTTATTGCTCCTTGAGTTATAGATAAAAGTTGAATGCTGAGAGCGTATTAAACTTTAGATTAGCCTACATGTACTGAACCAGTTAAAGTGAAAACTCCTCACATCATTATTTATATTAAGTGCTTCACACAGTGGACGCCGAAAAAATGGTAATCCTTGTAATTCCTAATAATAAGGCTACACAGAAGAAGTCTCTTGAAAAGACAATTGTAATTGACATGAGTTGATTGACTTTTCCTTAATTTGTTCTGATAAATAAAGAGGTAACTCACAGTCTATGTTGTCTGAAAATATATGATTAATTTCTTTGTTTGTTGGGAAATATTGGATATTTCAGAGGTGTCTTTACACTTTTTATGTCAGCCAAGGCAAAACATTTCACTTTGGGGCGTCGCGTGGCGTTGTGGTTAGAGCGGGCGCCCTATGTATAGAGGCACAGTCCTCGCTGCAGTCGGCCCTGGTTCGAGTCCCGCGTCATCCCCCCTCTCTCTGCCTCCCCGTTTCCTGTCTGTCTCAACTGTACTATCCATAAAGGCGTAAATGCCCAAAAATATATACTTAAAAAAAAAAAAAAAACATTTCACTTTTACTGAATTAATTAATTAATCACTGAACCCTGACCTAATTTCTAACATGGTAAATTTGTTTTGAGTTATAATACGACACTATGGTATTGGATTCATCTACCAAACCGTTTGTTTTCATAATATTTCTCCGGACTGCTGTGAGCTACATTAACACAGTTTGACTACACAAGATTAACATTCAGCAGAAATGATGCTCATCACGTACTGCCCACAGTAAATTTTCTCAACACTGAGAGGCTGAGGGGAATCCAATTACAGGCCATTACCTCTGCCTCTGGTCTATGACTTTATATCTCCAGCTTGACAGGTTTGGACAGCAGCAGTTTGATTACTGAGTATAGCGTAACTGAATGTGTTCTTTGAGCTGTTATATCCAGTTTGGTTTGTATTGATGGATCGCAGGCCGCGGTGCTAAAATCCAACTAGCTCTGCTCACAAGTTTGAAGAGTGGAGCTGTGATTGCAGGCCTATCTACCTTTCCATGTGTGACCGATTAGCTGTTGGTGATGCTCCCTGTTCGCTCACACTGCTAACCAGATAGCACAAAAGCCATTGGAGCAACCCATAATTACATTTCTAATTGCAGAATAATTAGGACTCCCTGTGTAGCTCGTTAAGTCATCTGTCACCAAAGCCTCTAATGCGACATTCAACAACTCTCTAATTATAGCAAATCAAAAGAGCATTTCACAACAGCCTGACTTTTTGCCTGGTAGATTATTTTCCATCAAATCGCAGGTTGAGTATTATTATCGTTATTATTACTTTTACACACTGAACGGGTCATGACTTTGTCCACTGGTGCCAGCTCTATACTTTTAAACCATAAGCATCTAATCAAAAAATGTGAGTAAGGTATGAAACACAGCAAGGTCAAATTATTTGCCTCTCCACACAACAGTGAAGACTAATGTACATTACTCACAAAACGTTAGGGATTCGGCTTTCGGATTAAAATGCACTATAACTTTACGGGTAGCTTAATTTGACCTTCTCTAAACATTTAAATGCACTTGACCAACAGTTCATTGTTTCAGTACTTACAACATAACATGTCTGATCCATGAATCGGCCACTAAATGTTCTGGTTTGGTTTGTGATTAACATCACCAAAAGAGCAGAGACAGCGTCAAGGTAGCAATGGCTAAAGCGCTGCGAGCAGGCACGTGCAGAGGGCGAGCGGTGGGTGCTATAGCACCTGCACCTTTGCCCCTTGATGCCCAAAGTGCCCTTTTACCCCCCTTTTGTCACTGCCTTTTTTCTTTTCGTGTGTGTGTGTGTGTGTGTGTGTGTGTGTGCGTGTGTGCGTGCGTGCGTGCGTGCGTGTGCGTGAAGGCCTGCCTGTGGCCCGTCAAGAATAACATTTAACAAGTAATGATAATAATTTAGATAAATGAAATGACCTGACTACCCTTGGTCACATGATCCACCTAGACATGTCCTGATGTGCTGTTGCTGCTGTGAGTGACGGGCACGGCCGAAAAACCGACATCCTGTGCGTGTGTGTGGCTGACACACCTGTACCCAAGAGTTCAAGAAGTTTATTTATGACTCAGACATTGTACATTACAATACATACATTGTGAAAAGCTTGAGTTGGGGGGGGGGGCTGCTCCACAATAGTTAGTACCCTATAAGTTATAGTCACCAGCTAACCACACACAGTGTGCTGCTTGAGGGGGAAAAGTATGTCAGGCTTCTTGTTTCTGTATGTTTTTGTATGTCTCTTGGGTCTACTACTACCATGTCTACTAAATTCCAACTGTAATTTTCTCACCCTCTCAATTATACAACAAGACCACCAGGCAGAGAGTACAACAACATAGAGCAGTGGCTGTGGAGCCCAAGGTGCCGAGGGGCTTCCCCAGGATGCTGGGGCTATAGCTATCCAGCACTCTGGAGGTGTTGTGATGAAACACTCTACCTGATGACCCGAGGAAAGCACCAAGGGCCCACGTCGGTTGAGTGTTGGCCATCATACTCAGCTATTGAGGTGAGAGTGATGAACATGTTTCAGACTTTCAATGATAGTCTGTATTTAAACAGTCCTCTTCGTCATGCTGTTCACATTTTGACATTATGAGACCAAGACGACACAACAATCAATCAACACAGTACCTGGACATGTCGTGGATTCAAACGGGATGTTGTCAGAGGGAAGTGTCCACTGAGCTCAGAGCGTCACAGAGCATCATCAGCAGGTTGAACAGAGACACTGGAAGAGTCACAGAAAGGCAGAGAAGTGGACATCCTTTGGCCACATGACAACTTATTGAGACATAGACATTGTTTGTTGTGGTATACCCTAGGGCTGACCCAAAAAATTCGAAGCTTCAAAGCTTCATTCGTTGCCATGGTAATCGACACCGGTTTTCATAGGCAAATGTTACATTAAAATGACTAGGCTTCTTGGCATCCTGGAAACCTGCCTGATTTTGGAGATATGCAGTGTTTGTTTGCCATTACTTTCATTATTTCCGCTCGCGCAACCCCCCCCCCATGGTCGCCGCCGCAACCGCCGTCAGACGTTACGATCGCACACCCCGCCGGCCGCCGAAGCTTCGATTAAAATCGATTTTATGTCCGCGAAGCTTCGATTATCAAAATATGATAATCGGGTCAGCCCTAGTATACCCAACACTGTTGTTAGCTTTTGTTTCAATAAATAGTTTGAGATGAAGAAGTTATTATTCCATACTTCTCTATCACTGTAGCATGAACTTTTTACATTTTACAGAAATTTCACCTGAAAGTTGAATATCCCTAACTTATTGTGAGTAGTGTATAGGACGAATCGCCTTGTTGTTTACAACTACTTCCGGGTAGAAAACCAGCATTCGAACAATAGTGACGGACGAGAGTTTCGCTATATATCTACTTTTTCACGTCACTATATCGCCGTTTAGACTAATCTGATGTTTGTAAAATTTATAAAACCAATGATTGGACAAACATTACTATTTACATGTGCACATTTTTGTAATTAGTCATGGTTATCAGAGATTAGCTGGGCTAACGGTTACCTGTTTAACTTTAATAACTCAGTGACTCAATAAACGGTCCATGAAAAAATATTTTCTCCAGCGGATATCTGAGTAACAACATGATTGAGCTAAATGGAGTAGTTTCATGTCGTGTCCGACAACGGGAGGGTTTTAACAGCTGACGTCCTGGTGTTAGCTTAGCTACCGCCGTTAGCTTAGCTACCGCCGTCAGCTGTCCCTGTCAACTGCAGCCACTGATGCTTTCTAGACACCGTGATTCCCCCAAACTGAATAAATCCAACACATAGCAACACAAAACACACACACAGAAATAGTAATGTTTCTTCAATCATTTCAGATTTGTCTAAACGGTGATAGGGCCTGAAAAATATGATATAGCTAAACTCTCGTTCGTTACTATTGATATCATTCAAATTACGTGCTGGTTTTCTACCCGGAAGTAGAATGTAAACAACAAGGCGATTCGGTCTATTCTTTTATCTCCACCAGCAGGCAATAGATTATTGTAATGTTCTCACCTTAGATCTCCCAAAAAAGGGCAGTAGCCCAGCAGCAGCTGCTGTGGAGAGTTTTTGCCGTATGTTTAAAAAACTGTCCTCATTGTCCTGTGTTCAGAATCTGCTTCATAGGCAAATCTCAGGCTGATAGCTGAGGTCTTGGACACAAAATTGTGTGTGCTGACCACAGACTGTCATGTCATGACTGTGTTGATCTATGAGGCAGACTAGTTGGCAGTGTCGCACCATTAAATTTTGTAAAGGTATAACATCGCCCTGGGTATAATCCACTCCTCGGTAGTCTACGAGAGATGCAGATTGATTACAGTAGTTGTGCATTTCTGGGAAATTCATTGCTTTGCATTAGAGTTAAAGGCCACCTTCAGTTTGCAAAAACGGCACAATGAGTAAGGCCTAGTCACATGTATTTTTGCAAACAGAGATTTTCCCTCCTCCTTTAAAAAAATCTCTGTCCATAAATAAACGCAAAAATGCAATGAAAACGGTGTGCATTGCATACCACACCAGCAGGTGGCAATATATTTATAAAGCCCCAGTATGTAACTTATTTGGCTTTTTATTAGCAAAAATCAAATATTGCTTTCATAAATACATATTTCACTGAAGTCGAATCACACCCGCATACAAATGAAAGCTTTCTCGTACCTTAGAATGAGTTGTTACAAGTCGTTACAAATATACAAGGGGGGGCGCACCGAACTGAGGCTGCCATGTTGAATCGCCATTTTTTACGTTCAGTGGCAGCGTGACCGTAGGTAACCACGGAAACTCACCGGAGCTGTCGGCTCGGGGAGAAAGTTTTCCAGGTAGCGCCTGTTAAAACTGTCACCACTGTGTAGTGAGGAAGGACGGAGGCACCGATGTTGCATTCAGGTGCAGTCTGGCACCTGAATGACGCCGTCGGAAAACCAACCAGATGTAATTTTACTCAACGAGAGAAAGACGGTAAAACGTGGGTCAGGTAAACAATACGACATCACCATGACAACATATTGTCACGCCTGTATTGTTTTGCCTCGTGCAGGCGGACCACTTGTTTACATAGACGCTTGTTTATCCTGTTACATGCAGCGTCTGTTGTCTGTCTGACGTCTGCCCGATTCTGCAACATCAAGAATACATTCAGATATGCAACCGCACCGCTAGATGGGGGTAATTCCTACATACAGTATTATACCTTTAACTTTTAAAAACACATTGACGAATCATAGCATAGCATAGAAGTACCAAATCGTACTTCCTGTCTGATCTTTCTTTGTGTGGTTGTTGGGCCAAAACGCATAGAAAAGTATCTGGTTTTAGCCGTTTGCCTTTAGATGTTTGTGGACATGGTTTAAGTTGAGTGAACAAATCTCACCGCCATGCTGCCCAGTATCAGTGGGAATTACAGTGAAATGTATAAACTGGTATTGTTGCAGCTTGAGATTCACAGACATATAGGTGTTGCAAAATGACATACTTTTTGGCAGATCATTTTTGACAGCTCTATAAATCAGCGTCCCATTTCCTCAGCATTAAGCTTTAATAACATTTTGTCTAAACAAATCAGAGAACTGATAAGTTATGCACACAGTTATTATAAGGTAGTATAATCCACTGTCTACTGCTCTCTGTTAACATATTTTATTACCTCCCAGGGTTTTTGACACATAACTCCTTGTGTGAGAAAAAAGTTGTACCAAAAGCAAGTCAGGGTCCAGTCATTGTCAGGGTTTTATTCCCAACATTAAAATGTGTCATTTACTACTCACTACACAGTGATCCATACTCCCCCTTTCACTAAATCCAGCCAAATTTGTCATCAGCTGTCGACGACCATCTGTGTGTGTCAGAGGCGTCAGGTCTGTCAGAGTCACAAATGCACAGCTGGATATAATGAACTGCTAATCTGCATCAAGCCCCTGGCCCGGTTCACTAACAGACACCTGCTCCAGCTGCACCTACCTGAGCACAGTGACTTCCCAAAAAAAGAAAAAAGAAAAGCCTCATTTACTGCCATCTGCTTGGGAGTGAGACACTTTTATTTAAATCTGGCCGAGTTCGAGGCTGAGCTGCCTTCAAATGGGAGCGTTTGACAGAGTGTGTAGGAGTGCAAATGTGCCCAATCCTGCCTGTGTTTTTGTGTTTATGCCTGCTCGGTTGTGGGTGGCTGCACGTGTCCTGTAACAAGGTTGTTGTTTTCCCCCGACTTTCGTTTTTGCCTATTTAACCTTTTGCATTAAGGGTATTCCTCTCTTTGAGTGCATGATGCATAAAACCAACAACAACACAAAAACACCACACGGTCCACACAGTGAATCAGAGATAAGAAAAACAGAGAGCACAGATCAAAGTGAGGTGATAAAAATGCCTTGCCTTTAGACCTGTTGAGGCAGACAGAGGCAGCCTTTACCTTTCCTAAGTGAGGATGAATTAGACCACCGTGGAGGAGAGAGAGTAAAGGCTTGGCTCGCTGCCCGCGGGTTGATGGAAGAGAGCTATGAACCCTGGGAAATGAGGATCTAAACAGGCAGTAGATCACCAAGCCCACCGGCTCTGTCTCTATCAGACACGTCTCTCTCCCTCAGACACACACTAACACTCACACCACACACAGTCAATATCTAGATTAATCTGTGAGGGTGGAATCAATCAACCGGCCCAGTGGCGTCTGAACGAGCCCCGGAGGCTTGATGGTCCTGCTGAAAGATAGCGATATGTTCCGATGCTTTAGAGAGATCTCAACTTGAATCTCTACCTTTCCATCTTTCCCTATGGAGATGACAGAGCATTACTTCCATTCAGATATTGTTACAGCCGCTGACATTTTGATTAACAGTTCGGAGAGGAAGGAGTCCTCTGGGTAGGAGGCGTTTTAACAAGTTCATTCTTTCTTTTCTTGACCATTAACTGAGCCCCCCTCCATTGAATAGCAACTATTAAATCACATCTTAACCTTGACAGCAGTGTTTTCTTTTAGTCTTTCCAAAACCAAAAACACAAGAGAACGCTGTCGATATGTGACAATGTCGCTGGCTTACATCAGCAGCATTACTCCAAAGAGAAGAGTTGGCAAATTATTAGGAAACGACAAGTTTGTGGGGTTGCAGGTCATGTTTTTCTTTAAAATGGCTCCCTTTAAGACCACTATCGACTATACTGTATAGAAGCCACTCCAGGACACTAAGGTTACATTAGCAGCTGATTTGGGAATTTGGGGAAGTTCACACTGTAGCTGCCCTCAGGCAGTATGAATCAAGATATTATGTCAACACATTAGTCCTGATACTGCGAGATCTTCCTCTTGTAACCTTAAAAGCAAAAACTGTAAAAAAAAAAAAAAAAAAAAAAAAGTATATTGTGCATATATAAATAAATACATGTATATATTAATGTCTAACTGAACTGAACTGAGAAAGTGATGTGAGAACAGCAAGATTATTTTTTTCACCTCCTCGCTCTCTTACTCCATTTCTCTGCTGTGTTTTTCTATTAGTATCAAAACATACAGTTCTGGAGATGTCGTACAGCTCACTGATATTTTTTAGGAGCTCTGTTGGTCTATATTAGAGGATAGCACGATTCAGGTTAACAGTTCTCACTTCATTTTGACAGCGCACTCCCTTAAAAGTGTATCTATAGCACTTAGTATAGTGACCCACACATTCAGTCAGTGAGCTGCATCACTTTTGATCAAGCTGTCTTTAAGATTGAGTGCTTCTATTTGGATGAAACAATCCAGAAGATGTTTTGTATAAGCCATAGGGGAGATGTCTCAGAGGAGCTCTTCATCATCCCCTACAGCCAATTTCACAGGTTAATGGATTAAGAAAATACTCTCAGGACTTTCTCGCAGAGAAGTTGGGAGGTTGCAGTTTACAGCACCTTTTTAAAATTGATTGTTGGAGATAAAAAAATATATAAAATAAATATATATATATATTAAAAAGTGGTGTCAGAATGTGTGCACATGTTCCCATACATCACTGTGCATAGACAGTGACAGAAATGATGGAATAACCCCTGCTGAAATAGCTTATACAGAGTGCCAAATGAAATGTCAAAACTTCAGGCAGTTGTGAACAATTTCTTTCTGAAGAATAAATTCCCATTAAGGCGCAGTACGTGTAAATGTGGCCTGACAACAGGGGCATAGTGCAGAAGGAGTGAGTTTTGTTGGGGCAGTTTGTATAGTACAATGACAATAAGCAATACAATGGGCCCTTTGAGGCCTGCACTGGTTGCACTGTGATTGATTATCTCAACTCTCAACCTCAGTCCTGCTCTGAGAAGAGAAGAGACCATAATCAAAAGTAAACACAGCTTGCTGGGTTTCTTTTAGGTGTACAGTGTTGACTCTTTGATCCACATCCTCCCTTTTGATTTCTACCATGCGTTCATTGTGATTGAAGCCCATTAGTTGCAGTTTTAGATTGACATGTTGACCTAATTGGATATGCTCACCATGTCTGTGTCCTTGTCCCTCATGTGTCTGACTTGTCTGGGTTTGAGATGCTCGCTGACAGAGATGTGCAGTGATAAAACACCATGGGCCACTCTGAAAGCAGGTCCTTATGGTTTCATCAAAGGGTATTTTCCTGTGAAAGGTTTGTCCCTTATTTGTGTCTAGAAGTCAGCGTATGAAACCTTTGCTGCCAGCTCATCATGCTGCAGCAGATGGCTGCTGGAAAACAGGATCTAGTGTCAAGACCTTCAACTGCTTTGTATGAATTATTTTCAAAACTAATTTTGCAATAACAATGGATCAGAATGTCAGAGGTTTCGCTCATAGTGACGCAGCATCAGAAAATCATCCGCACCTTGCATGTTGTCTACTCAGCTCTGCTTAGCATATCAGAGTCTTTAGATTCACTGGTTTTGAATTTAAAGAGGCAAAATAATTTTTGGTTCAGTCTCTCCACTCATCAAGACTGTTTCCAGATGCATGCAGCTGTTTTCGAAGCGGCAACTCTGTGAATTATTCGCTCCCACAGCAGACAGACAAATTTAGCCCAACTGGAGTAGTGCCAGTTAAAAGCCTATAGGCCACATCAGTAGTCACACCGTAACATACTCCTTAATCGAATCACACAGTTTATCTCTCCCATAGATTAGACACTTGTGGTGATCTTACTGAATACGAGTCATTTCTGTTGATTAAACTTACCCAAATTAGATCATCTTCAGACATCTACAGCAGTGAAATGCAATAGAGATACGTTTAGTAAATTGCAAATATAATGTATTAAAGCAGAAGTAAGCGATCCGGTCGTTTTGGCTAACTTCTTGTCAACCGATGGAGTTAGCAGTCCCCGCCCTCGTCCCTACGTCACCACATTCACGCCATAGACTGTAAAAAGAATGGACTTAGCACCCGTGACGTCACCCATTGGTTTGGGGGAGTCTGTTTTGTGCGGCTACTACGGGGGTTTGAATTGCGCCATGTTGGATTCTACTTGCCATATTTGGAGAGGTGCGGCGGTTGGCCGGCCGAGAACCCGCCCACTGGCCTCGAAGCAGCGGTTCAACGTTTCCGCGCCCTAATTGGCCAGAATTTTAACCTAATAACAGTAAAACGGTAGAGTTTTAAAAAAATTCACCCCCCTCAGAGTGTGTGCGAGGGAAGAAACTATCGGTTGAGACCAAAAAAATAAAATGTACCAGGCTGTAAATATGTTTTTTAAGCTGTAAAGTCGGCTATTTTAACATGGGGCTCAATTGGAGTTGCTCCCTTCTGGAGCCAGCCCCCAACGACAGCCGAGGGGATTGCAGTTTTTTGAACGTGGAAGTGAGCTTCACTTCTCAGACTGACAACTGCCCCCTTGATTCACGCGCATCCCTTGGCTGCACACACAGAGAGGACCGCCCCTTTATGCCGTTCTCTCTCCTCATTGGATAAAGGTTGTAGGATACAAGGAAAGTTTTCTCCTCGGCTTACAGCAGAGCAGAGTGACTCACAGACCCGTGTTTCAGGCCAAACACTCTATACAAGTGATTGCCGTCGGAAGATATAACTATTTAAGACTTATATTAACACAAACATTCCGCTTACTTCTGCTTTAATTACATTTCCCTCAAGTAGAGAGAGAAGCTTGTTACTTCCACAGTGCTCTCTCTCCTCTGCTTCTCTCTGTAACCTCAGATCTTCTTCGGTGAGCCATAGCAGCTCATTGTCTCCCTCTCTCTGGCTGGCCGTCCTCTTCCCTCTCTTGGTCATCCACGACCACGAATGCACTTGGCTCTCATGTGTCCTCATGGATGGAAGCAATTACGACAGCAGCAGCGGAGGGTGTTTCTGTCTGTCTGTTCTGTCATTTCATCCATGAGGTTTCCCACTCAGGATCCTCCTGACCCTGGACACTTGCAATCCTAAATTCATTATGGCACTCGACAACAACAACAGCAGCAGCAGCAAAACAAACTTCAGCTGAGGTGTGTTAATTAAATGTGTGATTAAAGCAAAAACACTTTAAATTTAAAGTAACATTTACACCTGGAAGTTCTAAGGCTTTTATTTTGTTTTTGGCTTTGTGTTTTTTTGTTGTTGTTGTTTTTTGCCTGTAAGGGAGTTGCCTTCCCCGTGAGGCCCATTTTCTCCAGAATGGGCTCTATGCACAGCTCCACTACTTCCTGAACTTAAGGCAGCTCCTTTATTTCCTGTCTGACATTATTGGACAAACTGATTAATCCAAGTGTGTCTGACCATTGTGACTACTCAGACACAGGGAAATGCATCAAGCCTGTTGACACAGGGATGCAAATTCAGGAAGGCTAGGAAAAGTGACAGAAAATCCCTTAAAACACATTTACCTTGATGTCCCATTTTGAGGTGGAAACAAAACAAAAACAGTGTGACAGCACTACATAAAACACAACAAAGGATTATTGATATTGCCACATTTACTGGTTGTTATGTTAGGACAGTAATTTAGGGAAACATTGAAGAAAATCGAAATGGTCATTTACAAATGGACAGGACTTTTTGGTCCTGGTGAAGCAGTGATTGTCCTCACCACCATTCAATAATCTGAGCAGTGTACCGTCTGGCACGCTAAGACAAAACCAATTGTTAGAGTACATTTAGCCTCCCAACAAAAAGCACCTTAAGAAGCGAATAGTTAAAGAAATAGTTTGCATGCAAAAAAATCACAACATTTGTACTGGACTTTGCTGCTTGACTGTCTGACCAAACAGAGCAAGGTTCACAGCTTGTCTTGTTCGACCTGGTCCTTTTATGTACAATATAAAGTATAAATTATCTATAAAATACCATCACAGTTACAGAACAGCTCCAGTTTTGGAACAATACCAACCTTTGTATTGCTTCAGTTGAAAGTGAGAGATTTGTTGTAGTGGTTGTGGTGTTGTAGTGGCACATGGCTGCAGCTGTGTTTTGTGTGTGTAGAGCATGTGCATGTCCTTGAGCGCTGCAGGAGGGCAGCTGTATTTTTAAATTTGTCTTTTTTTTCTCCTTTTCATATATTTCCTTCAACCCAGCTTTGACTTCAAGAGCTGTATCATAGGCCACACCAGGGCAGAGGGTGCTGTGGATCCAATTAGTGAGCAAGCTCATTAGCTAACGTCACAAAGGTCAAATTACTTAAAGCATTTAAAAAAAAAGATTTTAAGTTTTAAAGGGATAGTTCAACATTTTTGGCAAATTGGCCCATTGCCATAATCCCTATAGTCATAGCAGTAGGTGTGTTACTTTTAATTGTCGGTGCAAGCTATTTTTAGAACAGTGTAGCAGAGCCACAAGCTGCTCAGAGCTACGCTGTTTTCAAGGTAAATACGGAGACTGCTTGGTGAATAACTGCCCCCGACGGTAACGTGCATCAGCGGTTTTGTATGAATTTACCTCTAAAACAACTCAGTCTCGCAACGTTCTGTTATTATCTCATAGCGTGGTGAATGTTCAGGTCACAACTTGTCCACGAGAGCGTTTTGGAGTTGTTGGATTGTGTATTTAGTAGTTGATGAAGGAAACCAAGAAATCCCATGAGCCTCCGTAGCGTAGCTCTGAGCAGCTCGCGGCTCTGCTCTGCCGTTCTAAAAAATAGCATGCACAGACAATTATGGAAATGGGCCAATTTGCCAAAATGTTGAACTATCCCTTTAAGGATTGTTACATTTTTACATTAGCCATTTTATTAGGTTGAAAAGTTTAAAAGTGGTGAAAGAAGGCACTAGCAGCGTATTATGATGCATTTGGTGTAAAGATGCAACCTTCGAAGGATGCACCCCTGAATTGAGACACATCTTCGGTCTGCCAGTGCTGGCAACACTGTGATGAAATGAACGGAGGAATATTGTCATGAGAACATCCTTCTTTTGCACGGTTGCCCTCAGATTTTTTTCCCCTCTCTGTCTATTCCAAGACACGGACAGCAAGATCCCTGAGAGAGAGAGGAGTCGATGATGTTATCCTCAGGCTGCAGCGCCCCACACAGTTTCACATCAATACCTTCTCTCATCTACCTTTGATGTCCCATAAATAGCAAAGCCTCTCATTCTGATCATAATGAACCTGGTCTTGAGATTTCTTCCTTCCTGCTGCGTTTCTCACTCTATTGACTCTGACTGAAATAGAACTGAATATAGATTTCTCAGCAGCAGTGTACAGTAGCGTGTGGACAGCTTCTCTCACCTCTCCCAACTCCACAAAAAAAAAAAAAGCACCGCAATGATGATATAATATCACAGTGTAATGTGCACTAGGCGTGGTGAAAAGGCCATCAGGTCACATATGGTTCAGTTGGCTTTGAACCAGTTCTAAATCTGCTGTCTCTTTTCTCTCCCAAACCAACCCACAGGGTGGAGAACTGGCCTCTTTCGTCAGTGAGCTAACATTTCACCTAAGCCAACATTAAATCTTTGCCATATGAGCCATACTAGTGTGTCATGTATATTATACTGCATGGTGCGGCAAAACAGTGCACGTCGTTATTGTATGCTTCCTGTGAGGGGACTGCAGAGATCAACACTAAATATTGTCTAACATTAAAAAATAACTCTTTTCATTTGTGTAATATTTTGAATATTTGATGTTTTCTTTATCTGCATTTGTCTCTGTTGTTGTGTTCTTTTGGATTTCTGGCCAAATACCCAGATGTGTTCTTGCTCCAGCTGTTTTATTGAGGACGCATAGGGAACTGACTTGTGTGGACTTGTGGCAGTTGGGATTGGAAAGCTGCAGCAATTTCTTCTAAAAGTTTTGATCCCTCTTCCTTTCCAAAACAATTTGGCCTGTTGGTTAAATGTGGTAAAAACACAAGATGAAGTAGTTTAATCTAAAAAATAGTAAAAAAAAACAGTTTTTTTTCTACATGAAGCAAACAACTCCACTTTGAGACTAGTCCAAAACTGTGAAATAATGTTGTGGCTCTGCTCTGTTCAGGTAATGTTTTCTCTGATTCCCAGTTTTGTGCTTGTCTTGGGAGGCCCAGTGGTTTAGCAGAACATTGGTTTTGTTCTCTCGACTTTGGACCGTTAATCCCAGCTGCCTCCCATCAGTTTGCTGCACTGTTTGCATGTGTTATCACTTGACTAGAGTACTTTCTCTCCATCCGCTCAGCCCTCTAGAGCTCATATAGCCTCCTTTTCTCCGACTATAATGCAGATTGTTTATCGAGAATTCTGTAGCTGGCTCTGTCTGATCGTTCACAGCAGCTGACAGAAGAAGCACCAGACTAAGTACACTTTGAAAAACAAAACAAAACACAGCATACAGTAGTCCAACAGTTAAAGCAAAGAATATGCACATCAAGTAGGCTATGCATGCTGTAAAACAAAAGAACAAAAGAACAAATTACAGTTGATCGGATATATCCAAGTGAAAATATGATCAAACATCATGTCAACAGTATACTGTTCTATATGTACAGAGTATTTAATCCCTATTTTGTTCTGCTATTATTGAGGCTTTCAAAGTGATGCAGAAAACAAAGAAAGAATTAACCAATCCATGGTCCATAAAACAATGTGGAATCCCACTGATTCCTCTCATCGTAATCATAAGATTAAAAAACACCTTGATTGATTATGTATGCTTTGTTTCAGTGCACCTGCAAGAGGTTGTTTGCCATTGGGATATTACTTGCGTGAGAAAATGGAATCTATACGACTGCTTTTTCAGATCCTTTTACTTAAACGTGGTACAAATTGACTGTTGGTGAGTGAGTCAGTGGATGATGTGCGAGTGACTAAGCTCGTCGTTATGTCAATCGGTGCTGATGTTCGTGAGGCTCACTCATGTGCACATGAGTGGAACTTTCTGTGCCACTTTCATGTATGCATTCCTTGAGGGAAAGTGACAGTAATATAAAACAGAGGCCACTGACTTTGTGGCCTTGAAGATCCTGATACACTCAATGCATAATGCAAACTGTATATTTTTCCATACAGCTTCCACACTCTTGAGGCAAACACGGCCTCCATGCAGCTTGCAGGATGGCGTGAGCATCAGTCAATTCCCACAGGATGCGAAAGCTATTTTAGGAGAGAGGTCAGGTTAAAGGAGAGTCCCCACGGATAGAAAATCACATGTAGGGATATGTGAGGATCATGCATACATGAAAGCAGCTGAAGAGACTGGAAAATATCTACTGTTGAAAAAGGAAGCTTCCAGTAGGGGAGCGCCGGGTCGATTGATACACTTTTCATTTAAACGTCTTTTTCAAAGATGACGTTATGTACACAAACATTTTTATCATGTGATCAACAACTCACATGTGTATTCTCTTAGTTACAAGTGTAATTTAACACCTATGTTGGATGATCGCGCTGTTTTATAACTTTGAACGTAAGTTGACATTTGTCTCAAACGCCCCACCTATGCGGGTCGTTTGAAACACAGAGGAGGGACGGTTGAAACAGCATATTTTAAACAGAAACTACTGACATTACTCTCGTTTTTATGAAGCATATCGGACAACATACTAGTGTACTCGTCAAAATGTCACATAATTTCTCACAATATAAATAGGTCAAATAAATATTTTTGTCCCGTGCATAATTGTCAAGATCCGCATTTCGATTAAACTCACCTTTCTTCTTTTGTACGAGTTGTTGGACGACTGCATTTTCATTTCATTGACTTATTTCCCTGTCCTAAGTCATGTTTATGGATACACAGTTGAACATATTGTCATTTTACCCTCGGCATTTTTCCCTCACTTTGCTGAATATCTGTTGATTCATGTCATAAACACGTTTTGTTCATTAAAAATATGTGGTGTTTATTAAAAATACATGTTGTTCATTCAAATCGGTTGTTGTTCATTGCAAAACAGTTAGGCTATTAATTCGGTGATTTATATACAGATATTGATCGTGCAATGTGACCACAATCACTACGCATGGTGATGTAAGGGATATTTGAAACAGCTGTATCAATCGTCCCTGCAGCGACTACTGACAATAAAACCTGTTTTGCCTCTAAACTTCAAAACTATGACATTGCATACATTAGGACCTGTTTATGTACGAATTCATCTGTTGTTAGGTCATATTATTATTGCATGAACCACACAATACAACTTTTGATCACAAAAAAACTACCGCACGTAAGATTTTACTTTCCGTAGTCAAAAACGTTCGCGCTAATAACTTTTGAATGGCGTGACGTCATTTCACGAGCTTTCCCAGGATTGGTAGGTGTTGAGTGCTGAAGGTAGTGACGAAATCTGACGGCTCAAGCTTGTGTGGTTTTCGAGGAAATCGCTGTGTATCAATCGTCCCGTGTATCAATCGACCCGGCGCTCCCCTACTCTTGTTGAAGAAAAGGCTTTAAAGAGGAACTATGCAAGATTGTTACCTTAACTCATTCACTGCAGGAGTTTCTTCCCTGTACAGCCGTGCCAGCACTTTTGAGGACTTGGACTACTTCTCAAACAGCCACAGAATATGTTGTGCTACGATTAAAATGACACAGATCTCAAATGAAAGGGGAGACTCTTTACTTTCACCAGGAAAAAAATTCAGTTCGTAGCATGTTCCACTTTTTAGTTATCCTCGTTTGAATACAGCATGTTTTCTCCAAATTCAGCATTCTGCTGGGATAATTCTGAGAAAAACAGGTTTAAAGTGAAGGAAACATTTTCAAGCAGAACTCTCTTTTGAACCTTTATTTTTTTTTTTCAACGGCATGTGCGATGATTCTCTCTGTCTCTCTCTCAAATGACCTGAATAGGCTAATCTTTTTTTATTGGTGGGATGGCGGGTCTCTGACTGTTGCGGGGACTGTGAAGCCGTTTTCCCACTAAAATTAGTGGGTCGACGCGGGTCGACACAGGTTTTTTAAACGCAGGTTGACCTGCTAACAATCGGCATTTGGCCCCTTTCCCATTGACCAAAATGAGCCGAGTCTGCCCCCCCGCTGAGGGATCAGACAGAGCATAAACCAGCAGTGTTGGGTAGTAACGCGTTATTAGTAACGCCGTTACTTTTTTCAGTAACTAATAATGTAACGCGTTGTTTTTTTTAAATCAGTAACTCCGTTTCCGTTACCAAACGCTGCGTTACTCCGTTCCTTTCCGTTCCTTTTGGTGAGGTTTTACAGCGGCACACACTTCCCATAACATTTTAGCGATCAATAAAGTTTCATTGAATTGAAAGAAAGACAGAGCACTGTGTGACACTGAAAAACAAAGCGCTTGGTGGCCGCCCTCTAGCGTCCCACTCATAGACTGTACTGTAATCAAACACACTCCATGAATAGGACTGGACAGGTCAGGGCACGGCATGACGGCGAGCTAAGGTAACGTAGCTAACGCAGCATCCGACCGAGACCGAAGCTGTGTCCCAGTTCAGGCTGCAGCCCCTGGACTGGGACACAGCTCGAGAGTCACAGCGAGACACACAAGCACCCACTCCACCCGATCAGCAGCGGTTGGAGCTGCCGTTCGAGTCCGACAGACGGACGCCTGAAACGGTAAACACAGCTGATCGATCGAAAAAAAAATTACCGCTGGAGTGAATTTACTAACGTCATGAAAACAGCTTCTTGAATGTAACTCGGTCAAGACGTATCCTCAAGATTTTTTTGCAGTTCTGTTAGGTCAAGCTGCTGCTGACATCATGCAGCATGATGATGGTGAAATTTTACAGATAAAAACACGTGTTTTTTAATCAGCATCAGTACAGAACTGAAATGACGGTTAGAGGGGAATTCAATCATTATTTATTAGGAGCATTGGGGGGGAAAAAACGTTTTAAAGTAACGAAAAAGTTACTTTATCAGTAACGCATTACTTTTTGGTTTAAGTAACTGAGTTACTAACTGAGTTACTTTTTTAATGAAGTAACTAGTAACTGTAACTATTTTTCAGTAACTAGCACAACACTGTAAACCAGTCGCCCCGCTCTCATCCGTGGTGCAATAAACACAGTGTCTGTCCGCCGCGGAGTGTGACGTCCGTCCGCCAAGGCAGACGAGGCGTCTGGCTGACCTGGAGCACCAGGACCGTGGAGGACAGCGGGTCTGCCGCTGCCGTATGACGGACGTCCGCGGCACAACATCCCAACATTCCAGTCTCGAATGAGAGAAGAGCTTTGTTTTGGTCCTATGTGATATGAGACACGACCGGCGCGATGATGTGGTGGCATGTAACGCTCAGCGCCATCACGTAAATTAGCGGGTTGACCCGGGTCTGGCGTTCCCACTGCAAGCCGATCGGAGCCGAGGCGATTAAAGCCGATTTTAACCCGCGTCACTTGCCGAGTCGTTTGACCCGCGTCGACGCGGCTTGGTGCGCCTTTCCCACTGCCACCAAAAGCCGATTGTTAGTGGGTTTAAACAGGTTTTTTGACCAGTGGGAAACAGTAGCGGCGCCAGGATTTTGATTGTGGGTGGGCCTTCAGAAAACTGGATGGGCCAGTTAAAATAACTAAAAAAAAAAAAATCAGCGTCATCATCATCTCCGTTTCAGCGCTTTTCTGCGGCGCTGAGGACAGCACACCCATAGGACTCCGTTGTAAAAAAAAAAAAAAACGGACTGACCGAATTTGGGGTTATTTCTCCCGTGGCTCTGGACCACGTGTGTTTCTATGGCTGCACAGCAAGAAACTCCTGAGCTAAGTTGATGAAATACCGACCAATTTGAAGTCATAAAGTGGCAATCATCTTTGCCATGTACAGTAACCATGTTGACTTAACAAAATAAAATGTATTGTAGACTGATCGGTTCATTGTAAAACATTTAGCCTATTTATTTACATAAATGTGGTGATTTCAGTACGTAGCCCAGAGGCAGTCCTCCTCAATTTTCATTGAAACAAACTAATCCAACTGCCACAGTTGTTAGATTTCATCAATGAGACCAACATTAATCTCCTAAAAAAAAATTAACCAGCCAGCGGTAAACCTCAGCGTGCAGATACGTTACTTGGCTCGTTTTCTCCCTGGGATGAGGACGGAGATGCCGGCCCCGGCAGATCAGCTGAGTGGAGCGGCTGCTGCTGCTGTGACAGTCGCCCTGATCCGCCACAGACATCCTAACAGTTATAGACTGACCACAGACTCTGGATTAAACTGTGACTTTCTCGCATGAAAAAATATTAAACTGTGACGTGGTAACAGCGCTAAATCCAGAATTAAAACAGCTTTTTATGGCTGTCAATTGTTGTGGCTGTGTGTGTTTTGAACATCCGCCACACGTGGGGTAGAAGCCGCTGATTGGCTGAGAAGCTTTCACTCAAAGCTTTCCTCAGGATGCTTATTGGATGAACAGCTAAAATGGGTGGGCCCAGCCTAAAATGGGTGGGCCCAATAGTAGCGCCGCGGCTGGTGGGAAAGGGGTATGAGACTGACCGTCGGGGCTCACGGCAGCACCCGCTGCTCGTTGAAGACAGCATTGATACGTTCACATTGCAGTCTCCAAACCAGAAACTTTCCTAACAACCCCAGAAAAAAGTCGCTAGATTTGTTGGTATTCGCTTTTGACAAAAAAAAAAAAAGGCGCCAGATTTAGAGAGGAAGTCGCCAAGTTGGCAACACTGCTTCTGGCCATCCGTTCACGGCCGGTTCGGTCCGTTCATGGCCGGTGTACCGAACATAAGCCACGGTTGGCTGCAGTCTGCTCCCGCATGCAGCTTGATAGGTTGGAGGAGTTTGTTGTGATCACTGGTCATGTGATACGTGATCACATGGCTTCCTTTCATCACAGGAACACCAAAATTTGTAACAGGGTGGGGAAGGGTGCCCTCTAGCATAAACAGTGAAATAATAATAAATAAATTGGCACTGAATGAGTTAATAAAACAGCTTTGGAGTAAGTTTGATGGTTAAAGCAGAAGTAAGCGATCCGGTCGTTTTGGCTAATGCTGCGTTCCAGGCAGGCTTTTGAAACCGTAAATTACAGCTTCAAGTCACGACTTACGACTTTGTAGCGTTCCAGGCAACCCACTCGTGTTTTTCCGACCTGTTTTACCTGTGAAAGTGCACTATAACGGCCACTTGTAACTTCCGACCCGTGAACTCATACCAGATCGAACTGGTACGACTTCACAGGTCGGAAAAACACGAGTTACGAGTTGCCTTGAACGCACCATAACGTCTTGTCAGCCGATGGAGTTAGCAGCCCCCGCCCTCGTCATGGATCTATTGGTCCTCGTCCCTGCGTCACCACATTCACGCGCATCCCTTGGCTGCACACACAGCCCTTCATGCCGCTCTCTCTCCTCATTGGATAAAACTTGTAGGATACGAGAAAAGTTTTCTCCTCGGCGCAGAGCAGAGTGACTGAGAGACCCGTGTTTCGGTCCAAACACTCTATGTAAGTGATTGCTGTTGGAAGATATAACTATTTAAGACTTATATTAACACAAAAACATCGCTTACTTCTGCTTTAAATGACTTGTCACTGGGAGAATGGAGGCTCTCTGCCTTCCACCATCTCTTGTCTGAAAACCAACCTTGCAGGATCAGCGCCTCCGACCCGGTGCTCCAGATCTCATCTCGGCTCACGACCCAAGCACACCTCTTAATCCATAATCTCTTGTTTACGACAGATAAGACTACACAAATATACACATCATAAAACATATATGATGTATAACGTTATCCACCGCTCCATCGATTGCCTTTTTGCTGGGCTTCGTTGAAAACAAATGCACATGGCCTGGGTGGGTGGGAGTAGGGTTAGCAAAACAGCAACCGGACTTGCATAGTTCCCCTTTAAGTTTTGAGTTTGTTATCCCTTAGAAAAGATCAATGGAAGTAGGTGTGACTCTTTAAACTAAATTTGGGGTTTTTTGTCCTGTAACTAAATAAACATTACACTCTCATCTGGAAAACTCTTCCCAATCCTAACCATTGCCATTATATTGCATTTAAATTACTTAGAAAACAGCCGCTCATTACAGAGGAAAAAATAATTAGCAGAGTTTTTGACGGCCTAAACAGCAAAATCACTGAAGATAAACTGTTGCAGGAAATAGCCAGAAATGTCGGTGAAAATTAATCCTCTCTGCAGACTATAATTCACATTAATGTAACATAATGTAATTCCTGACCAGTCAAGAGGCATTAGCTCTGTTATCTTATTCATGAGGGCAACATGTGCTGTTAGCACCGAAGAGAAAACTGCTGGAGAGGTCATTTTTAATGCACAGATTTCCAATACGAGATGAGCTAGGTCAGATTTGTTTTGCAGCGCTGTTGTGTGTAGTTGTATGGTACATTCATGTGTGTTCATGTTCATACCTGTTTATGTAAAAAAAAACAATAATCTGATAAGATGCTCGCATCTGTAGTCGCCTGAGGGCCATGCCCTACTTTATGTTACTGTAGGTAAGTATGACACATCTGCCCCAATCCCTCTGCATCACAGTCAGTGTGGACACTTAAGTTTATCAAATGATTCACAAGGTCACAGTACAGTATAGTACTGTGTGTGTGTGCGTGCGTGCGTGCGTGCGTGCGTGTCTCTCTCAGGCCCTGTACTCAGCTGCTTCTTTGGGTTTAGCTCCTTGTTCCCTGTGGCAATTCAATGCTAGGTGAAATTACTTCTACCTTGACAGCTTCCTGTACTGTATTCTGTCCAAATCCAAAAATTCACCTCCTCAAGAAAGGGGGAAAAAAACTGACACCTCATCTTACTTTCCTCAGTAAACCACATGTGTTTTTCTTATTTATTTCACAAAGGCTCTAATTTTAAGTGCATATTTCCGGGGGATAAAGGGTCCTTTAAAGATGTTTCTTCCTCTGGAATATACAGAGTTGAGATCCGAGGTGAGACAGGCAGCACAGATTAAGATGTGGTGGCAAAAGCAGGTGAACACATTAAAGTGTAAATAACTCTGCATGTGTGCTAGAAGTGCTGCATCTGAACGAACAGTCACCCTGCTACACTCCCACAGTAAATATGCTTGTCTTCTTCTTGGCTATGAATCTAGATGACTAGCTAAGGGTTAGATCCACAGTATATGTGCAAAACCAAACGATGAGTCATTACTCTTTGAATAGTGTGGACTTGTAGGTTAAGGATTTAACTAGGCTAAATTATTCAGCCTTTATCATTTGCACAGGCATATTTTCATATTTTGTTCAGCCCATACTCCCACAAAGGTCTGGTCTAATTTATTTCTATTTAATTTACTGTTGTCATGTTTTAAGTAAAAGGGTAGCAATGAAAAGAAAGAAAGAAATACAGAAATGTCTCATGAAATAACAACATCTGTTTTAATTTTGGCAGAAAATGTTACATTAGGAGCTTTGTGTTGAAGTTGGTAGAAGATAAAAATATGAAGTATATCCTCCCCAGGGAAGTACAGAGTTGAGGGAAGGATGTAAAGGGCAGTAGGGAAAATCTATTTACTGTAGATTGACTTTTGTCAATACATATGTTTTGCCCACACACCACATAACACGGTCAACATTTACAGCTCCAGTAATGCACGTGAAAACCCAAAGTTCTTCTCAAAAAAAGTTCCTTTTTTCTTCGGAGCAGTTTAGACTGATTGTGTCCTACACATCCCTACTGTACATGTACACCACACTTGGACAGTTCACAGTAAACAAACTCTGCAGGAAAAGACTGGAAACAGAAAGAAAAGAGAAACATGAAAGGAAAATGTCAGCATTTCTTTAATCCCTTTAAAATTTAATCTGTGATGATACACTGCTTCTGGCAAGTGTGTGTCATCCTGGGTGGTGTTTAGCTCAGTTGGTAGAGCACCCGCCCCATGTGTAGAGGATAGTCCTCGCTGCAGGCGGCCCCGGTTCGAATCCCGCGTCCCTATCCTGCATGTCATTCCCTCCTCTCTGCCTCCTGTTTCCTGTCACACTCAACTGTCCTGTCTAATAAAAGGCATGAAAAAAGCCAAAAAAATATACTTAAAAAAAAAAAAAAAAAAAAAGTGTGTCATCCTTTGCTCCTGTGTTACAGATAGGGAGTAACTTCACCGCACAAAACTTTGTCCTAAAACTTTGGCTTTGACCCATCTCTAGACGGCGTGAAAAAATGATACGACTGATAAATGAGTCTGGCAAACACAGACTCCACGCAACATTAGCCCAGAGCATTACTGTTTACTTTGCTCCAAAAGCTTCAAATAATGATTTATTGGAATAATCTTTGGACATCTGCAAGCATGACTGAAGATCTGGGATAACATTGGTTCCCTTGTTTGATTCTGAGGAAATTATTTTCTTTCATTTTAATAGGGATTCTTTGTCATGCAGTCAAGCAATTATCATGGCTCGTAATAAGCTTCAGATACTTCACACCGATTCCGAGCATTTACCAGTGTCATTTGTGTAATTTTATGAAATCCTTTCTACAGTTTACCCTTCCACCCTCCATGCAAAACCTTGTGTGTTCATGTGCGTACACTATATGCTGTGTGTCCGTCCATGCCTCGGGTCTGTCGTCAGTCCCTCTGACCAGCACGTGGCGGCTGGGCAGAGCCTGTTATTAACCACCACCACTGTCAGAGCATGGAATCCGCCACAGGCCAGAGGATGAATGTGGCATCACCAATGAGCTAACACTGATGATTAATGCAGTTCAGGATATGTTATGGCATAATATGGAAAAGTGTCTCACCAAAGTACTGTACAGTACAGAATCTGGTGGTTACAAATGTCGCTGGCAGTCCTGAATGTGTAGGCAGAGAGCGAAGAAATACTGAATGTGAGAGATTAATGAAAAATAATAATCTTTGTGCAAAATGTAAAAGGCAGAAAAACAAGGACCGTTCATGTTTTGAATCTGGCTCTTTCCTGTCATCCCTACCACGTCGGTATTATATTGTACTTGATAAACGTCCGTTTAGTTTTGTTGTAGTAACAGCAAGAGTTGCACTAGTTATATTTCATCTAAGCATATTTCGCAAAATCACAGAGTTAATTATCATAATATTTCTAGTTGACGGATTTAGGGAGGTAGCAAACAAAAAGCACACACAATATTAACCAAATTGTATTCTGGTCCAAAAACAAAGTGGCAATTCGTTAAAAAAAAGAATACAAACCTCAGAACACTAAACAGTGACAGTAAACAGGGTGTTTTCAAAAGAATTTTCAGAGTTTTTTGCAGCTCGGATTTTCTTTTCAAATTCATGTGCAATAACAGATTCTGGAAGGTCGTCTGTTGCAAAGAAGAAACTACACTCGCAGCTCAAAGTAATTTTTGAGAAGCGGCACTTACCGGTACTTTCAATCAATTCATGCATTTAGTTCTCATCATCTCTCATGTCCACTCCTGTCCATCCTCTTCCAAGCTGAGTTTTACTCTGTGGTGTGGGGGGGTGGGGTGGGACAAGCTTAAAAGGTCACATAATTTGCTTCACTTTTCTGTCACATAATGTAGCTCCCAGATTGCTCAAATGTCCCCAGTTTGAAGTAGCAGACTGTGTGGCTTACCTGGGTCTTTAGGCACAGACCTCATAACAGGTGCATTGCACAGTGGGGAAGATTGAAGAGGACTAAGAGTTTTGTTCACATTTACATGAAAAGTTCATCTATACCTCAGCAACAGGTCTGTAGGATCGTTACTGCAGAGAAAACGGCTTCAGATGCAATTTTGTGTGTTGTTTTTGAGCTGGAGGTTTATCTTCAAGCAAACTGATTCGGACAGATCTTGCAGGGATGTTGCTCCAGTATTCAGAGGAACTATGCAAGATTTGCACCTTAATTAAACAGCTTTGGAGTCATTTTGATGGTTAAATGACTTGTTATAGGGAGAAAGGAGGCTGTCTCCCTTCCACCTACAGTAGCGTCTCTTGGCCGAAAACCAACCTTGCAAGATCAGTGCCTCCGACCCGGTGTCCCAGAGAAACATGGACTCAATACAGCACTACAATACAAACATGGCCGGTAATCCATAATCTCTAGTTAACGTTACCTACCTCCGTAGGCTGTATAACAGCAACGTAAAATCAGTGCTGTTATATGGTTTGGAATGTTGGCGAGTGACAACACATGATATGAAAAATATTGATGCCTTCCATGATGGATGCCTCTGCAAAATCTGCCCCATCTTCTGGCCTGAGAAGATCTCCAACAAAGAGCTGCTCAGAATGACCAGGTACCGCAGTGTTGTGACAGAAATCAAACGCCGCCAATTACGATGGTTGGGTCATGTGCTCAGAATGGACTAGGATCGTATCCCAAAGGTCGCACTGAGATGAACCCCAGCTGGGAAAAGGAGTCAAGGCCGACCCAAAACAACCTGGTGACGAACCATGACAGCCGAACTAAAGTAGATGAACCTTACATGGGGTGAGGCACAGCATGCAGCGCAAGACCGGTCACAATGGAGGCCGATCGTCACAGCCTTACGTCCCACCTGGGACAAAGTGGATTAAGTAGTTAGTAAGCACTTCGGTAGACATCGCTATTTGCTCCACAGATTGCCGTCTCTCCAGCTTTGTTGAAAACAAATGCACATGGCCAGGGTGGGGGGTGGAGGGTTATCATTGAGTTTTACCACAGTAAAAAATATGCACTTGAATGAAACTGTAGGGGGAGCTCTGTAAGAAAAGAGCAACTTAACTTGCATAGTTCCCTTTTAAATTGAACACACATCTTTTGAGCCAGAAGTGGGTTTATCACCTGGGCAGCAGCCATGACGGCTTGTGAAACAACCTTTATACAGAGTGCTTTGCTATCCATCCTGTTTACTGGAATGCTGTTTTCTTGGAAAGCCGCTGCTCTGACCACATGGGAATATCCCTGACAGACTAAACAGACTTTCTATTGATTTATCTCTTTATCCACATTTCTTTGGGTTTGGTCAGATCCCCCTTTGAAAGGCTTTGTAGGCCGTGCATCGTCAAAAACAAAAACACAAACACTGTACGGCACATGGTTTAGGAAAGATGAACTCCTCACACGCAGGGACACAATCCCACAAAGACAAACATGGATACTCGTGAGACTGTTGGCGCACACAGACACACACAAAGCACCAGGCAGCTGTTCTGCTAAACTTTCTAAGATGCTCTGAGATCACCCAGTCCTCCAGCTCAAATCCTTCTTAAACCTACTTATTGACCGCAGAGCCGACAGGAGTTTGATCCTCGTGGAGGATTGTTCCTTGATTTGTTTTGACATGATTTTGTTTTCTCTTTTCTTCATTTACCATCTTTTACTCCTGTACTGCACTCTAAGATTTATTTCCCTCCCTTTTCTCATACAACCCCTTTTTTCCAATTTACAAAAAACAGTCATCGAAGGCAACCTTCAGATGCCTCAATGGGATTAGGTGCTTGAGCTGTCAGGGTTGGAGGGATGCCGAATGTTAAGGATGTTGGAGGTGGAGGGCGAGTGGGCAGGAAAACCACCTCAAGGGTACTGATCCCTGAGCTGATGGAGAAATGAAAAATAATAATTACCTGGAGCTTTCTGATTTATGCTGTAATGCAGGCCCAGAGCTCTGCCTTTTCTCTGCTTCGCTGTCTGATTCACTGCGCCGTTACCCTAGCCTGAATCTGCAGGTGTCAGTTTCAGCATGAGCAAAAGCTCTGCCACTCGCTGTTAAGAGAGGCGGAGGCAGGACGGGCAGCTGCCTTCCAGGCCCTGGAAATCGGCAGCAGCCTTTAAATGTCAGACCTCCGTGCCCCGGCTCTGCTTTTTAATCCAAAATGAATCATAAAAAGGTTACGTAGAAATATCACATAGAGTTCAGAACTGCTGAACCACTGTGTTGGCCCAAACAAGATTAGTTTGCTTGAGTAGTTTGCAATGGAGCACGACGTAGATTTTTTTTTGGTGTTATGACAGCAGAACTGTAATTCCCCTTTCAGTTTTGTCACAAGATGCATGGAAATTCTGTTTAACCCAAAACTGGCTATGTAGTCCGAGCCTAATGAGGCATAAGTGGCCATGAAAAGGTCTTTGGTTTGTGATATCAAGATGTTTGCGGTTTCTGTTTTTTTACTCACTGTGCTGAGACAAAGGAGTTCTCCCAGTCCCAAATTTAATTTTGGTCTCCTTTTGCATTTGTTGTTCTACTAAATGCCTACCACGCTGCTGTCTAATTCGTTTAAGTGTGTGTGTGTGTGTGTGTGTGTGTGTGTGTGTGTGTGTGTGTGTGTGTGTGTGTGTGTGTGTGTGTGTGTGTGTGTGTGTGTGTGTGTGTGTGTGTGTGTGTGTGTGTGTGTGTGTGTGTGTGTGTGTGTGTGTGTGTGTGTGTGTGTGTGTGTGTGTGTGTGTGTGTGTGTGTGTGTGTGCAGCAGCTCCAGTTCACTGGGACATGAGTTCCTCAGCAGCTGTATTTTCACCATAAAACCTC
Source organism: Trachurus trachurus (assembly GCF_905171665.1). NCBI lineage: Eukaryota > Metazoa > Chordata > Actinopteri > Carangiformes > Carangidae > Trachurus > Trachurus trachurus. The sequence goes on along the minus strand of NC_139894.1, from coordinate 16,961,190 downwards.
ACACTGCATGAGCGTGATGGGAGAAAATGTGATTGAAAAAAACGTGCGTTCTAATAAATCATGAAAGATTTCACATGCATTCACTCTAAAAATCAATTTTCACATAACAGAAGAGATTGCTTGTGGACCACTGCTGGTCCAAAGGTGGGAAATCAATCAAATTCTTCAGCGCTACATTTCTAAGAGCTCCGGCTTTTTGAGCTCGGTAAAATTTATGTTGTAAGTTTACATGAAAAATACGACTTTTATCTGTGGCTCCCTGGCGCACATAGTACTCATTTTTATATAAAATACTTGTGTAACATTCATTGGTCCTGACATGACTGATTCCATTACTTTAAACAACATCAGGTTTATCCCTGAAGAAGCTTAAATGACAGTAACCTTTTTGCATTAATATAAATGGTGACATGAATGTGCATTTTTATAATTTTTTTTGCAGACAGATTCATCTTGTTCTGAGACATTTCCCTGGCAAAAACAGCTCAGATATAATTAGTCCAAAGTTGTGCCAAGGTGTTCTCTCACTCTTAACTTTTCTCATATTCTTTGTTTCATAAGAAAAGCTTTAATAAACTCCCATCACTGGAGCTCTCCCCGCCATCATTCTCCGCCATAAAGATTGTTGTTGACTCTGATTGTTTGCAAGGGCATCTGAAATCGATAAGTTAGAGCAGCGTCTCTTATTACTTATTACATTTCCACACCTTGACGGCAGCTCAACCAAACCTGATGAGAAATACACACACACACACACACACAAATAAGCACGTCAAGGTCTCCTTCATGTTTGAGCGACCACAGAAATTATGTGCTGATGACACCTAAACAGATTGTGTAATTACTTTTGCCCTGGTGGCCCTGGCCTGTAACACAGATTTCCAAGTCCTAAAGCTGTTTACTATCAATCCAGAATTTGAGTTTGGGGTGCGTTTTCGAGTGTTGTTGAGTTGCTTTTACGATGTGGTGCAATTTTTAAAAAGAAAAAGATCAAGCAGTACAAAAAATGTCATGGTCAGAGGAGAGAGGGTTAAAGATTGCAGGTAATATTGGATAGGAGATGATAAAAGTCATCCCCCTCTCCCCACTGGTTTGTCAGTGTGTAGCCTGTGCACACGCTGCGACCCCTTCTGTGCTCAATCTCATATGTTTTATTGAAAGCCGGCAGGCAAAGGTCATCCTTGTTTTCTCTGGGGACTTTAGCTCCCTAAAGCTTAAGGGTTCATGCCAAGCATCCGACCCTGTTAAACAATATAAACTGCAGCGCACTGACAAAGTGGTAAATTCAGCCTATAAATGGACCATCGGTGAGGTGTGGCACACTATGGGGGCTGGTGGTCTAAATTCATCCTGACGTGCTTAAATAACACACTCGTTTCTAATTTGCTGGTTTGATTATTAAATGTCCCTCCGGGGCCCCTGCTGCCTTCAGGCACCTCAGGACAAAAATACCATGTTTTGCTCTCATCTGCTGAATAGAAGAAAAGAGAAAGGGAAGAACTGAAAGACTGATCATGAGACAAAGAGTTTAGGAAAACTTTAAATATTTCATTGTGAAGGATAAGAAGCTTTTTACCTAACAGGTCTGACTCTTTTATTGGTGTTCAGCTGTAGTTACAGAGCAGATGAATGGCCACTCCTCTGGCATTGACTTTTCTCCGTTACTGCAGCACTATCAGGACTTCAGTGTCCTATTAATATGAGTATGCTTCATAATTCCTCCGTCTGTTTTTACTACAATTGATCGCATTTCTAATTTGCACCTGTAATGTGCATCGAGACCTCATGCCAGCCCTCATACTGATGACAATAACTTGCTTGTGCACTGCAAAATGAATTTGACTCCTAGTCCATAATCTGAGGGACGTGTTCGACAATAGGAATTTAATATCAGCGTGAAACTCCCTCGTCGAGACAAAGATTAACCTTGTTTCAGAGGAGTAAATAAAAATTTTAAAAATTGCTCCACTGCTCTCTAAAGACTAAAGCAGGTGGTATTGGCAGCAGAGATAGCACCGGCAGAGTGGGATGAGAAACGGAGAGATCACAGCGTCACACAGGTCGCTGTCAGACAGGCAACGTGGTTGGAAATCCATTTACTGTATGAGAAGCAGTAAATAACCGGAGCTCTCCAGACAGTCTGTGTTCAGTGGCAGCACCAAGGGCCACACTGCCACCTACTGCACGGGAACGTGTATGTGCAGGTGGTGTTAAATGATGGGGAAATATGAAAGACCTTCAGTTAAACAATAATAATAATAATATGGCTCGATGTAATATGACAACACGGTATAAAAGTATTCTATTGATAGCACATGTTCAGAAGAATATTATAAAACGTGATTTAGCAATAGCCTATCAAAAGTGACTTGATAACTTCTAAGTGTCAGTAATATTAACCCTCCTGTTGTCCTTCTGGGTCAAATTGGCCCAGTCTGTTCCCTTCCTTCCTTCCTTCCTTCCTTCCTTCCTTCCTTCCTTCCTTCCTTCCTTCCTTCCTTCCTTCCTTCCTTCCTTCCTTCCCTTCGTCCTAACTTCCTGTTTTGATCCAACTGACCTGATCTGTTCTTTCTTTCCCTTTTCTCTTCCTTCTTTCCTCCCTTCTTTCCCTTCTTCCTTCCTTCTTCTTCCTTCCTTGGACAAATCTATTCCCTCCCTCCTCTTTCCTTCCTTTTTCCCTTCCTTCTTTCCACAATCCTTTTCCCCTCTCCTTCATTCCTCCCTTCTTTCCATCCTTCCTTACCTTCTGTCGCTTCGTCGTTCCTTCCTTTTTGACCCGATTGACCCAATCTGTTCCCTCCCTCCTTCTATCTTTTTTTCCCTTCCTTCTTTCCTCCCATCTTTTTTGATGATCTTTTTTGTCTTTCCTTCCTTCCTTGACCCAGGAGGACAACAGGAGGGTTAATTTCAGCTCGTCCCTGAGTTGCTCAAGTCAAACTACATATTCATGTTTTTGTATTCCATTTTAATGTATGAGATAATTAAAATAAAATTTAAAAAAGTAACAACAGACATCATGGACAAGAAAAAATGCAAAAACAGCACAAATTATTCAACGTCAACATTGGACTTTCTGTGTAATCATGTTCAGCTGGTTACTGTAAAATAAAACAAAATAAAACTGCTTCTGAAAAGTTTGCAATTTATCTCAGTAAAGTTTTCACAAAACAATCTACACTAATGGACCATGAAATAGTGTTGATGTCTGATATGTAGTTGTTCTGTCTGAGTTTCAGTAGTAAAAAGTTTATGGGCCTTTCAGAGCAATAGTGGTATAGCATATTGTCACATTTTATAGTAGATGAAAGAAGGAGGGAGGGAAGAACAAGTTATAGGTTTTTATTAATTATGAAAATCCTATTTTTCTTCTAGGAGCATTAGGAAGTGCTTCTTCGTGCTTCCTCCTTCTTCCTCAGTTACTCCCCGTTGTTTGATGTACCTTCCTTGTCTAGTTTTATTAACCTTTAATTATCATGGAAAGGGTTTTTTTGCTGAGGGGGAATGCTCAGTTGCAGCACATCAATTATTTTCCCTGCTTCACATTCTTGCAGTTTTGACATGTTTATACCTAAAGGTACCATTTTAATATTCTAATACTCCCCGTGAAACCCAGCCAGAGTATTCTGTGGTAAACTTTGTTTCAAGGAGACTTTGAAAGTCGTTGTCGAGGGATGAATGCGTACTACCCACATTCCTGCTGTTCCCATCCGCAGTTCCTCATCCTGATGTTCCAGTCACGGCACCGGCGCGTCCTTCCCTCGGAGAAGTCAGGTGAGGATTTGCCACAACAGGTAGACTTATCCCACACACCAACTAATGCTCGCAAAGCACGTTCGTCTCCTGAGGGATGTTTCGACATCCTGCATGTCTGTTCAGCTGAGAAATGCACACCTCCTGTCACTGTAATTCCTTCCAGACGTCACACTCTAGACTTACTTTTAAGGTGCTCTAACCGCTGTCATATCTCAGATGCTACCTACACACACAAATGGACAGAGGGCTTTCCTCTACAGTATATCACATGAATCTAAATATGAGCAATTATGTAAAATACTTCCTCCATCCTCCAGTGATATTGAAGACATCTTCATAAGAGAGGAAGAAAGCGCATATACGATACGATACAATACGATAAACTTTATTGTCCCATTCAGGGAAATTTGTCTTGGACACTGTAGCTGCGCCATAAATGCCTTGATGGCCACAATGACAAAAAAACAATACACCTCAGCCATATCAACCCAGCAAACACAAGACATAACAGCATTGCACATATCCCACAACATAGCACATACATACACCTCATAAATTCACCATGGTAAGAGCACTGTAAGAATTATTGCACAAACTCGTTAAGAAATTTGATGGAAGTTGGGATAAAATAATTCTTAAAACGGTTGAGTTTACAGCGAGGGACTCTGTATCGTCTACCTGAGGGTAGGAGGTCAAACTCTGAGTGAAGGATGTGGGAGGGGTCATTCACTATCCTCTGATATGAACACTGAAAGAGTTAAAGCAGAAGTAAGCAGAATATTTGTGTTAATATAAGTCTTCAACAGTTACATCTTCCGACAGCAATCACTTATATAGAGTGTTTGGTCTGAAACACGGGTCTGTCAGTCACTCTGCTCTGCAGTAAGCCGAAGAGAAAACTTTCCTTGTGTCCTACAACCTTTATCCAATGAGGAGAGAGAACAGCATAAAGGGGCGGTCCTCTCGGTGTGCAGCCAAGGGATGCGCGTGAATGTGGTGAATGTAGGGACGAGGGCGGGGACTGCTAACTCCATCTGCTGACAAGAAGTTAGCCAAAACGACCGGATCGCTTACTTCTGCTTTAATGGTGTTGGTGAAGTGATCTTTGCATGACTTCACTGCTAGGTGATGACTGGTGGACAAAGTCACACACACTACTACAGACATGAATGTGAAATTTAAATGTCAGACCTCTGATGTTCTTGTTAGTGCAGAGTTGTCCGTTTCAGGCTTAAAACACTGTGGCTGAAAAATTCCACGACTTGATGGGCTAATATCCTAATTAAATTTAGTTTTTTTTTCTGGCACTAACTGATTGTGTAAGGAATCTATATTGAATTGTATTTTTTTTTTTTTATGATGAATGTAAGTAATTATAAAGCAAAAGGTCAAAGCCTCCTCCTCCAGACTGGCTGTGAATAACCGTACAGAGCGTCACTCCAGCTGCAGTCCCTGTGACCAACAGCAGCCACATGTAATATAAAAAGCCCTTTATCCTAACATGAAACACATGGCTCAAAAGTCGAGTCCAAAGACACAACTGCACTTCTAATAAGCTTGCCCTGAGCCAGGAGTCTTTGCCATGTTTTGCCTGCTGTTTCCTGGTGTCCATTTCAAAAGAAATCAGCTCCCATGTGGAAGCAGAGATCGAGCCAGTGGCGCTGTCTGCTTTGTGTTGCTGCCTGTGATCTACATAGAGAAGAAAAAGGCCCAGAGTGTGAGTCTAAAATTAAACTAAAAAAATCAGTTCATTCTTTTTTACTTTTCAGACAGGACTTTGTAATGAGCAGCGTGGACTGTCAGGATGTGTTGCTTTCTGCTGAGAGGGCACTCCCCACGATGCATAGAAGGTAATTGACAACTTCTACATGTATGTGTCTTTATTTGTCCTTGTCATATGATCAAACACAGGGGGTTTAAAGATGGAGGGATGGTACAGAGCAGTGAAAGTCAGTACAACAGGGTAAGAAGCCCGTAGAAAGCAGAGGAGAGGACAGATGGGATGATAGATGAAGACAGAGCAGGCCAGCTTGAACACACTAGTGTAAACTGTTATTTTAAGATCAGTTGTACCCTTGTCATTACATTGACATTAAATCATTCCGCAGCTGCTTTTATCCAAAGTGACTTACAGTACAAGGAAGAAACAACATTAAAGCTTCAGAAACCCAGAGCTGCAACCCCGGTACGATCAATAAATAAATACATTTTACATACAACATGATCACTCTCTCTCTCTGCTGATGTTTTTCTCCATCTTCCACCTTCTCTCAGGGGAATAAGGAAACCTGGAAGAACTAAGATGTGGTTTGAAAAATCTACGATTAATCTTTCATGTGCAGAGGTCGGGGGGGGGGGGGGGGTTCGCTCCAGTGACAAATCATCTGCACTCTAGTTCAAGTGAAGTGCAATTACTTTATTTTTCTCCCAGGGACCGAACATATCTAATATGTCGTTGTTTATTTCCCATATCATATTGACACCAAGACATTTTTTTTTAATATCTTTCGCTAGGCTATTGTATAACATTGGCAACACTTAAGCAGTTAAAGATTCTCCCTGTCTTTCTTCTGTTAGGGAGAACCTGTTGGTAAAACAGACAAAGATACACTTGTGTCCCAGGGGAAGTTGCTAATTTTGGAGAGCAGCACACAAAACAAAACAAACCCTCTCCACATGAAAGGCTTCATGAATATTTATAAGCGATGATCACAATGGACTATTATTATCATTACACCTCTCTTCATGCAGGAAATGTACAACCAGCACACAAATGAGGGACGACGTCTTAAATCTCATTCTTGAAGTGTACGTTTTTGGGGGGGTTTTTGCATAAAAACCATGAAAATTATTCTTTTCTTACATGATACGATTTTAATATGTTGGCTGTTTTGCCGCATATTTCATCACTGCCACATTTGAAAGAGATTCTTGGGAAATGCACTGAATACAGAGAGTAATGTGATGCTGGCTAGTACTGTAGCTACAGAACACTATATGGTGCCAGACAGACGCGACAGATCCCCTAGGATTTTTATGCACATCAGTCCCCAGAGCTTTTCCACCAAGGAAAACACATAAAAAGAAAACATCCAGTTGGCAACAGCACTGCAGAAGGAAACATCTTGCTGATGTGAGAGGTCAGGGGATAATGGCCAGGTTGGTTGGAGCTGACAGAAAGGCTGCAGTAACTCAGGTAACCTCTCTTTACAACTACGGAGGGAAAAATAACATCTCCAAATGCACAACACATCCACAACCTTTGATGCTGATGAGTTACAACAGAAGAAAACCACATCCTTGTCAGCCAGGAACAGCAGTCTGAGGCTGCAGTGGGCCCAGATTCACCAAAACTGGACAGGTGGAGACTGGAAACACAGCCTGGTCTAATGAGTCTGGGTTTCTGCTGAGGCTCACAGAGTGCAAGGCCATAATAAATCCATGGACCAAAACCTGCTGGCGATGCCGGTGGTGTATTGGTATCTCTGTGCAAGTCCAAAGTGAACACAAGGCTTAGTACAGACTGCTTCTTGTGTTTTTTATCCAAGCTGGGGTGAAAAATAAAAATCTTCTAAACCGAACATTATAATTTAATGATGCTTCACTGTTGCCAAACTTTAGATGTTCAAACCCTGTCTTGGCTGTCAGTGCTGTCCTCCTCTGTTGTGAGTGTGTGATGTTTTCCAAAAGAAAGCAGAAGTAGATCGCTGTCTGAATTCACTCTTTCACTTAAAAGCTTTAACAGAATATCAACATCCCACAGGCATACGTGCTCCTACAACCTCTGCCTCTGTGTACTGTAGCTGCTTTATGCACTCAGAATCGTTGTGGGTCTTTACTGACATCTAATGGACGTGAGTGAAACACTCCAAACACTGTGGACACTTTAAAAACAATGAATCCATAATTTGTTGAAATTGCAATGTTAAAAAGACTGGCATAGATTACTCTTGGACATATAGTATCCCACAAAACTGAATGTAAGTGTCAAACTGCACATAATCATACAATACAATACAGTAAGTTGCATTTTAGAGATGTACCACTGCCTCAGTAGGTTGTATCTTTACTATAACAGCTCAACAAACACAGTTTTTCAGTGAAAGGTTAACGTGATTATTTGCAGCTCCACTTTACTTTTTGGTTAAAGTCCTAAGTCCTTGACATTCAGCAGAAAAAAAGCTGACCATAATGTGAGTATTATCTGAAATCTTCATAATCATTTTTTCTAAATCATCTGTTCATTCACTCCTCACAGAACAGTTTTAATTTCAAATAAATTACATCTGATTATTTCCTGCATGAAAGGTCTCCAAAATGATAGGGTGGGTTAGGTTCTACTCTGTGTTTGGGCTATGACTAACAAAAGCATAATTTCACCTGAAATACCTCATAGTTCTATAGATTTCATTGTATATGAAAATGTCTTTCTTTTGTTTCGCCATAATGAGATCATTTTGTCCATTTTACTGTTTGTCTGTTTTTCAGATATTGCTGTGATGGTCTGAGCAGAATTGAGAGATTTCAGAAACCCCCCGCCATCTCATGCGCTCACAGTTCAGTCTGGTTGCGGTGAACTTTGGACGTGGTTACATGGCTGGAACTGTGCAAAAAGTCAAACACAGGTAATGAATCACACATACGCACAAACTCTGTGTCAACAATGCACAAAATTATGCTCCCCACTCACATATTGGCACTGAAGTTCACTGGTTTAACACCAAAAGCCTTTTATTGCTCACTGTTTAATCCATTGTGAAGTCTATGGTGATGTATCTGCATATAAAGCAGCTAGACCGCACAGATCCTGTACATCAGCGCTCATTCAGAATTTTGAATTACATATAATAATGTTCATATTATTTCTAAATTACGTATCTGACTCTAGTCTAAAGTCTGAATCTGAACTTAGATTTCTTTTATTTACTCAATGGTCAGTTTGTAAATACAAAAGATAATGAAATATCATTATAGTTAATCGTTTTTAATAATAGTTTGACCAAATTCTTGTTTCCTTTTTGAATTAAAATTGTGTCAAAAATTTCATTTCAACGCTGATGTAATGAGACGTCAAAAGTTTACTCTTTTTTCCTCACCATTTGTAGGAGGAGAGATTTAAAGGACACGCTTGTGATTCCAGGCAGCATTTATACAAAGGTGTGTATCTTTAAAAAAAATTGAAACTTACACTTTTTACATCCATGTTTACTAGGACTCTACTTCCTACTTTGTTGATATATTGCTACACAGTACCTTGGAAACTCACCATCATCAAATCAACAAATCAACAGGATTTTACACATGTACTAGGACAGCATCACTGCAGTATTTGGGGTGATTTGGTCTGAAAAGAAGGGAAAAAAACTGATAATACCATTCTTGCATCATGTTTACACAAGCATTAAAGTGAACCAGGGCAAAGTTTGTTTGGAAGCCGAACAAATCCCTCCTTTTCAGGTCAAGTGTATTTTGGTCTTTTTGTGTGTGTTTTCTGAAAAAAAAATGTTGGCAGAAATACCACAATGACAAATCAAAGTCCACAGCCAATGTCAGAACAACCAGAACCAAAGTACATGCCGACAGAGGTGAGGATGAAATTAATATGGGTCAGAGGAAAAATACTTAGAGCAAATGACTCGGCTACCATGGACTCACCAGCTACCACCACCATCTAATGTCGTTGCTCACTGGGTGGGAAAAAAAAGTAGCTAAGTGTCCATCAATATATTGTAATGGGTGTGATAACACTTGTTTTTTTGTTCTGAGTGAATGATCCAGTTTAGCTTGGATGTGAATGAGTGTCCCCTTGTAATGCCTCAGACAGAAATGATGTATTGTGCCATATTACCGATTTTATTATTATCATCACATGTTTCACATCATAATATTTATTATTATTATTTTATTTTATTCTATTTTATGATTAGCCTAAATTGCCTCAGTTATTTGGGAATAAACTGTTTCATCCATCTATGCCACATACATCTCAAATGGGATTACAGATTAATAACGTTCAGCTCTCCTTCCATTTATCTGATATTATCTTGCGTCTCCGTCTACATCAGCACGTACAGGTCTTTAAAATCACAGGATAAACCACAGCTGTTGAGTTTCTGCACAGTCTGGTTTGGATCGACCAAAACAAGGGTCAACAAAACACCATGAGGGACAGTTAGTCTGCTGAAAAGATCATCGATGCTGCCCTGCCAACTCTTCAGGAAGTGTACAACTCCAGTCAGTAAACACTCAGTCAGGGAGAAATTGCCACAGACCTGTCTGTCAAGTCCTGAACATAAATTATTAGACTTCCACCCCTCCCTGAAGGAGCAACAAATCACGTAAGCACCAAAACATCCTGACACTATATTCTTCCCACAGGTCAGCACCTCAGGAAACAGTTTCCACATGATGTTTCATCATCCTGTTGTCCAGTATTGGACAAAAGCCTGAAGGAAATCATGTAATAGTTGATGTACATCGTATAGGGGAGTGCAGTTATCTGCTGCCTGCACCCAGCCAGCAATGCTACGTGGGGTCCATACAGTAGGGGCCCCACTTGGGCTGCAATTGTGGGCCCCATATGTGGCTTGCACCCAGGATCCATATGGGGCCCACAATTGCAGCCCAAGTTATGAAGCTGACCAGAAACACTATGTTCGTTGCCTTGTGTGCAGCCTACTTGGTAAATTCACCTGAATCAGCTTCTTAATATTGTGGATCTGTGACTGTTTCCTATCTGTGCTTCTTTTGTAACATCTACAACACGGGGCGGCAGTGGCTCAGGTGGTAGAGCAGGTCGTCCAATGATCAGAGGGTTGGCGGGTCGAATCCCGCTCTGTCCCGGTTGCTGCCATAGTGTCCTTGGGCAAGACGCCTGATAAGTCGTGGTTGCATGGCAGCTTCCGCCATGTGTGAATGCGATGTCTGATGTAAAAGCATTGCAGGTATATAAATACAGACCATTTGCCATCTGTGGAAGTTACCTGCTGTATGCTGAAGAGTCCCCCAGCAACATTTTCTAACATCACAATTTTAATAACACTTAAAGCTTGAATCAGACTTGTACAGATTTGTACGGGAAATTTCATTTTGTGGTCTTTTCTGGTCTTTTTGGGCACTTGACCACAATCCATTCTGTCAGATTGTGATAGATTATAAATAAATGGATAATAAAGATAACAAATGAAAAAACTAGAACTTTTTGATTAATGAATTTAATACTTTTTCAATTGCAAACCTAAGGGACAGTTAAAGCAAGCTAATATATATTAATATATTTATAGATATTAAGTATTACAATTAATGAAGCCCTAGCTTCATATGCTTTGTTTCAACACCAATATTTTGCATTCATAATAATAAATGATTTATACCTCACCTTGCTATCACACAGTATATTATGTTTCTCCTGCTTTTTTCATCGTGTTCACCACAGGGGCCACTTCTGCACACAAGTTTCACTCTGTCTCAGTGTTAACATTAAAAAACTGCAGACAGACTATCTGTCACTTCCACGTCAAACTACACCCTCATCCTCTGTCGACTACTGTGTTGGACTATAGTGGGGGTTTTGTTTTTGTTTGTTTTATTTGGATCCCCATTAGCTGCAGCCTTGCTGCCACTATTCTGGGTCCAACAATACGCATGAAAGAACAATATGACTACAAAATAACAACATAATAAAGTAAAAAAGAGAGAGAGAAATAGAAGGTATGTGTATACATACACATACATATACAAGTGCAAGACTGTCGGGGTCGTGGCGCTGTACAATCACTGCTCTCCACCTTAACAGCTCCGAGGTTTTCAGCTGCACTATGAGGCGATGATGCAATCGGCGCATGCCACCAACTATTTCCTGCGAGTCAGCACAACCCCGGTGCGATGAGCTGCGAGCCGGCGAGGGAGAGCAGGAAACACACCAACACAACCATCAACACAACCAGCAGCACCACAATTCAACATCCAACCATCGCGAAGAAAGATGTGAGTTCACTTTATTGACAAACTGTCTGTGACTCTGTCGCTCTGGGAGGTTTATGACTAGCGCACATCGTCAGGGGGATCCCGACCATACACTTATCTCTCCTAGTCCACAGACCCTTGCCCCCGTTTGATTATTCATACGCCCACCCTTCCACCCCTATCCTCATACTGGGCGCATCCTAGTGGTTGGTTTCCTACCTGACTATCGCCTCCTACGCGCCCTCATATTTAAAGAGCACCCACCCAACGTGGTACCTGCATTCCGTCAGACGGGGTGCTCACTGTAATCAACTTGTAATGAACAAAAAAAAACTATCGATAATTGCCTGACTGAATTTTACAATAAGTTCAAATCAACCAAAAAAAAACCGCCATGGAAAAAGGTAAATGAGCAGAACAATTTTGGATTCTTGTAGTGGTGAGAAAATGTTTGTTTTAATGAAACGTGGGCTCCAGCCAGATGATGCAACTGACAACAGCAGTGTATGAACTTTTTGTTGAAGCTGTGTTTGGTTTGGTTTGGTTTGTGCAGCTGATGGATATGTGCTCTAACCTGAAATGTGGCAGTGGTTTGACTGAAATTGTCATGTTTTATGTTGACCTGCACTTTTCCTTGTGCTCAGTGTGTGATGGATGGAGACTGTGATGACATTTACTTTACTGATGTCATCATCTGTTTGTAGACAGATGGTGCCCACTTTGCTGTTCTGTGTTGCTGGCTGCCTGGTGTTTTGGGTGTTGGTGGACAAAGTAGCCTCTTTTTTCTTCTTTTTTTAATAATAATCAGGACTATAGCACTACAGTCTATTGCATCTGCTGATGAATGACTTAATATAAATCATTGGAGTATTTGTGATGAATAATTTCAGGCAACACATTTACCAAACTATTCTAATAACGAAAACCTGTTGAGCCATGGAAGTAGTGGTGCTGCTGCCAAAAGCATGTAAAACATCCTACACTGCTGCAGGGAACAAGTGCAACAGTTTGGCAGATCTTTACAGCTGAAGCAGAAGCCACAACAGTGTATTGTTTTAAGGTTACTTAATCATGTTAGTTTGACTAATGGTTAATCTGTGTGCCAGACATGTGGGTTTTAATTTCAGAAGTTATGAATTAACGGAGAGGTGTCATTTGTTTTTAAATTTAATGAAAGTTATCACACAAGTTCTTTGCATCTTGTTTGGACACAATTTATTTTATGTCAGATGTCCATGACCAAGGGTGCCCAAACCTTTGCATGTCACAGTAACTGAACTTATGAGAAGCCCAATGAACACTTGTTTTTCTTTCCTGAACTCTTTCAGCGATGATTCACAGGCAGTGGTCTTTGACCTTTGCCACATATTCCCAAGAAAATTTGGGTAGAACAACTATTTGTGTTGTGTGTGTGCATTTAAGATACTGTTAGGAAAAAATCATCAGAACTACAGTACTGAGCATGCATTGGTATTTCAACCGTGTCTGTTATCTTTAACATTTTAACATTTTTTATATGGATTATATTTTTTCTATGTCATTATCTTTGTTAGCATGAAAAGACCCTCTTCTATGACATAATGTGTGTGCCCATGTAAATGCTAATGTTGTATAGCACTGGAGAATCACAGAAATAAGCCACATTTAAAACAGTTTGCAGCTGAGGCACACACAATTTCCATAAAACCATGTGTAAAAACTTTTGCTACCTGTCCAGCAGAAACAGAGTAAACTCTACATCTGTCTTCATGCTTTTAATAGCAGCAATGGTCTGGTGTACCTTCAAAACATACCTTTAAAAACACGTTTACCAGCATTCTCTGTTTTTATTTGGGGTGTGGGCCAGTCATGTTGCCACCAATACAAATTTCTTCCACGTACTTACCCTCACTGCTCTGGTCTCCTGTCTGCAGTCATCTAATCAATCCCATTCAAAATGCTACTGAATTTGATTTTTTTTAAGTGTATTAGATTGCATTACTCTATTGCTTGTGCCCACACCCATAACTCTTTAGGCCAACCTCACCCTATCGCCTCTGTGCCTCACAGTTCGGACCAACATGACAGCGTTTTGGAAGGAGCACTCCCAGGCTGCCACTGTGGAGGAGATGATGCTGGACTCTCGTGCCAGGGAGCTGACTCAGCACGAGCTGCCCGAGATCCTCTCCATGCTGCCCAGCCTGACTGGATACAAAGTGCTGGAGCTGGGAGCTGGCATCGGGTGAGCGCACGGCTTTGCATTTGTGCATCTGTAGCTAGTGGATACAAACAGATAGAGCCAGGACAGGTAAATGTGGTTCTTTGATCAAAACTGACTGTGATCCTAGTTGAGTCATCTTATTTCCACCATTGGTTATTGAAAAAAAAAAATGTTCTGCCTGTATTTAAAGTCCCACTCCCGCGACCCTTTTCGGCCATTTTAAAACCAGCTCATTAGCCATGCACATTAGCAATGCACCTCTGGAGGGTGGGTGGAGACTGCGCTGCTCTGCACCCGCCCAGCCACCTCCTCGCACCCCATCCCCCGCTCGCTGACAGCTGGACATTGTACAATTACAGATTCAGCGCGTTTAGCGTAAAACTCCACACTGGGATTCGATCCCAGACTGGAGCATAGTCCTTGCTCACGGTGCAAGCTGCTCTACCAGGTGAGCTACCTGTTATACCTTGACAGCTACACCGAGCTGCCAACCCTTTCACCTCTGAACCAGATGCAGAGCGGGGCGGGAGCTTGTAGCACTAGTGCCCTCCCCTGGAGCTGTGACACATCAGCTCCAGTCTCCCTGAAACTGCCAGTTTGCATCTGCCATTGGTTCACAGCAATTTGAAGGCAGAAAAACTCAATTTGCAATTTTGCACTTCCTTTTCTGCTGATATGTGCTCTAACACAAGAAAAATGCCACAGGAACATGTGAAAAGCTCAAAAAACACGATTTTCACGGGAGTGGGTCTTTAACATGGGAGAACATTTTCTAAGTGTAGCTGACACTTGTCTTTGCAGTCGTTACACCAGCCACCTGCTGACCAAGGCTGCCCATGTGACGGCCGTGGACTTCATGGAAAGCTTTGTGGAGAGGAACAGACAGGACAATGGTCACCATAGCAACGCCGCCTTCATCCAAGCTGATGTCACAAAGCTGGATGTCCCCCAAAACAGGTGTGTATTCAGATATCTGGAGTTTACACATTCACGGACTACAGACTTTATGTCTTGGTGTATTGAGTAGTTTGACCGGCCCATCACTTCCTCTTAACCTGAAATATCTCACAAACTATTGGATGGGTTAGCGGCCGCTAGTGGATGGATACTGAACATACAGTAAAAACGTTGTGGCCCTTAGTTAACTGGTACATTAAATATTCCCAGAATGCATCAAATCACAATGTTGTAAGTTGTTGTAATATAAGTTTAGTTATTTTAAGTATGGTTTATACTTCTCATGTTATTTATAATTACAGTTCAACAAGTTCACTTTTTTCAACCCATTCTTCCCTAAATGTATTCTTAATGGAGGGCACTGCTCCCCTCAGTCATTACATGATCATAATGACTCCATGTTGTGTTGGTAGTTATGACCAAGCCTGTGAGGGTGTGCACTTGGGCCCAGTGTTGTCTGACCAGGTTTCACAGCTGAAGATGCAATAGCGGAATAATACACTCAAAGCAATACACATAAAAAAACATATTAAAATAAGTATGGTTAATGCTCATGTATGTTCACTGTGCTCCTCAGTGTTGACTTCATATTTTCCAACTGGCTGCTGATGTACCTGAGTGATGAAGAACTGAAGTGTCTAATAGAGAAGATGCTGGGCTGGCTGCAGCCCGGTGGCTTTCTTTTCTTCAGAGAGTCCTGCAACCACAGATCAGGTACTGAGCTAATATTACACATTTCCTCTTCACTCTTACATTGTGTTTAGTGTTTACACCAGCCAAGTCTCACTTTAAAAATATAACCAAAAGATTTGCATAAGATTCAAAGACAATTCCCTGAATTTGAGCTTGAACCAGAGCCATGACAAACTTAAATTTTGCAGTCCAGATTCAGTTTGTGCATTTTATTCCATCAGATGATTTGCTTTTTTTTCTAAGATAATTATAACTTTTTAAACAGTAGCCGATTCATCTTTTTCTCAATAAATACAATGCATTTTTTTGTATCCCATGACTTTCTGTCAAGGTGACAGCAAGAGGGACTTCAACCCTACCTGCTACCGCACAGAGGAACAGTACAGCCACATTGTGTCATCAGTACAAATGACGGGGCCCGAGAGCGGCCAAAAGTTTGGTTTCGACATTGTATTAAAAAAGAAAGTTCAGACCTACGTTGAGGTAAAGTCCCTTTATTTACTATAGACATAAACTATAACATAGAAGGACGTATTGCAGTTAACCCATCCTGCTGTTCCAGATGAAGAACAATCCCAATCAAATATGCTGGATGCTGGAGAAGGTCCCCCGCTCCTCAAACACCCAGAATGGTTTTAGCACCTTCCAGCAGTTCCTGGACAACCAGCAGTACACCAACCGCGGTATCCTGCGCTATGAGAAGATGTTTGGGGCTGGTTACGTCAGCACAGGCGGGCCCACCACCACCAAGGTAGGAAAGAAGAAGGCTGGACGACCCTGTCAGCTGCAGCTTTACTTTGTGGCTACTGCAACTGTCAGCTTGGCTAACTAAGAAAGTGAGCATTAGTCTGTTGACATAAACATTGAGCTCAAACCACTGCTGTTCCCACGCAGGACATAGACAGTAGAGTCTCAGTCATGTTATCAAATAAATTATAGAAATGACCTTCAGCAACATCAGCAACTGGGTTTTATCATAGAAGCTTGTCTTTGGAAGCTCTTTCATGATTCATTCTGCAGTGCACACAAGGCCACATGAATGAATACTGTACTGTACATAGATAAGACCTTGGAGTGTTTTATTCAGTGTTATTTTTTTTATTCTTTTTCAAATTGCTGCATTTTAGAAATTTAAGGTAATGTGGTGTGTTTGTATCGAGATAGTAAATAAAACAAAAAAATATTAATTAAAGACACAATAAAAAAAATACTATAATTTACATCATAGCATTAGATCTCCACTCTTAATCCTAATCCTCACCCTTGGAGATATTTGGTGCTTTTTGCCCTATGTGAGTTCATCTTTGTGGGTAAAATGTTTGTAACTTGCTCCAACAGGAGTTTGTGGACCTGCTGAACCTGAAGCCCGGACAGAAGGTTCTGGATGTTGGCTGTGGTATCGGTGGAGGAGACTTCTACATGGCGAAGGTAAGAGGCAAGGAACCTGGCCTAGTTAGGCTGATGCTTATAATGATGATACAGGCAATGACATGGTTGTGCTGTTTCAGACCTTCGGAGTGGAAGTGCTTGGCCTGGACCTGTCAGACAACATGGTGCAGATCGCCATGGAGAGAGCGATCGCTGAGGAGCTGCCATCAGTAAGTCTAAATATTCCCTTATCCTATTGGTATAAACACCACAGAAAATAATTAGATTAATGCTTTCTTTTAAAAGGAAATCAGTAATGGTGTGTGCTCTTCATCAGGTCCAGTTCGAGGTGGCTGATGCCACCAAGAGAACGTTTCCAGAAGGTTCCTTCGATGTGATCTACAGCAGAGACACAATCCTGCACATTGATGACAAACTGGCGCTCTTCAAGCGCTTCCATGTGAGCATTTTATTACATTTTTTAGACACTTGTCTTTTTGTTTCAGGGTTTTTTTATTAGGAGAAGTAATAAGGCACATCTTAAAATCTGTAGATCCATAATCTTGTGTTGTGATTCCAGCATCCCACAAGTTGAGCTGTCATTATGTTGCAATGAAACAAAACTCATTTTCTCATTTTCTTTACTTTACTTTACTTTACTTTATTTCTCTCACGACCACGCAAGCAGCACAAACACAGCACAAACAATAATACAGTACAAATAATCAGACATAGCAAGAGGCAGTACATCTCTGACCAGGACAGAGGAAAAACTATCACTTAAACAGAGGAAGTACACGTTTCAGAAAAGCACCTAGGTTATAAATAACTTTTGTTTGTTTTGTTCTGATCATCCCCACTTTCTCCCACCAACCACCCTAATTCAGTTTGACTTACTTATGTATTAATGCACGTGTTTCTTGTGGTTTCAGTCGTGGTTGAAGCCAGGTGGCCAGTTGCTTATCAGTGACTATTGCTGTGGGGAGAAGCCCTGGACACCGGTGTTTGAGGCCTACGTCAAACAGAGAGGCTACGTCCTTTATACGCCCTCACAGTACGGCAAGGTAAACATACACACAGTACAGCCTAATTAAGAGTTTGTTCAACCCTTTACAAAATGTGACCAGATGATTGCTTTGAGTCTCAGAGTATGAGACGCTGTTGTGTTGTTCAATAAATAAAAACGTACTGATGGCCATTCACTTAAGAAGTTATTTAAAAAATAAATCAGCAACCATTACCCTTTAAAAAATGTGTGTTAAAAATATAATCAACAAACTGAATGAAAAATGTATCTTTTTTTTTTTATTCTTACATACATGTTACCACAGTATCAGCAAACACACACGCAAGTACATTTGTTCACTTTACCACCACTTTACCATGATGGCCTATTTTTTTCTTCACAAAATCAAAACCATTGCTACAAATCCACAATTACAAACAAATAGACACAATCAACAGCAAAACCAAACCATAAAGAAGGACAGAAAAAAAGGAAAAAAAGCAGTAACATCAACTACAAACATGGTAGCAATAACAACATTAACAACAGCAAACCACAAAAACACAATAAAGGTGAAAAAAATAAATAATAAAAAAAATAGTGATAGAAAAGAAGAATTGAATTGAAAATATTTTGTTTTTAGAGACATTACAAAGCATACTAGACTGATATGTCCCAAAGGTGAAAACTTTAGGAAACAATCAGATAAGCATATTGGGTAACTTTGCAAAAGTCAAAGTCTCCTCCTGTGCAGAAAGCCGTCGTGTGTCTGTCTGTGCACCGTGTGGACGTGTTGATGATGTGTTACCACCATCCATCAGCTGGTGGTGCTGTTTCCACTCCACTTCACTGTCTCTTCACCAACAGTTCATTGAGGAGGCCGGTTTTTGCAACGTTTGGGCCGATGACCGAACAGCCCAGTTCATCGCGGTGATTAAAGCAGAGCTGCAGAGAGCAGAGTCCATCAAGGATGAATTCATTGTGGTCAGTTTGAACCGTGCACACACACACGTACCCGTCGACAACACTCGGTGATATCAAATATTATCTCATCACATCAATACACCAGTAGAAACTAAATTCTGTGGAACCTCGCTGTATCTCCTGCAGGAGTTTTCTGAAGAGGACTATCTCGCAATAGTGAATGGATGGAGAGAAAAACTGGAGCGTTCCCACAGTGGAGACCAGCGATGGGGACTCTTCCATGCAAAGAGGAATTGAGTGATTGCGCGAAGAATAGATAAATTAATAAAAGAGAAAAGGAATGCTTGTGTCCTTATTGCCTATGTTTTTGTCTTTGATGCGTTTGATAAGCTGGGAATTTTTATAACAGCACTTTATTTACGGTGAGATTGTGTGCTGGGTAAGCAAAAACAAATTTTCCATATTACTGACATGTTGTCATTGGAAATTCTGTCATTTTCATATATCCAAAACTACAGTGTGTGGAGCAGTATTTACTGTATGGTCTCATTTTGATAACATTTAAATATGAAAATGACAGCATGATGTTTATATGAAGATATTTAAAATAATAAAAATATTTTAATTTTGAGTGAAATAGTATTGTTTTATTGGACAGACCTAGCCTGACAAGCCAGACTATATCATTAAAATGTATAAATATATTTGCTGCCGCTAGGGTGCGTCTAGATTTCTAGGCTAGGACAGACCTGCTTTCTGTGACGAATTCCACAATCTATCAGGTTTTATTTCTCCTCCATTTAGCCTGAAATACAGCGCAGATTTACACCAAGTTGATCAGTAAAACGTATATACGGTCTTTTCAGTTTGCAGAAACATTCCTGGAACATCATGTTGTCTGCAAGCAGAGTTTCAAAACTTGTCAGACTTGTAGCTACTTCCAATAAGCACAGTTGCTGCTTGACCCTATGACTCACTTAACACCCCCAACCCCTGACATACACACACAAACACACAGCCACACACACATCTGCAACATCTGCACATGTGCACATACTGAATTAAACTACTCTGTGT
Organism: Trachurus trachurus; assembly: GCF_905171665.1. Lineage (NCBI taxonomy): Eukaryota > Metazoa > Chordata > Actinopteri > Carangiformes > Carangidae > Trachurus > Trachurus trachurus. Next base: position 16,941,247 of record NC_139894.1, on the reverse strand, counting down.
AACAAAATCAGCTTTTCTGCTTCTCTGCGTACACACTATGAACTCATTTTGGTAAATCAGTGGTTTGGATACACTGACAAGACATTAACTCACTATTTCTTGCAAATGTAAAGTTGGACTTAGGCCTACATGCAATTATGTGTAGCCTACTAAATGATAATAAGTCAGTATCTTGACTTAATTACTCATGCTACTGTTTTCCACTTATGGTCAAAGGAGCTGTTCAGCAATAGATGTGATTGTTGTCAGAACAGACGGGTTTAAAACACACAGGCAGCGCTATGGAGTGACATGGCCTTTCTGATGGTGCTGCTCTCTTGATTGCATATTGTCTGCACATGCCTGCTTTGTACAGCCCACAATGTGAAATAGAGTCTCATGTTTGTGATGTCTTTGTTCCAATACAGTACACTGGCTGTACTAATACACACACAGGCACATATATATACACAGTACAAGTTATTTGAAATATATATATACAGTATATATAAAGACACACACACACACACACACACACACACACACACACACACACACACACACACACACACACACACACACACATCAGATCTTTCAAATAACTTAGTATAACTGTAGTTATGGGGACCCACTCTGTTCCTCAATTTATTTTAGAATATGAACCATAACATTTTCAATGACAGAACAATTCACTATCACAAGATACTCATCTCCACCAAAGCTCTGAATTCAGTACATGGATGAGGACAAGATCTAACCTGTTTTTGTTTGTTTGTTTTTTTAATCTCACGTCACTATCCTATGCGGAACTGCCTATTACGTACTAAGTACTTGATATAATGTGGATATTTAGGAGAAACTTATATTATGATGAAAAATATTGTCCAACTAGGTTACCTATATAAACCTATTATCACAGGGTAGCCTGTGATCATTTGTGAGGAACCTGTGTATGTTGTAGGATAGTTATTTTCTAATTACAGGGGGATTATTGACAGCGTCATGTTATTACTATTGTGTGTTGTTGTGCTGTCTTTAAGCATTGTTGAGATGTAATTTTTGTTTGTTTGTTTGTTTGCTTGTAACAAACAAAACAACTCGGGTACATTGGTACTATGTCAAGTGTCACGTTTTGCTTCAGTACCCGTCTAAAAAGGAAAGTGCTGGAGGTATATTGGGTATTTCCGTGGTGCTCTTGTTGCACTTCCGCATTTGCTTCCTCATCGTGTCTGAGCTTCTCCCGAGATGATACACACTGCTTTCTACACTATTCAAGTTTTGGATTTTAAATAAGTTAAATAATCATAGACACAGTTAGTTTTAGGTCTGTAACATTATATTGTCTTCAAGCATAAATCTAGCTACGCTGTATGTCTGCACTGAAGGATTTTAAGTAATTATCATAATTATTACTCAAGGCAGCCTACTATGTAGCCTATAGGAGGAATGACAAAAGTGAACACAAGACCAGCCAACTGACAAGTCATAGTTATTGAACTCCTGCAGGCATTTGAATGGGACAGTGCAGATTAATGGACATAACATGTAAATGTGCTGGATTATAGCAAGATGCTCATTTCCGTCCGAAGTCCCATAAACATAAAAACAGTTCAATAACAGTACACATTACACATAATAATGTAGACAACACAAAAAGACAAAATAATTTAGTTGTGTCCTAATATGTACTGTAGCCTACCTTATTGCCCATATACCATAATGTTGCACTGTCAAAAGGTGACAGCAGGATACAAGGAACACATCTGGAAGTGTCCACACAATGGTTGTAGCACATCTCAGCTGTAAAAAAAAAAAAAAAAAAAAAAAAAGGCTCAGATCTTTTATTTATAAGTAGAAACACCAATAACACAGTGCTAATGTATGCAAAACTTCAACTAAATGTATAACAGCATTTAAATAAAAATATACTTCAGGTATCAATAATAAAAGTGACTCAGATATCTCCATTCCAGGATAATATGCACTTACATTAGTGGATTATGATTATTGAAGTTTTAATGTGTAGGTTTAATGTTGCAGCTGCTACAGTAAATGGATTTTACATGCTGCTGGGATTGTGAAATTCCCCAAGAAGAAGTTTAACCTAAAATAATACATATGTTGTTGGTGTTGTCTCCAAGCAGCATCACTGTTGTCAACAATAAACTTAGCCTATATATTTCCACAATTTATGGGTTTAGGTGCAACCTTGTTTCTATCTGCACAAGGGGAGCAGTTATAACACATTTGATGTTTGCTGTTTTGTTTTGTTTTGTTTTGTTTTATTTCAATATTGATTCACATCTGTAATTCAAAAAGAAAATTAGAGTTGGAGTGAGTCAAGAAGATCCAAGTCTCCAAACACTCCTCCTCGAGTTAATTTCAACAACAAATCTAGACAAGTAGACACACACACACACACACACACACACACACACACACACATTACACAGGTGGTGCTCAGTGTTGTGTAGCCATGAGTTCCTGAAAGGACACTCAGTCCACACAGACACTGACAGCACTTCCTCTGACAACGGAGTCAAGATGTCGTTCCGCCCACCGCTGCGCTGTGTCTGTCGCTCTACGTGCAGCCTGCGCGTTGAAAACTGACAACACCACAGGAGGGAGAGGAGTCAGTCAGTCAGTCAGTCAGTCAGGCGCTGAACATGGCGAGGTTAAGCGAGCACGGGATCCGCTTGAGCTCTGTAAGTATTTCTAATGTGTAATAGGACGTGGCCTTGTCTGTGCAATAGTGCAAAAATAGAGACTGACATTGACAACTGACACAGACTTACTTGATTTATTGATTTATTCTTCCTTTTCAAGATGAGTCCTTCCTTCCTGAACAGCAACTCTACAAGTCACACCTGGCCCTTCAGCGCGGTGGCAGAGCTGATAGGTAGGTTAAATGTGCTGCTGCTGCTGCTGCTGCTGCTGCTGCACTCACACTGTGTGTTTATGTAAATGTTCCCGTGCACCTGCAGCCGTTGTGTGCTCTGCTCGGTGCCTTTGCAACTCCGGCTATCGCTCTATTTTTCTTTTCACTCACTCTTCCGCTGTAGCACACAAAGTGGACTGTCGCTTCACAGACATTTCGTGTTGATGCTATACTGGACTGTGGACTTCCTCTTTCGCAGCCTGGTTTTATGGCTCCCACGCGCCTCACACGACCTATATGTTGACAGAGCATTAAGGTTTGCTTACAATTACCACGTTAAGTAGGCCTAATGACAACTGATTTTTATTGCAATGTCTAATGTCTGTGTTAACTTTCCTACAAATTACTTTAAATAAATAAATAAATAAATAAGCAGTCCAGGTTTCATTTTCATACAGAATAACTGTTATTATAATACTGGATCAAAGAATCTGGACCAAGTTGTTGATTTCAGTAGCACAAACTATGAGTCACTTCATGATCTGTCCTCGCACGAGATCCAAAACCTCCTCTGCCTCCTATATGTCAACATTGCCATTCTTTCAGTTGGGGCCACATGAGTTCAGACGTGCTGGCTGTCTGTTGGCTGAACAGCAAGGGGAGTGTTTTCAAGCAGATGCCCTATTTGTATATTACAGAGTGCAGAGCGAGGTGTTTTTACATCTTGAGTTAATTTGCAAGGATTTTAAAACTAATGTGTATGATGATTATGTTTATGCCAGTCATATATGTAGTTTATTATGACTGCAGCAGATAGTATGAGAATAGAATGATTTCATGCAAGGAGAGTAAAAGGTCACAGCAGCAGTTTATTAACATACACTGGAATAGATTAGAGAAGTAAACTAAAAACTCTCAGCACAATGTGTTAGCATCTACAGCACATTTAACACGAGGCCTGATGATAGCAACAGAGTTAATATGTGCATCCTATTCATAACACTGTTGAAATGTTTTTACATAGTTCATACAAAACACAAACCCTGTGCTGTATGTTGACAGTACACTACCCCCATAATAGTGTAGGAATGCTAACAGATGTGTCCTTATTTATTTGACACAACATCATATATATTGTCACATGTGTTACACAGCAGAGAAAAGCCTGGGAAATAACTGACTGTTGCCTTAGTTTCTGTTTCATGGTGCTGGTGTTGTTCATGCTGCCTTCGACTCACTGATTTACATCTGTATTTTCACAACTACAACAACCCATAGTGTCTGGTGCTCAAGCTCGGTGTACAGAAAGTTCAACACAATTATAGTTTAGCTTTTTTTTATTATTTTTGTTTTATTTTATTTTAATATTCTTTTTTGTTGGTGATAATATCAGTTGCAGCTAAAACAAAGACTAACTTGGGATGGCGCGGCAGTGGTCAGACTTGCCAAAATAAAGGCAAAATATTAATCTTACATTTTTTCCTTTTTGCACTTTAAATACTAGGCCTTGACTAGTTTAAAGTAAAAAGTAATTTGTATTCATTTATTACTTTGGCATGGCTTCAACACGGATCATGACCTGGAGCTGTAGGGGACAGTTACCTTTGCTCTCATTTTGCAAGGAGCTTCGATGCTGAAATTGTTATTTCACAGACACACACAGTTGTGATTTAACATTCTACCTTCTCTTTGTGTTTGTTTTTGCTTTGCCGTTACACTTGCTTCATGAAATGGACAGAAAACAATTAAAAGTAAAGCTGCTATGATTTGAAACGGCACTGGAAATAGGAAAATAGGCTAACTTTTCATAGGTGGCAAAGAAAAAGTAGCATAAAATGTGACCCAAATAAACATCCCAACTGTTGCAAACATCCAGTGAAAATGTGTTTGTTTTTTTCATGCCATAGACAATGCCTCAGATCCTGGTGTATCTGCTAAACAGATCTGGATTGATGTATGCGAGGAAGCAGATCACCACTGTCTAACGTTCACTGATAATGGCAGCGGGATGACGCCCAATAAACTGCACAAGATGCTCAGGTAAGACACATTCATGCACATCTGCATGAAGTGAACATAAAGAAAATACATTAAAAATGTAAGCATAGCATGTTGCATGTTTTCTTGCACAGAGTCACACACCCTAACACTGCTCCTTCATTTAAACCACAAAGAATGACTCACCAGTATCTCCAAACCACAGTATATTTTAGATGTGTGTCTCACACGACACTTCTCCTACACAAGACCTACACATTTCACATAAAAAAGGAAACAACATAGAACAGTTAGTTGATTAATCAATAACTGATGTAGGTAAATGCTGCATTTCCTACAGTTATAATAATTACAGATTGTGTTTCTGATATACACACACAGTACACACAAATACGCATCCTCATTTCCTCACTCTCCCTTTCATGTTCAGTTTTGGTTTTACAGAAAAAGGGTCCGGTAGGGCCAGTCTGCAGGCCATCGGCGTGTACGGGAACGGTTTCAAGTCGGGCTCCATGCGTCTGGGCCGTGATGCGCTCATCTTCACCAAGAACGGTGGCTGCCAGACTGTAGGGATGCTGTCTCAGACCTACCTGGAAAACATCAAGGCCCAGGCCGTCATCGTCCCCATCGTCCCCTTCAACCAACAAACTAATATCCTTTGCACACGCATGGGAGAGGGTGATATAAGAAAGAGAAAAGAATATATTGTGTGTCCATGTGTGCTTCTTTGTGATAGTGAATAATGGTGTTAAAAATGGTTCTCAAAGAGACATAGAGCAGTTTCTACATGCATCTTTGCATCCTGACCTTAACTCAGTGTTACAGTCGCTGGTGGTGACCGAGGACTCCGAGGCAAGTCTGGCAGCCATCCTGCAGCACTCCATCATCAGCTCCCAGGAGCAGATCCATACACACTTTGACTCCATTCACTCCAAAAAAGGCACCAAGATCTTAATCTGGAACATCCGCAGGTCAGAATCACAAATTCACTCATGTTGAATCGAGGTTGAAGCTTTTTTCACCTGCATGTTCGAATCTTGGTTAAAAATATATTTTTTACATTTTGTGAAAAATAATTTCTTGCAGGTTAACCTTCATGACTGTTAAATAAAAAGCTATAGCTGTAGCAGTAAGCGATGGAGTTAGCAGTCCCCGCCCTCGTCCCTACGTCACCACATTCACGCGCATCCCTTGGCTACACACACAGAGAGGACCGCCCCTTTATGCCGTTCTCTCTCCTCATTGGATAAAGGTTGTAGGATACAAGGAAGGTTTTCTCCTCGGCTTACAGCAGAGCAGAGTGACTGACAGACCCGTGTTTCGGACCAAACACTCTATATAAGTGATTGCCGTCAGAAGATATAACTATTTAAGACTTATATTAACATAAATATTCCGCTTACTTCTGCTTTAAAGACTGAAAGCACAGTGAAATGCTTCAGAAGCTCTGGAAAAATCTCAAGATAAATACACGTGGCGGCTGTAAAGCTCATAATTTTTACACTTTTTCCTTTGTAGAGTAAACAACCATGTTATACATTTTTAAATTCATATCATGGATTCTCTTTCAGTGCATGTGAAACCTTCTATTAAATTAATGAAACCTTGCAAAATCCTATTAATATCATTTAAGTTTGGCCCACAGAGCTAAATTTCATCATTGCCATACTTATGTTTATTTCAAGCCTCACAATGGTTTTCAGTTTTTATGAATCTTTCAAGAAAATCAATGGCATGAACTGAGAGGTCCAAGGTGACAGTATGAACCTATAGTGAGCTTCAGTGCTGGGAGGCAGACTTTCTGTCACCCCTGCACTGCTCCAGCGTAGCTAGCTGCCTTCAGTCTTTATCAAGCTGTCTCCTCAGTGTGGCTTATTGGCACAAGAGCACTTAGTCTTCTTCTCATGCTAACAATTTTTGTGTGAATTTTTGGTTTGAGTTTTTGAGTAGGTAGCATAGATATTGAAAGTCAGTATGCAAAGTTAGAGACATGCAAATAGGCATCAACAATCACATATGATTTTTTTGTTTAAGCATGTCTCCAGACAAATCCATGCAAAACGGCACACATTCAAATACAAATGAAGAGCAAAGAATATCATGAAGATCAAGTAAAAAATCTTTTTTCCCTATGACGTTCTGAAAGAAATTGTTCTCAAATTAAATTGCTGCTAGTTTAGTCAGATTCCCCTCTGCGTTACTTCCTGTTCTCACAGCAGTCCCCACATTGATCATAATCACCAAATTCTGTGCTGCTCTTATCGAAGGTTAACGTCCCTGGCTATATTCAAATCATGCAGCCAAAATCCTGTGCTGTAAAGAGGATTAAGCCACTGCTACACAGACAACATTAGCATTAAAAGCTGCTCATGTACCATCTTACTAACGGCTTCAGGCATTGTTGCACTAACAGGACGATACAATACTGCTTCTGTGTCCACTTTGTGTCTTCAGGGCAGACTGGACACTGCTGTGACTCAGTCCCAGAAAGTGACAGGAGCTAATAAGCTAATCGGTATGCTAACTTCAGAGGAACAGAAAAAGAGAAGCAAAGCGTGAACACTGGTGTTCCTTTTCACAGCTGTCAAAAAATTTAAATTACACATGCAACGTTTCTTCTGGACTAGCAAGTAAACAGCCTGTTGTTAACGTTGTCTAATTTTAAAAACAGCTCTTTTAAAACAGGAAAATATGCTGCAATTCTGTTGCAACTTGAAGACAGCCTGAGAGTTGGACCACTGCTCCGTTTGATTGATGTGTGCTTTTATCTTGAAGGGCCAAAGATGGCAAGCCGGAGATTGACTTTGGGAGCGACATAACTGACTTCCGTTTGCCAGAGATAGAGATGGAGGAGCTGAAGAAGGGACTGAAATGCAGTGGATACCTGAGAGCTGACCAGAACATCCCCGACATGCACTACAGTCTCAGGGTAAGTCCCTCCCTGGTAAAGTTATAACCAGTGTAATCACCAAGGGGGGAGTTGTGGGTTCTACAAGTGAAGACCACTTCCGCGTTCAAAAAGCTGCAGTTCCCGTCCGGCCTCTGGGGGCTGGTTCCAGAAGTGAGCAACTCTCCATTGACCGCCATGTTGAAATAGCCGACTTTACAGTTTAAAAAAACATATTTACAGCCTGGTACATTTAATTTTTTTTGGTCTTACACCTCTGTGAACACTGTGAGGGGGCTGAATTTTTTTGTACCACAACCGTTTTAGTGTTGTTTAGGCTTCATAAATGGGGAGGTGGTTATGTTGAGTGACAGGTTCGCAGACAGTTACCGGCCTTTAATTGATTGCTTCGAGGCCAGTGGGCGGGTTCTCGGCCGGCAAACCACCGCACCTCTCCAAATATGGAAAGTACACTCCCACTAAAATCCAAGATGGCGCAGTTCAAATACCCGTAGTAGTAGAGGCACAAAACAGACTCCCCCAAACCAATGGGTGACGTCACGGGTGCTAGGTCCATTCTCTTTACAGTCTATGGTAATCACCAGCAAACAGGACCACTGAGTTAGGCTACTGTTAGCGACAGAGAGAAGGTGTTACTGTATCTCCATTTATTTTACCAACCAAGCCATCATTTGTTGCTAGAAATGACCCTAAAGAAGCATAAGTCTCAGCTTTCACTCGTGTCACTGGGTCGTCCTCAGCAGATGGAATATGTCGCTTGTGGAGGAATTAAAGGTGGTCATATTTTATGTATTTCTTAGCACCTTTCAACAACTTAAAAGTTAGGATAGAAGTTTTGTTCATGACCTTGGAAACAAACAACCACAAGGTCAATTTAGTAACTGTCCTGGAGCTTTCAGTTGCATCACATTATCTTCCTCAGCAAATAAAGATGCGTACATCGTTCAAAATGAGATTGTCTCTCACCCCTGCACGACTCCCACACTGTAAGCTGGTAAACATTGAAAACATTAAGTAGCTGCCCTGTGAATCTCAAACTTTTCCAGAGCTTAGAAAATTACTTTGACCGAATATTGTTTGGGTTTAAATAGTTGTTGTAGTTTGAGAGATGAGAGATTTCTTCTCATTTGACAAGCAGATAAAAAGGTTTTCATCACACAAAACAGAAATTCAGGCTAAATGGGTTAAGGGGCAGTGGTTAAGATCAGGTTGAGATCAGAAGTCAGGCCAAGAGACGCAGTGGTTGCGGTCACAGTTTGGGTAGGCCCCTACATAGCAATGATAGCGTCTCAACAGCCGTGTGGGTGTGTGGGCGGCTGGCTGACTGGGAGTCAATGTGTGTGTGCCAGTTTCAAGCTCAAACACAAACCGGAACATCTCGCCACTAACGGAGACATACCTGTGGTTTTATAGTAACGCTGCCTCACTTTCATACAGTATTAAAGCCGTGATCATAATGTCATAATAAAATGTGCTAGTGTCAGTGTACTGTACATGTGTCATGGGACACAGGTGGGTCAAGTAAGCATTATGATTACATTTTGCATTTTAAAATTAGTGCATTTACTGCATACAATATGTACTGATGTGATGTGTGTTGTGCATACAGTATTAGTGCATTTAAATCAGGATGCTTGTAGCCGTAAAACCAGAGCTGCAACAATCCATGACCACCCGAGACAAAATGCCCCCAGAACAAGTTTTTTTAACCAAATTGAACCATACAAAACAAAGCAAATAAAAGAAATCACAGAACGCTTCAACTCAAATATAAATGTAGTGACTAGTTTCTGCCATTACTGTGAAACTGTAGGGAGTTGAGGCTTTAACTGAGATCATAGTTTGTGCAAAAGACGTGAACAGTTTTCTTTTGATGTAATGAAACCAGTGTGTGACCTTAAAGATATATTGAGCCAATGTGTAATATGCTGAAATAAATGAAGTTAATTTAGTGTTTGACTTTTATCCTTTTTTATTTGTCTGTCTGTTCGTCTCAGGCCTACCTTAGCATTTTGTATCTGAAGCCCAGGACACAGATCATACTGAGGGGAAAGAAGATTCTTGCCAGGCTGGTGTCGAAGAGACTGACGCACATCGAGCATGACGTGTACAAACCCCACTTCAGTGTATCCCTTCACCATCCGTGTGTGTGTGTGTGTGTGTGTGTGTGTGTGTGTGTGTGTGTGTGTGTGTGTGTGTGTGTGTGTGTGTGTGTGTGTGTGTGTGTGTGTGTGTGTGTGTGTGTGTGTGTGTGTGTGTGTGTGTGTGTGTGTGTGACAGAAGTGGAAAATGAAAACAAGCATCACGGCTCGAAACAATATGGGTCTTGTAAATGTCTAGATTGCTGTTTCACTTTCATATTCACGGTTTGTTTACATCCTCTCAATAACTGTTCAGCGTTTGGAGCATTGTGGAACTCAGGTTTAGTTTCTGCTTGTTGTATTTATTCACCCCTGATATCTTTAAATGGCTAATTATTGACATGAGCTGGCGTGCCATAACCTTGACTGATCTGTCAGAAAGAGAAGGTGAAAGTGACCTTTGGGCTAAATCCGAAAAACAAAGATCACTACGGCATCATGATGTACCACAAGAACCGACTCATTAAAGCTTACGAGAAAGTGGGCTGCCAACTAAAGGTGAAGCAAAAGAAACAATGAGTTTTCATGTTTGTATTTACAATATGTGGCATGCAGAGTGCTTTCCATCATATTCAATATTGACGAATGCTTGTTTCTTAAATCTCACCCTTCACTCTCTACAGGCTTCAGGTCAAAGAGGAGGAGTCGGGGTCATCGGTATCATTGAGTGTAACTTTCTCAAACCTGCTCACAACAAGCAAGATTTTGAGTACACCAAAGAATACAGGTACAAAAAAAAAACGACACACAGAGGGAATTAGCTGAACTAGGTTTTCATTCATCTTAGTACTGTATTTGCAAATGGTCTCTTCTACAGAGATGGGTGGTCCATACTTTCTACGGCAAACAAAAATATCTAGATGGAGTACATGTCCTTAGCTGACACAGGTGATTTAAGGCTGCACAGGCAAGTTGCTGTAATTTCTCAGGAGATAGGTTTTACAAAACGTGGGAGAAATGCAGATAAAGAAAATACTCCCTTACCGCAGTCAAGGGCACGGCTCTAACCAGAACAGCTTATCAACCACTGAGAGGTTAAAATTAGTGCACATGGACTAGATTCATTTTTTTCAGTTAAAACAGAAGTACAATACATTACAAATAGAATCACACGAAACCTTCCCACTGCACTTAGCTTGCAGCTAATAACAACATACTGTATTTAAAGCTCATGAGTAAATAGCACCAATGACTCATGCAGCTCTTCCAGGAAGTGAACGCTTCTGTATCGGAGAAGCTGAAATCTTGATCTTGGTCACACTATCTTAAGAGTTTTTTCAGCTACGCAGTCGTGTTTTCTTCAGAAAGATAAAGTTTCAGATAGAAACATTTGCTTATAAACTGTTATTAATCCAGTTGTGTGTGTTGTCTGTTTTTTTTCCCCCTTTGTTTTCCTGTCAAGACTCACACTCGGTGCTTTGGGCATTAAACTCAACGACTACTGGAGGGAGGTGACGGAGAAGAAGGCCAGAGAGCGCGAGTTTCAGGCTCTAGACAGAGATGAGAATGAAGATAAGAACGACACTGATGAGTTAGTGTCAACAAAATTGTGTTCTGTCTTTAAATCTTGATTTCTTCTTCCTCCTTCTCTGGTCCTTCTACAGTAGCTCTTTCTGTACCTGAACATGTAAACACCACTGAAAACCGTGACTGAAAACACCAGTTCATGTTATGGATCATTACCGCACCAGATGAAGATCAGCTGATAATTTGCATCTGTCATGTTACAACTTGATCGAACCAAAAGTGAAATTAGAGAGTTTTTTTTTTTTTGGCTCTGCCCCAAAGCTTGATACCAGAGAGTGGAGACGCTGCTTCAGAAGGTGCTCCTAACAAGAGTAAACGCGCTGAGGATGGGAACCTTTCAAATCAAATTAACTTAATTTATATGGTGTACTGAACTTACTTGTGTACTTATCTTGCATATGACTGTAGAACAAACACATTTATGAGATAATTTGAGAATTATTTAAGAGTTATCCTTAATTATCATCAATGATTATTATTATTATAATTTTTTATTATTCTGAGCAGACTTCCCCTTTAATCTCGACTTCTGCTTAACTGACAGTTTTCTCACGCGTGTATCTGTGTTTGCAGGGGGCCGGTGTGGCTACAGTGTGAAGAGTGTCTGAAGTGGCGAAGCGTACCTGCAAACCACTACAGTGTAGTTCCTGAAAGCTGGGACTGCAGCCAGCACCCCAGTGCACGTTACAGGTGTGATTTTCTAATTATCTATTTCCTGCTTTATCCTCTAGAATAACAGGCACAGTATAACAGTAATACTGGCTCCACCCTCAAATACTGATAAGACATTAACCTAACCCTAATTCTAAAAAACTACAACCAATGCTTCGGAGAATGTAAAGAGGAAGCGTAATGTTGCTATGAACTCAGATGTGCTGTGAGCTAAACATGACCTAAAACCTTTATTAATCTGTATTTATGTACAAATGGTTGATTTTACAGTATTGTCACTGCAACCTGTTTGTAATGTACTAATGGGAAGAAGGTACATCTTTAAGTGTTAGAAAGCTGGTTGTATGAAGTGCATGCATGGAGTAGCTAGAGTGTTTACAGGACAGGAAGTGTCCATAGAAAGATACTGTTGAGTTATATTATGGAGTTAGCCTCAGTGGACACATATCAGGGCACATACCTGTTAGGTTATACATGTTAAGAGACAGATAATCCAGTGTGAATCAAAATAAACAAGCAGGCACAAGACTCAAAATATCTGTATGTGTGTGTGTGTGAACAGAGTGTGAGGGGCCAGTGTGGGTGGGAGTGGGTTGGCTGCAACAGGAAGGCCCCGAGCTCAACTTAAGCTGTAGGCGAGTTGCTATGCCAAGTCTCTTTGTCTTGCAGAAGCTGCTCTGCACCAGAGGAAGCAGAAGAGATCGAAGAGTTGCGAACACCAAGTTACCAGAAAAACCACAAGAAACAGTAAATTCCTGACCTTGTCCAACGTCAAGCGTCTGTGTGTGTGTGTGTGTGTGTGTGTGAAAATATGCATGGACAAACGTTTCGCACTGCTATTCTCTCTGCATGGCTGTGTGTGTGTGTGTGCGTGTTGGGGGGGGGGCTCCACGTGTCATTTTGTGGTTTCCATCTGTCAGTTTCATACTCTTATTTCCGGAGGTTCTCTATTCGTCTGTGACTCACTATTAGAAAAAAAACGTTTAGTTTTTTATTGTGCCTGAGATGAGTCAGTTTTTCAAAACGTGAGGACATGTTAGATTTTATACCAAACACTTGTTTTTTTTATGTTATTTAAGTTAATGACTTACTAGCAGCTGGAATCATCAAATGTTAGATTAAGTCTGTTAACAGAACCATATTAATAACGTGTGCATAATGTGTGACTGTGGTTGGCCTACTTAACAAAATGTGAGCACTTGTTAGCTACAGTGTTAAGAGCAAAGATACAAACACAGCAAATTATTTTCTCATATTTAACATGCGTCCATGTTTAATTTCCATATAAAACATAATTTATATGTTTGCAGAAAATGAAAGAATATCTCACCAATGACATGTGCCAGCATGTTGAAACCTGAATTTTATGTAAATTCTTGAAATGAAACCTCTATAAGTGATTATCTGCCAATCAAATCTTTAATCTGTTTGGATTTTCCTACAGTGATCACAAAAGCAGAAAACGAGAGAAGGAGGTACGTGAAAGGTTTCTCATACTGAAACTTTGTGCAACTTTCTCAAATGTACAGTTTTATTGTTTACCATTTCTGGACATTTATTTCAAATGTGGTGTGTGTGTGTGTGTGTGTGTCCCAGGACCAAGGGGCGAAACACCAAATCCTCTCCCGCAGTTCATCAGAGCCGAGCCAGCCCACCTGCCAGCCCACACGCACACGTAATCGATGGCACACAGAGGGAAATACACCTGAACATGATGATGAGACAGATACAGATCTGTGTGAAGACGATCACGCAGACACGAACGACGACGAAAAGACGGAAGATGCGCAATGCACGCCAGAGAAACCAACAGGAAGAGACACGGTCATTAAAGACAATTCGGGAACTACACAGAGACAAGAAGAGCAAGTGGAAAATGAGACCAATTCTCAAACCCTCAACACGGACGCTGAGCCGCCAGAGAGAGAAGAAGAAGAGGCGAGCACAGACGTAATAAGGTGGGTACAGTATGTCTCTGAGTTCAGACTGGTGAGTAAAAATTACAGTGAATCCTTTTAATTCTAAATTTAGATTTCTCTCTAAACTCCCACAAGACACTCCATGATGAAGCTGTATAGTCATTGAGTGGGGATGCAGATGCTGACAGTTCATTGATGACTTTCTACATTTCTTTTTTAAAATAGCAATGAATTTACAGGGCACATAAGTGATAATAGAGGTTCCAACTTTGTATAATCAAGTTCATTTTCACACAGTTGTTGTGCTGGCCTCCCTCTTTGTGCTGAAGGAGTTACAGTATCCAGCTAGCCCAAACAATCGAGAAGCCCCAGAATGTATGTCTCAACTGTGAAGCTGTAATACAAAATATCCACAAATACAAGTTTTTTAAAGAGAGCCCGAGGAGTTTGCTTTTGGTTATGAAAGAGTCTCATATTAATGTGGATGAATCTACATCACCCACACTCGTTAATGGGTCCATTTTCGATAAATATATCGGTTTGTCTTCATAGTTATTTTGATATTATTATTTAGTGGTTGACTCGCCCAGCATTTCCTCCAGCTGATCATGGGAATAAAGCCGCCGGACCGCTAATTGGCATCGTTTATGACTGAACTACGGCGGTATCTGATCGTCTTCGAACCTCCGACTTTCATTCTTGGTGAATGAAAACATTCTTGTCAAATGCTCTCGCTTTCGTTTGTCTTGCGCCGGTCCAAGAATTTCACCGTACGCGTGGAGGCTCATGGGAAATGTAGTGTGAAAACACTTCGCTTTCCGAAACTCCTCGTAGTCCCTTTAAATGAAGATACACAAACAGAATAATCATCACAATGAGTGAGGTAAGTACAGACAACATTGATTTGCACAAAAAGAGAAAAAGTGTAGTAGAACACCTCAAATGAATGCACACAACCTTCACTTACAAACTTATAAAACAATTCAATGCCAAAATGAAATCTTCCTACAGCACAAAGAACGATGTAAATGGTCTGCAGCACCAGCCATGTGCTCTCCTTCTATCAAAACGGAAAGTGAAACTTAACTAAATAGGAGCTGAGACTACATTGACCCTGGCTTCCACAGGGGGCAGTATCAGACAGCTTGGCATTCAGAGGTCGTGACAGTTGTGATCTTCAGCAAACCGATAACTTGCATTTGTTCTTTGTAGATTCAAAAGGAGATCTAAACTGATCATTTGCTATGGGAAAAAGAGGCAGTGTCTTCGGGAGGAGCGGCAGCCGGATCCAGACAGTCCTGAGAAACAAACCCACGTGGAGAAGACCAAACAGCCAGACAGCAGCAGCCGAGCAGAGAAACCAGGTGAACCAGTGCAGCCGACAGCGACAGGCCTCACCTGGTCCCACTCGCTCCCCTCCACCCAGACTGTGATGGTCTCACCGTTGAGCCGAAGCGAGGGGCCGCGGAGCCGAGAGCTGCCCCTCAAGGGGGGTGAGCGGGAGGCCAAAGTGCAGAAGTTGGCTGCGTTGGAGAAAGAGGTTCAGGGGCTACGGAGGCTTCTAGGTCTGGAGGTCACAAAGATGTCTCAAGGCACGATGACCGCTGCTGACAGTGGCACAGATGACCCAAAAGATCCGGCAGTTTCCACAGCAAGCAGAGAGATTGGCTGCCAGACGGACGTGGCTGAGGTAAACAGAGTTTATATTGTAGCATCATTATTATGGTGACAAAATTAATGAATATTGTAAACTTTTTGCAACTCATATTGTTTGGTGGTTGTGGTTTTTAGTTGATGCTTTTTAATGTTGACAGGGGCATGACTTTGTTTCAATGTCATATTTCGGAAATACGGACATAAATAACTGAAATGACAAAATTGTTGCCGCTTTTACAACATAGCATCCAAAGAAAATGAAACACATCCAATTCATAATTTACCAGCATTTATTTACTTAAGTTGCTATTATTTCTGTTTTATTATTTTTACTGGTTATTTATTAGCCTATATTATTTTGGTTAAATTGAAAGCACAATGCAGCGCCACTGTTTGGCCAATCATCCTGAATTTAGCTTTGGAAACAATTAATAAGATTTGACTGCCAGTAAAAAAAAAAAAGTGAGGCAGCTGTATTGGGAATTAATTAGAAAAGATGAAAAAGACCCGAGCTCTCTTAATTACATTATATAGTGCATATTAAGTTGTTTGACCGAAACAATCAAACAGGAGTGCAGTGCAAAAAAGCTTTATTCTGATTCATCTTAATCTGCTCGGACCATTAAACAAAGATGCATGAATATATAACAGCAATCTCCCTTCATCTGCTTTAGAGCTCTGCTTCATCCAGCAGCCCGGCCCTGTCTGGGCTGGTCCAGGTTCAGAGGGCTGTATCTGGACCGAAGGAGCAGCCTGAGCTCAACAGACCATGGAAGGAGAAAAGTGAAAGTCAGAGCAGGAGCAGAGTCTGTGACAGTGAGGCCTGTGATGACGGCAGGTGCGTACAGTATATTCTGGATAGACATGCACATGTTGTTGCATACAGTACACAGGCTCAGCTAGCTGCATTTGATTACATTATCTTTAAACCGGTTTTTGTCTAACTGTACTTGTGTATAATGTGTATTGCTTGGAGAGACTTTGGTTTGTTTACTTGCTATGAATCAAGTCCTTAAATAAAAGATATGGGCAGAGAGTGGATGCAAGTTTTACACATAATAGTCCACATGAACAAGTAGCTAAAAATGTGGAAAGTTAGATTCACCAAACATGATGAGCCAGTACCTCTCGGATATAAGTTCTGCTATTTTTAGAGATAAAACTAAACGACTCTAGTAGACAGCTTCTGTCTTATCACCTGATATTTTTACTACTTTCACTTCTCCATGGACACGGAAATCATGTCATTTTAAACTCATTTAGGCTCCTAGCCTTCTCACCTGAGCAACTGACTTGTGAAATGTGAAGCTTAATGAAAACAAAACTGTTCTCCAAACAGACCTGTGCAGGAAAATCTGCGAGATATCCGCAACAACGTGGTGGTGCTTCTCACGGCGCTCCTGCCCCAACTGGATCTGGCTGGCATCAGTCTGGAGACCACAGACGTAGACAGCATCCTGCAGCAGATCATAGAGGTCAACTCGCTGAAACTATGATCAGTTTTGGTATTGGATCAAGCAGATATCAGTTGAGAGGAAGAATTATTCTGTTCAGCTTCCAGAAGAGCCACAAATAATCAGAGGTGTTGTTTTGCATAGAGGGTAAAGAAGAAGATGTGTTAAGTAATTGGAACCAAATTTGACATCTCAACTTGTAAAAACTGTTTATCTACCGTATAGTTTAACATTTCAGAAGTTATTCTTGTAAAATACATCATGATGCACGCACACGCACACACACAGACACACACATATTTTGTTGTAGTTCTTTCTATTTCCAGAAAGTTTGCTGTGAGCTTCCCAGTCCCAAATACTGTAGAAATATGAGCCCTTTATTAGTATTGTGTCAAATTTCAATTTATTTTTTATTTTTTATACTTAAAAAATGTGTGATTTGTATGTTCAGCCTCTGTTTTTTTGTGTTTGTTTGTTTGTTTTTACTATTTAAATTACTTTTATACACATGTACTGTACACAATATATTCTGCTGGAGCTCTGGAGGATGTATGTTCCTAGAGTTGTTTTTATTGCATTTTGTAAACGAGACTTTTAACATTTGCATTAAAATAACAAAACCATATATTGTACCTTGCCTCTGAAATTTCTAAGAGATGATATTTTGTCAAAGTCCTGCAGTACCATTCATTTACCACAGGGCGTCAGTGGAACCCAGTAATGACAACATGCCTCTGTCACATTTCTAGTTTTTGAAGAGTGTATAGTGAAATGATTTCAGTTCTAACAGGTGTCAGTACCGTTAATCAGGTAACTAATGGATACTGGGTTTTATCCATCTTGTTCTATGTGATGTGCAGGTTATTATGTAATGTACTATATAGTTGTCCATTAGCACTCTACCAATCAACCAAAACCTTCTGGAAATGAATTTAACATATGTTCAAAATACACCAAATTGCATGCTTTGGTGTATTTTGAACATATGTTTGTTGTGACATCATCTATACTAATCTATGTGACGGAGCAAATTATTATATAATCCCAAATATGCTCCGTAGTCAACCCAACTCACATAGGTTTAATACCCGAAAGGATGCCACTAGTCAGACATAATAAAAAATGTATAAATTGCAACAAATCACAAAAACAAATCATTCATTAGGATACTTAATTGTGGATCAGCTACATGTATAACCAACAGCAGCAGTTTTCAATAGGCCTACTGGCAAATCATGAAATCAAGTATGTAGGAGTGTAAATATAATCAAGTTGCTAATTGGTGGGTTTTTTTCACAATCTGGCAACCCAGTATATGTTTTTATTAAGCTGTATATAGTAGTTTGGTTAAAATGGTTAAGTACCTTATGAAGGCATGAGTCCTTGAAATGGGTGCTATGCTTGGTTAATGTGACTATTAACATCTCAGTGAGTCCAATACAAATTTCCTATAATTAAGACTCATCTGGTCTTATCATAGCAGGGCTCTTGCAGTCTCTCACACACACATAGGCTGCTACACACAGCTCCCCAACTACCACACGCCCCCGCACGCACACATGCAACTTCAGTTTCCCTGTTACTCGTCCTCCCCCTCCTCTCTCCTCTCCTCTCCTCTCCTCCCCACACCCCGTCCCTTTAAATGTCCCAGCCCGCAGGAGGAGTGTCAGAGTCGGGGCAGTCTTTGACCGAGGTCACGTTGAACCTCACAGGTGCCCACGCTGCGATGAGACCGACACTTCTGCTGCTGCTGCTCTGCTGCTCCGCCGGGGCAGCGCAGCCGTCTGCCCCCGCTGTTAGAAACTATTATATAGCAGCTGTAGAAATCGGCTGGGACTACATCTACGACGATGCTGACTCCGACCAATGGTGATTCATTATTTGTTTATTTTACTAACTCATTCTCAGAAGTGTCTGCCTTTATAATTCCTGTTTAACACAAGTGTTGAACGTTTTCAAAGCTGCTACTGTTTTAAAACAGGGAATTAAAACAGTGGGTTTGCTTCCAAGAGGTAAACTTGGCTATTTTAAGGGGTGACACTTATCAAGTGTGTCTTGATTGTTTTCTTCTAATTTGATTCGGTATCGTTTCACTAACATCTTGTTTTTCTTGTTTATTTTTTCAGGAGGAGTTCCAAAGATATTCCTCAAAAATACATCAAGGCAGTTTACAGGGAGTACGCAGATTCCACGTTTACTGTCCCCAAACCGAGACCGGCATGGACAGGTAGGTCTCCTCCAGTGATGTTTGATGTTTGTTATGACAGGCCATGTGTGATCTTTGTTTTATATCACTTTAAAAAAGAAGAAAAAGAAAAAAAAGGAACCAGTCTTTCTAAATACACAAAACCACATCTTTTAATTCCCGCCCATCTATAATCAGAGTAACTCTTAAACCACTTTTATATCCTCTGAAACACATTTCCTTGTCTAAGCCCTTGGTAATGTGGGGTTTGTGTTTTATTGAATTGTTTAATCCCAAATGTTTCTGCATGTTCTACTGATTTGCCATGTTTAATATCTGACACTTTTATGATGCTCACTTGAATTCCTCTGTTGTCTTACCTATTGTTTCATTTTACTTGCACAGTACATTGAAAAGTGCTGCATAAATTAAGTTAAGCATTATTTTATTTAATGGAAATTGAGCTCTTTTAAATTCCCAAGTGGTTTTGGAGAGTGGTTGTGTAGACACATCATCTGTTTTCAAACCCAAATAACACAACTTATGAGTTATTAGTAGGAGCACATATTTTTCTATTAAAGAAATCTCTGTCCATTGGTTGCAGGTATTCAAGGCCCGGTGATCGTCGCCCAGGCTGGAGACAGGGTGGTGGTCCACTTCAAAAACCTGGCCTCTCAGCCCTTCAGTATCAGTCCTGTGGGGATCACCTACTGGAAACAGTCTGAAGGTACAGTAGTGTAAAGTGAATCACAGGGACTGCTTCTGTTCTTTGAACATGATATTTTTAACTTGACGCACTACATCACAAACTGTATGTTAGTCAGCAGCATTCTGTTCTCCGTGGTCAAGCAGTGAGCAAGACCTTGACTCAGCTTTTTGACTCACACTCACTTTTTATGTGAAATCCCTTTTTCATCCTGGATGAGAAAATGGAAAAAAAGAAAAAAAAACACCAGAATGAATGAATAGAATTAATGTTTCGCTGTAAATTAGATTAAGGCAACACCTTCAGATATAGGCTACAGTACACACTCGTGTTTTTTGTTTCTAGGCCAAAACTGAGCACAGAATCAGTTCACTGATAAAGACATGAATGTAGCTAAACGTTATGAATGTTTTGATAAAAATACTCAAAGTTAAGTGTAAATGGTGAAGGAATCATCAAGAAAAAAAGTTCCCTCCTCATTCTTTAGAAGTTGCAAGAGGCAACGGTTATCATTATCTTGTGTGTGCAGATTCTGTACAGCGTTGTTAGAGCCAAACAGTCAGTCTGCACAGCTCAGGTTTTCTGCATAAAACACATAACAGAAATCTAGTATGGTTAAAATATCTAAGTGAAATGAAAACCCCTGATCTGAGTAGCTTTCGAGGATAAATCCCCTTCATGGCAGCCCCTGTATGTCCTAATGCTGCCTTCAGTTCCCGTAAACGGCTCACATCTTCCTGTCACAGGCTTGAGTTTTATGATAATCTCATAATCAAAAGCTGCTTCTGCCATGTCCAGGAATGAGGCTTAATCACATAAACATGAAGCCTAATATTGAGGATGTGTGTGTGTGTGTGTGTTTTCGGGCACGTGTCTGATTGAAGTCAGGGTTACACATTAGTAAGATGAGTCAGAGCTTCCTCCTGGATGTGGTTTTCACTTCAGCACAGACTTTTTACTTTACTCCTGATACAAATTTCTGAAGTAAAACTGCAACTTTAGACATTCCCATATGAAAAACACACTTTTCTTCCATTGTGATGTCATTGTTTTGCTGTATTTCTTCTCAAAGATGACCAAATTACATCACTGCGGTGATACTAGTTTTCCTGCCTTCGCCCCCCTTTACTGCTGAATAACTCTGGGGAGTCATGCTGTGTCTTTACTTTGCAGGGGCCGGGTATGATGACTCCACGGCCGGTCAGGAGAAGGAGGATGACGCCGTCTATCCGGGTGGATACTATGAGTATGTGTGGGACATCAACCCCAAGGACGGTCCCACGTCCAGTGACCCGGACTGCCTCACCTACTCCTACTCATCCCAGGTGGACACAGTCCGTGATGTCAACTCAGGACTCATCGGCGCCTTGCTCATCTGCAAACCAAGTCAGTCTTTAGACGGGATCTGTAGTGGTCTTCTGAGTTCATTTTACTCTTCAACAGCCAGTCCTGTCCAGCCTGTGAAAACTTCCTGGTAGTTCAGGAAAGAGCATGCCAAACTCCTTAAGCATAATGACTTCAGCTTGTACTTCAGTGATAAAAACTTTATTAGAATTCCTGTGGCACAAGATGTGGTTGTAAAATTAAAAAAACAAAACACTGACATTGATTCACCATGGATTGTCAGATGCCTACTGACTGAAGATGAAACTGAGCTTTTGGAAATGTAAGATCCTAAACTAAACTCTGCCGCATTGAATCTGAATCTAAACCTCTCACCTTTTTATGCCCATTTGTCTCATTTCATCTGTTTGATTCAGAGTTATACAAACATTTTGAACTAGAAAGAAGCTGTTAAAAGTGTATCACTTTGCTTGGACCTTGTATAATGTTTCCAGCTGCTGTCAGATCTACATCCATATCACTACGCTCAGACCTTTTCTGAAAAGTGCCATTTAGCTTGATAAGCTTAGCTGTTCTTTCAATCTCAAAATAGCCATATTAGCTTATTGAATAATCTTTGGCTGCACAATGGCATTGCAGTCATGCTCTCACATATTGTTGTTTACACAAAAGATTATTTCTAATACCTGCATTATATGCATGTTTTCACAGGTGCCTTCACAGATGACAACCTGAGGAAAAATCCAGCGTTTGTGCTGCTGTTTGCAGTGTTTGACGAGACCAAGAGCTGGTACGGAGAGGTAGGAGAGAGGATGAGCAGAGAGAAGTTCAAGAGGAGCCGAGGCAGGAAGGAATACCACACCATCAATGGATATGTCAACTCCACGTTACCCGGTAATGAACCAGACCGACTGCAGACTGAGAGTCTGTTCCATGAAGTCGTGTTGTAATGTTAAGTGTTGCCCACACCGTGCTCAGTGTATCAGCGGCTAAGTTGTATTTGGTCTGCACAGGAATTTGGCCTCATTTCCGTGTGCGCTCTCTCTCTCTGTTTGTGTGTGTGTGTGTGTGTAGGCTTGACAATGTGTCAAGGCCGAAATCATGTGTTTTGGCATATGGTTGGGATGGGAACCGCTCCAGAAATCCACTCCATTCAGTTTCAGGATCACACACTGCAGGTAATTCAGGTTGCCACATACAGTAAACACCAAACCTTAAAATCCAACTTATGGACTAAATCTTAAATACGAAGATTATAAAAAAAAAAAAAAGATTCAGTTAAACAAAATAAAAATAAATAACCAATGCAATTTGTGTATTATTTTTTATTGGTGCTGTTAATACTTGACAATCAGTGCCTCTTTTTCAAGTTTTGCAGGATTTGTCTTAAACATACTGCATGATATTGTATAAATTACTTGTTTCTGTTCATTTAATTTGCATTTCACAATTAGCAGGTCAGACGATTACAGTACAAAGCAATTTCTGTTTTCTAGTTTTCATTCTTATTATCATGTCCTTTCTCAAGCTGCCTTGACTGAAATTGAATACATTGGCTTTGTTTTTTCAGGTGCTGAACCATCGTAAAGTCACCATGGAGGTGACCCCTATGACCTTCATCACTGCGGAAATGAAACCGTCTACTGTAGGCCGCTTCCTTATCAGTTGTCAGATAAACGCTCACCGCCACGGTAAGGACAAATATCTGTTGCCATGATACGTAGAAATCATTTTATCATTTTCATCTCTTCAATCTGCATCTTACCTCTGATTCTTGTGCTGTGCTACTGCTGCTCTAACTAGATGGCATGAACGCCATGTTCACGGTGGAGAAGTGCCCCGAACCTGCGCCGGGACCTGACCTGCGCAATGTCAAACACAACACTTACGAGGACTATGACGATGTTGCGAGTTTATTCAATACCATAAGTTTTCCGGATTGGAAGCCACAACTTCAAGCCAGATCCAGCAGTGGACAGCGAACCTGGCAGCACTTTATCGCAGCTGAAGAGGTCACCTGGGACTACGCCCCTCATCTCGAACCCACAGACAGGTAGGAAAGATGGAGGAGGGGAAGGAAGAAGTGGATCGCTTGTTTGATTTAGATTCAAGTAACAGTCTCTTTTTTCTCTCTCGGTTACTTCAGTGTGTTTCGGTCGACGTATTTACCCCCACCCCCTCATCACCTGGACTACAAGTATAAAAAGGTGGTGTATGTAGAATACACCGATGAAACTTTCACAAAGAGGAAAAACCCTACCAACGATTTGATGGGACCACTACTGAAAGGAAAAGTCAATGATCAGTTCCATGTGAGTGAGTCATTTGTAAAGACAGGATCTGGGAATCGGAATGGGATTGTTTTGCATGAGAAATACACACACACTTTGTTTGCCTTTCTGTTGATCTTCTATTGATTCGAACTGTGTCTTCAGATCACTTTCAAAAACCTGGCCAGTCATCCTTTCAATATCTACCCCACTGGCCTAACCAAGATCGCTGCACTGCAGGCAACCACGAATGGTAAACTTAAACAGACATAAACCAATGAACACACAAAACTAATGTACTCCAAATTCAAATCAAAAAGATATTTCAACCATCTTAAGTTGTGACATGAAAGAGCAGCATTGTAGCACATAGAATTGCTTGCTATCAAATGAATAGACAATTTTAAGAATTAAAATGAACAAGTTTGTATACATTATCTTTGTGTCCGTTTGTTTTTCACTGCAACACCTCCATCATCAGAACCTGTTCTTCTCTCATCTTGTTGAACAGATGCAGAGAAAGACTTACGCTCCATGGCTGTTCCTCCCAGTGGGACATTTCGCTATGTTTGGAGGCTAACACCAGATGACGGGCCCTTAGAAGGAGACCCCCAGTGTCTGAGCCAGCTGTACCAGAGCACCATCTCACCAGAGAAGGACTTGGCGTCAGGGCTGGTGGGCACCCTGCTCATCTGCAAGTACGAGGCCCTCGATGCCAGAGGACGCCTGGTGAGGAACATTTGAATTCAACATAACAAGTTGTATTGTATTGTATTTTATTAGCACATGAAATATATACAAAATAGCATATTAAAAAGTGGAACAACAACAAAAAAAAACATACAAAGTATACAGTAGATAAAGCAAATGTGCAGGAGAAACCAAAAAAAACCCTAAGGGCTTGTCAAGTGGTCCATTGTGTGGTGATGTAAAGAAAATATGTGGATTATGCATTGCTCAACTGGGCCAATAGAAAGTGAATTATTTGTTTCTAAAATGAATTTATGCTTGTGCAGTTTTTAAGGTGAATTGGTAATGAATTCCAAAAGTGCGGACCTCTAAATCTAATTGAGAACTGAGAGAAAGTAGACTTGAAAAAAGTGGGATGAAGAGTATTTTTGCTGACCTAGGGCCCTAGTTTGCTGGCGCAGCGCAGGTGGCGCAAGGTAACGCAGCTGGTCTAATGCAAGTTTCGACCAGCGCAGCCTAGCGCAAAGTCAGATTGGAAGATTGGCAGATCGCGCTGCGCTGAGATAGGCGTGGCCGCGCAGCAGGGGGAGGCGTCACAGATTCAGCTTGGTGCAGTGGAAGTTTTGTGCGAAAATGTCCCGCCGAGGTTGCGCTGAAAGCTCGCCACCTCAAACCAGGTCTATTCTCAGCGCAGGGCGAAGCGCAGCAGGTGCAGTGGAAGTTTGTCTGACTGACCTGCAGTGCACACACGTCACCAAGACCTCACAGGCAGATTTACACAGTTCCAGACACATTTCAATGCAATAAATATCCACAATAACCACTATTTAATGCAACTAACGGAATCAACACGTGAATTTATATCTATATAGATTGTCCCGTCACATCTGACGTCAGATCAAAGCAGAGATCAAAGGCTGTCGGCGCGTAATGGAAACTCCACCTGAATTAACACAGCAGGGACGAACTGACACTGAAAAGCAGCTGTGGATGTCCCAAAAGCAGGACTGAGGGAGGAGGATGACTGCATGTCGCTGCCGTGTTGAGATACCACTCTGCCCTTGTGATGATCGCTTTATTTATTTATTTACTTATTAATTCATTAGCGGAGCGACCGCATCAGGCAGCCGTAATGAAAAACAAAACACAAATCATTATCTCTCTTAGTCCACCACCACTGCCTCGGTATCAGATAGTCAGTATATAGCCTATACTCAGCATCTCTATCACAGAGAAAAGAGAGAGAGAGAGAGAGAGAGAGAGAGAGAGAGAGAGAGCGCGTCCTTTACCTGATTTCATTCCGCATGGTGTTTGTTTATGTTGTGATTAGTGTAGGCTAAACCTCTCATCTGTTTTACACAGGGAATAATAAATTGAAATGAATAAATGTGAGTTTCTTCATTAGTTTATTAGTTGTTGTTTCTTACAATGAGCACCGGTTCTTAGTGTATCAGATCAAACCTGATTAAGGATGTTAGTAAACTCATTATTGGTCACTCTGATCTCGGACCTCCGGGGAAACAGCTGTTTCCTCCGGGGAGAGGTTCGGCCTCTGGCGTCGCTGTTTCCTCCGTCCATGTCCAAGTATAAAATGACAAACTTGCAGCGCGCATCACCCGCCGCGCAGTTAAAGGTGAGGAGAGGAGCTCATTTGATTGGTGAAGATCTGACTCGGCTGTGTCAAACCCACTCCACGCCTTTCTCTCCTCCTCCTGTCTCCCTCCCGCCCTCTCTCCTCCCTCTTCACCGTTTGCGCCGGTGGGAGGGACGAGGGGCGGGCTTGCGCTGGTCTAAGTCTGACTGCGCGGCCCACCAATCTTGCGAAATGGACCTGGGCCACACCCCGTTGGCGTGGCGAAGCTGCGCTGATGTTAGACTTCACCTGGTCTAAGAAACTAGGGCCCCTAGTGTTAAGTTAAAAACTTAAATGTTGTCTCCACTAATGTAATTTTATATCTTTCTATATCTTTAACTGAATCTCTTGTTCTGTGTAGGTGGGACCAGATAAAGAGTGGAAGTTAATATTTGCTGTATTTGATGAGAACAAAAGTTGGTACTTCAATGAAAACATGCAGATGTCCACAAAAAAAACCGACACCACCACAGACCCTGAATTCTACAACTCCAATGTCATCTACAGTGAGTTCACCTTGGACTTTAATATGTTTATTATTTATTTACTTCTTCGTAAACATTGTCAGTGGAACAATGATCACTTCTAAACACAGTCACATGCAGCGTCTTCCTCTTTCAGGTGTGAATGGCATCATGTTCAGCGGGCGTCGGTTTGTAATGTGTCAGACCGATGTCACTTTCTGGCACGTGGCCAGTGTGGGAACGCAGAGCGACTTTCTCTCGGTTTACTTCACGGGAAACCTGTTCCAGTATGAAGGCCTCTACAAATCAGTCCTCACCCTCTTCCCAATGACTGGCATGACCATTCCCATGGAGGCTGAGCTGGCAGGTGAGGTCACTAATTCAAGTTTGGGCCATGGAAACCTGTGGCGTTATTGTGTTGTATATACCCAAAGTCCACATTTGTCTTAAGAAAAGCGAATCTCCCTGCACAGCCACAGTTCCTCAGGTGCAGGTGGGTAGCAGGAGTGCGTAAAATCAATAGAAAAAGACGACCATCAGCAGAGTCTTATCAGTGTGCGGTGGTCGTCTTTTTCTATTTTCCACATTTGTCTTATTCTACTAACTACAAAAAGTAGTAAAGCAGTAGGTTCGTTACCTTTAATTGTCGATGCAAGCTATTTTTAGAACAGCCGAGCCGCTGGCTGCTCAGAGCTACGCTACGGAGGCTAATGGGATTTCTTGGTTTCCCTCATCAAACTCATCAAATACACAATTCAACAACTCCAAAACGCTCTGGTGGACAAGTTGTGACCTGCACATTCACCACGCTATGAGATAATTACGGAATGTTACGAGAGTTTTGAGGTAAATGCAGAGACTGCTTGCCGAAAAACTGCCCCCGATGGGAACGCACATCAGCGGTTTTGCATGTATTTACCTCGGAAACAATTCCGTCTCGTAACGTTCCTTTATTATCTCGTGTGGTGAATGTGCAGGTCACAATTTGTACACGAGAGCGTTTTGGAGTTGTTGGATTGTGTATTTGATAAGTTTGATGAGGGAGATCAAGAAATCCCATTAGCCTCCGTAGCGTAGGCCACTATGTTCCGATGTCCTATTTCCCAGCAGTGATACACATTAAGCTATTTGGGTATACTACTGGTCGTTCTCCCAGGACCTTGCTGGTGGTTGGGCTTGTGTGAAAAACAATATCTATGTCATGCTAACTTTGATCCTTTCTCCAAGGTGAGTGGGAGATCAGTGCCTTCGATGGCAGCCTCAAGAGTCGGGGGATGAGCATCCGTTACACTGTTCGTCCTTGCGACAATAGTGACCTGGTTGATCGAGATGGAGTCGAAGACGACATCTCTGACTATATCGATCAGATAGATCCGTCACCGAGGGGCAGAAGACACACAGTCCTGGTTAAGGAGTGCAAGAATGTTACAAATAATAATACTGAAGGGACTGGGGAGGCTGAAGTAAAGTCAGTGTGTCAGCTGAAGAGAGTTGCAGTAACATCACTCGGAGGAGAAATCCCACAGGATATACTGGAGGGCATAGAGAGAGAGGAGGAGATGGCTGCTTCTCAGAGTACAACTGAACCCATAGAAATCCAAGGTGGCAGACAGAAGAGACAGGCGGAGGGAAACTGGACAGATGGACAAATTAGCTCTGGGACAGACATTGGCGGAGAGCCCTTAGAAAACAAGACTGACATCGGCGCAGAGGTGAAGTCTGAGGAGAGGAGTGAAACGAATGGAACCAAAGAGGACATTGAAAAGAGCAACGAGATCTTAGTGGACACTGATCCACTGCTGAAAAAGACGGTGTCAACTGTGGAACCGAGCAATACAGAAAAAATGGATGACAACTTTGTAACACTTGACTACATTCAGTCTGAACCTGATCGACATACAGTGGATATGGACTTGGAGTACAACTACAGTGCTGATGGCAACAATGACACACAGATCGACCTGTCCTTAGAGTATGACGACTACAGTAATCAGGTAATATTTTCCCTGTGTGTCTTATTAATATTATTGTGTACCAGATTACCAGATTGCTGCAAAAAACCCAAACTCCTACTCCTCACCTTTAACAATAATCTTTACAGATAAGTGGCACGTCAAATACGTCGGGCTCAGTTTTCGTGGACCCACGCTCTCTGGGCAGGGTCAACCACCACACTTACTACATTGCTGCGGAGGAGATCACCTGGGACTACGGCATCAGAAAACCACACCAGTTCATCAAACCCAAGTATGAATAATGTTCTTTTTTCTATGTCTATGCACAGGCCTTTCATATTGTTAGTTAGATAGCTGACACATTGAGAGGTTGAGTTACTTACTAAAGGTAGTGCCAGGAGATGGTTAGATGGTTAGTTTGGCATTAAGACTGTAAGCAGGAGGAAATTGCACTGGTCAATGTTTAAAAAAATGTATTCTGAAATTAAAGGTTTTAAACGTACTAAACCGCAAAGAAGTTATAAGTACGTTTTGCTATGGCTACATCAGAAATGTTAGCATTTCCATTTGCTAATTTACCAGTCTTTAAGAAATGTTGAGAGTACATCTCACTTCACTCTTTTATTATTGTACGAAACCTGTATCCAGTGGTGGAAAGCTTGTTGTTTCTATTTTTATCACTTCTATTATCCAAAATATTGAAATCTATCTATCTATCTGAGTAAGTGTAACACCAACAGGCTAAATGTGTTGGGATATACTTTTTTTTTAAAACTTTCTCTATCTCATTTAAAAAGATAACTAAACCAAAAAAAGGTGTACCAATGTTAGCAAGTAGAAATTGCTACATATGTTAATAAATAAGTACTGTAGGCTACCATGGATAATTAAGTGCTACATAGATTGATGAAAAGTGGGTCAAGTCTGACAATGAAGAGCTAAGCTTAACAACATGAGACTGAGATATCCTGAAACAATCCCTATCAGATCAGCAGTGTTGACTGAACTCTTCCCTTTAGAGAGGTTCGCCGCGGGATGAGGAAGTTCCTGCCAGAGTATAAGAAGGTGGTGTTCAGAGCCTACACGGGTGAAAACTTCTTAAAGCCTTTCAACAGAGGAGAGCGTGAAGAGCACCTGGGGCTCATGGGACCTTTCATCAGAGCTGAGGTCAACGATCTTGTCACTGTGAGTCATACAGTACTGTATATAACAACAACTTCTGCTCTCTGCTCAATATTTTGTTAAAAAGTCCTGCTTTTGAGTGGTGTTTTGATTGGTATCTCCCTGTCTTATTCAAGGTGGTCTTTAAAAACAAGGCATCTAGGCCTTACTCCTTTCACCTTCATGGAGTCTATGACCGCAGCCAGGGGGCCGGCATGGCCCAAACCCATGCTACCTCTGCTCCACCTGGGGTCCCAGGAGAGCCTGTCGCTCCCAACGAGGCCCGAACCTACAACTGGAGAATAACCAGGAAACAAGGACCAACTGACTCTGAATTCGACTGCAAGACTGGGGCTTATTACTCCACTGTGGACAAGGTCTGTATGGGCCATTGCTATTTCCTTTTAAACATTTATATAAGTATAAGTGAGACACTAATCACTGCAGCTTTGTTTTTCATTTTAACAGTCTTCATTTGGTTATTATTTAAAGCAGAAGTGAGTGATATATTTGTGTTAATATAAGTCTTAAATAGTTATATCTTCCGACAGCAATCACTTACATAGAGTGTTTGGTCTGAAACACGGGTCTGTCAGTCACTCTGCTCTGCTCTGAGCCGAGGAGAAAACATTTATCGTATCCTACAGTTTTTATCCAATGAGGAGAGAGAACGGCATGCAGGGCTGTGTGTGCAGCCAAGGAACGCCGTGAATGTGGTGACATAGCGACGAGGACTGTTATGGTGCATTCAAGGAAACTCGTATTTTTCCGACCGTGAAGTAGTACCAGTTCGATCTGGTACGAGTTCACCGGTCGGAAGTTACGAGTGGCCGTTATAGTGACTTTCACCGGTAAAACAGGTCGGAAAAACACGAGTGGGTTGCCTGGAACGCTACAAAGTCGTAAGTTGTGACTTGAAGCTGTAATTTACGATTTCAAAAGCCTGCCTGGAACGCAGCATTAGCGAAAACGACCGGACCACTCACTTCTGCTTTAATTGTGTTTGTAGTTGATGTCTGTCCCATATTGATTCACAAGCTTCTTTTCAATTATTGAAAAAAAAAACTTGGCTGTATTTAAATGAAAATGAGAGATCTCATATTTCCTTCTATATTCAGGAGAAGGACCTAAACTCAGGTCTGATCGGTCCTCTGGTCATCTGTAAGCCTGGCGTCCTCAGGTCTGCACAGAACACACAGCCAGACGTCCAGGAGTTTTCTCTGCTCTTTCACACCTTTGACGAAACTAAAAGCTGGTACATGGAGGAGAATCTGCGACGGCACTGCGCCCCACCATGTCAGGCCAACACCGAAGACCCCTGGTACCACATCAGCAATAAGTTTTCAGGTAGGAGTTTGGGTTCATCCTAAGTGTCATGTTTTAATTAGCCTACTCCAGATTTGACACACTTTTCTATATCTTCAATAAACACTTGTGCTTTTTCCTTTTTAGCAATTAATGGTTATGTGGCGGAGACACTTCCTGGTCTGTTGGTTGCCCAGCACCAGCGAGTGAGGTGGCACCTGCTGAATGCAGGAAGCGATGGGGAGTACCACGCTGTGCACTTCCACGGTTTGCCTTTCACCATTCATACGGAACAGGAGCACCGTATGGGGGTGTACAATCTCTTCCCTGGTAAATAGACTCAACTAGAATTATATTTATGTTTGAAAACGATTTGTTGCCTCTTACTGGTTAAGATCTTCCTAAAATTACTCACAGTCTTGTGTATTTTGCTGCTCCCTGTCAACCATTTATTCCTCTGCCCCATCCAGGAGTGTTTGGTACAGTGGAGATGAGACCCCCCACAGTCGGCACATGGCTGGTGGAGTGCACCATAGGAGACTACCAGCTGGCGGGCATGAGAGCTAAACTGCTGGTGTATAATCCACGTAGGTACACAAACATGTCACATATGGGTAGAACATGTTGTTTGTAAGGCAAATGGATTTCTTTTTAGTCATACAAGAGGCTCCGGGAATGAATGTGTCAGTCTGTTCTGCCTGTGAGCAAAAGTAAAGTGTGAGTAAAATAATCTCACAATGAAGGAATTAAAATAACTCAGTATAGATTTCATTCTCCAGAAGATAAAACCTAATGAAAAAGTGACCCACTGACTGTACACTGTAACTTCAAAATTTACACTTTTCCAACATTATGACAATTCCTTCAGCCTCAACTGAACTGAGAATCTGAGGGGAGCAAACTAACATGTGCTAGTAAGCACATTTTGCGGTATGAGTAATTTGGTGAGCTACTATGCAAGAGTTTCCATTAGTAATAACTACTTTCTTCTTTAGAATAAAAAGTATTCCTGACATTTCTGACTTGAATGAGAAAGAAACAAAATATTTCAACACTGAGACCTGTATTACATCACAACATATGAAATCTATCAATGGCATTTCCCACACAATGTTTAACTTTATATTGTAATGAGAAATTCACACATTGCACATGCCATTTCCAGAAATTCTTCATTCTCTACTGTTCAAATGTACAGTAGTAAGTCCACAGGAATGGAGATGGGATTTTTTTTGTGATAATTGTGTATACTTGGAAATAAGCTTGGATTTTTTTTTCACTGTGACGCAGGGTGTATCTTGCCTCTGGGGATGAAATCAGGAAGGATTGAGGATTCCCAGATTACGGCATCAGATCACATAGGTAACACACTGTTTTTGTAATTTTTTGTAACGAGTAAACACAACACGAAGAAGACTCTCATCGATGATTATGTTTGTGTATCCAGACAACTGGGAGCCCAGGCTGGCAAGGCTGGACCAGTCGGGTTACATCAATGCCTGGATGGGCAGAAACAAGATGTCATGGATTCAGGTTAGACAAGTATTTACACTGCATTTACTACAATATGTGGCACTGAATTGAATATATTTTGGCTATATTCTCTTTGAAACATACAGTACATGTTTGCAACAAAAATATATTAAATGTAAATGTAATGTGTGTTGTGTTAGGTTGACCTCCAGAAGCCCACCCTGCTACATGGTATTCAGACACAGGGAGTGAGATCAAAGCTGAGGGACCACTACATCACATTCTTCACCGTCTCCTACAGTCTGGACCAGGAAACGTGGACCACTTACAGAGGAAACATCACCAACCCGAACCCTGTATGTATCTCACCTCAGTGGGATTACGGTTTAATATTTGTCAGTAATAAAATGTTGATTCTTCAGGAAATTAGTTCCTCAGCATTGCAGAGACTGAGCATTGAATACAAATAGTGCAGGAACATACAGTCCCCAGATTACCAGATGAACAGACCATGTGACCACTTATACACACACCCATTATATCTCGTATATCTTGAAACGGCTCCAACAATGTGTTTCCTGTGTCAGGAAGATGCAGGCTGCAGTCTGTGGAACTCAAAATTCTTGGAAATAAGCATTCATTCATTCATTCATTCATTCATTCATTCATTCATTCATTCATTCATTCATTCATTCATTCATTCATTCATTCATTCATTCATTCATTCATTCATTCATTCATTCATTATCTACTAGAGCTGATGACTCCATCATTAAAATTCAGTATCCCACACAAATAAGCTTATGATAACCTCACACATAGTTTTGAATTGTTCATTACAAATTCAGTAACTGTGCAGCTTTTGCAGATGCAGCTGTTTGTGACCATGGGATCGTTGGGCAGAGTTCATCATGTTGTTTACTCTTCCTTGTCTCTGGTTTAGATATTTCGTGGCAACATGGGCAGCTCCAGGGCGAAAAACAATCGCTTTTCTCCCCCATTTGTGGCTCGCTACGTCAGGATTCACCCGTTTAACTTTGTGCAAAAGCCTGCTCTCCGCCTGGAGCTGCTGGGCTGCGACATCAACAGTGAGTTGGACTGTACCAAACAGTGACAGGATTTATGCACTGTAGGCTCAAGTTATGTTTTTTCATTTTACATTTTTGGAGAGTGCAGAGAATGACTCTGTGTGTTGTTTGTGTGACCAGGCTGTTCACTCCCTCTCGGGCTTGAGAGGCGTCGGATTAATGACAGCAGCCTCAGCGCCTCCTCGTATTATTCAAGTCTGCTGAACAGCTGGGAGCCCAAACTTGCCCGGCTCAATCAGAAAGGGAGAGCCAATGCGTGGAGACCAAAGGTGAGCATAAATACATGAATATATGCAAACCATACATGGACATCCAAATGTATAACACAAGCAAAGCAATGTGAGTATTCTTTGAAAATAACTAATTTAACATCAGTGTTATTTGAGTAGCGCTAAATTACAAAATGCATCTCAAGGCATTTCACAGGCTTTTTACAGTAATATAGGGAGAAAGACTGAATGCCAAAAGGTTGGCTGGGGACTGCTGCTTCACAGGTCGAAGTATCAAAAACAGGTGCTCAGTGGATACGAGGGCACTTGTATTCAGCTTAGTGCTCTTTAAGTCATAACCAAGAAAATCCCAAGGGCCAAAAGCCTTTAATAAACTTATTGCCTACGCGTTTCAGCCAAGTGAGTGGCGCGGCTTTTCGTGATACTGTCGCTTGTCACCACGCAACATCGCTAACTGTCCGCCAACTTTTTCTCATGGCTCATTCACATGAAAGAAAACACCTAAAGTCATAATAAACCATCCAACATCAAGCTCAGAGCTACATCACCACCTACCGGACTTTAGTGTGGAACATTGGGTTACTGTTATTGTCTTTTCCGTGGTCGTAACTTGTTGAAGACTCTAAACACGCACGTGATTAGTGCATGAAGAGCGGTACGAGCAGAGGAGGGAGGAAGAGACAGAGACGGCAGCTTGACTGACACATCAGGATCCGATTGACTTTAATGTCACCTTCACGATGAATGGATGCTGTTTTTAACAGGATTGTCCGTTGCACAGGTGTCTGACTTTTTTCATTTTTGTGAAAAAGCATTTAATTAATTGGTTGCAATCGGAGTGTGAAGAGGATTTCAAACAATTTTGTAAAAAAAAAAAAAATGCTCCAGAACAGGATCTCCAACCCTACCTTTAAAGGCTTTTTAATTTTTGCAAAACAGAGTGCCTTGGGCTTTTCTTGGTTGTGAATTTAGAGGGCACTAAGTTGAATACAAGTCTCACCATTTTCTTGATTTCAATATAGGGAGAAACTGAACAGTTCCCATGTAGTGAAAAAATGCTTTATACCAGGAAGAAAACCTCAAAAGGACCATAAATGGTTTTGTAGCCGGGGAGGTGGGTTTTAAAATTCTTCATAGTTCCCGTCTGTACTCACACTGCAGCATTTGAAAGTAGCTGGAGGCTTTTCACTGACTTATTGGAACATCCTGACAATAAAGAATTTCAGCAGTCAGCCAGTCTAGAGTGACACATGAAGCAAGCTTTTTGAGATGGGATGTTTTGGTTTATTTCTGTCCTAGAGACATTTTTGACATGTCTGTCAGAACTTACCACTTTCTGAAGCACTAGAGGCCAAGGAAATGCCATCCAGAGTAACTATATTAACAAATAATGTATTTCTGAAGTATTTAGGAGCGTGTGTGAATTAGATTTTTTTTTTTAAGAAAAAAAGTTGGTCATCCATGTCTGACGTTTGACTGTAATTGGAAACAGAAACCTAAGATACCTAAAATGCCAGACAATGACAGACAAGAGAAAACTGTTTCAGCTGGTTGTTGATAGTAATGCTGAGATTTGTAGACACAGAATTTAGATTGTGGTATTTCAGGTCTTAAGGAGAATTTAAGTGAAGCAATTCACTGTTAAAAATAGCCACACTTATTGTTTCCCCTTGTGCATCTCTGCAACACTGTGTGAGAAACACAGAGATAACTCTGCTCTTTGTTTCCTGTGTCACATTGTGTCAAGGAACATCATGCATTAGTCGGACTTGTCCCCTCTAATTCCCCTCTGTCTGTCCTTACATTATTGGGCCTTTCTCTATTTCCTCCTCCTCTCTCGTCTCTAGCTCTGCTTATCGCTTTCACACTTTGCAGCACTGAACTCTAGAGGTGTGATTTGTCCTTCAGTCAAACTGTTGAGCTGTTATTAAAAGTCACACGCCACACAGTATGTAGCACTTATGATTCGTGAACAGGGGTCAAACACTTTTGGTCAGCTTTTTACTCCAGGATATTGTCCTAAAAAGCCTGTAAAGGTCTGAACCAGTAATTTGTGTTTTCTGTTCTTAATATTCTCATTGTCATCAACATTCGTATAAACAGGAACAAAGCCCTTCTTGTAAATGTGTTCCAGGATACAGATCATAATGGGAAATCTTGATTTACTTTCCCTTGTTTATATTCATGTGAGCGGTTTGACGTTTGAGCAGGCTTTTAAATTTTAAAGTAGAAAAATAAGGTACTTGACTCTCCTCACACTTGATTTCAGCCCTGAATAATTTTTAATTGTTGGGACGTTTCCTGTAGCCAAGCAACCCCCTCCTTATCGTCCTCAAAATAGAGTGTTTTTGTCGGAAATGATGGATAAAACAATTGGCGTAGAAAAAAGAGTCTCCACACTACCAGTTTGCCAGATTACATAATAGTAAAACAATGCGCTGTGCAGAAAAAAACCTAGTTAACAAGTTTCCTAGTCTTCTCAGAGTGATGTGGGAGGGGAAGTGATGTGGCGTTCCCTTGCGCCATCTCTGCATCTGTTTCTTTTTCTCCTTTGCTCTGTCTAGTTCGTGCAACAGCTGGCATTAATTTTTCAGTTTCATAAGGTTTTCTCCGTATTTAATAATGCATTACATTTGACTTTAGTCTTTCCTGTCATACTATAATGCACATATGATCATACAGGAGTTTCTTCAGTGACACAAGCCACTGGATTGAAAAAAATAATGTATATACACCTTTAATTTTTACCTTTTGCAATTTAGGTTTTGTAAAATGTGCAAAATAGTGTATTCCAACTCATCTTGCGGCTGGAGTGAATCACTGTTCCTGTTTTGTGACAACTTGTGTGTTTCATTCTTGTTCATTAACATTTTGCTTTCTGGGGTCTAAAAAATGTTTCCTCTGTCCCCACCAGAACAACAACCCCCACGAGTGGCTGCAGGTTGACTTGGGGAATATCAAACGTATCACAGGTGTCATAACCCAAGGAGCAAAATCCCTGTTTACCCCAATGATGGTGACGGAGTTCTCAGTCACCGTCAGTCATGATGGACGCTCCTGGAGCAGCGTGTTGGAGGACGACTCCCAGAGGGAACAGGTCGGACACATGAACATTTGAGCATTTCATCGCTGATATGATCCAGGCTGCTTGAGTAAAAGCTAAATTACTATAGAAGGTCTATAGAAAGACTATGAGAATTGCATTAAGCTTGTTTGTTTTTATAGCAATAGTGTACTAAATGCTGGTACAATGAATGAAACTAATACAATTTCTTGGTTAAATATGTAGCATCATATATCTTATCTGCAACCAGTGCCATTCAGTGTTAATGTATTATTCTTCTCCGACTTAACCCCCTTCTTTTCTCTCAATTTTTGTTTATTTCATCCTCAGATCTTCACAGGAAACAATGATCAGGACGAGGAAGCTGTGACAATTTTTGATCCCCCTCTGTTTGGCCGCTACATTCGCATCCATCCGCGCGGCTGGATCAACGACATCGCCCTGCGTCTGGAGGTGCTGGGCTGTGAGACGCAGCAGGTGCTGTGACACCATCATGCAAACTCGGCAAACGGCATTTAGCAGCATTTTAGTAGCAGTGTGTATGTGTATGTGTGAAGTGTCTTAGTTTTGTTTTGGAGTTTGACAAAAGATGAGAAATGTTCAATTGTTACGCTGAGCACTTATTAAGTTATATACGTAAATATATTAAGTGTTTGAATTTATATGAGAAAAGCTATTTCTTCTGTTGCCACAACTTTGTTTACATTGTCACCTTCATGCTGGTGTGGTGATTGATTGTTTTACTACTGTTCAGAAGAAAATAAGAATGTTTAAGGTCATGTTAAAATGGATATAATATGTGACTATTTTAAGGTATCAATTTTTAAGATAAACAGCTGAGCTACGCAGGATATGCTTTGTGCTAACTGTGCTAACTACGGAGCGAACCTTTTGAATGTAAGCTTGTGTAAATATTTCAGATTCAGAAGAATGTATACAGTTTGACTGGTTGTTCTATATCATTTCAGAAAGATTGTATTATTTTTGTGTTGGCTTTATTAGAATTTATATAAACAACAGATCTTAAATGGTTTCAGTGGCATTTATTCCTCACTCATGAAGTCTTGCACACAAAAAACAAAAAAAATGTGGATACAATATACAGTATATACATATGTGTATATGTATCCACTATTATGAGACATAATAGTTAAAATGATGCTATCAGCTGGCAGATAAATATTTTCTCTGCCAGCTGATGGCATAATTTGAACTATTATGTGTTTTTCAAATCTCTCCAAGAAATCAGGTAACATTGGAACATGGTCAGCTTCAAACAATAGCACAAAAGTAAATCCAAAATGTTTCTCGATAGACCTCTTCCTGTTTTGCTCCTTCTTTGCCAGTGCATTATCTCTGTTCTTTCATCTGTCCATTTGACGAACGTCCAAAACGTTCCTGAACTGTTATTTTGACTTATCCACCTCCACTAGCTCCTCCCGGGAGAAACAATGAACAACTTCAGCTCCAACATTGTTCTGGTGCAAGTTAAAATATGCAGCGAGGAAAAACAAGTACGTTCACAGAATAAGATGAAAACCAAGAGGTGACTGGAAGAGTAAGATCAACAAGGTGTGCGTGTGTGTGTACAGTATGTTCAAGCTGTATATTTTGGGCCTGACTGTGTGAAACTTTAAAACATGATCAGCGTGTTTGTAAGTCCAACCAAGCTTTATCACTTCATTATCAGCTGAGGAAGTTTCCGTGCTGGGGTGTGTGTTTCGTTTGGAGGACAGAGTAACACCAGACAGGATGCGTGTTGGCAGAGACACAGCAGTAGCACATTATGCCCGGCCGTCACGCTTTATCTCTCTGAAAACAACAACACATGGTCTGTTATCTCAGCACCTGTGATCAGCTCCAAATGAATAATTGTGGGATTGTGTTTGCAGCGTGTGAAAGGCCCAACAACAACAAATACAAGCCAATCAAATGTAGCAGAGACTGGACAGGAGTGGGATATGTGACGGCTCAAGTGTGCTGCCTGGCTGTTGTGTGATGCTCAGTTCTTTGCCCAGAAACAAACAAATAACATTTATTTTCTTTTTTTTTCCTGTAAAGTTAATGCTGGATTTTTTTGGTTTAGGTTATTCTGTGTGCCAAATACAGCCCAACTCATTGTTCAGGGTCAGCCATCCTTTACTGTACACAGATATCTATAGAGGTCGGCCCTCAGTTTGCTGGAGAAGCTGTCAGCTAACTCTTTAGGCCTATTTCTTTCCTTTTTTTTCTCTTTTTTCTTTATTTTGAATATGTAAAACAAAATAAGTAACAATTTCAGTTTGTTCCTTCATATGTAAATAACATAAACAAGTTGAAGTACCCAAAACAACAAAAAACACAAAAGCATAATCATACATATTCGAAAAGGAGTGAGAAGAAGCTGTGCTTATTGAATCCCACCCCTTGTCCACAAATCATAAATAGATCGATTACTTGTCCCACTTCATTAAAGCAGAAGTAAGCGGAATATTTGTGTTAATATAGGTCTTAAATAGTTATATCTTCCGACAGCAATCACTTAGCCTACATAGAGTGTTTGGTCTGAAACACGGGTCTGTCAGTCACTCTGCTCTGCTGTAAGCCGAGGAGAAAACTTTCCTTGTATCCTAGAACCTTTATCCAATGAGGAGAGAGAACGGCATAAAGGGGCGGTCCTCTCTGTGTGTGCAGCCAAGGGATGCGCGTGAATGTGGTGACGTAGGGACGAGGGCGGGGACTGCTAACTCCATCAGCTGACTGATTAGTAAATCCATCTGTGGTGAACTTAAAGCCAAAGGCCTGACTTCTGACCGGCCTCCTTTGTGCAAGTTATCCTCTTGTGCTTGTTCAGCAATGAAATTTTCAAGGTGGGGTTGTGGAACTTTTACACACACATATAATAATTAATTTCCTACCATCAAGACAGCCTTTAGTTTCAGTCTGTTCCTGAAAATCAAGGATGCAAAGCTGATTTAAGACAGTTAATCCAACACAGCGAACATCACCTTCATGATTGATTCATCAGTTGAGATTTGACTAATCTTTTTCAGCAGCTTCGAGCTCTGAAAAGAGTCACACATCCTTTAGAAGTTTCCTCAGTCCAGGTTTGTGTCTACAAGTTGCTTTCTTGTCCTACCAACTGTCCAAACCCCAAAGCAGTGAGTCCACAGAGATGGACAGAGTACTCGACCCCAGTAGCCTACTAAGAGTACAAATACTACTGGTCAAAATTTACTCCGTTACAAGTAAAAGTAGCTCAGTCGACATGTTACTCAAGTAAGAGTAAAAAAGGACATGCTTTTAAATTTACTTTAAGTAAAAGTAAGAGTAAGAGTACATTTCTTATTTTTCACATAAATTAATTACTATATTTTTTTTCTAAATGAATTTAAGGACCTTTTAACTCTTGTTTCTGAGAATTAACTCTTTGAAACCACCTGCACTGATGTGCTGCTTTTAGGGGTTAGGGTTTCCTTCTTTGACAAACACAGCTTGTGTCCAATAGGATTTTAGAAAAAAAAAAAAAAGAGCAGACCTGAAAGTAACGAGTACTTTTCAGCCTTCCTAGAAATTAAAAGTAAAACTATTTGTCTTGGAAATGTATTCAAGTAAGAGTAATACGTACCAAAGAACTCTAATACTCAAGTAAAGTACAAATCCTCTGGATATGTACTTAAGTACAGTACTCAAGTAAATTTACTCCGTTACTGTCCACCACTGGCAGTCCATTACTTAAACAAACAATGGCAGAAAAGTGTTATATTTTAGACGGTGGAAGCTGGTAAATCTACATAACATTTCTACAAAACCCACTGTGAAACAGAAAGGAAACATATTCACAGATGATTGGTATGTGAACTACAGATGGAGATCAACTGCCTGGACATATTTGTGTTGCTGGGCATGCAAGACATGCAATCAACCACAAAGGTCCTTGAAAGGATGATGCACCCCAGCTTCCTCTTCTTTCTTCTCCTTTCAGTTTGCAACAGTCAAGAGGCCCACGCCAAAGTTACGGGATTACAAAATTGGGTTATTTCTGAAAAATACACTATTATCACTTATTATCACTTCATTCTCATTCTTCTCATTCCCATTCTTCATTTTCCTCCAAACATTTTTCGAAGTAATACATATTTTGTATATAAAAGGAATAGCATTATTGTTATAAGTAGCCTATTATAAAGTATTTCATGCTGTTAAATAAATCCAGCCATTCCTTACATCAGATCAGAAATTTCCCCCCAAAATGACAAATGTTGATCTAGGGTTTCAGATTCACTATAGACTTCACAATGACCGTGCTGTGTGTGTTTTACCAGGTGAGCGCCTGCTTCACATTTCCAATGACTCTATCTCATGTTGGCAGAACAGTGAGGGATGTTTCTCATGAAGTGGCAAGAAAGAAAGAAAACAGTGTGACAGGAAAAATTGGCCACAGCTTTATCGCACTCTTTACATCACTTCCTCTAATGGTTCGATGGTACCCAGAGGCCCCTCGATAGAAGATAAAAACACAGAGACAGAAGAGGAACTTACTGACTTGTTTTTTGTTTTTTCCTTTGAAGAATTTACAA
Source organism: Trachurus trachurus (assembly GCF_905171665.1). NCBI lineage: Eukaryota > Metazoa > Chordata > Actinopteri > Carangiformes > Carangidae > Trachurus > Trachurus trachurus. Next base: position 16,899,988 of record NC_139894.1, on the reverse strand, counting down.
CATCTTTGAAAAATTACAACATCAGAATGTGTACATGCTTATCTATAAGTAGCAAAAATACAGTAATATATGCTGTATATACCAGATCATTTACACTACGGTAAGACAACAAGCATTCTTTGTTTTGTTTTGTTTTTCTAAAAAAGAAAAAAACTAAGAAAAAAGACATTCCTTTCCAAAACTGACACTAAAATGTAGGGGAGAACGCTGTAAGATGAGACACAGGGTTAGTTGATACATCACTTGTTTCTAGGAAACCATAAGAAAAATTTAGCATGTGACCAAATACTTAGAAGGAAGGCACATGAGTCTGTGAAGGTAAGAACCACATGGTAAAGTGGTTTAACATTTATGTCTAAAAAAAACATTTTTCACTCTTGAAAGTAAATTTCGTAAATCACCAAAAGAGATAATTATAAATTTGTTTTATACATAAGTATCTATGAGCTATATATTATGAGGTAGTAAACTTAGCATGAAAGTGCACAATTTTAGCTGTGGGGTGTAATAAAGTCAATAAGGTAGCTGTGGGGTAAGTTTTTTTTTTTTTTAGTGCAACCCCTCAAGATTAAATCCTGAATCGTTTTATTAATATTTTGGTCTTAATCATAGAGCACTTTTATACCACTGCACTGAGTTTATTAATCGATATAAGCTATTTATAAGTGTTTGGTCTCAAATGGTGTAGGCTTTATCTCTGCAACAAAAACAGAACATGTAACCTGTTGTTCAGTTTCAAACGCAACAAGTGAAACGTTACAAAACCACATAGTCTCACCTGGGTTGGTTAACTTGTAGGCCTAACATGCCTGGGGTAAAGGATTATGACAGAAACTTCAAATCAATGTCAATTAACATTTTGAACATTTGTGTGTTTGTCTGTGAATATGTGTTGTTATTATAACAAACCAAGTATCTCGTTGTTCTTCTCAAAGTTACAGTTAACGAGTAAAGTAGGCTAAACATTAGCACAGACAAGTAGCATGAAATGTATTCATGCACACTCACAATAAACCAGACACAAGATGGAAGAGTTTAACTATAAAACGGTTCTTACGTCAAAAATATTTCAACATCCACCCTGAGTCACATAAACAATCATTTCTATGGAATGAATCCTGGGGGGGGGGGGGGGGGGGGGGGGGCTTTTAAACTTCACTGTAAATATTTAAGAATTGTTTAATAATTAGTAGATGTACAACTGTGATACTCATCACTGTTTCCACTGTGATGACGCCAGTTAATGAATGTACAATTTCTCAACCATGAATAGGCTAAGGTTGATGCTTCTCAGCTGCAGTGACGACCTGAAAATATATCATTTAACAATCACTAATTTTCAGCTCTTTTTACTTGTTGGGCATAACAAGCAAAATAAAATACTTGGAGCTTTGGCCAAACTATTGAACCATTTATGAACTAATTTCAGAACAAAAAGATGAATAAAGTTGTCAAAACTAAGTAAATGCACTTTAATAGGCAGGATATCTGTCCACAGCTTTCAATGTCTGATTGTGTGAAACCACTGACTTCCTCTATTTATTAATTTCTTTCTGAGTTTTCAGGTTAGCCTTGTTAGTGGATTCAATCTCAAACCTTGGTAGACGCCTTCTCTGTTGGGGGCACCTTAGTCCCGATCCTTCATGTTAGGTAAAAAGGTTCAGTTTAAGATGTTAGTGAGGGGGGGACCTCTACTGGACAATCCACAGTGTTACATTGCACTGAGCAGTGGCATGGAGACACCTATTGGCAAGTAGTGTACACGCACAGATACATATGGCTCAACCTGTGTTTGTACAATCTGTACTCACCCAATTCAGTCCATTTATTCTAATGTAATTAATTTACAGGCAGCTGTAGGAAGTATATTATACACTTAGCTTCACTCACTTCACTTCTCTTGTTACTTTACTGCAATGCATTGCACATACAACTCAGGCTGAATTTGATGTATAGGAACTCACCTTTTTAAATTAGCCTTTATTGTCAAGTGCTGATTATTCAGCACTTTGTTAATTGAGCTAATCTTTGAGGATATAGTTTAAAAAGAAAAATAAACAGCGTTATGCTGACCGAAGTTCTCTCATTTCGAAAGCAACACGCTTTTCATTTTGGATTCTTGATTATTTTTTTTATTTTTTTACACATGGTCTGACTTCAATGCACACTTGACATTTGTTTTGAGGCATCTTCTGAATTCTGATCATATTAATAAACCTTTGTTGTAAATGAGCATAACCAGTCTCCTAAAACTTTTTTTATTTACAACAGCCTCCTTATTAATAACATTTTTTTTATTATGTATTTGTCCCAGTGGCTCATTATTCATTCTTGTACTAATGCTCATTTATCAAAAAGAGAGAATATGGCCTAAAGACTCTGGGGCCAGGCTCAACAAGTGATTTATTCTTTGCCTTGTGACATGTACACAATGGTTCCCTTTATGTATGTAAAGAGCTCAGCTGCATGGAAGTGGTTCAGAGAAGCATGATCTTTACGATTCTGGCATGATTGGCTGCCTGGCTGTGAGATACTGGGGTTAAACAGGGTAATGGAGAGTCAAGAGAGGGCTTAACGCCTGAATAAACACGGTCATGTTGCTGTGGTGATAATGAGCCGGTCACCAGTTTGAAGACACATTCAGTGCGTTTCTTAACAGCAGCAGTGCATTATGTCTTTCTTTTGAATTTGGCCATGTCATTATGTGTTTAATGGTGTTTGGGGTTAATCTCCCAACACTGTGTGTGTAAAAAAAAAAAAAAAAAACCTGAACGCCTTCAGGATGTCATGTGGAGCAGTCGAGGACTCAAAGCACAAAGCTAACAAAAGAAGTACTGGCGATGACAGCAAGCATTGTTTTTATTACATCTTTATTGTTGGTTTAATAGAAAAAAAATGTGCCTCTTTTAATACAGATTCAAAATTACGTCGACAAAAAAACAAAAACAAATATTACATAGATTCTTCTAGCAGCATGAATTAATTTCAGATCTTGTTACGTCACTGGCCTTGTTAGAACTTTTTTGTTTTGTTTGCTTGTTTTGTTTTTTGTAAAATGACTAACAGAACAGAAATACATATTTATATTAAAAAAAAGGTATAGCCTGTGGTGGGAGGACAGAAGCTCATAGCTTTAAGAAGTGAAGAGGCATTAGAGGTTTAACTGCAGCAACCTTTGCTGGAGGTTAGAGAAGGAAAGTTTAGCCGAGCCCTGCACTGAAATAATACTCATATTTCAACATGTAAGGCTGTGGGAAGGCCTGGGCTGAGCGTTGCCCCGGGTCCATACACAAACAAAAATGAGAATATATCAGCTGCAAAGGTTTGAATATTTATGGCTGTGAAAACAACGATGCAGACAGTTAGGATAATGAGACATTTGCATGAACAGACAAGGTTTCTGGAGCATATGGTCTATACATTATTTACGTGTGTCAGAATGTAAAGGAGAAAAAAAAAGTTACGGTACTACAAAAAAATTCAATGTGATGAATGGTACTGGCAACAGCACAGCTTCATAATATATAGACCTTCAGCTATCCTATTTCACACATTGTTTGTCTGGTTCCAGGCTGAGGGAAAGCACAGCGATTTAACAGATAAGTAAAGATTGAGGTCAGAGCTGCGGCAATGTCACATAGGAGAGCAGAGGAATGAGGCTCAACGTTGCAGTAGCTTGAATTTATTTGAAAGTTATATAGTTGTTGTTTTTTTTTCCAGAACAGGTTGTGATTTCTGGCAGCTGAAAAAACATATCACGTGAAATAGCCTAAGAGAAAACAAGCTGTAAAAGAGTAAAATATTACAAAAGTACATAGGAGATAATTAAGATTAATTTGACCTGGTTTGCACTTGTTTTGGAAGAATGTAACAACCAATAAATTATATAATTCTTGCTGATGTCATCTTGTGTGAGACTAGGTTTAAAGGATTTTGAACTAGAAACCCCAGTATCAGAGCCGTGATGAATAAGAATCAAACACCCAACTGTGTTAGCAGGTTTAGTTAGTTACTGATCAAACAGAAGTAATGTTGATCAAACTATCACAAGTCCTGGAGCTGTCTCTACTGACTGAATGCCCGTTCAAGGTTAAACCTTGTTTTACCTCAGTTTCTGTCACTGTTTCACACAGTGTGTCACACACAACAGGGTTCTTTTCTTGGCTTTTACCAGGTAAAATCTGGGGGGTTGTTTTCCTGTCAGGTGTACTTCCCTTTCAAGCGATTTCTTTACCCAGTGGCTGACAGAATTGCAAAATGAAAGCAAGGCTTATGCAAAAACCTACACCTATACAGAGATGGTGTCAGCGTTCTGGCCATCACATCAGGGAAGCAACATTTGCTTCAAAATGACAAGTTACAACAAAACACAATTATCTTTCTACTTTTGACGTGAGCCCTTCCTTATTGTTCGCGTGCTGCCTACTGTGCCGAATGTGCTGTAGCTCTGACCTGCATTGTGTTTGCCACAGACAAGCACCGGGAGATGAAGAAAAGTGAACATAAGAAAAGAAAGACATTTCATGATTGTGACTGCCAGGGAGAACAAGCTGAATAAATTAGTAGTATACAAAAAACAAAGTCTTAAAAACAATACGTAAAAACAAATGTAGTGTTAGTAGTATATAGGTAGCATACAAGGGGCTCTACTGTAGGTTTAACTGTTCCTCAAACTATGACTCTTGAGTGCTACAGGAGCCAAATGCGAACTCAGAGACCTGGTAAACATCCATCATTTCGAGTTTGACATGTTCAGACCTTAGAGAGTGAAGTGGTCGCAGGAAGTGGACCGTGAGCCCGGGGAATGCTGCATAGATGAGAAGACTTTGGCGAGCCAAACGCTGGCGGAGCAGACACCATGCACACCATTCAGATGTATTGTATCATTCTTCACACATTCAACTCCTTCACTTCTACGTATTATTTTAAAATCTGAACTAACTCAACAGTTTTTTTTTCCAGTAGTCATCGAATGGTTATCATAAAAACATCAACAAATAGAAAGCAATTATTTAAAAAAACAATAAAACAGTTAATGGTTAATCAAAAACCATTACAAAGTATATGAAGTACATATGTCGATACATGTCACTTTACTCTATTCAAATCTACAGAAGGATAATACAAAGGAGCACTCAGCTGGTTCTGACCAGAATCTGAGTAAGACTGACTGAGGATGCTGTTTAGAAACATCCAGGACCGATAATAACCACGCTGAAAGCAAAAAAACAAAAAAAGAAAAATACAGAATAAAAGTTGCATTAAGATCTGAAAAATTCACTGTAAAGACGTTGCATTTGTCTCAAATCAATAAGGTCTGGTTGTGGTGTATCTGTTCAGTGAATGTAAGGCAGATTTGTTTTGTTTCTACATTGAGGTTAATGCTGTCACTCAAATGCCTTTGTTTTTAGTCCTTCTTCAAAGATGTTTTCAGAAATCAACAGTGACCGTAAGTTGCTAGCCAACAAGCTGGCAACATATTCAACACAAAAACATGGAAACAAAATGATCAGTTCACAGTTTTAAAAAAAAAAGAAGAAAAACTCAAAACAATTCTAGTGAATTTCGTCTTTAGACTGACAACGTTTTGTGCATAGAAACACAATCAGCCTTTTGGAGCTGCTGTTAACCAAAATGCTGAAGTCCTCAAATATGGCTGCCAGAGGGCAAATCCTCTGTCGACTTCTCATTCACTCATTCATTTGCAAATTTTCTGAGACTTTAATAATGACATAGACCTCTAGTTTAGCAGCAGCAAACTAGTGCAACTTGCCAGTGGCACCAAAAACTACACTTCTCACTGGGGCAGTAACAGAATTTGAAGTTAGCGCTGTGCAAACCACCAGAATATCAACTCACATGTGAAGTGTTAGCTATATCATCATCTTTCCATTGAGAATTAAAGTAGTCATCAGCCTTCACGGTGACGTGTTACTGACATCGCAGGCAGTTCTGCAAGTTTTAGAAAGCATTCCTGCACCCTTATTAATACAAAAATAAAATCTACAACAAAATTTATAGCCATCCATTATTCACTAGGCAAGAAGACATTGATTCTGTTACTGTAACTCAAGGGAAAATGTAAAATGTAAATGAGTTATTTATAGGCGATGGAGCTTTTGGAGACTTGCACTATTTTTAATCATATTACTGTGCAGGAGCTTTATGTCCAGGTTCATGTGGTCTGCAATGTTGTGTGATGACAAATTATGATATTGGTTAGCTTATATAGCTGGTACAAGTCACACTGCCCACAGTTAATGATTGCGCCCCCATCCTTTCTTTTGTTTCTTAGCAGCTGCAACAACCATGCCAACTGAATTTAACACTGCCTCAGTCAAAATAGAGGCCCACGTTTTCGCTTTCAAACATGCTTTATAGTCTTTGACTCCTATAAGTAACAGTATTAGACACTTCCGTATCTGCATTTTTCACTCACAGACGTGGAAAACAGGCTGTGATGGGGAAAGGCTACAGTAATGACCACAAGCACTTTAGTAGGTGGAGGTAACAGAGCACAGGAATGATGAGGATCAAAAGCAACAGGGCAAATGGATATGAAGGCATAAAAAAGGGAGAAAGAATAAATCTCAAAACTGATTATGCACCAACTTGTCGTGGGGGATGGAAGCGTGACAAACAGACACTAATGAGATTTGTGAGGAAGTAGGGTTCATTGAAAACTGGTGTTTGGCAACTTTGTGGTATGAGACTCAGACTGCAACAACAAAACACGACACAGAATTGTGAAATGGTAAAGTTAATACAGGATGTCAACATGTTCCACTAAACCGCTGAGGATTGATTGATTACTGAGGTATACTGTAGGTGTATGTTTCCTATTCAGACCTGTTCCTATTCCTACTAACATAACCCCCCCACCCCTAAAAATAACTACACTCAGCAGTGAGGTTTGTGTAGCTTTTAGGCTCTAAAGTGTTGTAACACAGAAACTGGGTACTGGCAGTGAAAGCAACGAGGGGAACTGTCAGAAAGGCATACCACCTTACACACCAGGGTATTTCCTTCCCCCAGTCCCCCTTATGCTATTCAGTTCTGTACTCTACTGTATATAGCCATCATCGACTGTAACTCAAACTCTGTTATTGCAGCGCTTCACATCTGCTCATTAAAGTCCATTGTTCAGGAGAACTTGTAATCTACGAGTGCAGAGGTAAGTGGTCCAAATGTTTGTGAAATATAACAGTAACTGCAAACTGTCCTCTTCTCTCTCTCTCTATCTCAAGGAGGCTGTGATTATGTCATGCTTCATTAACGCTAACACAGTGAGCAAAGCCCCTCATGACGAGACTGAACTAAAGCAGCAAACTGATTCATCTGTGATCTGGCCTGACCAGGGCTCAAGACATTTTGGCAGTTTTTAATCTCAGTAGTCCCCTATTCTCAACCGATTGTAACATAGTAGTTTCATATTATATAACTGCCTTTACTATCAAAATGCGCGCACACACACACACACACACACACACACACACACACACACTCTCTCTCACACACATTCACACAGGAAAACGTAACTTTTGTTAATATGACAAAAGTCTATGCTACCAACAGCCGTGAATTTCCCATTGGGACTGCTTGTTTCCAACTCTTTCCTCTAAAGCGAGTATACAGTGTGCACACACACCACAAAACTATTTGTGAATTATTTGTCAGGAGTCATAGCAATCAGTTTATGCAGATTTGTTTCGCACCCTGCTAAAAATTCAAAAGGCCAATAATAACTGTAGAGTTTAATTCTTAGGGGCGGGGGGGGCTGAAAGTTAAGGCGGACTCATGAGAGGACCTCGAGATACGCAGCTCTCTCCACCAACCTCTTTTCACTTTGACTGCATACGTTTACATGCCGTGTGATGCAAAGTCGCTGACCTATATTAAAACTGTGGGGGAAAACAAATCAGACACTTGGGTTCACTGCATGTTAATCAGTGGAATCAGCAGCTGCCACAATCACACATCTGTCTCTTATAGAGGCAGGCTGGTAGAGGAGCTGCAGTCATTCTGCTCAGGTTTGAGACCCCGGCTGTGCATGCAGTGTGTGGTACAGTGTGCGGTTGAGTTGAGGTGATTGTGTCTGGTGGCTGATCTCTCTCCGGTGACATTTACAACAGATCCGTGTCTTTCTCTCGTAGCCGTCACAGCAGAAAACGGTAGAATAGACTAAAGCAAACCTGCAAATCACTCAAGATGAGCTTGTGTTTCTGCTACACAAATGTTGAAAAAAAAGGTACTACATAAAGAAATCTATGAATTTATCCCTTCACTAGTTCTTTTTTTTTTTATATGCCTCTTTATCTAACAATGTGTTTCTATGGAGTCTAAAAAAAACAAAGCAGTCATTTTAGTCACGAATATGACTATGCAATATGTTTATGACTATAAGTATAAAACTATATATATTTATAGTCATAAATGCCGTGAAATCAGAAAATCCCATTAAAATCTCTTAATTTCTTTCCTCTTGGATTGCATTACTACAGAGTCTCCACTGATGAAACAACCCTTGTTGAGACTGTGTTGTGCTTATCCTCCTCAAACATTTCCATCATCCTAACTCAATGTGCCTGCTTTTTTGTCCTCTCTGCGGCCTGTAGCCAGAGTGCCCTATTCAACTTCTCTCCACATGAAAATAACGATCAGCCCAGTGAGGGCTGGGAGGTCCTAAAGGTCAGCCAACTACAGAGCTCAGCTTGGGAGGAGGGCAATCTAGGGATGAGAAAAGGTGCTGGTGGGCTGAATCCCTGAAAAACAAAAAAGAAAGAACACAGAAAAAGGAACGTAAACTTAAGGAGAAGCACATGTGTTTACAGATTTCCAGATGCTGATAAATAACATGTGCTTGGCACGTGTGAATGTACGCAACCTTTGTATGGTGTGACTCAGATGTGTGTCTCTACGTCGGTGTAGCCAGGGAGGATGTCTCCATTGGAGCAGCTCTTGGGCTCCTCTGCTGGTGGTGAAGAGGGCAACATGTGGGCGGTGGTGGACGTCTCCTCCAGTGACGCCTGGCCTCGCTGGAGCCGGGAGTGTATCAGGGGCACAAAGAAGAGCACCACGGCCCCCACCATAGGAGGCACCCCAGCCAGAGAGAAGGCCACTGTGTAGTCCCCATAGTAATCATGTAGGAGACCTGGGATGAGGAGGCAGGGGGATACATATTCAGTTATTCTGTCTATATACAAGGAACCGCACTGAAAAACAATATAACAAGGAGTCCCTGGTGGCAAGAAAATTAAAAACTACTCCATACAGACTGTAAACAGAGGGAAACAGCCTTGTTTGATCTTGCATTTGAAGTATTTTAATATAAAATTGTACTGTGTATTTTCTGTCTTCATGTCTGTAAACACTGTAGCTACAGTCTGTCAGCACAAGTTCTAGTATCTAGTACATGCAGTAAACCAAGTAGAAACAATAGATTGGTTATATCTACAATGTCTATATTTGAATGTGTGAGGTAAACCACTTCTTGGCTCTATATCTGTAACATACAGACAGAGATGCATACGTTTTCTCATCTCTTCATGTCTCATCTTTCTTTCCAAGAGAAAAACAAAAACATGAATACACTGTCCCAAAAGAGCATCTGAAAATCATGTTTTGGGTGCCGTGTTGTTGTTTAATGTCTTACTTTGTTGGTGTTATGTAGCAGTGTTTCCAAGTGTGTGTCTGTGCAACAAATTGCTTTAGTTTGTTGGTTACTTTGAAAGAGAAAGTACTTTACGGTCTTTCTATCATAATCTACTAACATAAGTGGTGATGCAAGATATGGTCACAGTAATTCAAACTCTTCATTCATCATCTTTAAGTATCTGAAATCATTTCGGTCCATTCCCGCCCCCACCCCCTGCACCCGGAGGCGTCGTGATACAATAGCAGCAGCGGCAATGAAACCTCACCCTTTCTGTCCTGTGTATATGTGCAGCCTTTATTTATCTATACATGAGCCAAAGAAAACAAGCGATACCTACACCATACAGTAGCGAGAGGGATGTGCACTTACAGTTCATTGTTTCCTGTTACACACAGTACGCACTGTACGTACTGCAGAGAACAATGTATGTTGACCACAGTGGTAATTGGGGCAGTCTATTGGAAGTTTCCTCCACATCCTAATGGTCTGCATCATGTCAAGAACACATGTTTAATTTACAGATGGTCGTCTGGCACTATATTTAGTCCTAAGGAAAACCATATGCCTATTGAAACCGCTATCCTGTACTTTATGTCTGAATACAGTTCTTTGTATATGGACATAAATACTTCATTCATTTGGATGGTTTGCCCTATATAATGACTTCCCATATGCAGCGGATCCTGTAGATACTGTGAACTGATTATATAGTAGTTACTGAAAAAGATAAGACACCTTTCAGACAACATGAGCAGGGACATGTGGAAAAAGCTAATGCATTTTTTTCTTCTAACTATGCTCCTTAAAGCCCAGTTTGCTCTCTTCTTATAGCTTTTACTGCTTACTGCAAAACACACATACAGCTATTTTGTGAATATAATCAATATTAGATAGAAAAGTGAGAAAATAACAGTTTATGCTATAGACAATGTACCATATAGGGCTTCTGTGTAAAAACAGTTCTACATAGTTGCAGATTAGTTTTCTGTCAATCAAATAAGTGAGTATAATAAATGCACTTTAAAACTGAAATCAGTGTTGGTTGTTCTACTAGAAGGTGAACTGAGATACAGCTGTACCGTTACTTGTATACAATGAAGCCACAAATGGAAGGCAGCGTTTTCTTTGTCATCATAAAGATAGTGGTCCCAGTATGTGTGAGAGCTGAAAGTGGTTGGCAACAGAAAGCACAATGAAGCCTCCTTGAGTCATCAAATTGATGGTCTTCCATACATTTGTGTTATTATAGAGCTGAGGAGACAGCAGGTGGAGGTAGAAGAGACAGGGGAAGTTTATTTCTGAGATCTTACCCTGTATGTATTTTATTTCTCAAGACAAACCCCTGGAGGCCGCCTGCATTTGGCTAAAAGCCCAAACCTCTCCAAATACAATTCACCGTGCAATCTCCGCTGCCAGGTATTTGGCTTACCTGATCCTTACATCTTTTCTCTTCTTACTCAACTTGTTTTGCTCTGTTGCTAGCAACATCTTAACATCAGTAAAATAAATCAGATCACTGTGTTCCCTCTGGAATATATAAATAAGTGCAGTGTTGTGAAAAACAGGATAGAAAAGAAAGGAGCGTGCTCCTCACCAGCAATGGGTGGACCTGCTGTCATGGGGAGAGCCATGAGGCCGAGGAGGTAGCCTATAGCCTGGGAGGCCTGCATGGGCCCCACTAGCTCAAACGCTATGGGGGCCATTATGGTGAGGAAGCAGCCGTCGCACAGCCCCAGGAACACGCACACGACCACCAGCCCCTCAAACACATGGCACTGAGGAATCATGATGGACATCAGGCCCAGAGCCATGAAGGACACCACCTAAAACACACGAGAACAGCTTAGTCAGCTAATTAGCAACCGTTGATATGGAGAACACACTGCATATAAACACCTGCATATAAAGGTGATAGAATAGGTGGTAGAAAAATACTATAAAAAGTGGGGTCTGATGTTGACCTATGTGCTGGAGCCCCTGACTTTAATATTGAAAATGATCAACAATGTTGATATTTTATTTTTCAGATTACAATTGTCGCTGTTTTCCTTTACATTTGTAAAATGTGTGTCGGCAGGGGGGGCTGGTACTACCATTAATTTGTAGTACTATTAAATACAACCATGTAGTATGAGTAATGCAGGAAGGAATATACAACCCAGGAATTTCTACACATCTCTGTCACGTCATCCGCTCTATCGGCTGAGAAGGATATTTATATCTGTACCTTTGAAGTTTTGTTTACTTCTGCAGACGTCTGCCTGCCTGTTCATACAAATCTCAACAGTCACATAATACCGAGCTTTGACTTCATGATTAATGCTGTGAACAGTGAGGGAGGGCTCTGTTCCTTCACATTGAGACGAAATGTTACCTCAGAATCTTCCATGATTACCACCTTGCACAAGAAATCAACTCTTAAAAATACTGTGAGTGGATGGAAGAAAGAAAGAAACAAGCCTCTCCATTTGCTAAAGACTTCACCACAGCCACTGTGTTTCTTTATTTAAGACAGTGGGAGAGCACCTATTGAGCAGCACATAGAAAACACATTATCCTTTTCAACAGAAAAAAGGTTTTTGCACAATCTAAACGGGCGTCAGGGCCAAAAGGGCATTGAAGACAAATATATTTGTGCGTTCATATCACACAGACTTACACATTTACATGTATGTTATGTATATTCAAGGTTTTCAATTAACCCAAGACTAACTCAGTTATGTACACAAGCAGGAAATGAAAAAGCCTGTTTGTATGCTCCTCTGAAATTGCTCTGAATATATCTCCCCCCTTCCACTTGCACAGAGAGTGAATCTTCCCTGAGCATTATCTAAACCGGTAATTTTTCTAGCAACAAGCAAACCCAGCAGTTTGAGCAAATTACTATCTGAGTCATGTTTATCTTCAGCCTGATGATAAAACATTAATGACACTGAATCGCTCTAGTAGAAAATAACATTTTACTGTTCATCCACGAGTGAACACTAAATTACCCTTTTAATCAAATAACATTAAACAAATATTGGCTCAGTGTGATAATATATGTACCAGAGGACACAGGGTTTGAAAAAAAAGACACAAATGTTAATAGTTAACTTCAAGTTTTCGAATTCAGGTTAAAGTTTATGTGCAGATGTTTAATTTCCTCACCTGCATGTAGATCTTTTTAAGACCTGGAATGAGGTCACCTATCTTGCCGAAAGCAAGGCGTCCCACCCCGGATGAAGCTCCTATGCACACGAGGAGCACCCATTCCCTCTGGGTGTCCTTGAACCTCGTCTTCGCAAAGTTGATCTGAGGAAGAAAAAAGAAAGACGGCCACAGTGCTGTATGAGATTTGAATGCTTGTAACAGTGGATAATGGGATTGTGCTGCATGAAGAACAGTCTAGAAGCTGCCAATAATGGATGAGCGAGCAAAGATACTACACCAGCTTCTTATGCCGTGTGCCTACAAAGTCAATGAACTCAGAAACTGGCTGTGCGTTTGTTTGGTGGAGAGGTGGCATTGTCCATCCATAAACCTCCTAAAGCCCACAGTCTAACAGTAACAAAATGTCTTCATCCACAAATCTTCGGAACAGCAGGACAGGAAGACCCAACGCATATAGGTCAGACCCTCCCACTCCCCTCAGCCCTGACCCCCCATTTCAGATCCAAAACATGAAACCGCCTTCTGAAGTCTTTTCCTGAGCATGCTGGTCCTTGTGAAATATTTGCTCTGCTTTGAAGGGCTCTACATTCATCAATGGCCATAGGATAGGCATGTTTAGGGATACAGAGAGGCCATACAGGAGAGGTTTCCTGAGGTGGTTGAGCCAATACAAAGGCCGGGGCTGTGTTTACATCTGGGCCCGGGCCTGAAACAACAGGCCTGACAGAGGGAGGCCGGAGCTGGAACATCCGACATCTGGATAGAGGGAGATCAACTTCACAGCTTCCACGCTGCAGCTTTACACTTCACCCTCATCCTTTTACTATCTCACTATTTCACACCAGAGTTGGTCATGGCTCATGTACTGATTTTGCAAATACGCTCTCACTGGCTTTTGTGCACTAACCATTACAGACAGCGAAACTATTATGCCCATTCGCAGCAAGAAAAATAAGGTCAATGTTATTTTAAATGTATTGCCAAGCTTTTTTTTTATTTTATTTTTTTTAACAGAATGGAAAACCGTGTCTCTCTTCACAGCCCCTGGAGGGTTTAGTCTCTGTTTGATCAACAGCAACTGGAAGGATGAGGCCCTGCAGGAGTGTAAGAGCCAAAGTAACAAACTTTGCCAAGCCAAGCCAAGGACAGTGTGTTGCGTCATATGAGCATCTAAACAAACTGAAATGATATTTGCATGTTGTTGCAGCTGAGCGGCTGATTAAGTATTTAGCCTGCGAGCTGATGCTAGCGGTGCACTTCCTCTTGAGTTGACACACGCTTGTTTGGTGGCCTGTCCGACATGTCGCAGGACATAGCGTGTGCTCATGTCATTAAGGCTAATGTGAGGTTGTTGTTTTAAAGTCTGCTGTGTACATTGTGTAACAGGCTGACAGGATGATGACGTTAAAGGGATAGTTCAAAATTTTGGCAAATTCACTTATTGCTATAATCCCTATAGTCATAGGGGTAGGTTCATTATCATTGAGTGATTTCAAAAGTACTTCCGAGTATTTGCTTCGTGTGTCGTAATGTTGCATAATTATATATGATTATATCATAGCATGGGGAATTTGCAGGTCACAACTTGTCCACGAGAGCGTTTTGGAGTTGTTAGATTGTGTATTGGATGAGTTTTAAGGGACAGGGGATTATACTCTGCCCCGCGGACCTCAAAACAACACGTACCAACAATTAAAGGTAATGAACCTACCCTATGACTGACTATAGGGATTATGGCAATAGGTGAATTTGCCAAAATGTTGAACTATCCCTTTAACAATTTATGCATGTCTTGAATATGAAGCGCCTTTTTTTTTTTTTTTTTTTTTACAGATGTAACAAAGAGCTAACATGTTAAAAAAAAAAAAGAAGGGAGCATCATCATAAGACAATAAAATGTGATGGATGACTTTCTCCCTTTTGGGTTCAGATATTTACTTCAAAGAGAACACAGGACAAGTGATTTACAGAGCAGATGTGAACGCTGTAGCAAACACAACTGTGAAATTAACCATTAGAGGACACTTAGCTCTGTCATCAGAGACCTGACAGCTGATAGTCACCCACAGCCATTATTCTGACAAAACCCCATTATCACACTGATAGGAAGGAGTCAGATCCTCAGCTTACACCGCTAGCTCACCTCACGCTGCCCTGCAACCGAGCCCCACGGAAAAAGAATGGCCTCGGACCACCCAAGGGACAACAGCACAGCTCTGACATCAGTCTACCTCCCTCTTCACCTCGCTCCATTCACCAAGGTTTTCATATCACATAATCATACAACTCGGACTAATCAAAAGTATAAACCTGGTCATATTCATGGAATGGTCACAGTCATTTAACAAAAAAAAACCTGGGAATGTTATGGTATGTTTTCCATATTAGGTAATGGTTTAGCACAGCCGACATGAATGGAAAACTGTAATGTACACAAAGCTTAGTATCTACATACAATCTTCCATTAACATCCATCAAATATAAACACAATATAACAAGCTGATTTTACTCTGAAACTAAGACAGAGGGTATAAGACAAGTTAAGCTCCTTTAAGACAGAAACTCACAACATGTATAAGAGTAATTACGCAGTGGTCTTACCAGATGGATATATGGCACAAAGTAACCCAGTACAGCTGTAGCTACTCCAAATGCCCACACTCGGTACGTCACGTTGTGAAACACACGCAGGTTGAAGTATTTCCTGAACCCAGCCAGAGCCCTGCTCCACCTGCTGCCGTCCTGAGCGGTGGCTCCCGACTGGGTCTGGGGTCCTGTAGTGTCTGGACCCATCCCTGGTGGTCCCATGCCTCCTCCGGCAGGCAGCAAAGGTTTGAACGTCAACGCCAGCAGGGCCTGGACCAGCATGAAGAGGCTAAGGATCTGAAAGGTCCTGCTGAGGCCCAGAGGTTCTACCACCTTGTCGAGTAAAACCGGCAGGCCCATGGAGAAGAGGCTGGCACCGGCTGTCACCATGCCATTGGCCAGGCCCAGGCGTCTGCGGAAGTAGTGGCCGAGGATGACCAACGAAGGCTGGAAGGCGAAGGACGAGCCGCAGCCAAACAGTACGCCATATGTGAAATAACGAAGGCCTAGGGACCTGAAACAGAGTGAGAAAGGTAGAGAGGATGAAAAGATAGGGATGATAAGATGCTGAATAGGAGCTGAAATGATGAAATAACTCAATTATTGTAAGAAGCAAACAATCAATTAAAGCAGAAGTAAGCGGAATGTTTGTGTTAATATAAGTCTTAAATAGTTCTATCTTAATAACATAACATAACATAAGTAAATAACATAAACAATTGAAGTACCAAAAACAACAAAAAACACAAAAGCATAATCATACACATTCGAAAAGGAGTGAGAAGAAACTGTGCTTATTGAATCCCACCCCTTGTCCACAAATCATAAATAGATCGATTACTTGTCCCACTTCATTAAAGCAGAAGTAAGCGGAATGTTTGTGTTAATATAAGTCTTAAATAGTTATATCTTCTGACAGCAATCACTTATATAGAGTGTTTGGTCTGAAACACGGGTCTGTCAGTCACTCTGCTCTGCTGTAAGCCGAGGAGAAAACTTTCCTTGTATCCTACAACCTTTATCCAATGAGGAGAGAGAACGGCATAAAGGGGCAGTCCTCTCTGTGTGTGCAGCCAAGGGATGCGCGTGATTGTGGTGATGTAGGGACGAGGGCGGGGACTGCTAACTCCATCAGCTGACAAGAAGTTTGCCAAAACGACCGGATCGCTTACTTCTGCTTTAAAGGTGTACAGAAAAGAAAATTGAATTTAAGCCCACTCTGGGTCATAAAATTAGTGTAATAACTCATCTATCAGACGATGTAGGCCAAACTTTGTGCAAAATTCTATTTTTGAGTAAATCCGGGATGAAAGTGTGTATTTTTTTTTCGCATTGGATAATGCAGGCGCACGGATTATACGTCAGCCTGTACACGATTAATTAGCCACTGATATTGGATCCGTAATCCGTCATTCAAACGTCTGAGACACGCACACACACACGGAGCTCGGGCTCGCCCCAAGCTTTGAATATCCCGCCCACTCGATAACGACCAATCAAATTCGTTTTCCTTACTCGGGTAAACTCGTGTTGCAGCTCGTGACAACTCGGCGCGACAAACAGGACAAGCGGCCATTTCTGTACACCTTTAAGAGACGATTAGATTCGATCATTGATCAGAGGAAGGCATGTAACTGCACAAAGTGTGAAAAGAGTTTATGTATATTATATCATATTATAATTATAAATGGCGTGTAATAGTTTTTCTATTTTAAAAAAGTTGTACAGTATTTCTCTACCTTCTTACTTGGTAATTTTCATATTTTCATACAAAATATTGGGGCGATTTGTGTTGGACAAAAAGTCCAAGATAA
The DNA here is from genome assembly GCF_905171665.1 of Trachurus trachurus. Taxonomy (NCBI): domain Eukaryota; kingdom Metazoa; phylum Chordata; class Actinopteri; order Carangiformes; family Carangidae; genus Trachurus; species Trachurus trachurus. The sequence continues at coordinate 16,882,780 of NC_139894.1, read as the reverse complement.
AATGGGTTTCATTTCCCGCACATGGATTTGGAAATACAGCAGTGATTTGTGAGACAGTTTGAAAATCTCTACTGATCTGCAGCAGATGGATTGTTTTTTTCATCCAGGTGGTTTGAGTCTTTTACTGTGAAAATTCTGGAAATTCCATCAGTACTGGCAGTAAAAAAAAAACAAATCTTCTAATTTTATATTGAATGCCAACAGTAGGTCTGACTGTGACTGAAATGTAACATAACACCAGTGGTTCAGAGTGGGTTGGAAACAAGTGAAATCTTCAGTGAATGTACAATAACTTACTTTGCAAAGGATGTACTGAGCAACCCTAAAAAAGCCAGCAGCGCTCCACCGACGGCCGTCTTCCTGCAGCCAAAGCGGTCGGTGAACATGCTGACCACAGGTGAACAAAGGAAGATCATGCCCATGGCCAAGGCCCCGACCCAGGCTGGAAAAGGAGGAAGAGGAGAAGGGAGGAAAATTCATCATCAGTAATACATAGAAATGTTGCGTGTTGTAGCACAGATCTGGAACAAATACAAGAAAATGTCCCGCTCAAAGTCCATGCAACATGAACTGCAGTGTGGGCTGTTAAACAACATATGAAACATATACAGGATATAATTCTACACCATAAAACTTACATGAGGACAATGAGGAGAAATAATCTCTTTCCTGCATGGGAACAATACACTATATGATTTGCCTAGTGCAATCTTTCAAGAGTTTCCCTTTCCAGATCGTATGCAGCTGTAGGATTTGACTTTATTACTACAGGCTGTTACACAGTCCACTGATGGAGTGTATACAACACCACTTGAAACTGTAATAAAAACTGTTGTGGAATGAAGATTAGCAGAAAAAAATGCAATACATTTATATTCTGCACTTATGCAAAAGTGGCTACACTCCTCTTCGTCTTCACTCTTCCTCATAGACGCTTCATTACTCAGGCATAAAAGCCTTGCTATCTCTGTGACCCTGCACCATCTGATGTGATTTGCTATAAATATAGAACTGTGCTCCATACTGTGTCTTTGCCTGCATCATCTACATCAGACACGTTGTATAAGATGTTCTCATGCTGTATGCAGATCAACAAGTGGATCAAACTGGAAAGTTCTGGCCTGTGGTGTAATATCCATCCAGTGTTAAAACATAACAAGCCAGAATGATCCGGCAGAGACACTGCGTACCCTGAAGTGCAAACAAACAAATGTCTGGGTCCAGTCTCCTGGGGAGCAAAGGTAGCTTTAATGTCTACCGTGATGTCTGGGCTGTGGGTCACACTGATCTAACAGCTCAGTGGGAATGAGACCAGAGAGAACGATACACAGACGGATGGACTGATTTACCTATCTACACACACATACAACAGTCTTTGTTGTGTGGCTCGTCCAAAACATTCTGTACTATGCTGTAGTATATGTTGTGTACATACAGTATATAGTGTACACTACAAAGTCTTATTCTATGTCGGGTGGGGCAGCAACTCCATGCTCCTATAGCTCATTTATCCAAACAAAACAAGAGAACAAGTTCTGCTATTGAACGTGTACTTCATGAACTCCCAGTGACTTTCTCTAGAAAATGTTTTATCTTGAGGCAACAGAAAACACTTCATTGATAAAAGCATATAGCCTCCCTGCACATGTTGGCCTTAACATCATACAAGAAAAAAAACACACATATACAACTGAGGGTAAAATCAGTAGCAATGCTGCATGAGATCAGATTAACCTACTTTGCTTTGTAAGCCAGAGACTCGGGGTTTGGCTTCCAATAAGCACCTTACCATTACAATTGCACCACATTGCAACACTGATCTAGAGAGCTAAGAACCACTTTCTTAAGGGACTCAGTATCCTTTAAACTAGCAATCAGTTTTTTTTATCCAACAAACCCTGGGAGGAAATAGCTCGCTCTTCAGCTGCTAAATACCTCACTTTGTTCGCCAGATGATTGCTAACTTTGACCGTCTGCTATTTGGTACTGGGCAGGTAGTGTGCATAGTTTTTATTTCTTACTCAAAACAGCTACCTGCTGTGGCTGAAAATGATCCTAATGAGAACCTATGAGTGTTTCTAAACTGCAAAGTGGTGCTAGTAAGAGGAACTGCAGAGTTAAATCCTTTCTCTGTTGGTTCACTTCTACAAATTATTTTTCATATTACATGCCTGATTCATTGTCAATAAAAAAAAAGTGGATAATAGCAGCTGTACAATATATAGATTGAATCTTTAATAGTTCAACAACTGACCGCTGAGCAACAAGGGGGAAAAAAACATGTTCTGCAGTGCAACACATTTAATCAGTTTAGCTCTTACTTCATATTTGCCCTGAGGCTCAACATATGTCTTTGCAGTGTGGAAATACCAAGGTGAAACCTCAATGGAAAACATAACTCTGCTCTGCGTGCATACACTATCCCTGACCCTACAGGAAGGTTAGGTTGATGGTGGTATCAAGGGAAAAGGCCATAAACGACCTCCATGATTAGTGGTGTCCACATGCAGTGGTGGGATCCACAAGAATAGCCACCAGCTTTGGCAGTGTGTGCATGAATATATGGTACACCGTCAAAAATGAAACGTACAGCCATAAAACTTCATGACATACCATGTGTGCATTGCTCTAAAATGTTAATCACCATAAAACCTGCTCAGCTCAAAACCCCCTGACAGAATTGGGTTGACTTTAGTTAGATTTTTGCAGTCCTCCGGTGCCTGGAATCTCAGAGAATTGATGGCCACAGCGGGCTTCTGGGATCACTTGTATTTCCCCAGCTTCTCATATTCCTTCTTAGTGGAAAATATGTCCGTGTGAGGGAGTAAATGCATAACTGGCAGCAGTAACGCTTATCACCAAAGATGGAGGAAAATAATAACATTAAACCAAGGCTGTTAGTTCACCTTTGTGGTCTCACCCTGCTGTAATGTATTGTTACAGGACGACTGTGGACCACTGGGAGATATTGTACAGTAACACACTGAAAGGAAGTAGCAAAGGGCAGGCAGCATATTATTAAGGACTTGGAACACTTCAATAAGCAGATGGATTAATTTCAATAAGCTTTTCTTATAACCCCTTTGCCCAGCTTCAATGAGACCTAATGGGGGCAGCAATCCTAAGTGACGGCTGTTATATTATGCAATTTCTTTCTTCTCAAGCGAAGCCTGCATCCACAGGTTCTTGGCTGGACTGATGTGGAGAAAATTACAGCTCCTGGGGTTAAACTGTGCAACGTGCCGCCTTTTGTTTAAAAAATAAAAAATCAAATCAAAGCATGTTGTCTACAACAAATGAGCTCTAATGTACAATCAAAGGCTAACAAAACTGCACACCCATGTGTTTTTCCTCCACTCTCTTTTCTGGCCAATCCGATCACCGAACCCCTATTTGCCCCCCTGGCCTGGCACAAGGAAACGTCTGTGAAAAGACTGAAAGGGGTGTACTCATTAGATACAATTAAGTCTGAACACTTTCAAACAAAAGAAAAAGAACACAGCGAGAGAGAGACTGTGTGTGTGTAGTGAGGGGTTTTAAAAACAATCCCTCTCATTAAGTGATGGATGCAATCTGACAGCAAGAGACAGACAGAGACTCTATATGTCCTATCCATACATTGCTGGAACAAATCATGTCTTGCAGCAGAGAAGCGCTGTTGTATTTTTAAAGAGGTAGCTGCATTTAATGCACCGAGAGGTTAACTGAGGTCAGTTTGTGTAGCTTCTATAATCTATAGGAAGTACAGGCCATAATTTGTGGTTATCTTTGTTTTGTGTAGACCGTACAAGTTTGTATAATATGCAAATTATGTATTTTGATACATGTTTGAACATGTGTATATTTTGACTAGTTGACTAGATCAACATGGGTCATATTCTCACAGTTACCTTGCATGCCAAACCAGCTTTGCTATCGCCAGGCACGTGCGCGCGGGGGGAGGGGGGCATCAGGCATCTGTATTATAAGATGACTGACGAAGTGGAGTGAACATCTGTGTGTGTGTGTGTGTGTGTGTGTGTGTGTGTGTGTGTGTGTGTGTGTGTGTGTGTGTGTGTGTGTGTGTGTGTGTGTGTGTGTGTGTGTGTGTGTGCTTTTGTGACTGCGACACACCTGTACCCTATAAGTTATAGCTGCCAGCTAAGGGGAAAAAGTATCAGGCTTCTTGTTTCTGTGTCTCTAATGGCCCTTTTTCATGAGCGTGGCTCGGCATGGCTCGACTTGGTTTTTTTGCTTTTCCACTAGCCCCTAGTACCTGGTACTTTTTTTGGTAACGTCTCTGTCCGGGTTCCAAGCAAGCCGAGGCGATACTAAAATGTGACGTCAGCCGGCTGCCTTCCACTGATTGGCCAGAGCGTCGCCACTGGAAGAGTTGCGAGTGCGACGTCCGACACAAATCAACTGCTGTGTGGAAAACCAAGAGCACCTGCCCCTCCAAAGGTCTCTGCGTGGGCTCGGCTATCGCTGTGAGTACACTAACGCTGAGTCATCCATGTCACTCAGGTCTTCTCACGGCATTTAAAACTGACATTTGTGACGGAACAATTACCTCAACATTGCACATTAGACACTGAGATCACAAAGACCGGTTCATTTTTTACTAGTTACTCGTACAGCGCACTAATTTGGAGAGTGTGTTGGCACGATACTGCAGGACATTGATTTCAAATGAAGCAGTGAAGCTATGGTTCCAATTTTGAGCTTTTATTTGAGTGTGTTAATGTTCACATCTGATCATCCGTATACTGTGGCTATTTAGCCCCTCAGACAGCAAGTGAAGCAGGAAGCACTTTCAAAGAAAACTGTTTACAGTTTGCTCTGTGGATTATCCTGAGTAACAAAGACATTGTTCCTGCCAAGACGTGTCACTGCCGACCTTTTCACATGATTTCAACGATTTGAGCAGTACTAACAAAACGTTTTTCACCTCCAGTGTATTGGGTGGCAGCAGATACAGATATCTGCACATTTGGGTAAATAAAATCTGCAATGATAGACACCACTGCCCTAAAAAGTAAAAAAAACAAACAAAAAAAACATGTTTTTTTGGAACTGGATTGATTCAACATTTTAAAGCTGAAAGAAATCCATATAATCATTGTGTCATTTGAAATCCAATGTGGCAAAACAATCAAAAACAAATGAAGGTCCAAATGGTTTCTGGCCATGAAACCATTTCCCACAGACACACAGAGGAAATATTCTATCTGCTAAACAATGCAACATAATATTGTGTGTAAAACTGTCCAGGGTACTCAGAGTTACAATAACAATAGCCTTACGTACTTTGGCAACACTGGCGGAAACACGAAGGTACAATACCATTCGCAAGACCTGGTACGGAAGCCCATTCCCTCAAGGCTACATGAAATGTCCTTAGCAGGTCCTTGGAGTTGACAATGTCCTGTGTTATCACATAATGATAACTGCAACTGGAAAACACACTTTCTTATGGTCAACAGTGTACACTAGCCAACAAAAGTTAGCTTCAAAATCATTAACAAGTAAGCAGGCAGCACAGTGTGTGTCTTCACACCATCACCAACATAAGCAAGTACAGCCATGTAAGACTTGTTTACCAGTGAAGAAGCCATATTTCCGGTGAATCCTCACTTTTCTGTTTATTTCAGCTAGTTTTAGCAGTGGGCGAGTATGTGTGACGTTCACTTCTGATACGATTTCTATTTGCATTTTCACCTGCTGGAAAACTGCCTATGCATGAATGATTAAACTTAATTGATCCACTTTCAACAAAAAACAGTTTGCCCCTATGTTGTGCTTCTGTAAGTACCTGCTGCTTGTGTGTGGTGCCTTTAGAGACTGACCCGAACCCATTCCCCCTGCCCTCTGGAATGCCAAAAATGCCAACCTGGGATTTCCAGCTACCCTGGAGATGCTGTAGAAATCTGGGGCAGCAGAGCTACAGTGTAAGGACTCTGCAGAAAACAGAATTATGTTAATGACTTAAGAAGTTTGCCTGAGACAGCATGGACACTGAGTTGATATTTGGCTTTTGAGAAACGTTGCTGTTGAGATATGATATTTTGTCTTTTTTTCCCCCCAAAGAAACACAGCAATTATACCTTGTTAAACTGTTCATTTAAAGGCTGCAGGGATACGCAAGTTTCCCCCACCACTGGAAGAGTGGGACGTTTAAATAACAGCTAATTTTATATGAATATTAGTCACTTGTGTTCCAGTTGAACCTGTTTTTCAAATTCCTGACACTACTCCCCTTGAGTTCATGGGTATCTATCTGCAAAATATTGCTTACTGACAACTTTAAAACATAAAAGTTTAAAAGTAGTATTAGTAACGATTGCCAAGTCAAATAACACAGAGACAATGTAACACAAAAGCAAACACACAACACGATATCTAAACACAGACTTTTGCAATTTTGGAAACGTTCATGAACACATCAGCAATCTCTGCCTAGTTTTACTTCACTATGAGCTATTCTAAAACGAGTGTGTGTGTGTGGATGTGTCAAACGTTTGGTGTTAAAAGGCTGGTTTCCAATGTGCAAAGTGTGTGAGGCTGTTTGAGGTACAGTACGTTCATATCATTTACAGTATGCATCATCAGTGTCTTTTCAATTTCAAATTTAATACTGTAGGGAACTCTCTTAACTGCCAAAATGCTGCTGTCAGAATGATTTACTGTCTTTACACTCAAGACTGAAGTTAGAGTGGAAAATGACTCCTTTACTGGTGGAGCAGTGTCTCTAATGGAGCCCGGGTTTCGACACTTTTTTCCTTAATGTGTTTGAACAGGGCACCAAATTTCTCTATGCAAGAAGAGAATAATGTTGACCTGTAGTAATTTCAACAACAGAGCTCTACATTTATACACAAAGCGTTTGGATGAGGCTTTGTCTCATTACAGTGTCTCCAGTGTTTCACACTAGTGGCATATAGATAGGGATCAATGAAAAATTAATCACTCCCTCACTTAGTCCCTTTCTTCTGCCCCTTCACACGCATTCCCAGTTTTGGAAACTGCAGAGACAGCGCTGCAGAGTGAGCCTCACTCCCACGCTCACCCCGCCCATGTTCAGTCACACATCACCTCACAAGGGGCTCACTCCCCACCGACTGTAAAAGCACCATGATTTGTTTTCCAGTTTGCGACTGTAAAAGACTGCTGCTGTGTTGGATACCTTGAACTCAGCACACACACCTTGACATATCAGAATTTTTGCACATGTGACCACAATGGGGATGAAACTTGACCATGCCATCAAGCAGCAAAACAACACCATCTGCAACTCATGATCCACTCACCTCTCCTTCATTGTTTTCTTTCTCCCCACCTTGTTACTCCTTAGCTATTTTGAAAATCTCTTGTTTACCCCGTAAGGCTTAATAAATACTGAGTATAATCAAGCTCTGTATAAAGATCTAATGGTAATCTCTAATCAAGATTTAATCAAACCCCAGTCTTTCCTTGTCATCTTCTCACCTTATGGCCCTGGGTTCTTTTTGTTTTGTAGTTGTTGTTGTTTTTTTTGCTCTGTTTTGCTTGTAGTAAAGCACTCGTGACGTTTAGGATGTTCTTTGCATGTCAGTTTAACTTTTGTTGACTGCAGCCTCTTAGGCTGAATAGTTCAAAAGGAGCCTTTACAACTGTGACTATTGGAGCTAAGCTGTTCCCCTCTTTCCTCTGTTGCTGAGAGGGAAAGGTCAGGACCCAGCCGACTCCCTTAATCCTTTCACATATGAGAACAAACCAAGAATTACAGCCAAGGAACGGCTGGGGATGAAATCCTCATCAACAAGCCCAAAAAAAAAAAAAAGTACCTAGATAGCAACTGCCCTCTGTTGTTTGCAACGTGTATAGATTTCCTCTAGTTTCACATGACTCTTGAAAAACATCTATCATAGTGTATAGTGCATGCTCGCAGGCACAAAATGTTCATGGTTCCCAAGCTTTCTACCAACCAAACATGAACATAATGTGATGCCTTGTCACACTGCCCGCAGATACAGCAATGTCCTCAACTTAAATTAGAGAGGACAAGGTGCAAGATATCATTAAACATGTTCAACTTACATAAATGAGCCTGATTAACCTCCCCATGTAACTGTCTGCACCCTGATAATAATAAAGGTTTAACTTTGTTTCCAGGGAACAGTCTTAGAACCATAATCACTTCCCACACCCTGACCTTAACCTGGTAAATCTTGGGACTTCACAGGAAGTTCAGAAAAAATACCCACTCCTGTTACATGCCACTTCCCACCCTCAAAAAAACATTTCTTTCCACTCAGATGTGGAGAGACAAGTATATGGCTTTGAGCTCCCGTTTGATCAGGAGTAGCAGTTTGATCGAGGAGAGGGTCCGTCTCATTCCCCAAATAATTATTCATTTAGTGATTACTCCAGGCTAAAACAACACTATGAAGAGACCAGACCTCTGGAGACCCAGGCCTAGAAGTGTCCCAGTGACAAAAGCAAGAACATTTCCTTTATCAGGATATAAATCATGACTGAACTGCCCAATTCCTTTATAATGACATCAGTGATTTCTACATGATAGATTTCTTTGTCTGCTTTCCATCTCGCCTCCCCTGTTACTCTTAAATCACACTCAAGTCTGAAGCATCCAGGAAATAAAGAGAAATGACTTGAACATACACCAGCAAAATCCCATGACATAATCCTCAGGAAAATGATTTAAAGTGAACAATGTAGGGAAACAGAGGAGTGAACACTGGCCTTATTCTGGTCATGTACGTCAGAGTCGGTGGTAAACAGCATCTTTATTGTGAATATCAGTTACTGGAATTAAATTATCACTAAGTCTTTTAACTTTCTTTTTTTTTTTTATTCCATATGCGGCAGAAATGACTCGAATCGACAGGTTCTTTTTTCATTCCCCGGTTTGATGAGGTTATCCTTGTCACACTTAATCAGGACAGTATGCTTGCAGGTTTACAGGCTGTACAAATATCTACAGTGCATGTTCTATCTGTTTCTATGTGGCCAGCGTTCAGCTTGTCAGGGAGAGGGGCAAATCAAAGGGGCATTTGTAACAAACTAAAAAGGATTTGCAGCAGCTGGTTACAATGGTGTTATAGTGAATAATGAGTACACTGTTGGTCAGTTGAAAGCTAGTTAATCATTGAACATGATGGTTTTCTCCTCACATGCAGCACAGGCATTTTCAGAAAGCATGGACGCTCAAGAAAAAATAATAATGCAGCTACATGTATTGCAAAGGCTCACATGTAATTTGATACTATGGTTGGAGTGCCACTTTAAGTGCAGGGGAAACTCACATGAACCCTGAGCTGACCCACATCTTTTTTAGAATCATGTATAGGTGTATGACACAGTATAGCAGCCTATACTACATCATTTGCTGCTATTACACCGTTGCCACTGACTTAAAGATGCCATCTGTTTTGTCATGCTGGTGGTCTTGTCACCCACTCACCATATTTTAATTCATCATTAATTGTAAACAAAGTGTGCACCCAGGACAAAATGTACAATGTACCCTGAGTTGATGTTTTGCGTCCAGTTCACCTCGGCAGACAGTATACTGTAGGCTTATGGTACTCACCCACTTTGAACTGAGTCGTCTTGTCCCCCCCTTGGTCTGCATGCTCCTCTGCCAGCATCGAGTGCAGGATGCCGAAAGAGTTTTGGATCCCGAAAATCGACCCATTGCACCAGGTCGCAGCGAGAACCACCAGCCAGCCGAAGCCTCCTTCGGGTGGGACGAATCCGGCACCGTGGCCGCCGGGCTGCTTCACCTGCACCCCCGCCTCGGAATCAGAGGACGGCTTGTTGCAAGTACCGGCCTCGATCAGCTGCACGGTGCTGTCCTCCTGCACGATTTTGCTCTCGCTGCCCGCCGCCTGATCATCCTTGCTCCTGTCGGCTTCTTGGGGAGCATCTCTCTTCTGCTGCTGCTGCTGCTGCTGCTGCTGCTCCATCTGGGGATCTGCAGCCGGCTGCTCCAGCTCCGTCCGGCTGGGCGGCTGTGCTTGATTGTCTACCCCGTTGATCCCCATGCTGTCTGGTCCGGTGGCGAGGTTAGTGTGAGCTCTTGGCGCACATGCATGAGATATAGGTCACTGACATAAGAGCACCGATTTGAGAGACAATTTCGATTGGCTACCTGTTAAAATGTGTAGGACCCACGGTTCCTTGCTGACAGCCGAGCCTCACACGCTGCTCGTAGCCCGCCGGGTCTGAGCGTCAACGTCAGCGAATGAACTCCTCCAACCTGCGGACGTTCAATGTGTCATTCTGCTCGGAGGTATGTCTTTTTCCAGGAATTAGCAGGCACCGCCTATTTCTCCTTTTAATGTGAGCCCGTGTTTTTAGGAACAGCCTATAGGGACTAACACCATGTATTTACTTTTGTTGGCTTCCCTGCTCGGTGCCAAATGCGGATCACCGACCTGTGAAAACGTCCGTTCAGCCTCGACACCGTATCCTCCAGTCACGCCGTCCGCATACCGCCCGCAACATCCCGCGGTCGCTAATGAACTAATCATGCGCTTCTCCTCTCTCATCTGATGCCTTTACGCGGCGTAAATGTGGGGGAAAAGGTAGGCCCGCGCGGGTCCCGGAGGCTGTCTCGGATCCCAAGTGTCAACACAACTACGGCCGTCATTCAAGCGCACTCCCCCGCCTCCTCTCCCCGGCAGATGGTCGGTCGGAGCCAATAGCGGAGCTTCAGAGCAGCGAGAGTACAGCGGTGGGACGAGTCTATCGCTCGGGTCTAATCGTTACTCACCGTAAAGACCCGAGTGATTCTCGGACCACTGGTCTGGTCGTGGCACCGTAACCGTCGGCCGTAACTCGTGTGTGGTCGGTCATCAAACGAGGGGTCTAATGAGCTATGCTAATGAGCTATGCTAGCATGTCGTTAGCTTCACTCCACTCACTGTTGCCATGGAGCGACATGGTTCTGTCGTTGAACGTATCTCTACACTTTGCATTGAAACCTCTTGTCTTCTATCAGTAAGTTACTGATATACTACTGAGGTTTAGACACTGCCGTTGGACTAGGGGTGTAATAACGAATTAATTAGACATTAACAGTGCGAATTATGGAGCAAATTAATTGTTGTAGCGTGTTTTAATAGTTTCCTTCCCCATGTACAGCTACCAGGCGTCTAATATTTCCTGTACAGCCTACTTCCAGGTTCCTGCTGATTTCTGATCTGACTTTAGTTTTAAAAAAGAAGGTAAACAAATGGAAAGTAAGTAACTTAAATACTCTATATGTGTCTGGGGTATTTACAGTTTGTGTGACTTTACTGTACTTATCTGCATAAAGGACAATGTGTTGCTTGCCCCACTGTAACTACTTGACCCTAAAAGCAAAACAATGGTGTGAATATTCGTAAATGAAAGTAAAAGTAGAACTTACTAAAGCATGTAGGAAGCATGGGGCCACTTTTATGTGATGTATAAAGATGATAAATAAACTGACAATGGGCAATAACAGATATAGTTTAAAATTATATTATATGTATTATTATATTTTTTAATTATAGTTTTAAATTAAAATGTTAACTTGTAATTGATTACCAATGGGAGTAAAATGTAAAGAAAGAATGTTAAAAAAGCACTCCAGGTGTTAGATGCAAGGTAGGCCTAGTTGAGTATTACCTCTGAAATGAAAGTATAAAGAAGTGTAAAATGTAAGTACTCAAGTACCTGACTGTACTCAAATATACTCTTCGATTAAATGTATTCTGATCTGTTTTATCATTGTGGTATTGCAGTTTTTATTCCTACTCCAGCACAGACAAAAATGGTCCGAATTCAGAATGACTATTTTGTTTCTGAACATGTAGGGCAAGCGCACGTGTTAGTTTCTAAACGAAGCTGCTCTGCCTCAACTGATTCATCCTTATGAGTTGGAGAGGAGTCAGGGCAGAGATAATTAAAAGGAAAGAATTTCACACTTGAGCAGTGTTTTCAAGTGAGTGAGCAACAAAAAGACCTGCTTGAGCAAAGACTACATGACATTCCCCTAAGTACGACCTAAGTGCCATGTTAAGGTTAAAACAACAAGACAGAAATGTTTTAACCACAACATTTCAATCTAACACCTACTGACATGAGTCACCCAAAGGTGAAATCAAATCAAGACATCCAATTAACAAGTCCATTATAGGCTATTCGAATAGATAAACCGAAGGAGGCATGGCCCACTGTTTTAATAATAAAACGAAACGAAAAAAGGCTACAATAACAAGTATTTACCACTAAGAGGAGCTACAACCCAAGGCATTGTTCAGTATAGCAGGCACATGAGCAATTACCCAATAGTTAGCCTGCATTTAATCCTACAGATGCACTCCCTAATATGTTCAAGGTTTAATTTGTTTATGAACAACATCACAGAGATCACAGCACTCACATTAAATTCAACTGACTACTGACAACCTAAAATAATACTAATAAAGCAAACAATAGATAAAAACAACAACAACACTATATTCCACAGTATGATTATATTAAACATATTCTACTTTTTAACTATTGATAAAAAATCACTTCAAACCATAGCATGGAAGACCAAACATCTGGACAGGAGGCCTTACCCTTCTGCTGTATTTAATTTAGTTTAACAGGCATTACAGTAATCTATCCGATTTCTGTTGCTTTGTGTACAACTCCACACGGTGCCCTTATTCCCCGATAATGGTGCTCCAGGTGGTCAACCAGTTGTTGGTGTGCCAGCAAGTGACTGAGCTAAGAAGAACAATTCAAATATTTATATTCATATAAAGTAGCCTAGTTTAGATTAGTTGTGGCTCACTGACAATAACAACCAGAATCATGTTGCGTATACACTGTAAATGCTGACCAGAAGGCAAGCTACGTGCCCAGCATTCAGACTTTCCATTCACTCCTTGTACATTTGGTGTTGTGTAATCTATTTGAGATGTGACGCATTTTGTTGTTCATCAGAAAACATCTGAGGTATGTCACCATGTGATGTCTGTGTTTATTGTATAGAAGCACCACTTGACCCGCAGTCAAAAGAAATACTCTCTTTAATTTTTTTAGGACACAGCAATTAAGCATCTGCTTCCTGACAATTTTACCATCTATGGATTTCAGTTCTTCACCATCACACGCCTGTTTCCAATTAGCCCCTTGAGGCACAGACTGCAAAAGACTGTATGGCCCATTCTAGCTACAGGGGTAAAAATAGCAGTTCACACAACTTCTAAGAGTCTGGTTACAAGACTACCCCAGGATTCTTTTTGAATGAAATGGGGGTCAAAGTAGGATATAGCTAATGGTTGTGCTTCCTGTTTAAATTGGAATACTTTAAATCCTCAGAGAGGTGTGGGTAGCAGAGGGAATAAGCATCTGAGAGGGGCCCACACATGTCTCAGTCTGAGAAATGGAGGCTGAATTCGTGGGTGAGTACGGCAGTTAAACAGAGGAGGGGGAATTCCTGCCTTATATGACTCTTATTTCACTGAGCTAAGAGACAAAAGTATTTAGTTTCAGTAAGAGTTTACACTGCTGTTGCGAAATTGTGCCACGGTCTACAATCAAAAGATGGTGGTGGCGTTATTCAGTCAGGTTGTCTAATTCCTGTCCAGCCACATGCTCAAACATGCTGTGATGATGGGAGCGGGAATCTGCTCTGGCGGCATAGTCATTATCTCGAGTATAGTATGAGTCACACAGCTTCCTTTATACCTCTGGGGCCTTAGGAGTACAATATTTTTAAAACGTCAGCATACGGGGGGACTTTCAATGGCAGCAGAAAATAATACCATATGACGAGCCTCCTTTGCAATGTCGCCCACTTTTAAGTAAACTATTGGAAAGGGCAATGCAAGCACTATGATGTAATATATCAGGGCATGTTTGAAACTGAGGACAAAACAGTGAATTATATCAGTGGTATAATCTGTATAGTTACCATATGTGCCTGCCCCCTTTACCATGCTTAGTTTAATGTGAGCAATGGGTCTATTTGTCCTAGAATGACCCAGAGTGTACAGCTGCCCATTAGTCAGTGAGTCCCTATAAGACTGCATACATACCTATATACAGTATGTATGACATAACAGAATGGGAATGTAAGTCGTATGAAGTAGCTTACAGCCTGTCACATACCACACAAAAAGTCTGGATGTGGATTCATGAATTCTTAGAGCCAAAGGACCAGAGAGGAGGAACAATACAGTTTATTTGAAAAGGAGGCTAGAGATAAGCTAAGTATTTCACACAGTTGTCTGTTTGCCTTGTCCTTTCTCCTTATTTGAACAAAAAAGGAGTTCTTTTGTACTCTGATGTAATCCCGCCTACACAGCACGTCAGCAGACAACCATACAGTATGAATACTTATATTAAACTCTGTTCATTCACAAAAGCGAGGTGAGATTGTTCAGAATTGAGGCATTTCTTACTTTCATAAATCCAAAAGTGTGATACGACTGGACAGTTTGAGGTTACAGTGCCTCATGGGACTGTGTAATGAAATACCAAAGAACTGCTACTGTACTGGAATGTGTGAACGTGAACGATACTGTGAATGAGGTTGTACTCAGAGTTACAGGAGACAGATTGTCTTATTCAGGAATGAATCATTAAATCTGCGATAAGTCACGAACCTGTACTGTACCACCTAGTCCCAGACAGGGTGTTGAAACATATCCAGTCCTGACCTGGACAGGGGGACAGGCAAGGTGGAGGAGATGGTTGTCTCATGCAGTCAAAACAACCTGAAACTAAAGAGATGAGGGTAGACTTCAGTAGAAGCCCCTTTCTCTCTGTCACCCACTTACATACTTGACTACACTTTTTTGAATTTTCTACTGAGCATTGCATTGTAACTAGTAGGCTACTTCCTTGGTTCAACTGTTAACAACCATACACGCAGACTTACAGTCGCCTATTGGCAGGCTTTGTATTGACTACCAACCAAACATAAACGAGTCTAGAGTCATACCAGCAGCTCTGATAGGGTATAAACACCAGTGCTTTTAGATTAATGCTAACATCCCACAGTGACAGTCTTAACCCACTGATGTTAATAATGTGTTCACTATGTTCTCAAACTTACCCATTGTGTTAGCATGGTGACATTATCTAAGTAGAACTTAATGTACAGGACAACTCAGGCTGAGGGGGATGTCATTAATGTATTTTGCCACAAATGTTTTAAATAAACTTAAGTTTTGACCTGACTGCATGAATCAATGTCTGTGTCAGATCTTTTATCAATTCGTCCAATAGTTGTTAAGTAATTCCTCATGCGGCCTGGGAATCTTTTCTCTAAGGGAAGATGATCATGCAGTCATTCTTTCAACATTACTATGCTGTTCTCTTTCAGCCTGGTTCTCCACCACAAAGACAACCATTGAACCAAGAGCAAGATTAACAGAGTTTAGAAGATCCATGGCACTCTTCCCACTTTGACTCACCATTAATCAAATAACATAGCCAATATGTTTCACGTTCTCTCTTCAACACTTACTGATCTATTGGCAAGACACAACACAATATATAAAATATGTAATTAGGTCAGTTTCACATCTACTTATTCCTGCACTGGTTTACGAAAACAACTGTCCAGTTTAAAATGTTAATTGCAAGGTAATGGCCACTTCATTGTGGAACTAGAGGAAAAGTCAGGAGTGTGCCAAACTCTGTGGTTATCCATTAAATAGTTGTGGAGATACTTAATTTAATAAAGAGGTCCCAAGTGGTGGATGGACCAACCAAAAACTACACATAATCCCAAAATGAACAATTTTTAAAACATAAAATGGAAATGGAAAATGGAATGGAAACGTTATGGTCCCTGATGACCGAAATGGGCATGTACAAGTATGTTGTTATCTTTTGGGTGCTCCCATGAGTAGTTGCCATATATTTGATTTGGCAGAGATTGTACACTGGATGCCCTTCTTGACACAAACTGGTTTGGGGAAAGTTTGGTATCAAACCATCGACCAAGCGAATGTCAGCCAACAGGGTCTACCACACCCACCCCTTAGCTTCACATGATCAGTGAGAGACCATAATCTGTCACAGGAGGGATGGTTGTATTTTTCCATATTGGTACATCTTCTCAATGTCTTGCTCAAAGCAACCACCCAGCTCTATGTGTCATAGCCCAAAGAAAATATCATGAATATAACAAGCCCATATGCCAGCACGTGCAAAGAACTCCAAGGTTGTACCTGATGTTTCTCACCTCAGGCACCACCTTTTTCAGAGCATTTCCACATGGTAAATGTCAGAGAACTTCGGATTCTTCCTCTGAGGTAGTGAACTGCAAATTTAAAGCAGAAGTAAGCGGAATGTTTGTGTTAATATAAGTCTTAAATAGTTATATCTTCCGACAGCAATCACTTATAGACTCACATGTAGAGTGTTTGGTCTGAAACACGGGTCTGTCAGTCACTCTGCTGTAAGCCGAAGAGAAAACTTTCCTTGTATCCTACAACCTTTATCCAATGAGGAGAGAGAACGGCATGAAGGGGCGGTCCTCTCTGTGTGTGCAGCCAAGGGATGCGCGTGAATGTGGTGACATAGGGACGAGGGCGGGGACTGCTAACTCCATCGGCTGACAGGAAGTTAGCCAAAACGACCAGATCGCTTACTTCTGCTTTAACAATGAAGCAAAGGGTTTGTCTCTTCTTCACAATTATATCCCAGATGCTCCCTTTAGGCAAACACATGTTACAGATTTAGTACATTTAGTACAGTTCATGAGAGAGAATCCAGATTGTGAAACGTGTTTACCGAAGAGCAAAATTCAGTTGAAGAGCTGCTCGAAATAGTTTATTCTCTTTCAATGTGTTTTGCATGTTCGCACATCAGACAAGACACATTTTGCATGTGTTATCAAAAGCTACAGAGCCTTCCCCCCGGCTATCCACTAAAGTTGAGTGAGACCAGTGTTTGTGTGACCCTTTCTGTCATCTTGGTTTTGGTCATATTCTGTCTTAGTCTGTACATCTCCCACAATTATGCATGTAATGGACAATTTCCTAAATCTGCACTCTATATTTTCCCCTGGTTGTTGTAAGTTTCCTACTTAAAACTACATAAAACAGCAGATAAATCTGTACTCCTCTCTTCAGTGTTTATTCTTATCTCAATAATTTATTGTTTCTTCCCACTAAACCCTTATCCTGTGAACACAGTACATCATTTGCCTTTATATGAGGTTGATTTATATTTATATGAGGTTGAAGTGCAACTTCTCAAAACCTCATTTTGCTTTAGGTTTGCACCCTCTTACTTGGTAAGAAGCAAAGTCCTTGCATATGTGCTTAACAATAAACAGATCCAAAGGAATTTATTGTGAGAAAAAAAAAAGCAGAAGTTGTTGGGACTTGGTTGAGATTTTGTTTGTGTAATCCTTTGGGTTTTGTAACTCAAGAGAAAAAGAGGCCCCAGTCAGTATTTTTCCTCTCATCTCTTCAATGCGGGCACTTGGAATAAGAAAGAACGCGCCCACTTTGCCAGCTTCACCCCATAAAAGGACGAGAAAAGAGAACGCTTTTATCGTTGTACTCCAGCTTGTCACAATGGTGGCTGCAAAGCGGTGGAGGGGCCCTATGATAAACACAACTGCATGCATTCTTCACCCCCCGCTCTCAAAGGGGACACATAAACACACAAGCGACCTCATGTCCTGTTCATTCCACAAGAACACCTGCAGAGCATGTGGGCGCGTTTAGCTCTTAAAAAGTCATCAAAAACAGACAGTTACACCTACAAGTTACACAAACACATACTGCAACAAGCACAAGCCTGCCTCCTGCTGCTACCCAGCAAATTAATATGCAGAGAAGCAGGCATGACCACACACACACACATTTCAACACATTTTTATCGCAAGAATTCCTCACAAAGACTAATATAGGCGTAAAGATGGCTGGCTGGAGGTCCTGTTGAGAGAGACGAGAAGGAGGAGGCGAGAAGTGAAAAAAGACAGAGTAAGAGTAAAGAGGGGAGGGAGAGGCACTGAGCGGAGAAAAGGAGGGGGTGTTGAGGAGGAGGAGGAGAGTCTGAGGGGAGCAACTTAAGACGGTGAAATCTGAAGAGTGAGTGAGCACACGGCCAGAGCAGACTGACTGGAAACAACAGAGACTTCAAACACTTTAAGACGTGAAATATCCATCCGTCATCATCAGTCAGGTACAGTAAAACTTTGCGGACACTTTTCTTTGCTTTGCTTTAGTTTTCATTCACTTCATCCATGCTGTGATTTGTGTGTTGACCAGATACAAACCACTGGAACGCTGACATGTTTATCCTTAGAGATTCAGTCATCCGTATCAGCAATTTAGGGCATGAGGGAAAAAAAACTTCCGACTGATTGGAGTTATTTTAAAATCAACCAGAGGGTAAACTGAAACCATCTTATTTCTGATAGAGCTCTGGGTTCCCACAGAACTCATCTGGCTCGCTGCCAGGAGAAAATGATGAAAGTGCTGATGGGGTCACCCCAATAGTTGTATCTTTTCTTCCACTCAGCATTTATTTATCTAAAGCTGTTTATAGGATGGAAACCAAAACACTATAAATGTTTGATTATACATGGAGATGTTTCCGAGCCATGAAGTATGGTGAAATAGCATCCTAGTGACTTAAATCTGGCAAAATACCTTGCATCTATTTCCACTTTCAACAACCTTTTTGTTTTTCTCTTCTTTGACATATCTGAATAAAAGGGAGGAAATATTTACCTCATATGTCATGGATTACTGCTCTTTTGCTGCAGTGACTAAGTCCTTAATCATGTCATCAGCAGTTCATTTCGGTTTGTTTCAACCTTTGTGACTGATTTTTAACAGCTACAGCTCCATTTGAGACACAATCATTTTGTTGTTATCATTATTTCTTCTCAGTGAATGGATGAACTTTGTGTTAACAGTGTTAGTGATATGTTTATTTCTTCACTCATTTCGTCACCAATTCTTGTGGAGTTGTAAAAGCAACTGGACTTCTTCTTTTTTACTACAACTCCTCAAGAATAAGATGACCTGGATGACTGAGACATAGACATATTCGTCACCAATATTTTTAGGTAGTAGTAGCAGTAAGTCTTTTTCATCTGTTATTTCTGTCTGTAGGGATGGCCTCACTGTGCAAGAACCTGGTTGCACTTCTTCTTTTTCTAATTGCCTCACCACTTCTCAACAACCACCACTTCATTCAAGCTGCTTCTACTTCTCCTACCATCACTCTTCCACGAATCATATTCATTAACGGGGGCTCAGATGAGGATGATGGCGAAGATGACGGCTTTGGTGGCCGCATCTCCCCTACCCCCGAAGTGCTGTCTCGTGTGAATGTTCCCCGTCTCCGCCAAGAGATCTGCAAATACAACTTCTGCTTGGAGAATCAGGAGCCCTGTGAGCAGATTTCAGCACGGACTGGGTGCCTCTGTCCAGGGATCAGTGGGGCTAATCAGCCTCCTCATCCACCACGCATCCAAGCACTGCTGCCAATCACCGAGGGGGATAACAAAGGGAAGGTAGAGGTGCAGTGGTGCGCACCATCCTCTGTTGTTTCTGGATACAAAGTAGTGTTGGAGGATGAAACCTTTGAATTTGGAGATGCTCTGCGGCGAGGTTTGGTGGGATCTTTGGAAGTTGGGACCAGGGTGTGTGTGGAAGCGGAAAACAAAGCAGGACGCAGCACCCCCGCCTGTAAGCGGTACGACGCACCTAAATCTCCTGAAAACAATCTGTTTGCCTGGGTCATAGGTGGAGGAGTTGCCCTCCTGTTACTTATCATTATAGCAGCTGTGTTACTGTGGAAATATAAAGTATGTCGAAAAGGAAAGGAAGACTCTGCTGATGGACTCGGGAACCCTTCTTACAGCACGGAGGGAACTCTGTAATCCAGACAGTGCAGCATGGACAAACCAACCCTGTTACAGGCCCCCTGAGATAGAGGGGTTGGCACAGTGGGGTGATCACGAACAAAAGCCAAACAGTTCTGGGGTGGTCTTGTGATTCATTATAGAATGACAAAGTTGTTTACATTCCTGGTACAGGAGTGGATATGTGACCTGATTGGGAGAGGGTGTAATGTTTTGGGAAAAATACAAACAATAGTTCATTGTGTTGTTGTTTTTTTTGGATTAATACTACAGGTTTATTTGCTGGCGAATTGTCCTCTGTAGGTTTAATTGTAGTTAATTAAATTGTAAATATTGTTTTTAGGATGTAGTTACTGATTTAAACTTTTGTAATAAACTAACAATTATTTTAATAAAAAAAATGTCCCATGGGTGATTTTTATTTATTTATTTTTCACTTTCGCTTTCGCTCAAAAGGTTTTGCATAGGCCTAGATTGTTTTTAACATAGAAATGGGAGACAAATGAAAGAAAAAGGATGATGGCAAACCGGCAGATCAGTTTAAATGAGAAGTCTGGGCTGTGAGTCTCTGAAACAGACAAACAATTAGGCTAATGGCATCTTTGGAGGCATCCTCACTTAACTTTTAGTACCAGTTATTACAGTAATGTGCCAATGAAAGTTCTACTCGTGTACACTTTTATAGGCTATGTATTTTTTGTCATTGCAATATAGTTAGCTACTGTTATTTAAGTGAAGCATCCACCTCTACAATACCTTCTTCTTAGGAGGAGGGTCTGGCGAGCGAGACCGAGACTACCTCTACAGCTACTTTTAAAGACTTTTATTTTGAAAGTCTTGAAACGACACCGCAAGAAGGTTATCTAATTGGCTGGTGTCTAAAGTCAGTCAAGCTTAGCCCCGCCTTCCCCCCGTATCTAAGCCAATAACGTGCCTCCGTACAATATGAGGAAGACGGTTCTGTTCATGCTCTCATCTCTTCAAACGTACAGCAGGATGGCGAGCACAGGTGAGTCCTTTTTCCAACCTGTCTGGCTTTGATAAAAAATGATTTAACCAACTGTACTTTATTTGAATCTCCTGAACAACTTTATAAATCCTTCATTTTGGAAAAGAAACCCGTGTTGCGTTCGCGCTAAGTGGTGATTCAGCACTTGTTTAGTTAGAGAATAAACAACAATCCTTGCTAAAGTGGCATTGCTACTATTTGTGTCAACGATTGTGAGTGCTTCTGTAACTATCTCGCCAATTTGATACATATTGAGAAAGAAAGCAAGAAAACCATTTCTTCTGGTAAAATATTGAGGTTTTCCTCGCCACTTAAATATGACAGACTCAGAATGACTCAGCAGACACTAAAAAAGTTTTCGATAAGGTCAATCCGGGAAGCACAAGTGCCCTCAGGAAATGCAGCCAGGTTTCCTACGCAACAGACAACCACTTCCAGTAGCTGACTCCTACACTAAAGTGATAAACCTGATAAGTGTGCATACCGTAACCTGCTTTATCAAAGGCAGTGGGCTCAATGTACCTTTACTCCTAATTCTTTTACCCACACACACACACAGGCACTGGTACACTGATAAGAAACAGTACAAGTGCCAACATGAGGGAGCAATCTTCAGGAAAGGAATGCAACCCCGAAGATGGAGAGGATGTCATGGTTTTTATTATATGTATTATTATCAGCACCCTCTTGTCCTGGTCCCAGATTTCTATTTGCATCAAATGTTTGATCAAATCCCCAAGGTAGTGCTTGGTATCCGTCACCTTGACAACTGTGAACTGGGTTGGAAAAACTATTCCCTAGAGTTGTGTGACGGCTGGTGCCTCAGAAAACATTGCACAGACTGAGGGAGGACTGGATCATTCCACTAAATTCGGCTTGCAAATATGTCCTGCAGTCCGTCAAGAACTGAAATTGCAAAGAGGCTGATTTCAACAACAGGACAATGATCCAAAGCAGATGTGAAAAATCCAGTGTGAACTACTTGCCCTCACAGTCTTTTGACCTAAACCTCACTGAAAATACGTGGGTAGATTGCAAACACGCTGTGTGTGAAAAACAGTGTAAAAACATCTGAGAGTGTGAAGTGATCAGCTGAAGAGTCAGTGGAAATTCTTTAATCAAGAATATGAAGAAATTCACTGCTACAAAAGTAAGCTTTGTTATCTGTCAACTAGGGAACTGGCCAAACCTTTCCACATGCCACAATTAAAAAAAAAAAATTACATGGGAAAAAAAGTGACACCCCATTAACAGTCAGAGACGAGCAAATGTTTTTATATCCGTCACTGCAGGAGTTGAATGAATTAGTTATTTATTGTACAGCTGTACCCCTTATCACCATCTCTATAACTCATTGTGTTTTTTAATTATTGCTTTGCCACTAAAAACAGACTCAGTAGTAATAATAATGATAATGAAAAACCTGACTTTTCCTTACAATATTAACATAGTAGTCCTTTGTGGCCAAATAAGAATTCAATTGAACATGGTGTGTGTTTCCAACTGTGTAAGACTGCACAACTTGAGTTCCCACTAAGTGGTTATTAACGCTTGTTTAGTGAATGAATAAACAACAATCATTGCTAAAGTCAAGTGGCATTGCTACGATTTATACTGTGAGTTCATGTCAACAGTTTAGGTCTTTTTGTAACTATCTCGCCAAGTTACAGTGAAGTAAGTGTAGGGAGGTGCAATCTCATGGAAGTTTTCAACATGACACCTCAGACTTTCCTAGCCTTCAATGTGCTGTGTTCTCTGTCATCACCAGCTACTAAGGAAATCTCCTATGGGGAACTGAAAGCACTTCTGGGAAAAAGCCAGAATCTCCTCCTGGTTGATGTTCGCAGTAAAGAGGAAGTGGATAAAGGACAGATTTCTGGATCCATTCACATCCCAGGTGAGCCTCTTTTTAATTTCACAAAATCTCCATCAAGTGAAATAGAACGGCTAAAATTCACACTGTGTTAACCACTGTCTCATTATGAGCACTGATTTTCCCTTTTCCCCAACAAACCAAAAAATAAATTACTCAAGTGAATGCAATACGCTTCCGTACTATTAGGATACACACTCAGACCAAAGTTCTTTTGAATGTGTTGTTGTGTAGCCTTGAAAAAGCATTTACTTGAGTGAAAGCTCTGTCTGGTTCTTCTAATCCC
Source organism: Trachurus trachurus (assembly GCF_905171665.1). Classification (NCBI taxonomy): domain Eukaryota; kingdom Metazoa; phylum Chordata; class Actinopteri; order Carangiformes; family Carangidae; genus Trachurus; species Trachurus trachurus. Next base: position 16,859,760 of record NC_139894.1, on the reverse strand, counting down.
ATTTCTCAGTTGCTGTCTGTTGTATGTCCATCATCTGCTCAATCTCAGAAATGCTTCTTTGCTTCCTCCCTTTCTATCGTTCAGTTGACACAGTAGAAGCTGCGTTTGCAAAGGAGCCAGAAGAATTCAAGGCCACGTATGGAGTAACCAAGCCAGCGCTGGATGCCCCAGAGCTGGTGTTTCACTGCCAGATGGGCAGGCGAGGGGGAGTGGCCACAAGCAAGGCCCATGAGCTGGGATTCATGAAGTAAATAAACTGTTGTTTACTATTTATAATACACACAGATTCTTTACTTACTTTACTTGTTTATTTAGTCGGGACAATGCATATTAATGGACAGTGAGTGCAAGAGTACCCACAGTAAATACAACAATTAACATAAAACAGATTCACAGACCATCTTGCTTTCAAATAGTCTTTCACATTTATAGCCCTAACTCTGATGTAATAAGTAACTATGTTATGTCTCTCTTGTGTTTCAGTGCACGCAATTATGTTGGTGGATACAAGGAGTGGTCCGAGAAAGAGGGGAAGTGATTAGTGCTGAAGGAAAGTCTCATGTAGCCTAAATGTACAGATGGGTGACAAATTAATGGAAAAATCCACATGCAGTGACTTGGTGAGGTGTTGTTCCACCTTGAGCCTCCTTTACATGCTTCATTGCTTCCCTGTCATGTATTTTCCAAGTCTCTGAAGTTCACTCAACATTTGACTAAAAGATAATGTCTTGGGAGAATATTATTCTCCAATGTGATTTTTTTCATGGTGGTTTCCCATAGATTATTTGTTGAGTTGTAACATGGAGACTGACTATGAGGGCCATTAGCGATGGGTTGACTTGGCCTCATTGAAGCATTAAGGCTTTCAAACCAACTGTGTCGACTTGGGACACATAAAAATACCACAACACATTTTCAAACCCAATGAGTCCTTGTTCCCCATATGGAGGCATTGGTGTTTATCATGATTGCACTCATTCATTTCTCCATGTTTTTCCTTTATTTTCTCACCAATCTGTACATCTAAGTATTAATTGTGAAAGCTTGAGAGACAAACTTGAGAAACATTTTTGCTGTTGTATTTGTTATCTTTTGATACTGTTTTGTTTTAACAGAGCGCACAATGTACAAATGAATTCAAATAAAACAATACGTTATTTAAATCTATTTAAGTGTGGAGTGGATCCATTTATTAGTGCAAAACTAGAAAAAACACTTCTTCCATGGCAAAAAGATGTACACAGCAATAGCATCAAATGGGCTCAAAAGGACTAACATCAAAGCTTCAGAAAAATGGTTCAGTTATAACCAATATGGGACAGGGAATAGTTTGTTTTTTTATTCTTTCTCAGTCCAGGATTTTTGTCTCAACAGACTTGATAAGACTTAATAGTGCGCAAGAATTTAGCCTATCATCTTACTATTTATTTTAATGGACAAAAAGGTAACATGTGGTCAAACACTGGGGTTTTCTCCACCAAGCTTAATATCCAGCAGTGTGTCCCAAAACAATAATATTAGACCATAACATTTTACCCTGTAGTTATTAGGCTATATCTCTAATTACTGTTGTTGTTATTACTGGGGTGTGGACCCCAGGAAGAGTCAAACAAAATAAACAAATAAACATTACGATAAAATTCACCAGCTGAATTAATAAATAAAGCCTTTTTAAGCTCAGAAACATTCACAGAGTGTTTTACTGTGGACTTGTATCTTAAATAATTACAAAATCCTACCTTATTACAGTAATCAAGTCAGGGTAATTTCCTCCTAATTCATAGATTAGCTATTTCATAAAGTGTGCTGCAAATTCTTGTCACACTGCCAGTGCCTATATTATTGTTATTCACCTGGCAGCTTTCATTACTTTACAAATTAAGGCTTACATACAAACATTTCAGAGCTCATAAAATGCAATAAACTGAAGGAAAAAAAATGAAACTTGTAGAGCTGAAATGATCAAGAGTAAATTAATTGCCGATTATTGTATATTGGTCATTTGTGAAGATAAACTAAATCTTTTAATAATAATAAAAAAAACATTTTTATAGAAAGAAAGGACTAAAGGTAACAAGAAGAGCACTCTTCAGTCAGTCACTTTGAAACTAATACATTTCAAGCCAAATAACACAATCAAATAGTACTTAATCAATGGGGGGGGGGGGGGGGCACTAGCTCAAACTCAATTATGACAGTAGAATACAACTTTTTTTTACTTCGATTATGAATCATTGCTTTTCACTGTTTTGATTAACCTCACAAAACACATTTTATACATCTGCAGTTGTTTTACACATTTAATTAGGCCTAAATGCAATATCCAGATTACAGCTACATACTCACACTCTACATATACAGATTATTTGTAATTGAGTATTTGTATAATGTGCTATTGGGATTTCATTCATGTTTTTATTTACATTTACAGTATTTAAAGTGCTTCACAGTGTAGTGACTTTACTCACTGTGATAATAGATGCAGAGGGATTTCAGGTGTCGGTAACTCTAGTGGAGGGAAACAACACAATCTGTAACTCATCATCATCCAGTGTTGCTGAGTCAGGACACAAAAATGCTCAGAGACATTCAGCAGGTAATGTTTTAAATTACCCACCAACGATGTTGTTTACAAGCCCAGCACAGTTTGTAAATGTTTGTGAAGTGTTGAGCAAGCGGCCATCTCCGGTCTGAAGCTAACTAAAGCTAGCACAGCAACTCGCAGCGTTATTAGCTTCCTGAGCTAACATGTCTGTGGCCTGTGTTGTCATTGTTTTACCTCTGCAGGTGTTGAGGCTGGTCACGCTGATGGGGAAGCAGAGACAGCAGCGTGGGTTTCAGAGGACAGGAGGGCTGCTGGTCCTCCTGTGGACCGACACCACAGCCTCGGTCCGGAGTGTGTACTGCACCGGTGAGACTCAGCCCCCCACCCCGGGGACCGCATCGTGAGGGCGGCTCCACGGGTCAGAGGGGCAGAGGGGCAGGTGGAGGTCGACCTGGAGCTAATGTAGAAAAGAAAAGAAAAACAGGAGGAAGGACGTTGTGTATTTAATTAGTATTATTATAAATATATAAGGGGGGGGGGTATTTTTTTATAAAAGTACTGTTGGACTTTTTGTCCATTAGCACGACCGACTGTCACGTGTGTAAGGTTAGGCCTGAATTCATACACAAATCACAGATTATTAATAAGGTCATATTCATTTACATTTACAACTACGTTAGTCTTGGATATACACATATAGTAGATCAATCCAAAAGAATAATTCAATCTTAAAGGGGGAAGTTTCAGCTTTTGTAAGGGACCAGACATTTGTCTGGGCTGGATTTTAATGAAGGGCCTCTGTTGGCTCACCACTGGTGAGCAGTATGGAGCTGGAAGTAGCTATGGTTAAATCAATGGCACAGGTATTTATGTAGGAACTAACTGTAAATGAATATGAGTTTTCATATAAAGTTCTACCAGATGAGCTGAAAGCAATTGTGCACATACACAGATGTTTGATTCTTGATTCTTGATCATTTTTTGTGCATTTTATCTAGTCTAAAAAGAGTTGAAGATTAGATAAAAAAAAAACTTTAACTGAGATTATCTCCATCACTCCCCACTGTAAGCATCTCTAGGCAATTGAATCAAGTCAACTGGGCCTAGTTTTTTTGAAAAAAACAAAACAAAACAAAAAGTCGACTTGATTCAATTGCCTAGAGATGCCTTCGACCTTGACAAGTGAGAATTTACACAGACATGTCCCCATTGTAAAGCTGTTAGGACCAGGTACAACACAAAGTTCTGCCAGGTGTTGAACTTGTTACCAAAGACTCCCCTTTATTGTGCAGTTGCAGGTGCTGGTCCCTGGTGCGCAGGAATTGAAATAGATGCACTCCAACCTGGTACGTATGGACACCTGACATATGCTCACATCAGCTTCTGTATCAAAACATAACCACTTTTATTTTGCCACATTAGTCCTCACAGATTTGAATGAGAGCTTTTTTCCCTGTGTGTGGCCATGTCCGGAGCCCGACCCAGAGGAGCTGTGTGCCTTCACCGATGTCTACGGTCCCCTCAGATTACTCCTGTCCTTTCAGGTACAAACAAAGGTCATGCTTTACAAACATTACATATTTAATTTCCTTTCAAATGTTGTTAATGATCCAAGTGAGGCCTTGAGTGACATGTTATTTTTTCACACTGTACAGATGAAAGATGCAAGACTCCTTAATCCAGAGTGGCAAGCTCATATAGAAGCATTCCTACGTTTATTCAGTTTGGCTAATGCAAAGGTATCAAAGGATCTGTTTATCTATCTACAGCCAGGTGCAAAAAAAACATTACAACTTTTATTCATTGTATTGCAGAAATATGACTTTTTTTTAAATTATTTTTTAACAGATTAAAACCCACCTCAAATTCAAATACAACCAGAAGACCCTTCAACAAGAATTCAGGTATGACTGCAACAATTTTATTGAATGTATCATTTTAATTATTAATATGAATTAAAAGATCCCATAATAAAGCATCTTACATTAAAACTGTTTGTATGAAATGTATATTATAATGTGACCTACGCTATCACTGTGCATTACTCAGTTTTATTAAGTAATGTAAGAATATCAAAGACAAGGTTTGTGTCATACACAGACTTGGAGTGGAGTTAGATTTTAATAGCACTAGGCAACATGTTTAGTTTTAAGAGTTACAGTATAATAAAAGCCACAAAGATCAAAGAGAAAGTTAATAAATTCAAATGATCAGTGAGAATGTCAGTCTCTGTTTTCATTAAGTACTAACATTGTTTTCCTGTTCTTGCAGAGTGAAAATCAAAAGTACAGTTACACAACCAGACCACCCATCATTGATCTTGGATGTCACTTGTAATACACAGTCAGTAATTAAAACTGTAGTTTGTGTTGCCTTCCTTTTAAGAGAGAAATTACAGATGTTTATCCTCATTACAGATGTTTTACCCTCGTATATCAATGCTATCAACACTGTATGCATGCTTTTAATCTGTAAAAATTGATTCTCTCTCTCGCAGGCCTCCAGAGTGTGTAAAGACAGGATGCTGGTGTCTAGGAGGACATCCTGTCCTTGGAGACAGATTGCCACTAAGTATCCCACCACACACCATGACTCGGGGCCTGTTCGGTGAGCTCAGCATTCAGCCTGTCACGCTTCTTCGGCCCTGTGTGCTGCAGTACCCCAATCTGGCAACCCAGCTCACCCACATACAAGTATCCTTTTCTGATCGTCTTCGTTCTAGTGGTGACTGTCCGGAACAGCATCTCCAGTCAGATTTGTAAACATTGTTCAGTACAGTGGGCTGCGTCTCTGCTTGTAGCAGATGGCGTGGCTCAGATTGTCCCTCAAGAGCTTGACCTCCAGTCCGCACTGGGACGGTTTGCAGCTGAGTGTGCAAACAGAGATGAGGGCCAGCACCTCCAAATCCAGGGCCTTACTACACTGCCGGATAGAAAAGAGGCTTGCTCCCTTCGGATTTGGACTGAATCATTTCACTATGTTAAGAAGTTCAAGTATTTTGGAGTCTTGTCTGTTTAGTGGTTGAGGGTAAGGAGGACCGAGTTATGCATACAGAAGTGGTTAGTCAGATGTCAAGTGTTTTATAGCTGTTTTGGACTTTGAAAAACAATGACATAGTTAGAAGCCAGACAGAGATTGTGGAGATACAGTACTGTTAAAGTGAGGGCACAACTGTGCACATTTTCAAATAATCATAGTTTCACCTGGTTTTCAACACAGAAAGTGCCACAGAACCCATGAAAGAAGCGTACTGGCAGCTGTGATGTGTTTCAACAGGCAGATTGGCACATAGCAGTAATGTGAACATCTTTCTGGGCTGTGGTGGTGATGAGGCGGCGTCAAGGCAAAAACATTTATTTACTCGCCAATAGTGTTGGAGCCATCAGTTTGGTCATGAGGTTTGGTTAGCGGCCACTGTTGCTTTGTGTTGACTGCGTGGAGGTGGTCCAGGCATCTGATCTAGATTAGTCGTCCTTGACTTCTCATGCCTCCAGGTGTTGGTTTACAGCCCCAGTAATGTTCCTGTTCCAGGCCCCTCCACCTTCCTCCAGAACATCCCCGCTCATCTGGACTGTCAGGAGTTGACCCTGCGTGGCCTCCGCTGCTCCTCCTTCAAAGGTAGACGACGGCCACAGATAAAACACACACCAATAAAGGCCAGTTTTATTGGACAGGGAATAAATTTAACCTTGTGTAGGTCCAAAGTCCGGGACAGTTAATCCTGCTTTTTAAAAGGTAATTTAGCACTTATCTCAAGGAAATTTAAATCGAATGCAACTGGACTTGGTTATTTGTCCAGTTACATTTGATTTAAATTTCCTTGAGATAACTATGACCTGGACAAATGAGAATATTCACAGGCTAATTTAGCACTTGATATTTGGATGAGATAATTCTTGACTGTGAGATTTGAGATGAGGCCTGAGAGTAATTGAAACCACCTGTGTTTATTTGTGAGAGACTATGCACACAACCACAGCCTGCGGCTGCCTGTAAACCTTTAATGAATCACAAAAAGCCAATAATTTGAATCAGAGGAATAAAACAAGACCAAACAATGGAAGTAGGAAAAAAGAACACATACTGAACCACAATAACAAAACTCTTAAAGTGACAGCACTTGAAGAGAACAGACTGCAAGGTTTCCCAGCTGTGTGATTGTCCTTGTGCTTTATAAACCTGTTTCCTGTGAATTATGTACATATGCGAATAATTCACAAGTTCACAACCATTAGTGGTCTTGGTTTGGATGCAAGAAGCACCGTTGCATGCATTCGTGTTGCAAAAATGTCTTGCTGCTGAATGTTTTAGAGGGGAATTTGGGGTGGAGAAGTTTACCATGTGTTTGGCTTTTACAAAGGAGGCTCTGGTTCCCATCTAGTTTTATACAAGGCATCAGTGGTTAAATCTGTCCTATTTAGTGTTGAACCTAATCTATCCCAGACCTAAACTAAATGGGTTTGGTTCTCTCAAGTGAGAGTGAGGTAGTAGAATGATGCTTTTGTTGAAATAAAAATATTGAGCTAAAAGCTAATTGTACAAAGTACTGCAAAAAATGAAATTTTGACTCAGTGGTTATAGTTGCTTTAGTTCATCTTTGGAGGAACACAAATATATTTACCAAATATTGTCACCATCCATCTCCTTCTTCTCTGGAGGAGGGTCTGGCGAGCGAGACTACAATCCATCCAATAGTTGTTCAGGCATGTCATCAAAAACAAACAAAACGTGGCACAAGAGGAGAAAAGAATGACCAAAAGGAATTAGGACTCATCCTCTGGGGAATCACAAAGGTGAACTTTGATCGGGATGATAGGGTCACTAGGACAAACATGGGTATGGAGCAAGTCATCCTCTGGAGAGAGTATGAATGTAGAAAATGTCCGGGGAATCTATAGAATAGTAGTGGAGGTATTTCCATCCACAGTAGCCAAGGCCACCACGGAGGCTAAAAATGTAAAATGTTATTTGGTGATACAAACTGGTTGCATATTAAATGTGAGTTGTAATCAATAGTGTGTTTCCAGATAACAGTCAGATCTGAAGCCTTACCACAGGTTTCATTTTAGCCCTAGAGAAACACAAGATTTTCTTTCAGGCCGTCCGTCCAGGTAATTCAAGACTGGGGTAAATCTGAGAGTCAGGCTACTCTTAAGTCATGAGAGGTTACATTTAAGGGTCAATGACATGATGCAACCCAGTGTCAAGTGGTGTAACCAGTATTTTTTCATAAAAATCAGACTATATACAGGAAAATAAATCTGGACTCAAATGTGGAAAAAAATACATTCATTTTTGCAATGCAACACTATGTTTCTTGACAAATTTTACATAATTCGTCACAATATTTAGAAAAAAGACTTTTTACTACTTACTTTTACTAGGCCCTGCTCAGTATTGCCGAAATGCATTGAAATTTTAATATAGAAATACAGCAAAAAAAAAAAAAAAAATTCAATTTAGGCTAACGCTTTCAGAAGAAAGTATATTTTTTATAAGTACGCTTAAATCCATTGTAGGTGGATAAATATCTAATATAATTCTTTTGTGGTTACCCCATTTGACATTTTCAGGGGCATTCATCTTAGTTTTGTTAAAAAAAAAGGTTCAAAATTCAAATGACATAAAACCAACATAATTACGAAATGCACATTCAAACAAATCTGATGCATGCCAGTAAAACAATTTTTAAAGATATTTCTGAATTGCTCATCTTTCCAATCCTTATTTGTCACTGACTCTTAAACTGATTTACTGTACAGAGGCACTTGAATTTGTAATCAGTGTTTACTCATCGCCAGATGATGCATGACACAAACAATAGGATGAGATGTAGTGCATTATAGTTACGTGTTGGTCATATGGTAAACCTAAAAAGTGGCTCTTTTCTCAGAAACTGCTGTTGCGTAATGTTATTTCTTCCCTCACAGATTACACAGTAAATCAGAACCACAAGCAAAACCACACATCTACAGTAATCAAGCTTATTCATTCACAACACATGATAAAATGAAGGAAGGAGTAGTTTAGTCAGCCAAAATCTGAGGCTGTGAAAGAGGATATTCTACCATGAACATGTATGTTGGTGAAGTTTTGTTTAATTCAGTATGGAAATCAGAACTAGAAGTGTAAAATATTACGACATAACCTGCCTCACAAAACCCCAACCCAAAGGTGTGTCTTCCATTTGCTCTAATTTTACCAACCAGTGTTGACTTGCAATATTTTATACTGCCTCATCACTAATAACTGTGTTGTTTTTCCATTTCCTCCTGCAGATCTTGCCCTCAGCGGTGGCACTGTGTATAAAGTGGAGGAAAACTCAGAGGAAGAGTCAAATCTTCCCACAATGAAGCAGACTCTCCTGCTTTTCCTCTTCCTGCAGCACAGTGACCCCTTCGTCTCCCATGTCTCTGATCTCATGGGTAAGAGACAAACACATCATGTAGAATAATTGCTTGCAGATAGCCTGTCCTCATTTTTTCCTACTACATCTGAGCACAAGAATAAGGTTCTGTTTAGGCTGGAGTGGTAAAAGGAGTATCTGTGACCGTCCTACAGCCACAGAGGCGCTGATAGAGCTCCACCTGGAGGATATTCTGAGCAACAACAGACAGGCAGTCACAGCAGCCCTGCAGACAGAGCTGAAGAAAACACTGAAAGACCAAAACCGCAGAAAAAAGGTAAGTCTGAAAAACAAATGAAAAACTGACTGGCCTCTAAATCTTCATATAATAGTGTGTTATCATTCGACAAACTGATCAATTCATTGATGAAGTTGTTAATCAAAAGAAAATGCTTAACATATACTTAACATTAACACCCACTTGTTATTTATCATAAATTTAATATATTTGGTTTTGTACTGGTGGTTAGTCTAAACAAACAATAATACGATGTCACTGTGGGTTCTTGGAGACTGTTTTGGTTATTTTCACATTTTAAATAAAATAAAATAAATAATGAAATCAAGCGTTTACTGAAGAAAGTGTGAGTGAGTGTTTGTGTTTTCTGTGTGACATGAAAGGACCAGGAGAAGATGAGTTCAGCCGCTGATGTGATTCTCAGTTCATCCATCAGTATCGTGAGCTGCAGCAGCAACATGGCCTTCAGACAGGCCTGTCTGGACAGCATGAAGGTGTGAAAAAAAAAAGAAAAATGTCATGCAGATATTATATAAAGCATAATTTACACTATCAAATCTTGTTCAGGAAGAAGACACAAAGCAAAGTTGTTAGCAGCTACACTGCAAATACACCTGTTACATACAAAGGTTAACACGTTTCCCTGTTGCTCTTGTGACAAATATCAGGTATCGTTACATAATGCATGCATGTGTTTATCAGGTGCATGACACCCGTGAACTGTCAGCCTCGCTCTGTGAATCCCTGAGGAGGGTGACATCATGGAAATTCGCTCCCAGGGGCAAGTGCTACTCAGTTCAGGTGAGTTGACGGTTGATGTCTGTTCCACCATCACCAACCAGTTACTATAGCAACACTTCATAACTGATTTTTAACCATAATTTAACATCACGTCATTGCATCCACAGACGCAGGGACATCCTGAGCACGACGAGGCCACCAGAACCGAAATCTGAGTTTGCGTTTTTCTACAATGAGTTTTGCACCAGTTGAAACCTGTTAATGAAGTTAACACTGGGAGTGTGTGGCAGGAGCGAGTGCATGTTGTGAATGTGCTGCTAATGGCTATCAGACAGATGTTTACTCAACCTTTAATTTAAAGCACACGCAATGTCGTTTTTATAGATTCTGTGTTTTTTTTTAACAGTTGTAAGACAGAAAATGTTTCAGAAGAGCTTGTTTGTTCACTATAATGTAAAAAAAAAAATACAAAAAGATAAGTCTCATGTTTGAGAAGCTGAAATCAGTCAACTACTGATTTAATTGACTCAGAATTTCTATAATAATAATATAATATAAATAATATTTTGTTAGTGCTTAATCTTCAATGCACCCTTAAATAAACAGAATGGTACAAACATGGGCATGGGTGTGTACACTGGCATGTAATGCTGCGTTAAATCAAAGTCCTTCTAGGCTAATATTAGAACGTCTCTGGTTAAATACAATACCAAATCTTCATCATGCTTGTTGAACAGGGAAAACCAAATTAGTGAAACAGAGGGAGTGCTGCTGCTGCACTGTAATTTCCCAGATTGGGATCAATAAAGTCTATCTATCTATCTATCTATCTATCTATCTATCTATCTATCTATCTATCTATCTATCTATCTATCTATCTATCTATCTATCTATCTATCTATCTATCTATCTATCTATCTATCTATCTATCTATCTATCTATCTATCTATCTATCTATCTATCTATCTATCTATCTATCTATCTATCTATCTATCTATCTATCTATCTATCTATCTATCTATCTATCTATCTATCTATCTATCTATCTATCTATCTATCTATCTATCTATCTATCTATCTATCTATCTATCCACCATAGATATAAGTGACCACTAGGTGGCAATAGAGGCTTTTATTTTGTAGCGAACTTCCGGTTGTTGTTGTTGCTATGTGACGGAAGTTCCGGCCGCCAAGAGCGACAGCGCTTTTTCGCGGTAAAATGAAACGAACTGGTCAGATTTATTCTTAGTTTTCACATCTTTGACCAAACTAAGTCGGCACAAACTGCTGCAAGTGGTGTTTAGAAACTGCATCGTTGAGAGAATCCAATCGTCGTCCTTGTTATGAAGCGAGAGCAAAGCTAACGTAGCACTGGACCTTCAGGCGTTTTAATCTCCATTATTTACAACACATAGTTAGCGGTGAGTATACAACACAACGTTACAGCCATGGCGGCAGTAACCACAGAAAGCGTGAAAGAAGAGCTGGACATGTTCGGTATAGCCTTCAAGGAGGACTCCGTCATCGACAAGAGTAAGTAGCTAACATGGGCTAACTTTTATGTGAGTGTTGTGGTGCGTTTAATAGTTATGATGTTGAGGTTCATCTGCGGTGTTGTGTACCCCGGATTTTGTTGCACTTCACTTAAATTATTTCCAAGACAAGTAAAACAGGATAGAAAGTAAAGAAGTGTAAGTGGGCGTCATAAAGACAGTGTAAAAACAAATTAAATCAACATTTTCTAAATTAACAACATCTGATTAAATTTAATATGTAAAGATATTAACAAGAAATACAGAGACTAGCAGACTTCGCACAACAACTATGCAACCTGCAATCCTCATAAGTCACTGTTGCAGTGTCATAATTATATTCCCTCTGTGTATTTGATGCTTGCTTTACCTTCACCTGCTCTCTCTTCTTTTCTTTCCCTCCACCGTCTCCTCTGTCCATCAGTGGTGGAGCAGTGTATTTGCAACAGGTTACCAGCAGACAGGATTGTGTTGGAGTGGATGGCCTACAGCAGCACGAAAAATGGATTGAAACTCACCTTGGACAACTTGGAGCAATTTGAACACGAGGTGACAGGTTCATGTTATATTTTTCCAGTCTTTAAAGTAACCATTTATTTGCGATTGTACCATTTTGCTTGTGTGCCTGAAGTGGTTAGAACGTAAAAGGAAAACAATTTACAGTCTGTGTCTTCTTTGCAGGCGTTGAACAAGAAGAATAAGTCGAGCTCCAAAAGAGAAGAAACTCATAACAGAACCAGAGACATCAACGATCTGCGGGACTTGTATCCTTCACAGTAAACTCTCATAACAAAAACACTCTTCACTATGCAGCAGCACCTGTTAATCTCAGCGTGTTACAGACCCTAACATCATCTCTTCAGAATCAAAGCTGAGGAAGAGGAGGACGATCTATTAGATTCCTACTCTACACCTGCAAAGGTAAACTCATCCTATCCACTTATGTCTGATCCTCATGCTCATGTTTTCTGTATTTAGAAATATTCCATTAGATATTTCTCTGTATTTTCTGTTCTCACCATATTTGTTGACGCCTGTGCAGGGCTCTCAGAAACGAGCACTGACCACCCCCGAACACCCTCGCTCAAAGAGGAGTGCAGCTCTGCTGACCAGCCCGGGCCTGTTGCTCTCTCCTGCCAGCTTCTCCCCAAGGTATTCAGCATCAGCAACCAAATCCCCACAAACACATTGTGTTTCCAGCTCTAAAATGTGGTCCACTGCTACACTGAAACAACGTGGAAAAGATTTATTCAATCTGGACTTGATTTTGTTCTCTATTTCCCAGGAAGAGTAAACTTTTTGTATCACCTTCCAAAACACATATGCAAATTAAATGAACACGAGTTATCTAGTTAAATATAAGAAGCCAAAAAGTCTTTAACTTAACCCAATCTTGGCTCCATGAAACCAAAATAGAAAATGTCAATTGCTTGATAAAATAGAGAATTTGTTGCACATGACCTCACTCCGCTTCTTTTCCCCTCTGTCTCTCTGCAGTGCAACTCCTTCACAGAAGTACAGCCAGCGAGGAGGGAAAGGGGAGGTGGTGGTTACGTTCGGGGCAGTGCAGGGCACCCGCTGGGTGGGCCGGAGGGCTGCAGGTGTCGGCGTCCAGCTGGACCTGCTGGAGGCTCCTGAAGACTCCCTCCGCTCCAGCTACAAGTACATGTTCCAGAGGCTGCGAGACATTCGAAACGGTACGAAGCTGTACAGATTTCCTCAAGGTTATCAGGTTGTCAGACATATTGACACTCGCTGTTCGTCCACATCAAACGCTCACCTTAATGTATAGTTGTAAAAACGTACACATAAGTAACTCTCATCTGTCAAACAGAGACAGTAGAAATGCCTGGACACTTAGCCTTAACACAGATTTTTTGCATCTTCCCTCCGCAGTGTTGACAGATAAGATCGAGGAGCTGGGAGAAGGCCTCAAGTCTCACTTCAGCATCGAAGAGTTTTCTCCCGTTTCTCTGCCTGCACAGGTACAGATGTTTTTTGTTGTGGACTTCTGCAAACTCAGAACAGTTTAAAACTGTGGTTTCCAAAAGGTTTTAAATATATATCTGGCTACAGTCGTTGTTACAACAACATCATGTCATCACGTTGTATTGTACAATGATTAAACTGAGATGTAGCTCAGTGATGTCTTTGTATAACTGTTACCTGACCACTCAGGTTGTCGTGTGTCTGTTTGTCCACCTGTAGGACAGTGTAACGGTGCTGGGACAGGTGTGCTGCGACAGTAACGGCAAACTGAACGCACAGTCGGTTCTGCTGGAGGCGGGACCAGAGCAGGGCGGTCAGCAAGTACCTGTTGACCTATCAGAGCTCAAAGAGTACTCGCTGTTTCCTGGTCAGGTGAGCACCGGGACACATGTTGGCTCTGCCGTGAATGTCTTTTTTTCTTCTTTTTTTCCACCACTAAGAAATGCATCCACCTCTGTAGCTTTATGCTGCTATTATTACACACATCATCAGTCACTAGCCACTAGATTGTAATGCACACACTAAGCGGTGGTTTCTCCTTTGCCTGCGCACTGAAGTCTGTGTGCAGCAGGTTATACGTCCACCAAGAGTAACAGAGCATGCCAAGGACCTGGGCCGGAGACTCGCCCAGCGTCTGACCGAGAACTCTGACACAAACAACAACGCATATGAATCAACAACTGCCTTCCTGCAATGAATAAGACACAGAGACACTGTCCTCTGTTTTACAGGTGGTGGTGATGGAGGGAATGAACACAACAGGGAGGAAGCTGATGGCTTCCAAACTCTGTGAGGTCAGTTTAAGTTAATAAAAGCGGACACATAAGATAGTCAACAATGAGTCACACTTACTTCAAATGGTAAAATGGCCTGTTTGAGGCCTGTTTTTTAATCTTCTGTTAAAAAAATCTTGTTTTTTGTATTTTATTATATTTTTTAGAGCGTCCCTCTTCCTTTCTACACTTCAGAGGTGAAAATGGAGGCAGATGAAGGTCAGGAACAATGTGGGATTAAACAGCATCATACAGGAATCACTGTTAACTGTAATCAAAACACACTTCACTGCTCATCTAATGCATTTGCAGAGCCGTTGAACGTGCTGGTGGCCTGTGGACCGTTCACCCCATCGGACAGTCTGAACTTTGACCCTCTGCTGGACCTGATCAGTGTCATCGTCAGGGACCGTCCTGATGTCTGCATACTGGTACAGTAACTTTTGTTGTTACACATATAAACTATAATCCAGATCCAGATGTGTCTGTGTCTGGATGCACATTGTATAATTACACAATCCTTATTTTATTCAGTGTTGTGAGTTTTCAAATTCTTCCTCTTTTTCACCAGCTCGGCCCATTCGTGGATTCCAAACATGAACAGATTGAGGTGGGTTTACCAGTGCACATGACCAGTTTATCTATATTCTCATATTTTGTTTTAAAATTAATTTGAAACTTCACGTCCAAAATCAAAAGACAGAATCATTAATCCCTCTTTATCAACATGATTAATAATAATAATAATAATATTTTCAAATGATTCCTTTGAGCTGTGATTCATTTATATATTTGACTTTGTTTTAAATGAAGACATGTGATCATTTTATTTTCTGTTTCCTCTGACAGAAAGCTCAGGTGACTGAGACCTTTGAAGCCATTTTCACAAGATGTATTGAAAGCATCGTGGATGGCACCAGAAGGTACGTATGTCTCATAACTCCCCTCTCACTGATTCCAATATTTATCTCCTTAAAGGCCCCATGCTGTGCACTTTTCTCTGGGTTTATTTACCTGCTGATATCCCTAACAAAATGTATCATTGGTTTTGAGTACCTGTGATCTGCTTAATATCGTTTCTACTGCCCCTTTCTGTTGCCTCTTTCTGGAGTTCTAACAGGCACAGGTCATTTGGCCAATCAGAAGAGAGAATGAGAACCTCTCCTCTGATTGGCTGACTGTTTTAGAGTGGCATGTGGTCGGGCCAATCACAGGCAAGTAACTGAAACCTAAGCTGCATTCATACAAATTGAAAAAAAACAACTGGTCATGGTGGGCGGAGTTACCTTGTGTGTGACATCACAGAAAGGAGGAAGTGCTATCTGCTCGTCTCAAATAGAATGTTCCTACAAATGGGCGGTGTGTGTCTCTCCGTTTATGACCAATTTGATGCATGGGGCAGTATATACGTGGCCCAGAGACCTCCCCAAGCACGAAAAAATAACCAAAATCACATTTTTCATGCCATGGGGCCTTTAAGACCTTAAAAAGCACCATTTCCCCTCACGTGCACCTTAACCTTTCTATTTTAAAATCCATAACGAAGCCTCATGTTTTCTTCTGTGCAGTGTTGGCTGTCGTCTAGTGTTTGTTCCATCGCAGAGAGACATCCACCACCATTTCATCTACCCACAGCCTCCCTTCAACCTGCCAAACCTCAGCAAGGACCAGGTCAGACACTAAACAAGCTGATTTTAGGATTCTACATGCAAACTACAAGTAGTTCAGCATCTCACTACAATTTCTACTCATGTTTTCACAGCGCGTCACCCTGGTCCCCGACCCCTGCACCCTGCTGATCGACGGTGTGACCTTTGGTTTGACCTCCACTGACATTTTGTTCCACATGGGTGCAGAGGAGATCAGCTGGTGAGGAAGAAGACTTGGTGCTGCAATTTGCAATTTGTAATCTCCACACACCCTCATCCAGCAGTGGAGCTCAGTCAGAAATGAACAAGAAGGGAACAAACAGTTTCACATGTGTCTTTGAAAACCTGGCTAGTGACATTCAGATCAGCACTGAACATGATTTCAAAAGAGGGGGTTTATGTTAATGGGTTTACGTTACGTTACTCAGCCACAACTACTTTCTATATTTGAACCTGTAGTTGCATTGCACTGATGAATATGTTTGTAGAATTAATTAATTTTATTTCCTACTCATATCCAGCAAACATAATCAGTACAGTAAACCAAACCAAACCACATAGATTGTACATTTCAAGTAGAATTCACACAAATAATTCACTCTTTCTTAATTTCCAAGCACTTTTCATGAAAGTAGCTACAGTAAAGACCTCTTCTCTGAAAAACCATTCCAACTTAACCTCGTCATCATCAGTCCAAAACAACTCAGGCTTCACATTATGCATTTTCTGAAATAACAACTGCCTGGCTTTGTCATATAATGGAAAATGAAACAAGAAATGAAGTTCATCCTCAATCACATTTAGATTGCAGACAGTACAGAGTCTTCTCTCCTCAGGTACAGAGTTGAACAGACCTACTTCTATTGCCAGAGGGAGAATCCCAGACCTCAACTGAGCACATAGAGATCTTCTAGATGCAATCGTAGAGTTTTGTGTAAAAACGTGTTGTTGGTTTGTGTTGCAGTGGAACTGGATCAGACAGATTTTCACGGATACTGAAACACATCCTGACCCAGAGGAGGTAGGAATCCTGGAAGAGCTTCTCTGTATTCTGTGTTTCTGAGGCTCGACCAACATTAACGCAACCTGTGTTTTCTGTGTTAACGTAAAGTTACTACCCACTGTACCCGCCTGTGGAGGAGGTGAACATGGACTACGAGAAGTTTCAGAGCTTCGGCCAGCTGCCACTCACCCCAGATGTTCTCATCGTTCCCTCTGAGCTGCGCTACTTCGTAAAGGTGCGGATGCCTCACTATCAAAAAATGTTTAATCTGTTTCAATTTGTGTTGCACTGAATATCAACCTGTGTGTTTTATTGATTATTCCTTAAATCCTCATCTCCACCTGTCCTCAGGATGTGGTTGGCTGCGTCTGTGTCAATCCCGGGCGACTGACCAAAGGCCAGGTGGGCGGGACGTACGGCAGACTGCTCATTCAGCGCAGCGCTGCGACAGAGGACGGGAAGAGAGTGAGCCCCTGCTCGGCTGCTCAGGTGGTGAAAATCTAAACAGTAACAAAGACTTTAAATTCTCAGCGTCATCCACAAATGACTTGGTTTAACCGGGACCAGTTTGCCAGCAGCTTTCCACGCTGCAGCCTCCAGACACTCGGATGTAAAATATGTAAAAGACAGAATTTGACTCATGTGCTGTTGAAACCTTTTCACCCACTGGTTTATTTTCATACGACAAAACATGTTGGGGTTGTACTGTCCTCTGTGGAGGAATATCAGTCACTCAGATACTCAGATCTCTTTTCAATAAATTATTGTCACACTTTGTACTTTATTTTGTATTTTCTACTTCTTCAAATACTATTAACCTGTGGTCTTCATTGTAGGGAGAAAAAAATCCTATAAATTGTCACCAAAAAAAAAGAAGTAAATGTTTGATATGTAAGAGATGTAATTAAATGTACTGATATTGTTCATGATTTTTAATGAAAGCATTTAGATTCATCTCCCTGGCTCTTTTGCCTTTTTTATAAGTTGACAAAGAACAGTAATAAACACAGATCGAATTGAACACAATAAGTTAAACAAACCAAATAAGCACAAACTCAATTACCAAATCAATTAGGCTTGTCAACCTAAATAACATATTTAAATAAACTATAAAAAGGCAAATAAAACAGATTTTGTATTACACAATAATAATACTTTAAAATGTAGATAAAAAATAAAGCTGGTCTAATACTCTCCTTCATTCTCTGAGGTAGGTTATTGTGTCTTATCGCCAGGGTTCATCCGTAAAAACAACACATTTAGTCATAAAAGTCGTCAAACTCATCTGAGTCACTCTGGTGATCTGTCTTTGTCGAGTTGTCCAGCTCCACTTGGAAAGCCTCGACCTTGTCACAAGTCGCTGGAAAAGAAATTGAAACAGAATCAGCATCTTCAACAAGTTTTATGTTGCGGAACTTGCGGTACTTCCAAGTTTTTCACATATTTATTTACATATCTTGTGCCTGTGATGGCTGTTTGCTGCTGTACCTTCAGGTTTGTCGTCAGCTTTCAGCTCCTTTTCTCTGAAAACACACGAGGTTAAAAAGACGTGAGAGGAGAAAAGATGCAGCTGTGTTTTGTCGCCACGAGAGAAATGAAAACCGTACTCACTCTTTCTTCTTGGTTTGTTCTTGAGGTGCGAGGAGTTCCTCGATATCATCCTCCTCGCTAAAGCCAATGGACTCCTCGTCATTGTCTGAGGATCCTGTTTTACTCCCTCTCTGCTCTTCCTCCTCGTCTTCAGCTGCCTCCTCAGGAATAATGTGAATCTTTTTCAATCTGATAAAAAAGAATATTTCATGTTAAGATTCAGACATTTGTAAACAAACTCATCTTATTTCTTGATCGTCTCACCTGGTTTCTTGCGGTGAGATGATACTGTCCTCTGAATCTCTCTCCTCCTCTTCTACTTCATTGCTCCTCTGCTCTTCTTCCTCCTCTTCCTCCTCACCCTCTCCATCCTCCTCTTCAGCAGACCCCCCCTTATCCTCCCCCTTCTTGTTCTCATCTTCTTCACTCTCTTCCTCTTCATCCTCAGAAGTGGCAGAACCCTGTGTTCTGTTCCCGCCATCTTCATCCTTCAAATCCTCATCTTCATCATCCTCCAGCTCTTCCTCTGCTCCTGTCTCCTCCTCCTCTTCCTCCTCTTCTTCATCTGCTGTGTTCTTTCTGGCAGAAACCTCACCATCGTCTTCCTCCACATTTCTCTCCTCTTGCTCTTCATTTCTCTGACTGTTTTCTTTTTCCTCATCATCATTACCAACGTCTCCTCCTCCAATATCTTCAAGCTCCTCTTCCTCGTTCTTTTCTTCATCATTGCTTTCTTCAGCACTTACGCTCCTCTCCTGATTTTCTATATCTGTATCTCCATTTTCAACCTCTGCACTGACACTTTTTGACTCCTCTTCCTCTTCGCAGCTGTCTGATTTGTCATCAGGATTTCCTTTCATTACATTTTCACTAATAGATCCATTGATTCGATTCACCGACTCCTCACTAGTGGACTCGCTCTCTTCATTGTGACTCCCAGAGTCATCACCCTTTTTCCGGCTCCTTCCATTCGCCACCTCCTCCATCCTTGGTAATCCAGCAGCAAATCCCCCACTCCTCGTCCTTGTTCTCCTGCTGCCGCTCGTGCTGCGCTGCTCTGATGAGGTGTCGCTGTCTGAGGTTTGGGCCACAGCAACTCCAGCAATAACAATTGCACTGGAGCTAACTGATGATGGCCTTGAAAGAGGAGTCAACAAAACATTCAGTACAGAGAAAGGTAAAAATGATGGAAGAAATTTACAGTACAGTAGCATCAGTATGAGACTTTGTAACAATAATAATGTGGAAAAGTTGTGCTCTACTTCACATTAAAGTAGGGATACAAAGGTAAAGGAAATAAAATGTACCAAAGATGATACTGCAGGGCTCCAGACTAACTTTCAGTGGCCCCAACCTAAACCTCACACTGTAAATCAACATGCAAAGTAAATATTCACATTTCCTTTTCATTCATGATCCTCACACACATTGGCCCTTCCACGTATCACCAGTGTTAAAAAAACAACAAAAAAAACAACTGCAATTTACTGGTTGCACGTGCGTAAGTAGATGCATTTTTTACTTTCACTGTCTCAAATTTTGGGGACAAAATGCCCCATTTAGGGGCCCGTCTGGAGCCCTGTACTGTAGAATAGGCCTGTCCATGTTATGTAAAATATTGAACAGTTAAATCCAATAAAAGACAGAGAATCATCAAATAACTAAAGCTATAGGTGAACATATTCTATGCATTCATTCTGAAGAACTTTGCTCTTTTAGGTCAATTCACATCTGTCACTCTCCATCTACAGCTTTGCCACCAGTTCAGTTCTTGTTACTATTCTGTGAAATTTGAGCCTATAACATTCAGATGTGCTCAACACATGATTACAATGAAGAACACATCATAAAACACCTGCGTTGAGTGCTGCGTGGGTGTGGAAAGTCACTTCTACCTCTGCTGCTCTTCATTGTAGGGATCCAATTACATACATACATTTACATTTTTTTCACATCACCTCCTATAATTAAGAACACTTTGAACCAGAGTGAATCCAGAGTTAATTAGCATTAACATTGATTATTGTATTTGTATTAACATCAAATTGGCACTTTAATAGTGGGAGATGAAGCAAAGCCTGACCACTATAGTGTGCCATGTTTTAGCAGTACAATATTTCCTATAATAAATGTAGTTTAGTATAAATAGCATTAAATATAAGTGTACAAACATCTTAATGGATGTACTTAGTCTCCATCACTGATTACATCTAGATGAACATAGATCAGTGGTTCCCTACCTTGATGATTGGACCTAAGATCACAAGATTAACCCAGAAGGCATTAAGAAAAAAAAGCTTATTGTGGTATCTCCCGCAATATTGTTTCCTTTTCTCTAGTCTATTTCTATAAGACACACATACAAAGCTTCTTAAAACCGTTGAAATGTGACAGGGTGCATGTGGAAACCCTAAGAAAGTAAACAGGTAAGACGGAAACAGAGCTGACAGGCAGATAAAAGATAAGTCGCGAAATCTATAGAGAATAAATGTCCTTACTCCTGAGAGCTGCTCCTGTCTCTGTCTGAGGAGGTCCGCTGTGTTTTTCCTCTCTTCTCCTTCTTCTTCGTCTTCTCTCTGCTCGCCAGGCTGGAGTCCCTGCCACTCTCGCTGCTCTCTGTGTGGCCGTTGGACAGACGAACTGCACGCACATTACAGATACATCTCCTCTTTAAAAAAAACACTATAGTCTACACATGCTGTATACATAGATACACTGACATGAAACAGGCGCTTGCTTTTTGTTAAATCTCTTCTCCCCACCTGGTTTGATGTCCAGCTCTTGTGATAAATGGCTGCTCCTGCTCCCACCACCTCTCTCTCTCTTTGAGCTCGATACTCTGCCTGTCTCTCCGTCCGCCCCCCTCCCGTGATGAGGAGGCTCCTCCGTGTAGAGCTGACCCCACAGAGCCCCGGAGCCCGAGGGTATTGCAGCAGCGCCTGTAGGCCAGGGCCAGGGGTAGTTGGGCTGAGGAGAAGCCCAGCCTGCTGGATCGTGTCCGGGCCAGGGGTAACGATGACTGGATGAGGAGGCAAGTTGTTGTTGGAGCTGGAACTGATGAGGATGTGGGAAGATGGAGGGTGGTGGGAGATAAGATGGGGGGGCGTGAGAGGAGCCTTGAGGTTGAGAGGGCACTCTGATAGGAAACCTAGATGCAGGGTGGGTGAGCCAGGACGACTGCACGTAGGGGGGCTGAGAGGAGACACCTTGGCTGTAG
The DNA here is from genome assembly GCF_905171665.1 of Trachurus trachurus. Taxonomy (NCBI): domain Eukaryota; kingdom Metazoa; phylum Chordata; class Actinopteri; order Carangiformes; family Carangidae; genus Trachurus; species Trachurus trachurus. The sequence goes on along the minus strand of NC_139894.1, from coordinate 16,838,077 downwards.
TGGCTGTTTTGGTAGTTCTCTGGAGGTGCAGACACTTTCTGTGGCTTTTTGGCAAGACCTATAAACAAAAAAATATACACATGCTGACTGTGAGTGTACATGAAGGTGAAGAAAGTCTGCTGTGCGATGCTATGAGTAAAAGTGAAGATTAAAGTGACAGTATAATTTCTTCAACTGGGTGAGGAGGTGAACAAACCTTGTGAGAGCGAAGGTTGATCTGCAGAGGACTTAGTCATTTGTTCTTGTTCTGTATTGTTTAAACATGATCTCACGTACTCCTCCATCCTCTGTTGAAGAAACAAAGCCCGTTTCACACTGATTCAGCTTCATAAACATTTCAAGATGGTTCACCTTTAGATGGAGTGTAGAATTTAAAGAAAAGCTGCTGCTGCTGCTGCTGCTGCTGCTGCTGCATACCTTCCTCTGAGCAGCCTGCGTTTTCTCCTTGAGTTGCTGCCGCCAGCGGGGGGCGCTCTCCTCCAGATACCTCTCATATTCCATCTGCAGGGGCCAAAGGTTAAGACAAAGGTTGAGCACAAGGATCTTCCCAAAAGGAAAACAGTAGTGACTGTTAAAAACCAACATAGACTTTGGGGTCTCTTTCCATAGCATCTTCCTAAATTCTTCTTGTCCTGCATGTGTGTGTGCTTTTTGCGTATTTGTGTGTATTTGTGCACCCTGATCGTCTTCATGGCAGCATTGCGGGCCAACATCTCTCTCAGTGTATCCTGGGCTTTCTCAAACTGCTGCAGGAGCTGCCTGTTGTGTTGCTGCGCAGTGAGCTCTCTCTCCTTCAGCTCCTGCCAGCGCTGCTGCAGGTGCATCACTCTGCTGCAGGAAACACACACAGGTACATTTACACTGAATAAACACATTAATATTTAATGAAAATATTTAAGTTAAGAACCATGTGCACCTTATTTAAGTAGGAAGTAGGAAATTGCACATATTTCCTGTATTTTGATAGAGGAGGTGAAATAACCTAATGTGAATTTTCATAGTGGACATGGTGTGTTTTGTGTTCTCCACCACATCCTCAGTCAAAAACAAGTGCAAGTGCAATGCAACAATCTTGTTGTGTTTTTGGCTGTGTACTTACAGATGTTGGTGACTCTGCTGAGTTGAAAAGTCAGTTTGCATCAGCAATGGTTTGTGGACACTGTAAAAGATGGAGACGTCACACCACGCTACAACATCATAGTAAGCCATATCAAACACACACTCACAAACACACGCAACAAAGAGTTCACAGTACTAAACGTTCAAGTTTCCAAACAAAAACCTGTGTATTACTGTCATTTTTGTTGGAGATGATGATCATTGTGTTTGCTGGATTTAGCATTTTGAAGAGAAAACGTCCAACATGACCACCACTACTGACTCCAGGGCAGCATCCAAGAATCTTACCTGTTCTTTAGACTATGCGGCTTTTGTTTTGTGAAAGTATTTCTGTCTGTGCTGGTCATATGTCCAAGAGACAGTAAATTCTCCTTCGGTGCAGCCATGACTGCAGGCTTTCAGTGAGTGCAGAGATTATCTGGGATTAAGGTCTACCCTCTTGGGGGGGAGGGACCAGAGACATGCTGCCAATCCCCACATGGGTACAGTGATGGGGTTAAAGTGTAGTGACAGCTTTTCTTTGTTTTTTAGTGCTGCACAGGTAATCAAATTATTGAATCATCCACTTACATTCAGTATAGTTCTGTACTCGAAAGATTGAAAATCATCAATATGGAATTTAGTTAATTTAAAAGCATACTTAAGAGTACTTAATACTTAAAAGTATGTAACTCTAATCACCAAAAGTAGTAATTTATTAGAAGTGAAAAAAAAAAACTCAAAGCAGAAAATGTCCTCTGTTATAACCTACCAACTATATCATTATATAATTCCCAGTGCATTCATGTCTAAGCAGCATTTTGTTGCTGTAGCTCTTTGAAGTGATGCTCAGACTGAATTTTGTGATTATTACTAAGTATATTGATTATATAATTTCTTGTGGACTGTTTGTCTTTTGTACTGCCTGAGGAAGTGTTGATACTTCTTACTAGATGGTGAGAAGAAGAAGAGGCTGTGGGCTTTATGCTGACTGGTCCCACCCAGGCAGCAATGGGTTATGACCTGTGCCCTTCTGGTGCCCTTTTATTTTGTATCTAGATATAAAATACTTGGGTATTTGTATTTATAATTCAAATGCCTTTTGCTTAAGTATGGCACTTTAATACACAGGTGCATCTCAATAAACAAGAATAAGAATATCATGGAAGTGTCAATTTCCAGTAGTTCAAGTCAAATAACCCCAACCATGTATTGAGTGTGCATATAGAGGGACATCATTTTCAGAGGGCCAACATTTCCATATTAAAAATGCTTTTTTAATTGGTCTTTTTGAGATACTGAGTTTTAGGTCTTCATTAAATGTAAGCCATACTCATTACAATCAAAAGAAATTAAATAAATAAGGACATGAAATGTTTCATCCTGTGTATGTGTAATGGATTTATTATAACCCAATTAGTTTCACTCTTTGAATTAAATTACTGACATATATAAACTTTTCCATGATACTCTAATTTATTGAGATCGTTAATATAATACATCCATGATTGAGATGCACACGTAAATGTACTCTGTTGTATCTTTGGTCGCAGCATTAGTGACGTTTCCAGCGGAACCATAGTGTCTTGTAGCAGCACGGATGTATTTTTGTGTGACGCCTGGAAGCAGAAGCTCGATGCCGTCCATTGACAGAGATCGTGGTAAAAAGAGGTTTTTTATAGAGAAACTGCGTCATATTTCAACCCCCACATTACACTATAGTGTTCTAATTAAAACAATATAGTTGTTTTCGCCTTAGTTAAAATACTAAAGGTGTGGTTATTCAGCAAACTAAGCCAACCGACGGTTATTTTTAACGGTGCGTCTGTGAAGTCCGTCCCCACACTCACCACACCGTTTCCAGCTGTGGTTCAAACATCCCCGAGAGGGAGACGAGCTGGAAACATGACGAGCTTCGCCAGCAAAGCGTTTTGTAGGGTGGAGAAGTTGTGCCGCCATCTCCCCGTGGCCCTCAACACCTTCCTGGTGTTCTCCATCACCGGGGAGGTGAGCTACCTGGTGCTGCTCGAGGCTCCGCTGCAGGCGGAGCAGAGGAGGACGGAGTGGTCGGCCTGGTGGAAGGTGGTGCACCTGCTGGCCCAGTACTTCATGCTGGGCAACATCTGCTGGAACGCGCTGCTCTTCGTCAGGACCAGCCCCAGCATCAAGGGCGTGTTCCTGGGGGGAGAGGTGGTGGGCCAGGGCTGGAGGTAAGAGGCAGCGAGCAGCTGTGGGGGTTGTTTGTTACAGACAAGAAAGTGAGAGTGGGGTAAGATGAGCCACTTTTTATATTTGGATCACTGCATCGATTACATCATTACACCTAATTCACTTTCGAGGGTGAAAAATGTTTATGGGACATAAATATTTACCGGTAACCACTACCCAAGTGGGTCTTACTCTTACCTTCACAGACTCCATGAAATGATGCCTTCCTCCTAAATATCTGGTCACATGTTCAGTTTTCCTTATGGTTTTCAAGCAACAAAGTGTGGCTCAACTTGCCCCTATGCTCAACTTACCCCAGTCTCCTCTACCCTACATGACCAGAAAGTGATGGTGGACACAGTGGACACGCTTTTTTACTCACTCTTGTGAACTCCACATCAGTGCCAGATTTCACAAATGTTTTCCTGGATCTAAAGCCAGGCTCCAAAATATTTGAATAAACCCTCCCGAAAGTCCAAGTCATGAATGTTTAAAGGTGAAATAGCCTTTCAAGGCTCCAGACTGCACTTAAATGAGGGCATTTCACCCCAAAAATTTGAGACAGTCAAGTGCGAGTAAATTTGCAGGTTCTTTTTTTTTGTAACACTCGTACTATGATGTGCAATTTCATATTATAGGGGTTTCTGTATCCTCTGTTGTTTTCTTTTAATTTATTTATTCTTACACTTATTTAAATATAGGAATTTTGTATTTATTGTGTTTGTGTATTCTGCTGTTTTTATTTTAATCTATTTAATTCCCTTTGAGTGCACCTTACAGCAGTTGCTTTTAAAAATGTCGTTGTACAGGTGACTGTACAATGACAATAAAGCTCTTGAATCTTAAATCGTGAATCTTGAAACGTCGAAGGGGCGACTCAAATAATCTGGAATCTGTCATTACAGGTGTCAGGCCAATGTGTGTGAGGATCATGAATGAAAAGGAAATGTGAATATTTGCTGTGCAAGTCGATTTGCAGTGTGGCCCTAAAATGTTCTGCTTCTGCTCCTAAAATGTTAAGTTAGGGGCCAAGTTAGTCTGGTGCCCTGCCTTTCTCCACAACTCACACTGAGTGGTGTTTATTGTAAGATTAATAAAGTCTCTATAAAATATGACATACCTTAAATTATTAATGTAACCACAGCAAATAAACGTCTCTGCCGTTCCACAAATGCAACCTGTAACCACCTTGTTTATGTAACAGTAGGTGTTAGCATTGTCCTTTTCCTTCCACAGGTACTGTTATACATGCGAGACACACACTCCTCCTCGCTGCTCCCACTGCTACGACTGCAAGGTGTGTGTGCTGCGGCGGGATCACCACTGCGTCTTCTTCGGCCAGTGCGTGGGCTTCCGTAACTACCGCTACTTCCTGAGCTGCTTGTTGTTCATGTGGTCCGGGCTGCTGTACGCCACGCTGATGAACGCCGAGGTCTTCATCGTCATCCTGAAGGAGGGGGTGACTGTGCATAGTGTCCTGCTGCTGCTCATACCATGGATCATGCTGGTTTCAGGTACAATCTGCTGTCTCACATGTTGGTTGCCCCCATTTCCTGCATATATCTATATATTTTTATAGCCTTATTAGCACACTATAAACCTTTATGTATTCACAGTGCTTTTAAAGCCAAGTATGGTCCAAAAACATTACATTTACAATGATATAAAATCAAGAAAAGCTCTAAATCAGAGCAGTCGGTTCAGGCAAATCCTACTGGGGATTAATAAAGTATTGTGATTCTGAAATGTCTCCAAAAGATTCAATCAATTAGTTGTCAAAACAGTTGCTAATTAATTATCTGGGGCTCATCAAATTAAGTCTTGAGCCCTAGTTTGACGTTTTTCTTAAAATCACACAATGTGTCTCCTCTCTGTCCCAGATTTCTTTGGACAGACTGTTTTTGTTAAAAATAAATAAAGATAGAATAATTTGAGCTCTTCTAAAAGCGCAAAGAGCTCTTCTTTTGCCTCATGCTGCTGACTTCTGCTCTATTTGCTCTATTTTAATCTGCTAGAAATCACTTGAGAGAGAGCTCTGGTCCTAATGTCCCATTAATCCACCACATTGTTCCACAGGGATCAGCAGTTGAACTCAATGACTCTTGACACAAAAAGATGGCACCTCTTACTGTCAGGGCTATTGTACCCTTGTATTTTATTTAATTTAGTAAACATTGAAGGTTACTTTCTCTGAAGCCGGAGTGTGTGTTTTGCCTGACTGTGTGCCTCCTCCGTGTCCCAGGCCAGGTCTCAGCTCGTGCCTTCGCCTTCGCCTTCATTGCTGACACATGCGTGGTCGGCTTTCTGCTGGTGTCCGCCTTCTTCTTCTTCCATCTCTTCCTGCTCTTTCGGGGACAGACCACGAGGGAGTGGTACTCGTCCCGCCGACCGTACAGCCTGGGACTCCTGGGTAACATGCGCCACACCCTTGGACTTTACTGGTATATTGGCTGGCTCTGCCCACTCATCCCATCACCGCTGCCTGGGGATGGTATAACTTTCCAGGTCACAGGATCACTGGAGCCAACTCGGTAATGGGCTGTGTCTCATTATGGGCTGTGTCTTTGCTGTAGTTTTGATGGTTAATGTTATCAGGGAGCAGCAGCTGCAGGGAAGAGCACCTCAGTTTGAGAGGAAGTAGCTTAGGATGGGAAGATGGATGGTAAAGGTGTTAATGGGTATAACTGTCGACCTTGTGTCTTCTTCTCATCCTTCACTTGGGCTGAGGGAGAAATTGTGGGCCTACTTTGGAAGATACATTAACCTTGATCTAAAGGTAATCTGTCCACTCACTGAGGCTGGCCTCAGGTCATTACCAGAGATATAAGCAGTGGTACTTTGGAGTACTCAGCACTGAAATATATATGTAAAGAACACTGAAATGAGAATGTATTTTAATGATAGTGGAAATGTACCATTTTAAATGTCCTTAAGGGAAACTCATGACTGCTGACAATGATTTCTGGGTAGTTATCCCCTGAAATGAACGACTTCCTCAAGATGCCTAAATTTGAAGGTTGAATAAACTTGGCGTGCACTGTTCCTGGAAAAAAAAAAACATAGGTTTATTAAATACACCACTATTAGCTTCCTATCTGTGCATATACCTTCCATCACAACTGAGTTTATTACACAGCATTTTACTGGGTATTATTTCACCACATGGGATGATGAGAGCAATTACAGGGGAATCACAAGCATGTCTTAAGATCTGCAGGACAACGTATGTGTTTGGGAACAATCAAAAGAAATTGTACGTGGTGTAAAATTTATTTGGTTTCAGTTTACAGACTAATGTCGGGCCATACAGTGAATGCAGTATTTGAAATCTACAAAAAATAATTTTTTTTGTGTTCCTGTATCTGTTTCTGCAGGGGTTTTTTTTTTTTTAAACTATGTTATCTTGTCACTTTTTTGGACTCACAACTAGGAAACATGCTTTGATTTACTAATTGTATCAAGAACACGGTTATGTCCTACAGCACTTGATGCTCACTTAACTTTTGTCGCCTCATTTTAAAACTCCAGCCACTTACCCAGTCCCGTTTACCACAGGTGCTCTTACAGAAAATATTGTTAGTTGTTTTTGTTAAATATATGCATGTCTGCCTACTTTCTTTTTCCTGCTATTCCATGTGGTTCGCACCATTTGATTTCATTTTTGCCATTTCAGAGTGAACGTTCACTCTTTAAAAAAAAAAAAAGTTTAATGATTTTGTATTTTGTACGCTCGCTGAACATTTGTGTGGTGTAATGTGTTGTCATAATTAAATATGGGTTTGAAAATAGTTTCCTGCAGCTGAAATTATTTCATGGAAAAAAAACAGTAAAGTTTATTCATCCATATTCATTTTTATTGTAAATAAAATATTATAAATGTGATCAACCATATTTTGAACCCATCTCATGAACAGGGACATTATGCACTGTTCAACTGTTCATCACAACTACCAGTTACCTAGCAACCGGTCACCAAGGTCTCCTGCGTTTGGCGCAGCTGCAACAGTTCAGCTGCTACATCCTGATTAGTTTACATTTTCTTACTGGTAAGGCATTTTGTTGTCTATTTAACGTGGGGAAAACATTATCAGAGTATTGCCATTATGGTGTGTGTAACTTTAAAAAATATATATAAAGTAGAGAATTATCTGTCAAAGTTTCGGTTGCGTTGCGTGAAGTTAGCTAACTGAAAACGTTAGCTGTCAATAATAGCATTATCATGTGGCGAAGTTGATTGAAAAGATGTTTGAATGGTGTCGATAACTAGTCTTGAAATACATAACACCGACTTTGTTTCCTATATAACCCAGTAAATGTGTCAAAGACACTATATTATATCATGTTTTTTTGTTGTTTTGTTTTGTTTTTTCAGTTTATAAAAAGGAAAAAAAAAATCAAACAGAGTTGGAGGATAGTTAACTTACCTTGTTTGAAATACTTTTTTTTTCTCTCTCTTTTCTTTTCTTGGTAGCACTGTGTACTGTGTTTGGTCTACTGTGATGAAATCAAATAATTTTGCACATATCATTGCATTGTATTATATATGCAAAGCGTTTTCATAATTAACACATTATGTTGTACCAGGTACATCAACTCTTTTTTCTCTACGAGTTTTCATGCAGAGCATCAACACTTTTTTTTTTTTTTTTTTTTTAAATGGATCAAGATTAGACGTGAAGAATGTGTCCTAAAAGCTGTGTCTCATAATGCCTAATGGGAATTTTCCTTATATATGTTATATGTTGCACACATAAGCAGGAATAAGAAGTAAACAAGCAGGATGGATGTCACGGAGGAAAATATGTGAGTGATGTTCACTGAACAAAGCCACACACAGAAAAAAGCTGGTTGGTTAAGTTTTGTAGTGGCAGCGTATAAAGATTTGTCTGTGTTTGTTGTGCATATCTGTCTGTGGATGTAGAACACCAAAGGAGATGCTTGAGAAAATAGCTGAGCTGGATTACAGTCAAAACCAGCTGAAGGAGCTGAACGCTGAGATGAGGCGCTGGCTGGATGTTGCAGATGATGATATGGCGACGCTGCGCTCAGAGAACACGGCCCTCAGAAAACAAGTCAAAACGTAAGTCACACATTGTGGTCTTTATTCATTAGTAGAAAGGTTCCTGTATGGTCCAACTTTCAAACTTTCAAGCCATAACAAAGGCTATTTTAAACATTCATGAATTGGACTTTAGGGAGGGTTTTCCAAATATTTGGGTTTGAAAACCATAGGGAAAATTGGACATGTGACCAAATATTTAGGAGGAAGGCATCATTTCATTCATCATTTTGTCTGTGAAGGTAAGAACCACATGGGTGAAGTGGTTAGACGTTTTTGTCCAAAACAACATTTTTCACTCTAGAAAGTGAATTCAGTGTAATGATGTAATCGATGTAGTGATCCTAAATATGAAAAGTGGCCCATCTTACCCCACTCTCCACTAAATCATTAGGTTTATAGCTTTTTATCTTTGCCTAATTGTAACCCCTTGATTATTCCTGCTGTCTTGTATTTTTGTGTGCAGCTTGGAAAAGACCATCAGTGACGCAAAGCAGGTTGAAGCAGAACCCAGCAGGACACTCCTAATCTATGACCTTGATATGAAGAAATGCCGTGATGAAAAGATTCGGAAGTTGGTGGGTAAACAGGATTGTAACTGTTCTGCAGTTGGTGATGTTACTCAGCTGTTAAAGTTAGTTAAGTTCAAGAAATTACATAACATAAACTAACCTGTCAAACATGTGGCATGTTATTATATACAGTACATTGGCACAATACCCAGCTCTGTTCCTAGTTGTTCATCCGTGCCTCACCAGACTCAAAGCTGCCAGTACCTTCAGCAAACATTTAAATGATTTTGATAATTTTTCAGTAACCATCACCTTGACCTTGTCCAAAGATTTGATGGAAAAAAGGCAATTTCTCCAGAAGATTTTGTAGTTAAGAACTCTCACAGATTGCAAATTTGTTGATACAGTAACGCTATGCAGGCTACATTACAACTATCTTGTGGAGGTTTGGCAAAGTAGGGAATTTATGTTATTGTTTCCTCCACAGCTTGATATTTTATATGCAATTTAAGACTAGTTGTGAGACTGATTAACATTTGCATTTATCTAACTGCCCTGGTTTGTCAGAAGGGGAGGTTATATAATGGATTTCATCACAGCTCAGCTCTGCCACCACAGTGCTCACAGAGAGTACAAGATCTAAATGAAACATCACATACACACAGCTCTCTGGTAGACAAACAAGTAAACATAGGCTGATGGTTTGTGCAACAAATGGCTCCTGGACAGATGAGTCTTCATATTATTTTGTTTTTGTGCAGGAGGAGGAATCCACCATAATGAAGGAGCAAAATAAGAAACTAACTGCAGAGGTATAGTCTATGTTACTTTTCACACAGTAACTTTAACCTATTATCAGTCAGTATACTACATTTAAAAGAAGTATAGACATTTGAAAACACTTTCCACATTTAAATTATTTTTCAGCTCAAGGACCTCCAGCAAGAGAGAGAACAGGACAAATTCAGCTTGAGCAAGTTCAAGGTTACTCTTCATGTCCTGGAGGTAACACCATTGATTCAACTTGGAGACATTCGGTTGCATTTCTCTCACCATGTATTCCTCTGTTAGTCATTTTACATAGTCAACCGGCTCCTAATGTCTTGTGTTGCTTTAGTCTGGCATGGAGGAGGCTCAGTTAGGACTGCTGCATAGGGATGAAGTCATTCATCAGGTAGGAACAGAGACATTAGCATAAGACAGAGACTGAGCAAAAGACTTTCCAATACATCTAGATCCTTTTCTTTTGAAGTCACCATGAGTTTATGAAAAGTGTTTTTTTTAATGTGTCATTATTTTATCATTACTTTTTCAAATGCAAATGTGTTTTATGATAGAAAAACCTGCAGCTCAAGCACTCAGAGGAAACAGTTGAAGAGTGTTCTGTGATCATCAAGGTAAAGTTGAAATTTAAAGACAAGTTAAACATGTTTTTGTTTATAGTTTATTGTATAATTCCATCTTGCAAGCTGTTATTTGAAACATGGCGTTGTCTCTTAAAAGCTTTGAAATGTTGTCAGATTTATGTGCAGTGCAGGAGAACACCTCCATCACTAGTTATTGATCGCTGTCAGATGTTTTGTTTTCTCTGCTCCAGGATCTCAGGCTGACAAATCAGGAGCTGAGGGAACAGTTGGAGAACAGACAAGATGAAGACCTACTGTAACCCTGACACACAATATCCTCTTGCTTTAAATGAATATAATGATGCACAGTGAGTCATCTCACACTGGACTGTGTCTGCTTTTGGTTTCCAGCTCTTTGATGGAAAAAAAAGGAGGAACGCTCAGTCCCCCCCTGTCACTTGCAGATGAAATTAAGCTGCTGGCTGCTTCAGATGAAGAGAAAACCAGCATGTCTGACTGGAAACATCAAAGCAATGTATACATTTTCTCTCTTATTCTCTTAGAAAATACAAAACCAAGACATTTATGACCTTTTGATTGTTATTTTAGTTCCACAAGTGACCACTAGAGTGTGCTACCACTAGGACCACACAGGGAAGCTTTATTACTGATATAGAAATAAGGATGAATGATGTCTGGCACTGTGTCTACAGGAGGACACAGAGGAGGAGGAGGAGGAGGAGGAGGAGGAGGAGGAGGAGCTGCTTAAACCACGAAGTCTCACAGTAGAGCATCAGAACAAACACACAAGGTATTTTAGTTTATGATGAATGAAAGGGGGGATATGTGGGGACTTTTCTCTGTTAAAAAGGGGCAGTATTCCTGTATCATATTTACGCACTTTACTCTTTCTTTTCTTCTTTCTTCACTTGTCACTGTCCCTCTGGCGTCTCTCTTGTCTAAGGTGTGAAGGCGTCTTGGAGACAGCCGTCCAGAGAGCAGGATTGTATGTGATGTGCATCTTCATTGTCCTTATTTTTCTATTTATGGCGGGAAACATTGCAGGGTTCTGCTCTTCGCTTTCCATCAGCAACTTGTGGACCCATGTACATCAATTGTTACAGCCGTACTGCAGAGTGCACTATGGTGCCCTACCCCCTATTTGACCCCTTATGAACTAAAGTCTATTCTTCTGCTTCTGCTTAAACCTCTAAAAAAAAAAAACTAGACTCGGTTTCTTAATAAAACATCCAAAGTAGCTTTTGACAGAATACATTCTGATGGGTGATTGCAGAAACAGCATAAATAAAATGTAATGCTGAATACAGTTTAGCTGCTTTGGTTTGCTCTTGGTTGTGTTATTGTTTACACTACAACATGGTCATGGCTTACTGTGACACTGTAACAGTCATCTACCATTATTAGTAATGCCTGTGCTTCTCCTACAATAGTCAACATGTCTGCTTTTTCTTTCTAAGCATGATACTTTTTCCTTTAAGTTTTTTTTTTCAGTTAAATATTCTAATTGATATTGGTTCAACTCAAACTTAGCAAAATTTTGAAATGTTTGACTTCAAACTTTATACCACAAGTAAAAATCTGACGCTTGCCTATTAATGCAGATGGAGGGTTTTGTATAAAAAATCTGAATCGGAACCCGATGATGATATATGCAAATAGATCGACAAACTAATTTCCGTAAAAGCAACATAAACCATGACAAATCTCAGGAGAAGCTTAAGTCCAAAGCTGCGAAAAGGTCCAGTATTAATGACTATGAAACACTGAACAGATTTTATTTTCGGGTACACGCGGTTAACCCCTTAGATTCATCTAAATTTGTCTCCGCTGTATTACATACATCATGTACTGTATGTATCAGTCTGTGTCCATGCTGTAGCCCACCTCCTCCATGGCTGCCCATGCTGCCAGCCTCGTCTCCAGTCGCCCCACCCAGCTGAAGGCGGCGCGCCCTGGTGGTCTTGTCTGTGACTCCAGGAAAACACCCCCCTCCCAGACGGAGAGATTCATCAACTGGGGATCAGATTGGGGGGCAGGAGGGATGTGTGGACGGTCTGAGCCGAGGGCTAGTGTTGTCTAGGTGCTGACTGATGTTCGTTATTTTGCATCTGTGGGTGCTGAGGCGTGTGGACGTGGATGCTGCGTTGGTTGGCGCTGAGTGAATGAGTGACTAACTGACTGGTACTGAGATGCTGATGACAGGCCGAGCTTTTTTCACGTCCTGCTGTGTGGTGGATGGAGACCAGAGCCCGGACAGCTGAAAGGCAATAAATCAGGAAACTAGAGCAACAGGCTGGGTTGCTCCAGTCTGTAAATAAAGGGAGAGAACCGGCGAAGCGAAGAAGGCGGCGCGACAGCGGCGACATGTTCTGAAGGGGAAGAGCCGGCGAGTGGCTGCGGCTGGCGGCATGAAGGCGCCGAGGAGACCAAGGCAGACGCGGCTCCTCCCGCGTTTCTGCGTATGTGGAGTCGGTCTGCTCGCAGCCGCCTGGATCTTTCACCTCAATGATGTTACAGGTGCGTCTCTGAAGAAAAAATACATACACTCACTATTTTATTGCTATTAAACCCATTACTAACATGTTGTTTATACTATGCACATCATCAAAATAATACCTAAATTATGTAGGCTATTGCGATATTTATACACCTAATAGTGGATGATTGTAACCCAAAATGAACACTTTTGCTATGAGCATATATTGTAATAAAGTAAATTTCATAAAGCTGCTGATATACAATAGAATAACAATTGTATCATCAGCAAATTTATTAATATTTCATTTCCTTTTTAAGGCTCCCATGGACCCACTGTGGATCATGACATCTTGTCCAAGAGAGAGTTCATCCAGCAAAAAGAATACAACAACCAGAATGACACTGTTTCTACATCTGGTGAGACATACCATGTGATTTTATTATGTTTGTATGAAACAGGGGAGAGATTGTTTATTCTGTTTTATCCACATAAAATATATAAATAATCACTTTTTCAGCCTTTTGGGTTTGGCTGAGGATCCCTGTAACCATAGCAGCCATAGCGCCAATATGGACTAAAGTTTGGGTTTGTTTGTTTATAGCATAATAATTCTGTAGTCCATAATGGTCACTGTGAATGGAGTGAATGTAGTATGAATGAATAATGGTTTCTGTACGCGCTTTGGGTATCGGGTAACGTTAGAAAAGCGCTATATAAATGTAAACCATTACTGTGATGAAGTTGGTAACACCCTAATTTGTGTGCGCGTGTGCAAAGGCAGTGTTAGTGTGCGGTCCCATTAATGTGTTTAATCCAAGTCTATCTCCCGAGTACATCGATCAGCCTCTCCCTTCCACCTCATCCCTCATTTGTTCCAACTGCACATCTAGATCCGTAAACACAGTTGGGTCTTTGAGGGACCCAGTTGCTAGGAAACTGAATGCTGAATCCATGGTTGGATGCTGTGTGCATCTGTTCAAAGTGTCCTGTCGTAGTGACCTGCTGATTAGTAGCCTCTCATCAGCAGCTCTGTCATCGCATATGTGGGCTTGGATCTGTTGGGCCGTTTGAAAGAGCGAAACAGTGGCTGCATCTTGAAGTCTGATACTGAGATGAAGAGAATCTGTAGCCAATTACAGCGAATATGTCGAGCTCCATATATCGGGCTGGAAAAGGCTTTCTGCCCCAGGGAAAACACAAGGCTTCCAACACTGCTGTTGATGATGAAAATATGCAGTTTGATCAGGGACTGGTGGTTGTCACGATATCACGTTATATCACACTCTACATCACTACATGTGATGTGTGTTAGCTGCACAGCTAATGTTGCAACTGTTTACTGCACAATGTTGCCTGTGTGCAGGATCTTATCTAGTCTTGTCACATTGGCTTCACTCTGTTGTTTGTGACCTTAATCTTCAGTGCAGTTCTGACTCACAACCAAATCAGTGTGGAGACAATAAAGGTGTGTGTGTGAAGGGGGTTGTTTTTGTTTTTGTTTTTTATGGTGCAGTGAGTTGTGCCATTTATCTTAGCTAATGTACAGTGGGAGAGAGAGGACAGTGCATGCGATGCAAAAGATGTGGGAAAAAATTTCAATAGTATTACCAGAGTGTAGATGGCATGGGGGATGATGTTCGGTCACAAGAGGAGCACTTTACAAGAAAATTGGCGAAAAACTCGATTACAGTGCTACTGCACCGGCTTAGTCACACAACTATGACACACACGAACACAAGTGAATGAAGGTTTATGGTTCGGCTGTAAAAACCATATCTGTTGATTCTTTTTCTTTATTAATAAAATAGAAAAGACAATAAAAATAGTAATATATTGTTTTGCTTGACCAACACCTCAAAGCCAAGGTATTCAGTTTAAAGTCTGAAGAATGGCAAGCTTACTTATACATCTGCACTTTTCAAAGCAGAAGTTACAAAGGGCATAAAACATGAGGAAGGGAGACAAAAGAGAATTAATAAAGCAATGCTATGTGCTTTTAGATGATTTTTTAAAATGTGCAGTGATGTAGTTGACACAAATGCAGAAATCCATTAAGTGTTTCCTTGTTTTATTTTCATTATGAATTTGATTAAACTTAAACAAACTGATTAATTCGTTTATAATTTCAAGATTTTGTCAAAATAAATCCTAAGGGTAACATCCAGTTTTGGGAAACAGGAGGAAATCTCACAAATAAAGCACAGGGTGAGTTTAGGCAGAGCACCAATGTTTCATTTGTTTCATTCATGCTTCATAATAGCAGTGGTGTGACAGCCATTCATATTCACGCAGCTGTGTAAGGGGTCACCTCCTCCTGCACTCAAGTGTCTCTTGCTCAATTGAGTGGTTTGTTGGTTTATGATTAATCAATTATCTGTTAACCAAGAAACGGACTAATCCTGCTGTTGAATTATTAATTCTGAATTATTTAGAATTCCCTCTTTTCATTCATCACCAAGTCGTTCTTTGTCCATCTCTTCTCCAGCTATCAATGAGTTCCCTGAAGATATCTTTACTCTGGAGCAAAGGAGACACGGAGCCGTGCTCCTTCATGTTCTCTGTGTGAGTATCAGTACGTTTTGTTGCATTAAAGCTCAAAATTAATCAGTTGGTCAATGGAGTGTCTGCTGTGTTTTACAGGCTATCTACATGTTTTATGCACTGGCCATCGTGTGTGATGTTTACTTTGTGCCATCACTGGAAAAAGTATCAGAGGTATGAGTGAAAGATACAGTACACGCCCCGCCAAGAGGCCACGCATTTCTGATCTGGATTTCCATCTAGCAGCTTGACACTGTTTATACCATATAGTGAAGTGTACATTTGTATTCATTTCAGTTGTGGTCAGTGTGTCACATTTAGCATTGTATGATATTGACTCACATTAAAGGGATAGTTCAACATTTTGGCAAATTGGCCCATTGCCATATTCCCTATAGTTTTAGGAGTAGGTTTGTTACCTTTAATTTTTTTTACCTTTAAAGCAGAGCCACGAGCTGCTCAGAGCTACGCTATGGAGGCTCATGGGATTTCTTGGTTTTCAAACTCATCAAATACACAATCCAACAACTCCAAAACGCTCGCGTGGACAAGTTGTGACCTGCACATTCACCACGCTATGAGATAATAATGGAACGTTACGAGTTGTTTTCTAGGCAAATTCATGGAAAATAATAACGGAACGTTACAAGACAGAGTTGTTTTCGAGGCGAATGCAGCAACTGCTTGCCGAAAAACTGCCCCCGACGGAAATGCGCATCAGCGGTTTTCCATGAATTTGCCTAGAAAACAACTCGTAACGTTCCATTATTATCTCATAGTGTGGTGAATGTGCAGGTCCCAACTTGTCCATGCGAGCGTTTTGGAGTTGTTGGATTGTGTATTTGATGAGTTTGAAAACCAAGAAATCCCATGAGCCTCTGTAGCGTAGCTCTGAGCAGCTCGCGGCTCTGCTCCGCCGTTCTAAAAATAGCTTGCACCGACAATTAAAGGTAACGAACCTACTCCTAAAACTATAGGGATTATGGCAATGGGCCAATTTGCCAAAATGTTGAACTATCCCTTTTAACAGTACAGTGTGTTTATTTTCAATATAAAAAAAACCATGTGTTTCCAGCTCTGCTCTTTAATCTGTCTCTGTCCCCCAGAACCTTCAGCTCAGTCAGGATGTTGCCGGGGCAACCTTTATGGCAGCTGGGAGCTCCGCCCCCGAGCTCTTCACCTCTTTGATTGGTCAGTTAATGCTTGTCTAGTCAATTACTCACTCTTAATGTGTTAGCCCAGTGATTGTTCCATCACAACTCCAATTACCTGCAATCATATACGTTGTCCCCTGATGAGGACTAACAGAAGTCAAGTGTACATACTGTAGGCAGAGGCACTGATTAGACCTGAACATAGACAACAAGGATGGTTTGATGATTTCTTGATGGTTTGTCAGGGCACAGATAAATGACTTAATGGCCCAGATACTCCAGCAAGCATTCGTTTTTACTTGTACAAAGCGGTTTTCAGTAAATGTGGACTGAGTAGTCTCAGTAGAAAAGAACAAAGAGTCAGCAAGATAGAAGATGTTGTTTTTTTGACAGTGTTGTTCAAAGTATTTCAAAACTGTCCTAGAAATGAAATCCTTGCACACATTTGGTAAAACTGAGAAACTGAATCTTGGAGCTTTATCCCAGATACAATCAAAACCTCACCAAGTGACACATTTCCAGTTCCCTTTGATCCAGAATGTAAGATGCATTTTATTAAAATGGTTATGTTACTGGAAACAAATGTCTTTCTGTTCTTATAAGGATGAAAACTTTGTGTCTAGATCCATGTGGCTAAAGGGTATTTCCTCATATATTGTCACTAAAATAATATATTAGTATTGGGGTGACTTTAAGTTGGATAAAACCCATCTGTCCAGACAATGTGATTATAAACCAAAAATGCAATTTCTGTTCTGTTATTTCTTCACTTTGTTCACCTAGCTTGTGTCGGAGAGAGATTCAGTCCATCAGCTATTGAACACTGTCACATTTTTTATGATTTATTGCTCTTTTAGGGGTGTTTATCACTAAGGGAGATGTGGGTGTGGGAACTATTGTGGGATCAGCTGTCTTTAACATCCTGGTCATCATCGGCATCTGTGGCATCTTCTCCGGACAGGTACATACACTGTGTTCAAACCAGGAACTAAAAGGAGAACTGACCTCACCTTTTCCAGATCACTCAATAGAAACTAACCAGTTACCATTTGTAGAAGGATTTGTGAAGGATTATTTTTCTGAAAAACAAAAACACATTTTTTTTGGCCCATAACGGTGGTTAATCAAACTAATATAATAGTCCAGTCATTTTATGAGAAAAGGTTAAACAAATTGCAACAGAAGCAAACTCATCTGATTTTGTATCCTCAGCATGTCCTGAGTGAGGGGGAAAAAAGCCCCGAAGAATCCCATTAGGGGAAAGAAAAACACCCAAACATATCCCATTTATACGCATATAAAAAAAATGTTCACGTGAATAGGGTAACATTTCTAACTTTTAGATATCTCCATGAAAATTACTGAGTTGATTACTTACATTAAGACAAACAAAAAATGTATTGCAAGTTTTTTGAAATTCTTTGTTAACATGAGCAAATTTGCATAAACTTGCATAAATTCCACCGTTTTGACGGCACATGTATGAAGTTGCTGTGGTGGTACCGGCATGAAAATTGGAATGAGTTGACTCCATCGGTCAACCGACAAGTTGACCACTTTAAATTTCAAGATGACTGCAATTTTTCAAGACAGCCACATCCTTAGTAGAGCAGGTATGACATGCTCCGTCTCTATTAATGCTCATGGGTAGCCTTGATTGACCGATGGAGTCAACTCATTCCAATTTTCATGCCGGTACCACCACAGCAACTTCATACATGTGCGGTCAAAACGGTGGAATTTATGCTAATTTATGCAAATTTGCTCATGTTAACAAAGAATTTCAAAAAACTTGTAATACATTTTTTGTTTGTCGTAATGTAAGTAATCAACTCAGTAATTTTCATGGAGATATCTAAAGGTTAAAAATTTTACCCTACACACGTGAATTTTTTTTTATATGCGTATAAATGGGATATGTTTGGGTGTTTTTCGAAACTTTCCCCTAATGGGATTCTTCAGGGCTTTTTTTCCCTCACTCAGGACATGCTGAGGATACAAAATCAGTTGAGTTTGCTTCTGTTGCAATTTGTTTAACGTTGACCCCTTTTTTGGCCTAAAATTACTGGACTATAAATGCACTATGTGTGTTCATTGTCTCCAGCCCATCACCCTGAGCTGGTGGCCCCTCTTTCGTGACGCTGTTTTCTACATCTTATCCATACTGGTTCTTATCCTGGTGAGAAACCCTCCAGTCAAACTATAAAACTATACATCTAGTGAGATGAGCAAACTTATTTTCATTCCTGTGCCGTGGTGTCTTGGTTCTTAATCAGTCTATTTCTAAACCAGTAAAGATATACAGGTATGATTAGACATAAAAAAATAATTATATTTTGATTTTATTTGCAGGTCATCTATGATGAAAAAGTCCTGTGGTAAGACTGTAATAAAATGTTATGACTTGGTGACTTCTGCAGTCTGAATATCAGATTAGATCAGATAGCTGACTGTCATTAAGGTGAATGTGGTGTTTACGAATTGGTGTCTGTGATCATGTCTCAGGTGGGAGACCATCATCCTGATCTCTATGTATGGAATTTACATAATCATCATGAAGTGAGTGTGTTTCTCTTCCCCTCACAGTTGCCTCATATAAGTATCAACCTACCAAACCCACTAAAGCCACATTATCTTTGTGTGTGTTTGTGTAGGTTCAACAGATCTCTGTGCAGCCTGGTAGAGAGACACTGCAGTAGGGCGGGTCAGCCGTGTCTGGGCAGTCTGCGACGGACGACCGCCGTTGGAAACGCCGCAGACTGTGACAACGACATGGTGCCGCTGAAGCCAGGTGCAGGAGCTCGTGTGTGTACGTGCGCGTGTGTGCATCATTCATCAGAAAGTACTTTCAGTTCTCTAAGCTGCGTTCAAAGGACCTAGTGACACGGTTTAAGCTGCCAGTCAAACCCATTTCTGTTCCTCTGTGGATCCCCAACAGGCTGACACAGAACTAGATCACTTTGATGGACGAGTTTTCATCTCCATCTTATGTCTCTATATCACCCTGTCCTTTCCGTCTCAAACTTTGTCTTCTACCACCTGTATTTTATCAAACTATCCTCTCCTTTCTCCTTGTATGTCCTGGTAATATTCACCCATCTCCCCAGACTCGAGCGTGGTGGCCGGTCAGGACTCAGGGGTGGTGATGGTGGATGAACTGCTGCACCTGCACCCCCACCAGCTCTCCTTCTCAGAGGCAAGCCTCCGCCTTCTCATCACCCCGCATTTCCCCCCCTTCACCCGCCTGCGCATGGCAGGACGCATGATCATCAATGAGGTACACTGCAAGCGCTTGCACCCTTCACATAACGCAGAGTCTGCCCGGTTTGTTCGGCTAGAACTGGTGGGTATTTAAACGTGCATGTGCAGTGATTTAATCCTTAACATGTCACAACCTTGTTTACTTGGTGCATCAAAGCAGCACCATTACACCTGGAGTTAGATTTAGTAATTATTTTTTATTTTAAAATTTTGTAATTTGGTAAACAGAAAAAACATATCACTGCACTCAAATCAACCCTCCCTCTTTTATATTTCTTTTAATGTGAACCAGTTTACCCTAATTTAGAATCAGTGACTGGAGGCGGCTGGTGTGTCACACCAGGGGTATTCTTGGCAAAAAAAAAAAGATTTTGTTTTAGTCCTCCCATCATATGTGACGGATGAGAAATCCTGTCGCTTTAGCTCTAAAAGTGTCACCCTCCCACGCTCCCACGAGTCCTTATCTGATTCTGAACAACACTAAGCAGATCAGACAGTTTATTTGCTAATGTCATAAAATTCAATGTGTTATCATTTATATTCAGTCAGTCACAATAGGCTGCCTAGCTCACGATTCAGTGCCACAGCAATCCCCGTCCTTATGTCTCTCTACATAAAACAGCCCTCCAATGAGTTTCACACAGGGATGTTAACAGATTTTAAATTTGGTTTAGGATCAGTATTCAGCATCGGCAAATATAACAGACACTGAAATCCTGAAAGAGAGAAAAAGTAAATAGACCGAAAGCTGGGCAGATAATGTAGCAGCATATCAAGCTGCATCCTGTTATCTGCTGTCGGACGGACACTGGATAATAAAACTCACAAAGAAACAACAAAGACACATACGCACTGCTGCCTAATGCATAACATTATCTCAGACACAAAAGCAGAGAAGAACTCAATCTCCAAATCTGCTTCCTCACTCCCTCGGCTCTCCTGCATGTGTGCTTGCCATTTCCAGTGCCAAATTAAAGTGTGACTGCCAATGCTGCCCCCGCTCTGTGTCATTCCCCCTTGATCAACGCTTCCAAATCCCCTCCAGTGAATGCGAGGACATGCCTTGCTGCATAATCACTCCTGCCAGTTCCCACATTGTTAGCCCACAGTCAGATGAAGTCTCCTTCATAATAAGCTTGCAGCAGCATTTCTCACGTCACTTTGTTTTCCTCTGTTTACGTTTTTTTCTCCTTTGCCTTTTTTTTGCTCCGACCCACAGAGGCAGAGGCTGATCCGGGCTCGGGTCGGCCCGGAGGACGGGGGAGCCGCAGGGGAGGAGGGTTTAGGTGCTGGCGGGACGTGGGGGAGGGAGAACGGGACGGTGGCTGACGGTGACAGGCAGATGCTGGAGGGAGAGAGGGAGAGGGGTAAAGAGATAGTGGGGGAGACGGGTGGGGGAGCACAACCTAAAGAAGAAGAGGAAGAGGAGGAAGAGCAGGACGAAGTAGAGGAGAACTCTCCATTCAAACCCTTCACCCTGCCAGGTGAGTGGATAACGAGAGCAGACACTCAACCGTCTTCATTTCACGAGCTGAAGTTAGTTTCTGAGGTGGTCTCTGATCATTATCTGTAACTTCTCAAAAACAGCTATCTGACATTCACAAACACTTCAGGCTCTGACTGGCTGTCGGTGCTTCATTGAGAAATGAGCCGAGGTTTTAACTCCGTTCTCTGGATTCTCTTTTTTCGTTCTCCACAGAACTATTTCTATCACCACGAAGTGCAACACTCTGAGTGTCTCCCAGGAGATAACATCTTAAAAAAAAAAAAAAAGAGCACCATTGTCCCTGTATTTTTAGCACTATCACACCCCTGGCTGTAGGAGAGTGTTACCCCAGCACATCTTTTGATTCAGTAGTTCCACTAAACCTGGAACAAAGGCAACAAAACTACAAATGTAAAGCTATTTTTGCATATTCCTGTTCCCGCTGCATCTGAGGAACCATGGAGGAAAGACAAATCAGGCCACAGAGAGGTGCTGAAGTGATGCTATGAATGACTCTGCTGTGATGGGGACATTTTTGGCACCAGGAGCTAAATTAGTCGAATTAGTCAAAATGCAGATCAAGATCTTGAGTTTCCTACTAGGCTCCTGGGAAAAGGAGGTTGAAAAGTGCCATTGGATAGAAAAGTACACCAGGCAAACAAATTGATACAAGTATTTTTGTATTCCCGCAGTAGGGAAACCCTCAGCCATTACAGCAACACCAAAGTGCAAAAATATTAATAAGTACTATAAAACACTATAGTGATTATATTTATAATGTAGACAGTAAAAATACATTTTGTTATGGCTGCTTTAACAAAACAAACTACTACCTACATGTGCTTTCAACTGTCAAATACCTGCTGCATCTACACTGTAACTCTCTCCTCTTTGGACCTGTAGCAACAAGTAGCTGGTCTGTAACTCACACTAACGTTCGACAGATAAATCAAACTAAGGAAGGATCCATGATGGATCGACTCCTGCTTCATCCACTGTTAATGTTTTTCAGAATAATAGATTCATAGTTAATGGAGCTAATTAGAAACGGATGAGAGTTTGTCTCAGTCACTTCCAGGCTGCGCTATGTGAATAATTTATTAGTTTAGATGAATCTGTAATGATCCCCGTGGGGAAACTTGCATGTGTGTGTGTGTGTGTGTGTGTGTGTGTCTGTGTGTGTTCGTGTGTCTTTTCATCACACATCAGAGGGCTGGTGTATGCGTCTGAAGTGGCTGCTCTCCTGGCCCCTGAGCTTCCTGCTTCACTGCTCCATCCCCGACTGCAGCCTGCCGCGGTGGGAGCAGTGGTACCTGCTCACCTTCCTGTCCTCCACGCTCTGGATAGCCCTCTTCTCCTACCTCATGGTCTGGATGGTACGAGACGCATGGTCACAGGGGCATCACACACACACACACACACACACACACACACACACACACACACACACACACACACACACACACACATGTATAACCCACCTCTTTTCTTCTGTCCAGGTGACCATCATCAGCTACACACTTGGAATCCCAGATGTCATCATGGGCATCACGTTTCTGGCAGCTGGCACCAGTGTCCCTGACTGTATGGCGAGTCTCATCGTCGCCCGACAAGGTGTGTGTGTGTGTGTGTGTGTGTGTGTGTGTGTGTGTGTGTGTGTGTGTGTGTGTGTGTGTGTGTGTGTGTGTGTGTGTGTGTGTGTGTGTGTGTGTGTGTCTCCTGTCTCGACATGCATTCCTGTCCTTTTGGTTTGCTACTAATCTAAATCAGAATATTATTGACCACATAGTCACTAATGATCCTGGGCATACTGGTTTAACAAAACAATCTCCGGTCATCAGCAGGCTGAAAATCAGAGGACATGTCTGTTCTGATGAGACAAGTAATATAATGGATTTGTGTGCGCAAAAGACACTACATCTGAACACCCCCCATGTACGCATACGCACTTCAACCAAGGCGGCCCAAATCACCCAACCTTTGCCTTACTGTACGTTCACACCAAAAGCTTCCAAAGAGGCAAAATACTGTATCTTTAGCCGCTTCTGTTGCTCTTCACGTGACTGACATCAAAGTTTGATCGTGCTGGTCATTTAAAGGAGCCGAAGGACACCTCTATTCTCACTGGTTGCCGTCGAACCGCGCCATAGCTAATTACCGTCAAGTTAACCGAGACTCAACTTCTCATCTGGTGATGCTTTTGGAAGCACAGCTGACGTCAGTTGACGCTCAGGTCGCCGGGCTCTCATTGAAAATGAATGACTTCTGGCATTTTTTAAGCTTTTTGGACGCTTTTGGTGTGAACGCACAGTTAGATAGGCAGGGCATGTAATTTAATCAATCTGGGTTCATGAACATCCTATATTCACCTTGTGTTGGTCAAATGTTGCAGGGATGGGTGACATGGCTGTGTCCAACTCCATTGGCAGTAATATCTTTGATGTGCTGCTGGGCCTGGGCTTCCCCTGGGCACTGAGGACTCTCATAGTCAGCTATGGATCAGTGGTAATGCCAGCCGTTCTCTTTACCTAATGTCTTACACTATAATAACATAAGCTGTTGTTTTGTTTAGACACCCGATGAACTGTGTACTAGTGCTGAGACCGTTTATTCATCTGCTGTTTCCTGGAGTTGATAGAGACCAAAGCAACCACAGCAGAGTGATATTGGACTTCACAGACTACTCCAAATGACTAATAGCTTTGCTGTGTAATTTTAAAAAGTATTGCAGTTTTAGTTTTTCTGTTCAACTTTGTAGAAATGCAAAATCTGAATACTGCTCAGAAGAACTGAGGCTGAATCTTTACATATTAGAGGAGCATATGTGGCTAGAATAATTTAAATAACTGCATACATATTAGTGTAAAACAACACTTGGAATAAGCTCAGTAAACATGTTGAGATGGAGCTGACCACTAACGTGATGCTGATGTTTTGTTCTGTGTTTTTAGGTGACAATCAACAGCAAAGGTCTGGTGTACTCAGTGATTCTGCTGTTGGCTTCAGTCACACTAACTGTGAGTTGATTACACAAAGTCCAAACCAACATCAGCTGCCTTTTTTTTTGTTTCTTCATTTACACAAAGATTATATATTCAGAGCAACTGGATGATAAGTTAAACTTGAACAGAGCCTGTGTTTCTTTCGGTCTGTCCCTCCTCAGGTCCTGTGTGTCCATCTGAACCGCTGGAGGTTGGACCGTAGGCTGGGATTCAGCCTCCTGCTGCTCTACGCCATCTTCCTCCTCTGCTCCGTCGGCTTTGAGAGACTCTAAAGGACACACACACACACACACACACACACACACACACACACACACACACACACACACACACACACACACACACACACACACACACACACACACACATTTACAGACACACACCTGTATGGTCAAACACTCAGACTCAAAGAAGTGGTCGGACTCGTTTTCCCCCTTCACTGCTGCCATTGTAAACCATATACGTATGGGCAGATGAATTTTCATTTTGTGTCACGGTGGCTGTTACATGTTTGAGCAGTGTTAACGCCACACCTGCTGCCTGAAAGCAACATTGTTTACCTTTGATAACTGAGTATTTTACATAGTTTTGTACCACGCACTTCCAGCCCAGATTTTATTAAATAAACCCAAACTGATGATGCACTGTCTCACAACAAATTTATAAAGTATTGAGTTTTTATTCTGAAACCAAGGAATCCCAAAGTGTGTTAGTTTACCTGTTATCACTTTATGACTGCCACAAGTAACCTCAACGACCAGATGATTATACATGTATGTTCATACAGTCGCTTCTCAGTCTGTGCAGTTACGTTTATGTAGAGTTTAACGTCAGGTTTTCATCGCGCCTTTGTGTCTGTAGCTGTAAATGGCATCGCATGGCTGATCATCACGCTCTGGACAATTGCACTAAGCCACTGTCGTCATGACCTTGTTCATAACGCAGCCTCCTCCTCACCCCACACAGCACTCCCACTCTCTCTTCCTCCTCAACCCCTCTTTCCTATAAGCTTCTCAGCACAGACGGTGTGTGTCTGTGCTGGAACAAAAGTGACGGTATGCTACAAAGTGTTTTTGAATGTCTGTGTTTGGAGACAGTCCTTGAGTGTATGTTTGTTGAGTGCAATAAAACACTTAGTTCTGTGAGGTTTCGCTTCTGGTTTTTAACTTGCCACAAAAAAAAAAACCTTCAAAAATTTAACAAACCTCATTTTGATCCTTTTGAGATGTTCTTTACTTACACTTGAGGTTAACAAATGTGCAAGCTGGAGCGAAGACATAACAACAGGATGAGCATGATCATGAGTTTTACTCAGATCAACAAGTTAATGATTCCGCCTGGCTGGTTTATTTGTGCAATGTATGCATGGCAGGTCTGGTGCATGGTACACCACGTCCCTCACTGAATAACACACCAGCTTACACAGCATTTTTTTTAGTACTTGCAACTCCTCAGGCGGCTAGTCTGGTTAAAAGTCCATTCAACAATAAAACAACTCAGACAAGTAATAAACTCATTGGGTTGTGCTGTTCACATTAAGGTTTGGCAGTTTAGCCGAAGTATATACAATCTTATTATACAAGCTGGCATGAAACTTGCCACTATGCATATTATATAATACAATATACATCATGTTTCCATGGCAACTCTGGGCATCAAACCCTGCTGTTATATATGACATTTATGTTTAATACTATAGGATTGGAAAAGTAGGAGAACAATGCAGTAACAAGGAAGTTAGAGCCGAGTCTGAGAGCTGCAGAATAAATTTGGAGACAAGACATTGATGCTGAGAAGCTGCCAACCTACATCACTTCAGCACCAGACAGCTCCTCAAGAGCTCGACTGGCTGTTCGGAGGGAGCTGTCCAAGTTCTGAAACCAGGACGCAGATCACTGCCAGTTAAAGCAGCCAGCTCACTGATTTAGAGGATGATCGGCTGCAACGAGAGCACAGCAGAAACAGCAGGCCTGTGGGAGCTCAGTAGATCTTCTACACCGTGTCCCTGCAGCATCTAGTTGCCTTTAACCAACGTCTCAGTCCCATACTTTTATCCTTTTGTGTTGGGAATTGCTCCACGTACAGTATATTACGTCAATCTGAATCATTTTGGATTGATACCTGTTAAAAAAAACCTCAAAAATCAAATCGTTTTTTTAAATAGATTTAATGCTTCTGGTTTGTTTTCCTAATTCTCCCCTCAGTCTCTTCCCTCTCATTTCCCAGTCATCATATATTCAAGGTTTGCATTGAATGAGAAGAAAGTATGGATGTTGTGTTTTGTCACATGCACCAAAAATGAAGAAGGTGAATGTCCCCACTACAGAAACACAGTCAAATCGAGGCACCACGACCATACACAGAACAAAACATATCAATATATATCATCATACATGTTCTCTCAGTGTGTCTCTATACTGTAAATATGCTGACAATTATCTAGTTTTTAAAGAAATAACATTGGACATGAAATTCAAAGTGATTTTTATTTCAGTCAGGCTAAATTGGCTTCAATACCAAATAAATGTAAAAATAAAAATAGTACAACAAAGTACATCATTTTACAAATACTCATAATGGAGGTCTGACATATCAGAATAATCAAATAAATTCAAACATGTCACAGTCATAACAAAAATAGAAAAAGTCAATACAGTACATAGAATGCATTAGGAGCTATATACTTTAAGTGTTTGCTATACGATAGACTTTACAAAATTCTACTAGAAAAAACTCCCAATACCAATGGATTATCAGGTAATATAAAATGTAAAAAAAAAAAAAAAAATACAAACAATACGACAAAAAATAAAAACAAAAACATCAAATAAAAAAAAAACCCAAAAAAAACAAAAACACTTGTGATGTGAGTGTGTGTGCATTCATACAGGTGCAGTCTGCATGCAAATCTGCCTCAGTGTGACAAATGATAAAAAGCAGCTACGGTCTGTCAGTGACTGTGTCATCGTCTTGACAGCGGCTGTTTACAATCACTTGAGAAGGACGATGCCACTGCCAAACGGTTTCTACAAAGCTACCACAAAAAACGCCTTTGAGAACGGATGCACCTTTATAGTTACTAGTTTGGACTTAAGAGCAGGCAAAAATATGGAGCTGCTGTCAGTTTTCCCTGACAGTATTATCTGACAGGTTTTTCAAAATAAAGTGAGTGTTAGCAGTGATGGAGAAATACTACTAAAATAAAACGACATTGTACTTAAAGTGTTTATCTCATGAGCCCCAACCTACAGTACATGCTCAGCTGTATAGTGTTTGATTAAAGTAACTAATCTATCCGGTAACAGAATCAGTGATGAAGAGTTAAGTTTTGGTGCAACCCCAAAGTAGCAAGGCCAAAGATTTTTGTGCTAACAGCTTAACGAGTCGAAGCCATAGTCTTTGTCCCACTGATTTCAAATGAAACATGATGCTTTGAGTGAATATGATGAGCTCTGTGGGTCACTGTTGTGTATTCGAGACGATGATGAACCTTGGCACTGACCGGCTTCCCCTCGGGGAAACCTCTTCAAAAGATAATCGATGCAATGGATCAGACAAAAGTACACAGACAAATGCCACTACAAAAGTCCACTAGAACAATAACAATAATAATAATAATGATCATAATAATAATATTCTTAGACCATATACATGGTGAAGTTTTCTTTTTCCCCACATTCAGGGAGTAAAAATAGATAATTTGGCAGAAAAAAAAGACTGTGTTGTCTCGACAGTCCACACTGTGTCTTTGAGTGTGACAGGGTGCAGATAATTAGCGTGTGATGCTAATCCGTTTGCTCCTGGGAGCTGCCATGGAGACAGCAGTTACTATGGTTACTGCATGCTCTCTGTATATATAGTGTGTGTGTGTGTGTGTGTGTGTGTGTGTGTGTGTGTGTGTGTGTGTGTGTGTGTGTGTGTGTGTGTGTGTGTGTGTGTGTGTGTGTGTGTGTGTGTGTGTGTAACAGTGTAATATGAATGTGTTTGACAGCAAGCCTCAGGGACTTTGCAGGCAGGTTGGTAGTGATACTTTGATCCCTATGTTGACTGATGTGAGGTCTGTTTTGGTTCGTGTCCCCCCGTTGTCGTTGTAGATATGAAAGACTTCTGAAGCTGATCTGAGATCTGGCTCAGCTACATCCGGACAGAGCCGTGGCGCTCCGAACTGCAGAGGAGGTCTGACGTTTTTTTTTTCGATCGGGGGTCGGGGTCCCGGAGCTGAGGGGGTGCGACGGGCTGATGGGATGTCACTCGGGGGCAGAGCTCTGGTTCTGCTGGTATATGGAGGCTTTGTCCTTCAGCAGAGCCAGGCAAAGGTGGCAGCTCCAGCTCCCTGGGAAACATACGAACACAGAGAGACGGACATCAAGAAGCGCAGGTGCAGAAATTCATCAAGTGTTACTATGGTTACACTACGAGAATATGTACTGCTTTAGTTTGTTGTCTGTTAAAGGGATAGTACACCCAAAATTCAAATTTCACTCATTTTCTACTCACCCTCATGTCGACTAAGGGTTGGGAGAAGTTTCAGAGTCCTCCGTGGCTTCTCTGAGCTACAGGGGGGCTCCGTGCAGCACTGCATGTCCATATGACGGTCGAGAACGGGGCTCACTTTTCTTCATCCAAAAAGACACCAAAAAACTTCCAAATACCTCCATACTGGGACTTCAATACAAGAGGGACATTACAGACGAGCACTATGGAGGTATTTGGATGTTTTTTGATGTGTCTTTTTGGACGACGAAAAGTGAGCCCTGTTCGCAACCATCATATTGACATGCACTGCTGCACGGAGCCCCGCTGTAACTCCAAAAAGGCACGGATGGCTCTGAAACTTCTCCCAACCCTTAGTCAACATAAGGGTGAGTAGAAAATGAGTGAAATTTGAATTTTGGGTGAACTATCCCTTTAACAACACAACAAAAGGTACAGCGTCTAATTTAGGAAATATACCGAGACTGTCCAGTCAATAAAATCTCCTAAACCCAGATGTTGGTGGAAATGCTACAGTTAACTGACTGACACAACATGCAGAAGCCTGAGCTCCTACTGAGCAAAATTATACAAATTACATTATAATTTGTGTTAACATCAAGTAGCAGGCTTGTTAACTTCAGAGCTCCACAACATCATTAGCATGTTAGCATCATTAGCACAGCTGGCTCTTCAAAAAACCTGGCGATGTCACATACAGTCTGCACGTGTCTCTGTGCAAGAAAATGAATGACACTGTAACATTTCATTTTGCACGATCACGAATCCGATCATGATCACCATTTTACGATAATGTTTATACCTCGATCTATAAAAATGCAATTGCTAGTTAACTTTTACCAGACGTGTAATGTTCTGAGCTGTAAACATTACGTGTTGTACATTTGCAGTACACCCGCATAGGCCGTGTGGGTGATGAGGTCGACCTTGGATATAACGGGTAAAGGTGACAGACGTGGCACCAGCCTTCACCCCGAGCAGTAATGAGCTGTAACAACATAAACGTCCTCATAGCTGCCAACTTGTGTAGTTAAGTGTTGATTTGTCGGCTTACCCTCAGGGGGTTCAGTCATGGGAGGAGATAAACAGTACATGTGGTAGCCTCGATCACAGTCATCACAGAACAGCAGCTGGTCCTGTAAAAAACAAAGTCAACAAGTAGAGTCTACTAATTACACAAGGGAAAGAAACCCGACCACAAATTTACAATTATCATTTAATAACTCTGGCTGAAAGCTGCCGTGCAAATAACATTTACAAGCTCATCAGTTCATTTCAAATGTTTTAGACTAAAACCCATGTTTTTTATTATTTGTTTCTGCATATTTATATTTCTGCAGTGGTTCTAAATAAGGTAAAGAGAGAGAGACATCCTTTATAAAAACAAAAAGGGACAAA
Source organism: Trachurus trachurus (assembly GCF_905171665.1). Classification (NCBI taxonomy): domain Eukaryota; kingdom Metazoa; phylum Chordata; class Actinopteri; order Carangiformes; family Carangidae; genus Trachurus; species Trachurus trachurus. The sequence continues at coordinate 16,808,018 of NC_139894.1, read as the reverse complement.
AGGGGCTCACATCATTCTCTGAAGTGCCGCAGACATTGCAACACTTGCACTCGATGCACTGCCAGCGGTAGGTCTTCACCGCGGCCATCATCACCGGTGTGAACTGCAGACACGTGGGGTGGCCTGTGGGGAAGGAGAGGACACACATGATAAAACATCTGTAACAAGCACAAAACATCTGTCAAGCCTTTCCAAAGCCGGAATTACAAAAGGAAAAATAGGCCGTTACTAACAACAGAAGACGTGAGCAGTTCATACCTGAGCGTCCGCAGTCTGAGCAGGATACCAGCTCCTCTGATTGGCCGGTCTTCTGGTTTAAGGTGGAGTCTCCCAGACAGAAGTCACAGTAATCGTTGGGCAGCGCCAGCCCGTTAGGACCCTTCTTAGTAGCTGCACGGGAGAGTGAGTGAAGAAACCGTTCAGTATTATCATTTCAAACTGTCAACAAAGACCAGTTTAATATCCAGCTATCTCTTCGCAGATGAATATGTCAAACTGGAGAGTCACTGTCTCAAATGATAGGAAACTGTATAAATCAAATATTTAAAAAAGGTTAAGTACAAACCTGTTTATGTCAAGTCTGCCAACAAAAAACACACCTTCATTTATGAGTAAGAGGCTGATGATGCATTGAATCATGATCCAAACTAATGAATGACTGACAACAAACAACACACTTCTTGAATGTATTTGCTAACACGGTGTCGCGTGCACAAAAGAAAAAAACAGCAATGCGATGGATATGTTTTGGTAAAAAAAAAAAAAAAAGAAAAAAAAATACACAAGAAAAAAAAGATGGATGATATGTTGAAAAAAAAAGAAAAAATGCCAGGAATCCCGACTGTGCAAGCATGTTTCAGTCAGTAGCATGGGCTCTGTGCCCGAAGCTGGGATTCAAAATCAGTATGAAAATCAAAAAATGAAAACAGTGGGGGTATTGAAAAAAAATAATAATAATGAGAGAGAGACTTCCCTTGAGCAAAGACACACATGCTACATGGCATGCAACCAAACCTCCCTCCCCTCTCTCTCCGCCTCTCTCTCAGCCCTAGAGAGTGACTCACTCTTCTGTTCCTCAGGCTGGCGAGGAGTGGGTGGTGCCTCGATCTCTTCGCGGTCCTCGCCCTCCTCCTCGGCCAGGTGAGAGTGTGTATAGTGGTAGCTCAGGCCTGGACGGTTCTTGTAGCGCTTCCCACAAACTGACACACACACACGGTCATAAAAAAGTGTTATAGGAAAGACGGCTGATTCTAAGTACCGTCCAAAATTGGCCCAAGATGGAACCACAAAATTGTGCCGATCGCCCCAAAAGCGCATTTTTTTAATCATTTGGGGAAAAAAAATCATTTTCACATATGTTGACACGTATTTCAGACTCATACAGCGGAGGCGAGCATTTGCACAGTGAGCTACGGCCAGCAGGGAGTTACAGAGCACACACGGAGCAGCGCATCTCAGGAAAAAAAAAAGAAAATAGAAAAGAAAAAAGGAGCGCCTTTAATCAGTCAACTTTTCCAAATTATACATTGTGAAACTTCAGTTTCCGATGAGGTCTTTCAGATCATTCCATGCATGGCAGAAGGCTCGTTTTTGTCTTTCAGGGAAAAAAGCAAAAGCCTCTCTTGCTGACATGCACAACGCACACACATACACACAAAAAAAGCTTCTACTCAGTACTCACTGTCGCAGGCGTACGGTTTGTCCCTCTCCTCCAGCGCTGCGGCTGCAGCCTCGGTTTTCTTCTTGCCATTCTTGTCGCTGCGACCCTGCAGAACCCATTAAACAGTGACCTTACAACCAAGAGCATTAGCGTGTGAAAGGCAAGGCAATTTTATTTGTATACCCCATTTTTACAAACAGTTTCAAGTTTCTCAAAGGGCTTTACATGGCATCATGACAACACCCTCTGCCCTTAGACCCTCACATTGACTGAGGAAAAACTCCCAAGAAAACATTTTTAACAGGGGAAAAGGCTGGAGAAACCTCAGGGTGAGCAACAGAGGAGGGATCCCTCACCCAGGACGGACAGATGTGCAATAGATGTTGTATACAGAACATAGAAGTGGTTAACAAGAGCTGCTGAAGGCAGCTTCTGGTGGGAGGAAAGGCAGGGAGAGCAGGCCAGATTAATGGGAGGACTGGATGGCAGAGTGGTTTAACAGCAGGGGAAACAAGAAAAGGAAGGCTACTTACCGTTCACATAGTTCAAGAGCATTCACTAAACACCAAAACAAAAAGAGACATAAATACAAACACACACACCTTGGACTTGCTTTTGCCTCGCCTCTTGGGTGTCTCGTCCTCAAAGTCTTCATCATCCAAGTCATCCAGGTAGTCGTCATGGTCCAGGACTCTCTGCAGTGAGACGGATTATAAGAAAGAGCCCTCATGATGTCTGTCATGATTCGTCCTGACTACATCTATTCTTTGAATTAACAGATTTTCAAGAGTGTGAATGTTTAGGACGGGAGGCACTGGAAGAACTGACTGGTCTAACTGCTGAGTAGTGTGGCTCCTTATTTACAGTTGGAGCTAAAGTTAAAAAAATAGAAGAAAAAAAGAAAAAAAAAGAGAATAGATTAGAGGAGGAAGACAGCCGTACTTAGGGTTCCTCTGACCATGAGTTGAAAAGGGAGAAATCCGGGAGGTTTAAGATGAAGTCTATAATTATGTTGCAGTGAAATAAGCTGACATTAAAACACTGGGGTAAAAACTTGTGCAGTCAGACTAAACAAACAGTCATTTTACGCAGAAAATCTCAACCTGAAGCTGCATCATGACAGACAATAATCATTTAACCTGTCGACATGCAGCGTCCCAGTAATACTCACACACACAAAATGAACCTGCGTCATCGAACTAAAGTCAATATTTTTAGAATGACTGATGATGACAGCAAAAAAAAAGTGTTTCAGCCTGACCTTGCGGATGCGCCCGGAGGACGTGTGAGTGGCCGTCGACGTGGCGGGAGGTTCCACAGCAGCTGTCTCGTCCTCGGGGCCGCGGGCGTCCGACACGCCGCTTCTCCTGTCGAGGGGCTCGCCTTTCAGCAGCGCCTCCAGACTGCTGCCGTCCACCGGCCCCAAAGTATCCCGCTTCAGGCCCAGCTCGATATCTGCTGCACACACCGAGCACAACAGTAATGCATGCACAGACACGACATGAACACGAAAAAAGACACGCAAACGTAACTAATTAATGAACACAATACAGGCTCCTATTCGCTCCGCAACTAGATGTTTACTACATGCTGCGTGTTTTCTAAATTTCATGGGTTAAAATGTGCAGCATGAATGACACCCAGACCTCCGATTGACGTTATACAACCAGATACCCCACCTGCTTTGAGAGGAGGGAAAGCCAGCCGAGGGTCCTCAGGAGGATGGGAACGCCGCTTCTTCCTCCAGCGGCGGGCTGGGTAAGTGTACAGCTGCCCTGGAGCGACGCCTGGTGTGACACAGAATGGTACAAAATGTAAAAAAAAAATAAAAAAAATGAAGTGTGTGTAGGTGACATGCTATAAATTACAATGGCTTAATTACAATTTTTCTCCAGCATTGATGTATATTACAGTATTTAAAGTGTTGGTGTGATTCTCTACCTGCGCTCCGGTGTCTCTTCTCCATCCAGATGTAACAGTTGGACTGAGCCACCCCGGTCTGAGAGTCCAGGAAGGGCATGAGGATGCTGCGCTCAGCACACAGGCGAGCGTTGTAACTGTGACATTGCTCCATGGCATCTCTGTAATACTGCTCTCCCAGCCTGAAATTTGGACAGGGACACGTCATATAACACAGATCGGGACCGACTATTAATCCTCACTCCTGGATTATAGAGGTACAATGATAAACTCTGGTAAGATATCAATGTCACTAATACACGTAGTAAATGTGAATTCATGCACTTATGGCTGGCCACACTTTTTGCTCTGAACATTGTTTTTAAGCATGAAAATATCACTAAGGTAATTATTTATATAATTTTCTTGATTAATCTAGTTATAGGTTTTTTTTTAATGAGCCTGAACCTCCATGCCAAATATTTATAAGCCCAATGTGACTTTTTCAAATGTCATATCTTGCCTGATTACCAGACCAAAACCCGTATGCAAACTTTACTTACATAGACAAAGTAAACAACTTAATCTGCATTTGCAAAGTTGAAATCTTCAAATTTTGACTTGCTTTCTTTAAAAATGATTTTTTTAAAACTACTTTATTAAATATTTTAAAAAATCAATCCACTAGTCACTGCAGCTCTAAATATGGCATTTCCTAAGATAACCATAATTTTGATCGCCAATCTTAATTGAGGAAAGTAGTTTGACACATTACCAGCTACTTGCCACATTAAGACAATCCTCTTAAAGAGAAATTATCCTTTACGTATCCATTCAGGTTTTTTTAATGTAACCCACCCAGGTATGAACTACGTGACACATTTGACAAAACCATATGGGTTGCCGACCGTTGCCTGTAAAACAGTACCCACCAATTTCTTCTTAATTATCTGCAAACTTATATCTAATAAGCTAATTTCTCCCTGATCAAATGACCAGATGGAGTCTATCAACATGTTTTTGTGCACAGCAGAGACACAAACAAAAGGACTCACTGACAACAACTGGTGTAGCAGTCCATCACAAAGGAGCAATGTATCTACGACTTTGTTCTCTATTGAAAAACACACTAATACTGTACACTTCGCACACACACACACTGTATTTCACAATTCTCAGTTGCAAAAATGAATAAATAAAAAATAAGAGTTTCTTAACAATATCCCTAAATGGCAGCCATCTTCGGAGCAACGTTAATTAAAATGAGTAATGACTCCACGGTTACACGACTTGAGAGTGTCTTTCCTTACAGGTATAATACACTATATCAGCTTTCGACCCAGTTTATGCTCTTCGTACAGACCGCTTTACCTCTTTTGTTTATCATTATTTCACTTAATAACTTCATCATCCTAACATGAGCAGCACCGACGGAGGGATGCCAGAACAAAAGGTTGATTGTTAGCAGCAAGCTCCTCGCCACAACAAAGCGCCCGCCAAGCTGACAGCTCCCTGGTCAAAAAAACAGCTCTCCTTCACCTGACCAGCAACAGTTAGGTGGTGGTGTGTGTAGCACCGCCTTAAATACACACCCAGCAGTGTCTACGTTATCGACGAGCGGTGGTTTAAAACACGTTTCCACAGTGGGTTCGTCTCGTTTATATTGTCCCACGGCTAACAGGCTAACATTAGCTCAGTGGTGAACGTTATCCTCTTGGGACAGTTTTTTTCTGTTATTCGGCGCTGAGGATACGACGGATTTCTTCTTAAATTTAGCGGCAATGTGGTGTTTAATCTATCGCGCGTCGCCTCCTCTGCGTGGCTGCTCGTTTTACTGTAGCAAAAATAAAGGTAAACTTACACTTTCACAACACTGTCGACGGCCGCCGCCATGTTTGCTTACTGCGGTTGTGTGAAGTGACGTCAGTGACCGTTACTGCCCCGCGACGGTGAGAACGTGCAGTGCAGCGTTTCTGCACCACGACCAACACACACACACGCGCACACTGCGGCCTTTTTCACATGATGATGATGACACGAGCAGTATGACATATTTAACATAGCAATAGCATATTAACGTGTTTCTAGCCCGGAGTGTAGAGTCTATGTAAAAAAAAAAAATAAATAAATAAATGTATAGGCCTATTCATTTGATAGAGCTACAATCAATAGCCTACATTGATTGTGTATGTGTGCATGAAGTTTATTTACTTTTATTTAATGAAATCTAGCCTACTAACCACTCATATAACCACTAATATGCTATACATTGTTCTTTTGTTGTTGTTTTTACTGTATTTTATTTCTTGTCTTTTTTTCTTTTTTTTTACCGAGGTGTTATTATAATTATCAAAAATGTTTCTGATGCGTGTTTTTTGTGTTTTTAAAATGCAAAGTCAAATTCCTAATAACAACTTGGTAATAAAAACTCTCTGATGTTGCATTCACACATGGCCTGAGGGTTTATCTATGGTTTTTAACTGATGAGTAAATCATTAGTGAAAGTTTTAATAACTTTACAACTTGTTCATTGAAAAAAAAAAAAAACATTAGCCCACAACTTTTACAAGCTGTGACTTTTCAGGAAGTGATACCACTTTAACTAGGCTAGCTGACTCTTTTGCAAAACACCAGTTCATTCCAGAAAAATATCTGTTCTTTTACTAGCCAATATCCCGTCAGCAAACAAAGAACTTGCTGTTTGCTTTCACTAGGCTAGACAAAAATCTCTGATATGCAGTGGTGCTTCTGGTGCACATTGTCCCCTGGCAAGGAGTCTTGAGCCAAATAGATAAAACCAAACCAAAATATTTGTAATCTTCTTCTTCTACTAGCTAAGCAACAGTGCATGGCATGATTTTACAAGGAACATACTGTAAGTGAACTAAGTGTCAGGGCTTTAATGACTGACAGAGTCAGACAAAGGAGGAGGAGTGAGGAGGAAGTTGGTCCTGGATGACTCTACATTCATCCACACAGACGGATGACCAGAAGCACAGCACACCGGTAAGAAAATCAAAACTTGTTACAGTTAGCAGCCAGTTAACGATGTAATATATTACTATATACAGTAGCCTATATATGTAATTGCAGCTGTAGTTGACTGTGGATTAGATTTACTGGCTGCCAGATGTTTACAATCTGACTGATAAAGCAAACATTTTGTGCCCAGGCTTTGGCTACACAACACAACCCAGTAAACAGTGGTATAATGTAGATGAGCAAAGTACATTCACTCAAATTAAGTACTTCAGAGTACAACCTTTAGTATTTACATTTCGTTGTTGTTTATGCTGACATCGCATTTCATAGGCAAATTCTTTTTTTTATTTTTTATCCCAGCACATTAATTTCACAGCCAATACTTTGTACAATGAGATTTGAGGGTTACCTTTAATTAAACCTTTCATGTGCAATGTTTGTACATGAAATCATAACCTCACAGAGAATTCATGGTGAGACCTGTAACCAGCCATTTTCTTTTTTCTTTTTCTTTTTTTCTGGACCATTACTGACCTCAAAAATACTCCAAAACTATGTAACTTGTAACTCAGATCCAGCAAAGAAAACACGGGAAATGTAGTTTAGAAAGGATTTAGCGAAAAGCACAGGAAGATGGTTTCAAATTCAGAATTCAGAAATACTTAATGACCACTGAATTCAGTTTTTCTGGCCTAAGATGATGGTTATAGGATAATTCTCCTGCTTCCAAACAGCTGCTTTTGAGCCTCCATGCATTGAGCCATCTCCCATTTCATATTTGTTGTCAGAACATTAGCTGTTGCTTGTGTTGTGGCTCTACGGGCGTAGAGGTTATCCACCCCCTTAGTACGGTGGCCTTGAGGGCTCAAACCACTGCAGCTTAAGAAAACATAGGATAAGATAAGTGTCAAAATGCTCACTGACTGCCAAACGAGTAAAGTTTTCTTGTGAAGTTGGTAGGTGCAGGGAAGGGGGGTTGCTGGTCCAAGGGGATGGCGGTCTGTGGATGAGTGGGGGGGGGGGGGGGGGGGGGGCTGAGTGATGAACTGCTGGGAACCAGATGTTGATGAAAGCAGCAGGAATTAAGGCAGGGCTGAATCATTCAACACCTGTCTTAGTTAGTAGTATTAGGAACTGCTTGCTTGTCATTCAAGTTGCTGCTCCTGAATGACAAGGGAACCAGATGGACACAAAAAAGGTTAAGCATGACAGGTTAAACACAAATACACAACAAAACTTTCACTCAGCTGCCCTGATAACAATAACATAAGATATAACAACAAGATAATATGTTCCTTTATTCGTCTCTCGATGGAAAACATATACAGTCTTGCAGCAGCAGTCAATCAGCACAAAGAGTGCACAAATATACAAATACAAAGCAATGTGATATTTGTAATAAATGTGCTACCAATTAAGAAAACAAACTTCAACAACTTCAATTCAAGGATGCATAGCCTATGTGCTGCAAAAACTTACAGCAGCTGCAAATTTACAAATGTGGTGCAACTCACAACACAACCAAAAGTGTTTGCAGGGACACAAAAAAAATCATGCATACTTGTAACACAGTTATGTCTTTACATTTAGCTGTCACCTTACTTTGGCACCAAATGAAATGTCTCAACAACCATGAGGGAGCAAAAAAAACAACAACAATTGTCTCAGTGGCTATTCATCTGCTTTGTGGCAACTGCATTTTAATAAATTAGGTGGTTTAAATTTCATTAGAGTTCAAAATCATGCACATAGCCTAATGTTTCAATCGGATCAGTCCAAAGTGCATGATCCGAAGCACACATCAAAAGGTGCAATAAACCCAAGGAGCGTTGTTTTCCCTTTAATAGTCACGCTGGCTCCTTTGCTATGACTGCCACCATCATGGCGGGTCTCACACTGAAGGACATTGTGTTTGTGGTGAGTAAGAGATCTGCTGTGTCCGAAACAGGAGAAGGCGAATATTGATTGACCTTAATTGCTCTCCTTCCCAATCCAGGCGAGGGAGAGAGCTGGTGGTCATAGTGAATTTCTTTTGTTTTGTTTTTTTATTTAAAAAAGTTTCTGGCGCTCCCTTCTCATTCCTGAAGCTGCCCGCGCCTCAGAGTAGTGGCCCCATGAAGCGCAGTATCTGCCTCAAGGCATGACTTGGCTGTGAATGAATTCAGAGCATGTCGCAAAATGAGATAAGAGGTGTGGGGCGGGTGAGGCAACAACCCCTCCTGAAACCGAAATCTCTAGTCTTGACCTGATGTTGGAGGAGAAGCGTCGCTATAATTGCGTATCCAAGAATTAAGCAGGAAAACCTTAACATTTCTGAACACAAAGTAAAAAATATAAAAACAATGCAAATGAATAGCCTAAAGTTATTTCCCTGTAGGGTATTATGCTCTTGAATTGTTGTTATGCAAGTATGTCAGCCCAGATTGTGGTGGACTGTTGTGGTTAAATCCAGTCCTTCACGTTTTGACAGCCAGTGTGCTGCTGTTATCAGGGCGCAGGAGTGACAGTCTCGTTGTTGCACGATGGCGCTCAACGTGGCAGGGCTTGTGGTGATGGTCGTCTTCTACCTGATGGTGCTGGGCACCGGCATCTGGGCCTCCGTCAGGTCCAAGCGGATGCAGTCGGACAGCCAGGCGGACCGGACAGCGGTCACTCTGCTGGGGAACAGAGGCATCAGCCTGGCGGTGGGAGTGTTCACGATGACAGGTGAGCGCAGCGCAGAGCAAACACACACAACACACTGAAGATCATAAAGGCTATAGGTGACTAACCCTACTTTTTACGACTACATTTTCCAGAAAAGTTTTTGTTTCATGTTTAATCTTCCCATTGCATGCGAATAGTGTCTGATAATAAGATCTCACTTTCCCCCCATCAATATCTTTATTTTATTCAGAACACACAACCACCTAACAACATCTCCCCCACCCAGCCATGCATGAAAAATAAAGATTAAACAAGCACGAAAGATGAATGAATTAGACAAAATAATAAAGAAGAAAAAAACTTGAATCGGCCTACATACACAATAAGGAAAAAAGTTATAAAATAAATAAAATAAAAAAGGGGTATTTGTATACAGAACTACCTTACACATGGGGCTGCTTATAGATCATCAGGTCAGGTGCTTTCACTATAGACTATTATGAGATTTGCTAGAAAACCCCTAAAGATGTTGTAAAAGGCTATGTGCTGATCTGAGTTGTAGCTGGGAAGAATAAGAAATGTTTTGGGTCTAAAGGTATTTAATATGTACTGTGTCACTTCTTTCCAGAATTTCTTTGTTTGAGAGCTTTGCCACAATTGACTTGACAACTTTTATGACTGACATTGTAGCTAACTGTCATGGCTTGATTTATGGCTCAGCTGGGAGTGATTCTTCTTCTTTTTTTTTTAATTAAAGATGATGGATAAACGACTGGCATGCCCAGTGATTCCCATAGCCTATAGGCTACTTAAAATTAACAGCATGACTACTGTGGGGGGAAAAAACAAAACAAACTACACACATGCATCCCCTGATTGCCTGCTACACCTGTACCAATATAGTGTCTGGAAACACTAGACACTGAAATGAATAGATAGGTTCCCAGTTAGTGTATGTATTCATTTGACTGCTGGTGTGAGTGGACATCTACATCAGTATACTGTATGAGTGTCTGTCAGTCCCGTAACCTGATGTATGTTTGTACTGTATGTTGCTTTTACTGTATGTTTTTTCTTACGTGTTGCAACTCGCTCCCTATCTTAGAGCCACATTTCTCCCTGGTGGAGACTAGGAAAGCAACCCCCCTACCCCTGCCAATAGACTCCAGTCATTTTGAAGAAGTGTAAATATATGCTTTTCTCTCACGTGTGCATCATGAACAGTTCCTCTCAGCTATTTAATGACATTTTATCCTGTGCAAGCAGTCCTTGGGCTCTTGGCCATACCCTTTTTTAAACTTTATAATAAGGATAGTATTTATTAGATTGTTTCAATTTTTTGCAAAGTTTAACTTATACCCTTTTTATGACTATATAATCTATCTATGTATATGCCTATTTGCATAATACAGTATCTGCATGTTCATTTTTATCAGCCTCCATAGGTAACTTGGCTGACAAGTTTGCATTTATTGCAGGAAACAAAGTATGACTCTCTGAAAGACAGATCGTCTCCCTGTGCTGTAGATACATCATTTGACTGTGATGCTTTGTAGACATTGGTGTGGTGTGCTGGTAGATGGGTGCACACACATCAGACAGGAACAGACTCAATAAACTGATCAAAAAGGTGAGCACCACCATTGGCATTAAAGCAGAAGTGTGTGTGCACCCACCACTTCACGCCCTGGGTGTGTTTTGGCAGAGCACCTTCAGTGGCAGTTGATCCCATCAAGATGTAAGACTGAACGACACAAGTCTTTCCTGCCAGCCACCGTCAACCTCTTTCAAGTGCAATAAGTGTACAATTTACTCTCAACCCCATTAAGTGCAGTAACTCCGTCTCCAGCACTTGTGTATTTAGTATTTATCTTATTTATTTTATCTCATCAGTAGGCTATCTTATTGTTTTATTTGTTGTTATTTTATGTTGTTTTTTAGCAGTAATTGTTTAGACCACATAATATTTTAGCTTAAATTTATATATATTTTTTTAGAAACTCGTATTAGATAGATCTGTTTTTCTGCCTTCATTTTCTGCTGTTGCCTGTGTGATGAATGTATGCTGTTGCTGCTGTTGTAACCATGTAGCTAATAATTTCCTTCAAAGGATTATTAAAGTATCTAACAACACATAAGCTGTGTGTTAGGATGTGTTGTATTTGTAGCACATGTGTTGTCAAATTGATGGAGATGTTTTCTGAATGTCTGAATGTCTTGTCGCTTCACACGTTTTCTTAGGTGTGTTGAGTTTTGATTCATGAGAATCAACTACATGAATCTGTGTGTGTGCTGTGTTTTCTATAGCCACGTTTGTTGGAGGAGGCTTCATCATTGGTCTGACAGAGGCTGTGTACACTCCAACCATGGGCCTAACCTGGGCTGTTATGCCGGTCACAGCAGCCCTCTCTTTCATTCTGGGTAAGACAGGTTTTAATTTTATTTTGTGAAATATTTATTTATCCAACCAGGGAAACATAGCAGATCTAACACTGGGTGGACCAATATGTACAGTATAAGACAGGTGGGGTCCTTTTTTGAACAGAAATAAATGCAATGCATGCAGGGATGTCATACAGAGACACAAACCTGTCTTCTTCTGTGTAATTCAAATGTTAAGGTGGACTTTTCTTCGCCAAGGTGATGAGACACAGAAAATATGTGACAATGATGGACCCGTTCCAGATCAAGTACGGAAACATTATAGGAGGAGTTCTGTCTGTGATACTGGTGATCACGGACATAATCTGGGTGACAGGAACTCTTATTGGTTTAGGTAAGTGACAGTGATGTCTGTTTAGTCGCTACTAATAACACCATTTGTACAGAACCTATGAAGCGATCTATCAACATCATACTGATATGCATGTTGGGTATTATGCCAAACCCACGGAGCAGCTAACCTTTTTTTTTTTTTTTTAAAGATCTTTCTGTATGCATGAATATAAATCTGAATCAAAGTCAACTTTATATGTTAATCCTATATACATGATATAAAGCAATTGGAATTGTGTTTCTCTCTGTTCACAGTGCAGATTAAATGTAATAAAATAAATACACACAATATAAAAAATATATGGAAATATATGAGACACACACATTTAAATATAAAAGTATGAAAAAATATATGTGATCATGTTACTTTTGTAGGTGCAACTATGAGTGTGATCCTGGATTTGTCCTACGATCTTTGCATATGGATCTCTGCAGCTGTGGCCATCGTATACACCCTGCTGGGCGGCCTCTACTCTGTGGCTTACACAGACATCATACAGCTAACTCTCATATTCTTCAGTTTGGTGAGTTCCTTGTGTAGGGTCTGGTAATAAATAAGACATTTGGAGATGCCACTCGAACAGTGGCGTAGCCAGAAAAAAGACATTGGGTGTGCACCTGCAAAGACTGGGTGTGCCAAATTTATTTTCAACAAACTGAGCGTTACACCTCCATAAATATTCAAAAGAATTCCAACATTATATGTTGTGTGCGTTCTCATCAGTAATGACAAACCATGTGTTATTCGCTCTCAACAAGCCATAGGCCTTTAACTAGCATCAGACACAGACTGCACATAATGTAACAGTGGCATCATGGCAAGCCTGTATGATCATACTTATCTTCTAATCTATATGCAACGCTGAGTAAAAAAAAAACTGCTTAGTAACTGCTCTTATAGTCAACAGTACAACAGGTCTAAACATTCACACATATGACGTGCTCAAATAAATAAATAACAAAGTCTGGTTTGCGTGTCTGGTTAGCGCACACACAATAGGTGATCTACTAAGAGTAACACGCTAAATGACAACACGCGCAAACCACAGTATTTAAATGAGGGTTTTGCGCGTAATCGTTTCCGCCATGGAGAGTGTGGACAGAGAGCTGGATGGATACAAACGCAGAATAAAAATTTGATCCGACGCATTAATAGAGAGAGGGACAAATAAACATATTGTGGAGCTGCAGCATAAGAAACGTGGGAGATTATCTATGAGAAAGTAAAAATGTGGTTGGTAGAACAAGAAGAGAAGAGATGAAGTGAAGAGAAGATGGGGAGATATAGGCCTATGCGGCAAAGAACAAAAGAAGATTTTAGTTTGTAATCAAACCTCAGCAAACGAGGGAGAGCTGCTCTGATCAGTGTTGAGCAGCAGCTGAGCAGGTAACTGACCTGAGACCTGCTGTCATTCATTGAGCTGGAGCTGCGCGCTATGGCACAGAGCTCAGGTGGGACACTCAGGCCACTCGGGTCTAAACGCCCTGACCAGATGGATCACGGACGGAGTGAAGGCAGCGGTGACGTCCCAGTCCCGGTCCCAGAGCTGAGCAGCCAGGTACTGGAGAGGGAGGAGAGGAGAGGAGCGCACTGGACGAGAGAGGTGCGGCGTGCGTAACGACGCTTAAATGACTTTGATCGCATGATCAACAAAGCTATTTAACCATCTGAACACAACTACTGGGCTTATCATTCATCACATATGATTATGTAACAGCTTGGCCTGATGCTTTTATATCGCAAAGCAGAAGAGGACAACTATATCGCTGCTTACCTGTGCGCACTGCGCAGCTCTCAATTTAAAGGGCAAGACGGCGTGGCCTGGCCTTGAACTCGTTAATTATTCCATTAGTCCAGTTTCTCCGCAACGCATCACCTGACGGCAATTTTTACAAATTTATTAACTGATCGATAACATGTTAGTAGCTATAGACTATAAGAAAAACAAAAAATGCATCAAATTTTTGGGTGTGCCAGCTTCCTCTGTGGGTGGCACTGGCACACCCTGGCACACCCGTGGCTACGCCAGTGCACTCGAACAAAGGTTTGAGATAATTCAACTGAAACATCTCTGTTAAAACCTTTTCTGGCCTGACAGTAACTGCACTGAGTGTTCAGTTCACCTTGAGAAAGAAAACACAATGTTCCCTGAAAAGGTTTATGGCTCCTTGCACGTACCCTTCCAAGCTTCTCTCTCTGCAAAAACTCAAACTCTTACCAAGAACATTGGTCCTATTTCTAGTCACAACAAACCTCATTAAAATAAGACTCATCACATTAAAAGTAGCTTATTTTTAGACACTTTTTACTTCTTTCAAGCATATTTTCACTTGAAATAAGTAGAAAAATCTGATAGTGGAGCAAGTTTTTCTTTCTTATTACAAGTACAAAAAACTTGCTTTCACTGGCAGATTGTTCTACTTATTTCAAGTGAAAATTTGTTTGAAACAAGTGAAAATTATCCAAAAACAAGATGGATTTTAGGTGATGAGTCTTATTTTAAGTGGAAAGAGGTTAGTATTGAGTAGAAATTAGAAATCTTGACAAGAAATAAGATAAATATTCTTGGAAAGATTTCGAGTTTTTGCAGTGCTCTCTGTTTATGCCTGCATACCAAATATCTGCATTGTAATTTGTTTGTCTTTTCTGCAGTGGCTCTGTGTGCCCTTCATCATGACGAACCCCCATTCGGTTGACATCACCAAGACCGCTTTCAACTTTACCTTCCAGGCCCCCTGGATTGGTACGGTGGAAAAAGAAAGAGCATGGAGGTGGATTGATAATTTCTTAGTATTGGTAAGGACTGCATTCCTGCAGTGTGTCTTTTTTAAGCACTTGTGAAAGTGTGTTATAAATATAATTATTACAGTATTATTATTATTATTATTATTATTATTATTATCATTATTATTATTATGTTGTAAATGTGTACTTAAGATGCTTTACATGTTCATGAAACACAAAAGAAATAGTCCCTATAAACATTTTCAAGTGTTAACAGGAAAGGTATGTCCACAGAAAACACAATTCAATGGTGATAATTCCAGTTGTGTTTGTGTTCGTACCGGCTCACAGCCTTATAAACTTTGGAGTGGAGTAGTACACACATGCCCACAGTGACAATGTGATGGCAGGGAAATGTTTACATTGTGTTTGTTTTATGAAGTCGTTAGGTAACCTGGGATATCAGGACTTCCACCAGAGGACGCTGTCAGCTTCCTCATCGGCCACAGCAAGGCTCACCTGCTTCATTGCAGCTCCCCTCATCTTCATACTTGGAATCCCCTCTGTGTTGATTGGAGCAGTTGCAGCATCAACAGGTTACAGCCACAGAGAGTTTAGTCGAATAGTAATGTGAAAATATGGTTTATATTACATATTTTATATTTTGGTACCAGACTGGAACATGACCTCCTATGGCCTCCCGTCCCCATACGAGCGAGGCGAGGCTGGTCAGATTCTGCCCATTGCTCTGCAGCACCTCACTCCAAGCTACATCTCCATTATCGGTATCGGAGCTATAGCTGCTGCTGTGATGTCGTCGACAGACTCGGCTTTATTGTCGGCTGCCTCCATCTTCACATCCAACATCTATAAGAACATCCTGAGGACCAAAGTAAGAGGACACTTCAAAGCAAAATGCATCTTATAGGCTTTTTTAAAATTATTTTTATTTAAAATTATTTTTTTTAAATCTTCCTTCCGCAGGCATCAGATCGGGAGCTCCAGTGGGTAATCCGTGTCACCGTGGTGTTGGTGGGCTTGGCTGGCACGTCATTGACCTTCCTACACAACAGCATCATGGTTTTCTGGATCCTGGGTTCAAGCATCACCTACACCATCATGTTCCCTCAACTCGTCTGCGTCCTCTTCTTTAACATCTGTAATGGCTACGGCTCTATTATGGGCTTTATTGTTGGTGTGCTGTTGAGAGTGCTGAGTGGGGATCCTGCCATAGGACTGCCAATTGTTCTCCCATTTCCAGGCTGCGCTGTTGAGGACGGTGTGTATGTCCAGCGTTCCCCTGTCATGACTATCTGCATGTTGTCCAACATTTTTGCCAATTTGTTATTCTCCTTCCTGGCTTCGCTGCTTTTCAACAAAGGACTGATCTCCGAGGAGTGGGATGTGTTCAAAGTGAAAACATGCAAATCACCAAAGGAGTTTAGATTGGAGAGTAATGAAACCACCGGACAAGAGGAGGAAGAGAAACTTTAAACTCAAAAATGAGACTGTATTCATCACCTGCATATAGCCTAGTGCATTTGCAGTAATTACAGTGACCAACAGTGATCAACTGTGGCTGTATGGGGCTAAATCAGGGTCAAATGTTTTGTAGGCCTACTTGAAAAAGTCAAATAGCCTATGGCTGTTTTGGTAGGCTACTTGATGTAATTTTGATTTTAAGAATAACTAAAGGTCCAAATACCGTAGGTAGGCCATATGAAAATGTATGTAAAACTGTATAGCCTAGGGTGAATATGGGTAAAGTGGGACAATGGGTAAAGTGGGACAGTTAAGCTTAATCATGTTTATCTTTACATGTGTATACTTCTATAACCAAAAATCATCATTGAGCTCATCATAGGTATGTATGAGATTAAAAAAGAGTGGTTCTGTGTCCATGACATCACTTCCAGGGGCGTGGCTCACCATATTCAACTACCTCCACAGTGAAACAGGGTGGTAGCTAAAATGACATAGCGTTCTTAGCTGAAAGATGTTAGTGTTCTAGAAAAAAGCAAACTGGTGGATAGTTTGTAATTGTGATATATTTTGTTAAGGGGTGTAATGGTGATTCATAATTTTTAAAAATCACATCCATGTGAGTCTTACATTTTTTTTAAAGTGGCATTTTACTACTGTCCCACTCTACCAATGTGCTATTGGTAAAGTGGGACAGTGTGTTATTGGCAAACTGGGACAATCATTTAAGTCATTCTAAAGGTAGAAATAAGTTCCACTTTTATTCATCCCTCATAAATTTAGCTATGGCTAGCTAGATATATAAACAAATTTACTTAAATTGCATAAATCAAGGTAGCTACAATGAAAATTATGCTTGTGATGCTAAACTAGCCTATCCTAGCTAGCTAGTAGGCTAATGATAATTGGCCTAATCCTATTTCAGAATCCAATGGCAGAAAAGAGCAGAACAGGGACAAGGAAAATAAAGATTTTAAAATAAAATTGTATTTTTAATAAAAACGTTAATATTTCTATCTAAGACATTTGGTTCATAATCAAAAAGGATGTTGAAGGTAAATTTTCAGAAAGTGTCCCAGTTTACCCATATTCACCCTATATATTGTACCCTGGATGAATGAATGCTTTAACAATGTCCTTTAGAGAAATGTTGTAAAGTTTACTGTATGTAACACCTGTAATTCCTCTTTCGGCCTGGTGGTGGCAGTAGCGCTGCGTGTGGCCGAAGTTTAAACCACTTAATGAGAAAACAAGGAAGTGACTGACTACGAGCAGCAGCAGAAGCAGGAGGAGGAGAATGGTTGAAGTGTTTTAATAGTTAGCTCTCCGTTAAATATCGCCCCGTAGTTTGGAAGGTGAGTTGATGTGTTTACACTTTATCCATCACATTTTATTTTACAACACCATTACAACCGCGTAGACACGCCTTGCTGAACGAAAGTAAGCTAGTCTGAGGAAGCAGATGGAGATCGCTTGGTAGCAATTTTAGCTCGCTGGCTGTAAGTTAGCCACTAACCGTCAACCGTCCGAGTTCGTTAACCGTTATCAGTGTTGCTAAGGGATGACGTTTGGTCGTTATGTTAGAACGGACTTAATTGTAGCCATAGAAACAAGTGCTCTTAGTACAATTAGTGCCCACGAGTTAGCAAAGTGACAGTCATGCAAAGAAAACATTACAGTATTTCATGTCAAGTTTTCTCACTGCGTGGTGGAAGTGGCAGCTGATGTACAAAACTGTTATTACTGTATATATTTTTAATGCGTAGCTTAGTGTCATGAGTTTGTATGTGTTCAACACGGATGAAAGTTTAAGTTTCCCAGTGACGTAAGCAGGAACATGGTAGTGGAACCTTTTTTGGAAATGTGCAGCTAATTCTAAATATATATTATTTGGATTACGAGTAAAATATTTGCCAAACTGGATGGATGGATTTTAAACTTTTGTCTGTTCCACTACTCAATGATCTAGGACAGTTTTCAGTTTTGCACAGCACTCCTACATGTACTACTGCATGTTCATGTGCATTTAAAAAAAAGATGCCACCAAACAGATACACTACTCATAAAAAGTTAGGGATATTTGGCTTTTGAGTGAAATTTCAGAAAGCACCTAAAATGCACAGGTTAACTTAATTTGACCTTCTCTAAACTTCTGAATGGACTTGTCCAACTGTTTCAGTACGTATAACATAACATCCTGTTCTCTAACAAGGTGATTAACCGCAAAAATCACAGCAAGTGTCTGATCCATGAATCACCCACAAAATGTTCTGGTTCAATGACAGTTTGTTGAAACAGTCCTCTTCATCATGTTCATATTTTGACGTCATGAGACCAAGACGACACCAAACAGTCCGTCAACAGACATGTCGAGGCTTCAGACAATGGGATGTTGTCAGAGGGAAGTGTCCACTGAGCTCAGTATGTCACAGATGTCACCAGCAGGTTGAACAGAAAGACAGGGAAGTGGACGTCTTTTGGACAAAGTCCTTCTAGGCAATATAGGACGTCTCTGCCTTTGGACAAATGACAAGTTATTGACACGTTGACATTTTTTGTTGTGGTATACCCACAATACCCCAACAATGTATTGAAACAAAAGCCAACAGCAGTGTTGGCTTTTGTTTCAATACATTGTTTGAATGAATTAATTACCATTACATACAGTACTTAAATGCCCTACTATCATGATATAATATCACTGTAGCATGAACTTTTTACATTTTCCAATAAATTTCACCTGAAAGTTGAAAATCCCATAACTTAGTAGTGTAAGACATGGATTTAAGAAACATTATGTAAAATATTGCAAATGTTAATTTTATTGTCCTGGATGATTTATAATATAATTCTAATGACCGTGACCATAGAAAAGTCTTCAGTATACATTTTAAAAGCTGAAACTGCTAAAATAGTAAACTTGACATATTAGTCAATTGAATGCCTATTTTTAACGGTTCTACTGTTACTGATGTCAATCGGTGTGTTGATTGAACAGATAAATATGTTTGTTGTATATGTACAACAACAGCTACTAACAGAATATTGCCTTCGGCTCAATATATAAATATAAATTTCATCAGGCCTAACAACACACTCAAAAACACAATTAAACAATTAATATAAAATAAAAATAAAATAAAGTGAAAAACTTTAAGTTAGTTGAGAACAGTTCTTTGTAAGTGCATTACTTGAGTTGAAGAGGCAGGTGGCATTAGGGATAAAATACTTTTTAAAAGCTCCCTTAGGCAATAGGACTCTATAGCATCTTTATAATGTTGTTATTTACCTTAAGTTTCTAATTTTTCCAGGTAAGGAGCTCCACTGCAGATATGGAGGCTGCAGGAGGGGAGGAGAGTCCAGATACGCAGGGGGCAGCGGCGGCAGCAGCAGAGCCGAGCACTTCTGGACACCGACAGTCCTACACAAAGCCGGTCTGGTCTTTGCTCGAGGAAGCAGCCCAGATGAAAACTGAGGGGAACGCTTTCTACAGGGAGAAGAACATCCGCTCAGCCATCGGCCGCTATCACCGCGCTCTGCTCGTCCTCCGAGGCCTCGACTCTGAAGTGCTGGCGTCCGTGAAAGGGTTTGGAACCGAGATACCTACTCTTACACCTGAACAGGACGCTTTACTGAGGAACACACAAGTGGATTGCTACAACAACTTGGCTGGTAGATAAAATATAAATAAATACTAAAACAGAGGTGCCAAACTCATTTTAGTTCAGGGACTGGAAAATAACAACATAATATCCTATGAATAATAAGAACTCTAAACTTTTCTCTTTGTTTTAGTGCGAAGAAGCGCATTATTAAGATGTTTACATTAATGAACAAACATAATATGACCAACCTGAAATTTCTTGAGAAAAATACATGCAATTTCAACAACATAATGCCTCTTCTGTCTTCTATGTCATTTTTACATCTGGTAAATTCATCCCGCGGGCCAGATTGGACCCTCTGGTGGGCTGGTTTTGGCCCGCGGGCCGCATGTTTGACACTCCTGCACTGGAATATCCAGCTCCAATAGAGGCACTTCAGAAAACCGTTTTGAGTAACAGTATGTATATCTATAAAAATGTACGTATTTATCTCTTTCAGCCTGTTTGCTGCAGAGACAGAGTGTTGACTATGCTCGTGTGCGGGACTACAGCCTGCGGGTGCTGCGGTGGCGGCCAGGTGATGTCAAGGCACTGTACAGAGCGGGAGTAGCCACTCTGGAGATGGGAGATGCACAGACGGCCAAACAGTACCTCATCCAGGCCAGCAGAGAGCAGCCTAACGGTAAAAAAAGAAAAAAAAATCCAGCACATTGGTAACCTCAACATCAGGCTTGGGTCATGATCCATGGGAACAGTCATTCATGTAGATAATTTTGTATTTCTATCTTTTGTAAGGCAACTAAAGCAGCATATAAACAGCTTCAGCTCTGTGCGTATGAGAGGAGTTTCAGAGGACTCTCAAAACCTGTAGTCACATGAGTCACATGGAGGAAAATAGACTTGTTAGACGTGCAAGCAGCTGTATGACTGATATAGTCATATTTTCACTCAAGGCCATTCTGTCAAATAATAGCTGGATAAATCAATCTGTACATGTAAAACCTCAGTATGAGCTTTCTCTGACGTATTTGACGTAGGCCTCTCCCAAATAAATCTTTTTCATTCTTCTGTCATCTTTCAGATGCAAACGTGAGGAAGCATCTGCAGAGAGCCGAAGAGAAACTGAATCGCGAGTTACAAAAAGAGAAGGCCATGTATCGAGGCATGTTTTCCTCTGGCCTGAAAAGCAGCTCCAGGGAAGGGATCGACCAACCCAACGGAGCTGGCGAAGGAGTTCAGCCTGCAAATTAACGCCACCAAATAAAGCCTCAACCCTGAAGGAGACTGCATTCAACTGACGACAAAGCAACTGAAGAATGATCACACATCCTGAAACACTAAGGTTACCGTGTCTCCTGTAGACGCTTATCAGGTGAGCGCAGAGGAGGAAGGATTGTACCATATCCAGAATACTGGGATGTAGTCGGTATGAAAGTAAAGATGTCGCTGCTGAAAATAGAAATGCGAGGAACATTTGTTTCCTAGCAACATGGAAACAGAGCTGTATTTTTTCTGTAATTTTCAGCTCAAAAGTCCAAGAGTTTGGGTGTTGAACAAAAATGTGACTCTTCATGCACTACTACTAAGTTCTGATAACGCCTCCAAGATTGCAGTTGTCTGGTCAGTGCTGTGAATGTTGATTTTGTGAGTTTTCAAGTAAAGTATTTTTTATAAATAATGTCGAAGCGCAGGCGTCTTTTTAACAAACATGTAATGTAGATAGTCCAGGCACACAACAAGTTTTAGTCATCAGCTTCTTTTATTATTCGTTAGCCATGAGAAGCCACATGTTGTCTCAAATCAATATTTTAATCATTCAATATTTATTTGAAAATCCTGAGCACAATATCAAGTTAAAGAGTATTTGCTTGGTTTTGGTCATTGTCTGGCCAATATGATTGTACTTCAGAGGCAATATTGCCCATAAACAAAGAGGAATATCACACTCTCACAATAGCTATAATCACTGAACAAGTCACAGAGCAGCATGCAGAAGGAGTGTACACATACACATTCATACTCATGGTAAAAGGGGGATTCAACCAAAATCTAACGATGCTGTTCATAGCCAATAAGATCATATAGGATTTTTTAAATTAGGCTACTATTAAGTCACCAAAGGAACCCAGAATGCTGATCCTGTAAAGATGTCAAGTCTTTTTAAAAACCGTAATCACACTGAAAAACTCCACTGAAACCTACACACACAGTTCTTAAAAAGGTGTGTAGTTCTTTGCAGCACCCAAAATAAATTCCTCACCCATACATTTTCTTCACTGATATTCCTCTATAGGTCATGCTATGTTCAACAGCTCACTCACTTATGCAATTAATTTACATTCTCGGTAAAGAAAGACTTTGGGAGAGGCAGTGCAATTATTTGCACTCTGATTAAGCCGTAGAAACCTGTTTGGAGAATTTCGAGAGACATAATGTAGTTTTATGGGAGGGTATAAAAAGTGGCTATGTCAATAAAAATTTACAAAATCCTCACAGGGATGAATGTGGTAAGCCAAGAACAAAATTAACAGCAGGTTTTTACAGACTTATACGCCTGAGAGGAACTTTCATCATGTTGGTGAGTGATGAAAGGACTGGTATATAACTTATGGCCAGTATCATAGCAAGTTTTTCCATCTAATCGATCACAAATCATTTAATAATCAAGAAACGATGGCACGTCTTTTCACATGAAATACTGTATAATACCAACCGTCACTGGTGTAACACATGAAAGAATCATCTATAGTCATGATCACTTATTGTACAAATGTCACTTCTTGGATGGTTTCCGTTTGAGACTCAGGGATCTCATGGAACCAAACACTCTCCTCCCTAAGTCCCTCAGCGATCGGGAGCGCTGGAGAGGCATCCGTGGAGGAGGGGATGGAGAAAACGAAGGGGAGGAGAGAGGGGAAAGCGAGTGGCAGCTGCCCTCCAGGCTCTGAGAGCGAGACAGGTTAAAGAGGCTGGCGGTGGACGACAGACGTTTGTCCTCCTCCTTTGCTCTCAGCAGTCTGACTCCTTCGTCTTTGCTGATGCCCATGCCTCCTTGCCCCACGTCTAACGAGGAGACCCAGTGTCCCCGCTTTGTGGGGCCCTCGCTGTGGTTACGAGGTACCAGCAGACCCTGCGACTCGCTCCTGAACAAAGCCCTTCTGGAAAGCCTGAGGCTGGAGCTGCGTCTCTCCCCGTCTTCTTTCCCCCTCTTCTTTGAGAAGATAGGAGAGTTATCTACTTTTGGCCTCTTGTCATGACTGCTGGATGAAGCCTTCGCCCTGCGGTGCTCCCTCCTCCAGCTGCCGACACTGTTCCTCCTCCATCCGTAGCCGTACTCGGCTCTGTCCATCTCCTCCCTTTCACTCTCTGTCTCTTTGCCCCACAAGCGTCCCTCAAAGCCCCTCCAGAGTTTGTTGGAGGACTTTCTTGGTGTTTGAGAAGTTGCTCGCTCCCTTTGCTCCTCCTCGCACCAAATGGAGCTGTAGTCCTCTCTCTTGGCGTAACTGCTTACCGTGGCTGCCCTGATCAACTTATGAGAGGTATGCTTTCCTTTGTAAAGCCCCTCCCCCTCTGTCCTCTTCCACCCGCCGCCGCCACCTCCGCTTCCTCCCCCGCTCTGTCGAAGCGATCCTCCTCTTGGTTGGATGCCGCCGGGCTCTGAAGGGGAGGTCCTGGTGCCGGTGCGGGGCAGCGAGCACTGGAAGGGCATGTCCCGTCGGAAAACTGAGAGAGGGGTGGCCCCCATTGGGGAGGGCTGGAGAGGCCGTGGAGGGGAGCGGCCCCTCGGAGTGGCGCGGGAGGCGGGGGAGGACGCAGTGGAAGAGGGAAGGTCGGACGGGGAAGGGATTTGCTGGTAGTGGCAGTGTGAGGAGTAGTGAGGAGAGGGAATATGGATGGACTGGTACGGGTGTATGGGGCTGCTAGAGTGTGAGAGAGGAGGGGTGAGACTGGACTGAGACTGAGGGGAGTGGGTGACGCTGAGGGAAAGCTGTATCGGTCTCTGGGGGTTCAGGTCAGTGAGTCTAGTGTAGTCATGTGACTGATCTGGTTGGGGAGTCAGGTGAGTTTTACTGTGACTCCTCACCTCGCCTGCAGAATCTGTTTGAAAACAGTCGATATCCAGCTCCACTCCTTGTTCCATCAGTCCGACCACAACTGCCCTCGACAAGCCCGAGAGGCGGGATATTTCTCCCACCATTGGCGAGTCTTCGCTCAACTTGGGACTAGAGCTCGACTCTTGGATCAGGCTGCTACGCTGAGACCCCGGAGCCGATCCAGCATTTGTACCAAACGCTGATGATGCAGCCTCGGCTGGAGCGCCGCTGCTCCAGTCTAACGAGCGACAGAAAGCTGACGACGACCCAAAACCAGCACTCTGTCCAGACCCCGATGTGACTTCCAGGGAACTGCGGTGGCTCAGGCTGCTCGGACAAGTTGAAATGCGAGGGCGAGCCCGAAGTGCTGGGGTGGGCGTCGTGGAGGAGAGCGATGAAGCAGAGGCAGTAGCGGTTGTGGTGAAGTCGCCTCTCAATGCTCCACAACTGCCATTTTTGTGATTATCCACAAGTCCCCGGCTAGAGTTTAAACCAGGGACCAGGTTCAAGTTAAGGTTGAGATGAAGATTGATGTTCAAGTCCTCTCCGGTTGCTGAAGGAAGATTACCCAGGTTGATTGAGTTCCTCGTAGCCTTTTTCCCAGTCGTGCTGAGGCTGACTCTGGCTGAGTTTCCCAACAGTGACTTACAGGGAGTGATGCTGCCCCCTGCCACAGTGGAGGGTGTACTGCGACTCTCGAAGGCAGAAAGAGACTGCGTGGAACCGTGACTCTTGCCAGGGGTGCAAAGGCCTCTGTGTGCAACGGGACCAGGGGCGACAGCTGAGGTGAGATCAGAGGTGGAAGAGGTCGCCCGACTGCGGTACTGATGAGCCAGACGGGTGATGTACTGCTCCAGTTGGGTGAAAGAGGCCAGGGTGGGGGGCGGCTGAGGCTGGAAAGGCAGCGTAGGGTCAGTGTCGGACTCTGGTAGTTCATCATTTTGAGCTCCTTCAGGACTCTGAGAGGCTGATTGGTCCTGGTTCTGTGAAGTGAAGATGGGGCTCTGGAGGGCCACGGCATGCAGCGGGCTGGGGTAGGGGTAAACCTCTTTGGTCCGACGGGACACCAGGTCAGTACAGTAGCGAGGGTCCAGCTGGGGTTTCGGATGGAGTGAGGAAGCTGAGGAAGAGGAGGTTGGGTCCAAAAGTTTTAGGAGGGAGACGAGCAGGGAATCACCAAGCGCTGAACAGAGGTCGGACAAAAAGCTCAGACCCGTTTCTTCAAGGTCACTTGGTACTGTGAAAGACAAGAGAAGAATTTCAGACATAATATCATAATTTTCTAAATATTTACATATCAAACCCTTCCCAGACTAAACTAAGATTTACAACCAGAACGACCTTCAGTTTCCACTTCTGAATGAACATTAGGAAGATTTACAAGACAGTACTCTCTTATCTGCACCTGCTCACCTGAAACTTGGGTCCCTTCTGTTGGTTCGGCCTCTTCCTGACTGTTCTGCAGCACAGGCTGGTCCTGCTGCTGCTGGTTGTGGTCCTGTTGCTGCTGGTTGGGGTCCTGCTGCTGCTGCTCCTGCTGCAGCAACGCACCATCTGACCACACGGTGTCAGTGTGGTCAGTAGATGGAGGAACCTGCTCCCACAGCTTCTGAGGTCTGGCTGGTGGCGCCAATCCTCCCTGAGCAGCTTCACTGGACACAGAGTAGCAAGAGTCTGACAGGGAGCTGCCGCTCACTGAGTAGAAACCTTGACAAATGAGAGGAGATAAAATTCAATATTCCAGTGATTTTTCTACGTGACACTCATTGACATTAATGGTACTGGTAGAGGCCTAACCTCTGTGGTATATTGCGCATATTTAATACAACTACCAGGAGCTGTACTTTTTGCTTGGTCTTAAACTAGCATCTTGAATATAATTTTAATAAGCAGTAAAAAATAAATAAAAAGTTATGGCTGTCAACAATGTTGCTACTTTGTAGTGCTGTGTGTTATTGCGCAGTCAACCAATAGGTTTGCATTTTCTGTTCTAGGCACTGGTTATCTGGTGGTATGTCTTTCTTGAGGAATGTTTTCAGTACCAACAGTGTTTGGTTTGGATGTATAAAGTGAGTAGTTAGTGAAGTCAGTAAAAACTAGCTCAACAAAGAGACGACATCACCAACAGAAACTCAAACTTCATTAGCATAAATTCCAGAAGGAAGGAGTCATAGCACAAGGGACATGTAGGTAGCTCTAAAAACATGTATGTAAAAAAAATATCTGAGTTAAGTTTGGATTTATAAGAATAGCAGACTTAGCTGTCAAAACAAACTTAAGCTTTAGGTTCGACTTGATTCGCTTGCAGTTTTAAGTAAAGAATAGCTGGTGTGTCTAAGTGCATGACTGAGAGAAAAATATCTGAGATGGGTGTAGAGACACAGAGAGCAGAGTAACAATGAGACTGGATAAGAGTCTGGCAAGAAAGGCTGAAAAGCTGACAGCAAAAAGAGTCAGTGCCAAGTCACAAAGAGTGCAAGTAAACACAAGTAAAAAAAGAGTATGGTTAATATTTAATGGGACTTCTCTTACACAAGGTGAGCTCTGGTTTTCACAGAAGGTGACAGACTGTTGGTCATCATGCAGGTCAGTGCTCTTATCACACACTACCCACCACTTTTTCCACTGAACAAACATTTTTTACCTGAACTAGGTCTGGAGTCACTGTCCAGGTGGACCGTACCACTGGGGTCTGGGGTCGGAGGAGAGAGCAGGTCAGAGGGAGCGTCCCAGGACAGAGTAGACCAGCGTGAATTACTTCCCCTTGCGGATGAGGAGTGGACCATCCCATCGCCTGAGTTACTGACGCAGTCCTCGGGGCTGCTCTGACAGGGCAACACTGTTATATCTGAAGGAGAGGGGGCCTGGGGGAAAAAAGTGACAAAATCAATGAGAATTTTTAGCAAAATACTGTGATTATGACAATATGTGCGACAAACATTTGAAGGGAATAACTGAACTCAAAATAAGAAAAGAATTACAATCATAAAGTGGTTACAAGACAATGTTTAAAAGCTGTTACAAAATAGTAGTGACAAAATTACCTAGATGATATCTGGTCTAATTTGCAAGGGGCATTATCACCCAAGGGCTTAATGGTAGGAATTACTGCCTGTGACACACATCACAGAGCCTCGCTGTTAAAACTGAAATTTCACAACAGTGGAAGACGTTCATGTAATCTCAAAAGTTTAAGTTCTTGTCCAGAAGACGAAGGTTTTTCCTATGAATTATATACCACTATTGTTATTTATTGTAAAGAATGGTAATATTCAAAAGCAACTATTAACTAAAGCTGTCAGTGAAGTGAGTGTGAGTGAAGAACTTGTACAGAGTTAAACACACAACCCCATGGAGCAGCATGGAGACACATTTATACCAGTGTGATTGGACCTGTAGCGTTGTGTGTCCATGATATAATTTCCCAGACACGCAATGACGTCACACAACTCTTACCGGAACAGCCAAGAATGAGGCCCCCGCACACACACAATAACAAGAATAGCAGTCGCCCCGTCATGTCAGCAAAGTGCCTCCATTTCCCAAATTAGTAAAGGCTTGGTGGAGAAAACCCCCTCCTCCAATTATCCTCTAAATCCCCTAACCTAACCCACCCCTGCAGGACAGCAGCCAAGAGCCCCTGCATTAGACTGATCGAGCCCAGACAACAGAAACACTGTGAGTGGCACTGATCAATCCCCCTTGTTACCGAGGGAACAATACAGGTAGTGACTCACTGCTGGGGAGACGGGAGCAGAGGGGGATTCAGAAGATAATGGGGGAAGACAGATGACGTAACAAAGAGCAGGCAGAGCGACAGAAGGGAAAGGAAAGGGTGGGGGCTAAGGACTAAGGAGGAAAGAGGGGAGGAAGGAAAAGAGGTGGGAGATAGATAGACTTTCAGACTTTGACCTGTTTTAGGCTTATATCAGCTCTGACAGATTAGGGAGCTTTGACTCCCTCCTGTCCCTTATTTCTTTTTCTTTCTTCTCTCTTTCTTTCAATTTTTTTTATTTTTATTGGTGAATAAAAAGTGAGACGTGGCTGAGTGGGTGACCAAAACGAGCGAGAGGGACAAAAAAAGAGACAGAGACTGAGAAATAAGAGTGTGAGTCACTGATTGAGTGAAGGCGGTGGAGAGAGGGAGGATGAGGTGGGGAGGGAGGGAGGGAGGGGTGAGCGGTTGCCGGGTGAGAGAGAAGGGCATCTTGAAGGACCCCCACCACCCCCACAGTCCCCATGACAAATACCCCCCTCCACCCCCCCCCCCACCGCTTCTGTAATATCCTTCAAGCCAGCCGCCCCCTACTCACCATAGCTACAGCTGCTCGCTCTCTAACTCTCGCTCGCTTCTCCTCCCACACAGAACCACAACAGCACAACAGGCCCAGAGAAATATTTAACTCATCCTCAGCCTGAGCGCACACAAATCCAGTCTCGTTGCGACTGTCACTTGAATCCATGTCCTCTCCGCTGCTGAATCCTACTTTTTGCCTCATCTCCCAACTGCCAAAAAAGCTCATATTTTTATCATTCTGCACTTGCACAAGCCCCAAATCAGGATTTTTCCTTCTCCGCTTTAATATGTTGATTAAAAGATACAAATAAATCCTCTAAAAAAAAGTCCCTTGAATTTGCAAGTATCTGCAAAAACATCCATTATTGCTCCTCTCCTACACAAACCCCTGCTCCTCTGTGTTATCCCTCAACAGTATAATGCATTTCAGGATATAATGTTACACAGAGACCAGTGCTTGATCAAATCATAGGCAGATGACAGACAAGTGGGTGGGGGTCTGCTCAGAGCGCTGTTATATGATATGCCTTCCTGTTAGAGAGCAGCACAGCGGCTCTTTAATGTAGGAAATGCATGGGTCGATTGGATAATAACTCAACAGTGATCGCTGCCACCCAAGCAACACACCTCCTCTCACTGAGGCCATAATATCGTTACAGTGAGACAAATTGCACTCGTAGTTATGTTGAGGCCGGATAAACTGGTTAAACAGTGTAGGATGGAAGTACTTCCTCAACCTACACAGCACGCTATTTACTGTGCCATGTATCATTAATGTGCTACTGAAATTTTTAGACAGGCCAAGTTGTGCATCTTTTGCTTGATCGTCATGTGGGGCGACAATGTGCTCCGACTTTCCTCAAATATTCAGGTAAATCGTTCAAGTTGCATCGACGACGCAGACAGTTGTTTTTTTTTTGTTTTTTGTGGGGGTGAGTTCAGAAGGATCCTGAGGCTAAACCCAGAGACAAAGGCAGTCATGCTCCACAGGTCAGGGTAATGGCTCCGTGTAAGATGATGCCACCCAATACTCAAACCTAATTTCAAGACACACTGTTTTCAGTGAGAGCGCACACAGTGCTGCAGATGGAGCGGAGACACAAACTAAAAATATTTAATATAACACACTGTTAAAACAAGAAAAGGCACATTTCTGTCTTCTCAATTAATCAACCAATTGTTGCAGCTCTGATGGATATGTGAATTATTGGCAGCTGCTCTATCCTAGAGAGTTTTACTTTTGAATACAACAGTGACAACTTCGCCAGCTTGGCCTTGACATCTGCTCTGAAGGCAAGAAAAGTTACTAAAAGTTGTGAACTCCTCTGAGGGTGAAGTTCTTCTTCGACTGTTTTAATATATGCAGAATACTTCATATGGAAATCAAAGCGTGTTCTATTTATACAAAAACAGGCTCCATTGCACAAAACTGAATTAGTTATGATATGAAAACATATCTATGCAAATTAAATGCTCTTTCTTTCCAAGAGGCTTCGCTTTCCAACAGGTGTTGCTACTTGTTTCCAAACCCTGCGTGTTTAACAGATACTGGGAGTCAACACATGGTACAAAAGATAAAAAGAGTCATATTTTCCCCTCACAGATGACACCATACAACCGTAATCTCTCTCTCTCTGCTATTAAGGAGAGGAAAGGTGAATCATAATTCAAGAGTTTAATTCAAAACAAAAAAAAAGCTGGTTTTAAAGTAGAGCGCATTCTATTATGAGTCACCTAATCCACAGCTTACAAACGAGTCATATTTTGAAAGCAGAACAAGCCATGGTTTTTAGAAGCAAGCAAGTAATGAATTTCAGATAAAACAAATATAATGTGTTTGAGGAGGAAACCTCTACTTTTCCACTTAACCTTTCCACCTTAATGGTAGTAAATAAAACAGCAGGTATCTCTCTGCTGCCTCTCCCATTTTTCTCTCTCCAGCTGCTGCAGTGTTTAAACTAGATGTGGTCACTTTTTCAACAGCAAATACAACAATTTGTCTCCATTTATGCAAATATGGAGTGGAGTATGTGCCTGTGTGTTGGCGGAGGCTGACACTGGGCAGAGGGCAGAGTGCCAGCCTGCTCTGCTACACCGGCAGCTCCCTTCAGAGGTGAGAATGAGCAATGCTGCCCGGCCTCTCCGCAGGATATCTCAACACCACAGGGGGAACTACAGAGGAGATGTTGGTGGGTGGGCGGGTGGGGAAGGCAGCACATTATGAGCCGTACCTCCATGCAGAAGCCCTCGCTCAGATGGGATTGCGATCTGAGTCCCTGCACTGATAACAAGATTTTTAATATTTCAAGTTTGTTTTCCTCTCTCTATAGCGCAGCCCACGATTTCATGTAATTTTGTCAGATAAATTTACCTTTCCACAGTGGCCTGGTTCA
Organism: Trachurus trachurus; assembly: GCF_905171665.1. Taxonomy (NCBI): domain Eukaryota; kingdom Metazoa; phylum Chordata; class Actinopteri; order Carangiformes; family Carangidae; genus Trachurus; species Trachurus trachurus. The sequence goes on along the minus strand of NC_139894.1, from coordinate 16,777,460 downwards.
AACAACATGTTTTAATGTGCTGCAGGGTACTGACTCACACCACTCATTGCTACCAAGCGCACATATCCAAAGTGTAATAAACCCACTGTGATCAAGTATCTGCTACTTTCTGTGGACAATGGAGTGTTATTAATGCAGCCAACAATGACCCATTTACTGTAATACCTGAGGTGAAACACTCCCAACACCAGGAGATCCTGGACACGTGTCAGTGTTTTGTCAAATCTGGGAATGATCCAGAGATAATCCACGAGAGACTGATTCAGTAGAAAACAACACACACGTCACAGCGCTCTACTATGCATGCGTCGCAGAGAATCTGCTATGTCCAAAGAAAATGTCAGTGCATCTTTATTTTTTGATGATGTTTTTGGTTGCAGAGTGACTTTACTGCTGAAAATAGAAAGGTTTCATACAAGGTGATGTCTTCAAATAGCTTGTTTTCTCCAACCTTTAGCGTATGTCAGTTTACCTTTGGAAAGGGCAAAGCAAAGTAGAAAATCCTCACTGAGAAGTTGTATTCAGGCTCATTTTGCCTAAAAAAGATCTAATGAATCAATCAATTATCAAGATAGTTGGTGAAATGCTCACTTATCACAACATGGACCTGTCATTCAACAGGTTTGTCATATCTGGGAATGATGATTTTTGTTGTTGTGTTGTGAACAGATGCCATTGTGGTATTCCCTTGGGATTCAAATAACAACATGTTAGAAAATAAATTAAAATGTGCCCATGTCAAAGCTTAAGATGACATCTGTAGGTCTAGCTACAGTTAAACAATCAATGCAGAACTCTAGGTATTTAGTTTTCTACCACATAAGACAAAGAAGGCAGCAAATCCTTAAGGAAATATGACTGGATTATATAGCTGTTCATTTCTCATTTAATTAATCAATCCACTGTTCATGAGTCAGTATTTTCATGCCAATAGACATTCAATCTCTTTTTCCATTTATCCCAATATGATCCTGCTGTTCAGGGAAAAGTCTAATATATTCATTACATGTTACAGTTACATCTTGTTGACCTCACAGGTTCAGTGTGAGTTCATTCTCGGTAATAATGGACCAGACCAAAGACAGCCTCCTTATCCAGGCCTCAGGATGAGACCTGGTTCACATCCTGCCCCCCTGTATTACATGTCAACCCACATTCCCCACATTCTCATCACAAAACGACCCGAGTATCCATTTCAGGATACGGCTGGGAAAAGGGGTTCTTTCTTTCTCTCTGTCTGTCTGTCTGTCTTTCTCTGTGCGTTTGAAGATGATCCTGAGATCACACAACCTAACCCTTCCTGAGCAGGTCACATCACCAGGGGCGGCACCAGACCCATTTCACTGGGGAATGAGCCCCAGTATAACTGTCATATAGGCGGTAGGCTACAATTTAATGCTTGAAGAATAAGCAAAGTCAGTTCAGAGTAGACTGAGTTGTGCTCCATTAGAGCTTAATGGCTCCTGCATGGGTTGCACACACCACTGGAGCATTCAGGATTTCACCATATAAGATCAAAATCTACACTTTTCTTTTTGGATGGAGACAAAATAACACCAGGTGATGGAGTCTACCTTCATATTGTGGTCAGAGTGATTTGAATGCAAACTGGGTGCCAAAGTGACCTTTCCAGCTGATGAGCTCACAGGGCCACGGCCAAACAATGCAGCAGTGTCTGGTTGCTGACTTGTGTATTAATACCTTGGCTACACCTGATCTGATTTTAGCGCATGTAGCCCATCACCACATCCTGCTGCTGCCTCATAACCTTGAGGCAGCTAGGGCACAGGGCCAGCCAGCCAGGAGCTGCTCCCGGTGCCCTGACCTCAATGACATTTGCTCCATGTGACGGCCACACACTGCCGCTGTGTATAATGATCGGGCTTGCATGCTTGGATGGTCTCTGGCACCATCTCAATCAATTGGGTATTCAGCCCTGAGCACAGCCATGCGCCGCCAGGCAGCGATAAAATCTGTCTACTGAGCCGCAGAGGGACTGGCGCTTGTTGGCAGATCATCATCAACCCCGCATCCATATTTAATAATCTCGTCATGTACAGATCCGGGCTATGAGCTGACAGACGCACTGACTGACCTGTTGCCTGCGGGATGTCGCAGAGCCATGCTCGGCGTCCGAGGCGGCGCTCTCCGGGGCTCCGCTCCCCACCTCCTCCTCCTCCTGCTCCTCCTGCTCCTCCGCCCGTGGAGCCTCCTCGGCTTTGGCGGCAGCAGCGGAGGCTCGGTCCTCCAGAGCGGCGTCCACCATCTCCAGGTGTTTGCACCTGAGCAGCTCCAGCTCCAGCACCCCGGCCAGCGTCGCTTTGAGGCGCTCGCCGATGCGGACGCGCTCGGTGCCGGACCAGAGCGAGTTCACCGTGCAGCCGCGGCGGCCGGTGGCCATCCTCCTCGAGGCGGAGCGAGGGCGCACCGCTGACCGCCGCTCAGTTACCGCCGCGCACCAGCAGGTCGACAGGAACAAATGGTTTTCAGGGGCCAGCAGCTCCAGGTAGAGCAACACGGGTCCGGACCAGCGAGAGCGTCATAGCAGCCGCTTGAATTAACGTAACGTCAAGGAGAATATAATCCTCACCATCTGTAGGCTACCGTGCCATGCAGCTCCACAGTTTCAGGCAGCAGCGCTGACTGGCACAAGACTAGAATTAATGAATCCTCTGCTTTCCTGGAGGAACATCAGCGAGCCATGCCTCATATCAATCCAGGCTCGATCCCCTACCAACATTGTCCTCTATCTCTTTATGTCACTTTAAGCTTCCCGGTCCGGTGGAGTCACCATGGTGCCGGGCTCCACACCACGCAGCAGCAGTCCCCTAAAGAGACAATGCAACAGACAGGCAGGAGGCTGATAGCGTTACATGTGGGAGCAGGCAAGAGCAGGCAGCAGAGAGGAGGAGCCACTGCTGCAGACCTGCACCCAGATTGGTCGGGGAAGTTTTTCGAATGGACGCACGGAGAAGGTGGGGGGGGGGGGAGAAAAAAAATCCCACGACTGTCCAAGTTGATTGTACATCATGGCAGAGGACAAACACTCCCATTCTCAGACCGTTCCCATAGTGGAGGAATGTAACCGAGTACACAAAGCTCAGAGCCCGCTCCACTTTATTAGACTGGGCCAAACCCATTGTGTGCTTGTGCGGCTGGACCTCACAGGAAACTAACTTTACTCCACTGCTCATTTAGTATTAAATTCACCTTACAAAATAAAAGCTGCTTCTGCTCACCCACAGGTGTTTCCAATCTGTCTGGCCTGGTTTTAATTAGATTACCAAAAGATGCAGAGAAATCAACTAAAGGCTGAAAGAGGTGTCAATCAAACTATTTAATTTAATAATTGGCGGAGATCTAATTAGTCTCATAGTGAAAACACCTGTGGAGGCAGACGACTGAAAAATCATCAGTGTGATAAATTCATTATATTTGATGGATTATTATTATGTGAAGCTACAATATTCAAAAAGCAGTTTCCATTAGTGTAACAAATAATTTAGAAATACAACACTGATGGGGTTCACTACCTCTGCATTGGATGTCTTGGCTTTTCTCATAATATATGGTTTGATTTAAGTAATATTTAATGATATTTTGAATACAAGACCATGCAAGACATTTTTTTTACACAGGCTGAAACCTAATATTTATTCCACCAATGCATATAGGGATGGTGTGTCTGGTAATATGTTTATAATGTGACCTCTACATAATGTGACAGATGATATTATGATGAAGCTGTGATTAATGTGTTGTGTGCATTAGGATTTGATCACAACTTGTGACACAATATACACACACTGCAGGACTAAAGGGTCAGTATGAACCTGGCAGGAAATTACAGCCATGCTCAGTAATTTAATCAGATTTAGTTTAGTTTTACACTAATGTAAACCCAGTGTATTTTTACTTCCTTTGCATTTTTTTGCAGATATGAACTCAATACTAAATGGTTGAAATGATCCCTCTTTAATATAAAAATTGTATAATTTCACATGTTGGAAAATGATAATTACATTTTTATCAACAAAGTTTACGCATAACAGCTGGGGGGAAATAAAAAATGACTGATGTTAATACTTACTGTGGCTCTCAGGCTCTGCGCCTTGACAGGTGCAGTGCAGTGGCCTGAGTGTCATGGCCGATATTCAGCCAGCAGGGGGAGATCTTCACCCTCAACACAACAACAGGCTTCACAGGCTGGACGGGGCCTGGGTGCAAACTGTACCTGTTAAAGCAACAGAGATGACACCACAAACTAGGCTACAGCCAGTGACCATGATCATAGATTTTCACTGTATCTGGCTGTTTGTCCATTCATTTCTCAGGAAAACAATTGGAAAAAAATTAAATGGCAACGCAGCAAACTCCATCTGCAGATAAAGATTTTGATTATAACCTGTTTCCACTACAGTTGAAGTTATCATAGTGATAAAAGCACATGTTACCAATAACAGTTTACTATTTACATCTGAGCTGTAAGTTTTGTTGCCACAGAAACCCTTTACTGAATGTTGCAGGCCTAAGTGAATAAGGAGCCATTATACAATATACAACAGATAATTACAAGAGGCCTTGTACTATAAACTGCAAAATGAAAAGACTCGAGATTATGTGATGTCGTCAGAAGAGGATGAAAGGGAGGAAAGAAACCTGGATACTTGAGCGCACACCCGAGGTAAACACAGGTAGACACAAGCTAGTGTGAAGTTCAGGAAAAGGTTAGTGTTGCTTGGAGCTGTGTGCGTGTTCACCTGGTGTATGAAATCATGAAATAAACAAATAAATCACAACCTGTTGTTGCTTATTACTGTTACCTAATATGGCACTTGTGGGCCTAAAGCAATATCACACTCAAGGTTGTGATGTAAGCCTACGTATATAGGCCCCTACTAATTTTAGCAGTAAATCACAGCAGTGCTAATGTTTGGCATCACTCCCCCTTGTGAAATGTTACGTAAAATAGCAGAAAGAAACTTGAAAAGTAAGAACAGGTACGGACATCTTGTTTGCTCCACTCTGGAGACACAGTGGCTGTAAGAAACATGTTGCATAATACAATGATGATGATGATGATGACAATGGATAGGCCTATCAGATAGTGAGGTCAAAGGAATTAACTGGAGGTTGAATCCAGTGCTGTCAGATCTTATCAGAAGAGCCAGGATGTTTAAAAATCCCAGCTTCTAGCAATGTACCTTTTACCTTTATCGGATTAATGTACTTGTTTCCCTTTAAAAGCAATAAAAAAGTTGTTCACAAAAAAAAAGATCCCAGCTTCTGTGTGACCCCGCATTACTGATGTCATGTGTTGTTTATTCTCTTCACATGGTGGGCTGCTGCCCTCGTTACACTCTACATGTTTGTACCCCTGCTGTACAAATGTGTACGTGACAGCAGCACCAATATCACAAGCAGATGTGAGAATGCTCTCTGAGATAACCAGTATGTGTGAATCAGCTTGAATCACACACAAACACACACACACTGATGCATCCACACACTCTCAACTGGGACGAGGAGTGTGTCTTTGTCTTTGTTTGTTGGTGTCACATTTCAGCTCCTCCCAGCTCTGCCTCCTATAAAACACAACCAGTCACAGCCTCTCAGTGGGGTTTGCTTACTTCCACCCGAGGGGACTTCACCGTCAGCCCGGGCAAGACCACTAACACCAACCTCATCACCTCTGGTCTCTGCAAACCGCCCCAAGCAACCAACCAAGCAACCAACCAACATGGCTCCTTTTGAGAAATCCATGGAGATGATGCCCTTCAAGCAGAGGAAATGCCTGGGTGAGTCACTTTGTCAGCTGATCCATTGATTGCTGCAACTGGGACGCCTACATGCTTTAACATAAAGACCCTATAGTACAGTGTATGGCTGATGTGTAACATGTGTATACCTACTTCCCTTTAGAAACAAGAAAAGACGAAGTGTGCAGCATTCGGTCCAAATTCCCCAACAAGTTACCTGTGAGTTGGTTTCAGGTCTTTATTGAGTCATTTTTACTAATCGTATGACTGGACCATCAGCTGATGTGTTTTTTTTTGTGTGTGTGTCTAAGGTGATTGTTGAACGTTTCATCCGTGAAAAGACTCTCCCCCTGTTGGACAAAACAAAGTTCCTGGTTCCCTTCGAGCTCACCCTGGGTCAGTTCCTCTGCCTGCTCAGGTAAATGATCTGTGCCCTGTGTTTGTTAGGATGTTCCTCTGCTCTGCAAACTCCACTCCCTTCTCTGTTGTGCCATCATTCACCCACTCTTCCCTCCTCTGTCTTCCACTCAGGAATAAGATCGCCTTGGACTCCACTCAGGCTCTGTTCCTCCTGGTGGCAGAGAGGAGCATGTCCTGCATGTCCTCCAGCATGAGGGAGGTCTATTCCCGCTACAGCGACGCCGACGGCTTCCTCTACATCACCTACGCCTCACAGGAGATGTTCGGAGGAGCGCCTCGGCCTCCTTGCTGAGCCTGAGGCAGATGAAAGACGAACTGAACCCGGACCAATGGTGGTGACACCACAAAACCAAACTGGGGGGGAAAACAAGGACGAACTGAGCCAAGCGGAGACTGTTTTTGTCCAGTATTTTAGCAACAAACCTGCATCTCAGACTACCTCATGGACCACAATGGACTGAACACAACAAATCATTATGTCCCTCTTGTTACTGCCCAGGAACCTCAACTAGCCAGAAGTGGACTTATGTGTACAAAAACCTCCCTGATTAGGACTGAGTGATTGTTTGATTGGCTGATTTAATGATTCATGTTGAGGGAGATAAAATTAGAAGTCATCACAGAGTGTTTGATTATTTCTTTTTTATATATAAAATGAAGATGCAATGGACTCTTAGCATTGCAATAATTTTCAGTTGCTCCAAAATCTTACAGAAAATCTTAAAATTATTATTTATTTTTACCTGTTACATGACACATATTATCTTATTTGTCCTTCAGTAACCTCAGAAACTTTGAGCTTCAGTGCAAGCAAACCAGTTTTCACATAACGGCACTGCCAGTTCAGGGTATAGACCCAGTACCACCACCACCACCACCACCCTCTCCTCCACTCTACCAAAGCAGAATCTGACTGGTAATCAGACTTTCTTAGCACTTATCCCCCCACCTCCTCCTCTCTTCTCCCTGATTGCCTCATCATCCCTTGAAAATGTGAAATGTGCACCGAACTCTCGCAGATTGTTGCAGGGACTTTTGAGGCTGTTGTTGCTGCTGCTCTGATGTGTTTAAATCCAGCTGTCACTATTGAAATAAACACATCTTATCCTTTTAATTCATTGACTTGTGTGATATTTACTGATATGTTTTTATGGGAGACTTTGTGCATGCAAACTGCTTTTACAGTGGCTTGACCTTTGTTTTTAGAGTTGCATTTTTACTGCGGTTGAAATGCATAACTGCTGAGAAACAGGTCCAACGGCTTCATATAGTGTAAAAAAAAAAAAATCAAAAACAGACATTGTTTGACAATCTTTCTGTGCTTTTTAGTGAAGGATGATCGGCTGTGATTAAGGTCCAGTTATTTCCCTGTGTGCTTGTGTTCTCATATGCATACTGTACTCACACATGCAGGTGCCTCATTCCTCACCTGCTTCTGAAAGGGGCACTCCCTCCACATGACAGCGTTATATAAGCCCGACCCAGTCAACTATCGACAGGGGTCAGTGTGTCAGAGGGCCGGGCAGGAGGGGGGTGTTATTTATAGACATCTGAGGGACTAACGTGACCCAAAACACTGAGAGAGAGGGGGAGAAAGAACGAGTCAGGCCAGTGATGGGAATACAGATGAAAAACAAAGAAACAGAAGAAGGAAAACACAAGAGAAGCTGCTCTCCACAAACAAGGGAAGGAAGGGGGGAAGGAAGATAGGAAAAGAGACAAGGGGAAGATAGTGACGCCCTATTGGAGGACGACAGGAAACAGGAAACATTGTAAAGCAGAGATATACAGTTGGAGGAGGGCGACAGCTATCTAAACACACAGTGTACAGAAACACAGGGCCACGCGGTCATGCTGCCTCTCACTTCACACCACTGTGGCCATTCCAGCAGTTTTCTGTCAATACATTATCATCAGGGGAAGCCTGGAGCTTCTGCCAGCTGTAAATTATCTGTTTTGACCCCAGAGAGGACCTAAACTTTCCAGAGGGAGGTTTACTTCTGCCATCCATCTTTCTTATTACTAAATTACTGTCGACAGCTGCTTTAATCCTTATTTGGGCCTTGAAATCTCCACATTTCACATGAAGTCAAACAACATCGAAATACAACAAAGTATAGGTTTAAAATTGGATTTTAATAATTGATGCAGTTATTGACTTATTTACTTTTACTGCGCTCACATCCCTTAGGTTGAGGTTGATCTGTGACATCACATCACAGATAAGACTTGACTTTATTATCTCAGGGTCACAACTGGAAAAGGTTGAAAACCACCATTTATCAACAGATGAAAAGGTGAACTGGTTCAACTTAGATCATATGAGTAGGTGGTACACTAACCCCCGTGCTGTAGCTGCAACACAGCACAACCAGTGCTAGAACTGGCTCTAATATGAGTCTATATCCAAACACAATAACTGTAATAACCTATCAAGACACAAGAGAGCGCCTCTGGACTTTATCAGACATGAACTGTCCTGCTGCTGAGTGAGGAGATGACGAGGCTGACTGATAAATCCAGTGAGTCGGTGGCAGCAAGCGTCCGTCCTGCTGATGAGGGAGAAGCACATGACTCTGAGTGGAACATGAAAATGAAATGAAACATTGTTGAGAGGCAGACTGGTGCTCTCTGCGCTGGTTTCTATGGTCACACTGACTCCAAACAACCAGCTGATGTTTCTGTTTTTTTCAAGTTGAGGATGTCCGGAAATATGTAAACGCACTTGAGGAGACACAGTGAAAGATTTAATGTGGAAACAGGCGGATGATTGTTGACCTTGCATCTGTTCCCATTAGAAACAAGGCTCATGCGCAAAGAAAGATCAGTTGCTTTAAATATACGGTACTATCATTGAAGTGCATCTGATTTACATGTGAGTGTCTTATTCCTACGTCCTCTGAATTATGCAAACAGACCTGAATAGATTCAGACTTGTTCAGGTTACAATTAATATGCAGGTTTATCAGGTTATGAAAGTAAATTGTAAATAACTTAATCTCTATTCAAACTCAAATACAAGTCTCTCGTGTCTCTCAAGAGATTCCTGACTGATGTTTATGATTAGTGCTCTTCTATTTGAACCTGGACTGAATTTTTAGCTTTGTAAATTGTCTTCATGTGACAAGACACCACTGTTTGCCCTCAAACACATGCAGTCAGAAGTGACTTGCTTCATGGATAAATGGGCTTTTATGTCCTCCCGAGGCATCTTTCTGGCCTACAGGTGGCAGTAGACTACATTACAATCATCAAAGTGAGGGCTTTTACTCAGTTTATGGATGACCTCTGAGTGACATGGTCCTTTGCATGTTCATTGGTAACAAATAAATACAAATTAAAAAAACACAAAACTATGATTCAGTTCAGATTTAATGTGCAAATATAATTTATTTTAGTTAGTTTTCCCCAAATTCTACTTCCTGGCCTTCTCCACTGAAGCTTTTTCTCATCACTCAAACACCCAATGTTATATGTTATCACAGATAGACTCAATAAAACATCCACATAACCATGAGTCGGACGGTACAGTACTCCTTTTTATTTATCTGGCAAAATAATAAAAAGGCAAGCATTTGGAAAGAGTTAAAGTTAACAGTCAGGAAATACAAAAATATAGATAAAACAATTCTAACAGCTGTTTTGATTTATTTCCTCTCTTTCTCTCTCTCTCTCCAAATGGAAAAAAAACTATATTTCTTTGGATCAACATATAATAATGTGGACCGTATGCTTATAAGACATCTTTTACACAGGATGCACAAACCCATGTTCAGCCCCATCATGCAACTTCCGCCTACCCATCCGCTCATATCCGTAATCCATCCAGCAATGTCCTTTCATCAGGTGGTTAAATCACCCTCCTCTACCTCACATTATTTCTAATAGTTACCTGAACATTATTCCCTAATGCACAAAGATGAACCTACCCTCCCTCCCGCCCTCCCTCCCTCCCTCCCACTTCCTCCCCAGAATCCCTCCAGTCTCTCTCTGGTGGAAAAGATCACAGTAACACCTTCTCGCGGTGCGTTCGGAGGCCTGGAGATGTTGCAGCTTGATGGAGGATGATGCCGTTCATGCTTGTGGTTGGTTGGACTTTTATTTTTTTTTGTCTGGAGAGTCCTAAACATGATCCAAAGCGCTGACATCTCCAGGCTGCTGCCCCCCTCTGCTCTACTCCTCCTGGACCGTCCCACGTTTGGACGGCGGCACCAGGTGTTCAGGCAGCGTGGGCGGCAGCTCGTGGCCCTCCAGTTTCACCTTGATGAGGTGGTTGGCGAGGGCGAACTCTTCGTCGTCGAGGAGCCCGTCCTTGTCCACGTCGGCCAGCTTCCAGATCTTTCCCAGCACGGTGTTGGGCAGCTTCGACTTCAGCATCTCCTTCTTGGCGGCGGCGCCGGACACTTTGCCGTTAATGGGAGAGAGGGTGTAGAAGATCTCGTCGTACGAGGGCTTGTCGCGGCCCACCACCCACTCCATCTCATCGATGCCTTCGCTGGCGCCCTCTCCGTAGCCGTGCCCGAACGGTCCGGTCATGGTTCCCTCAAAGGCTCCGCCCTTGACGGACTGGCTCGGCATGGCGGCCTCTTCCTGGCGGACCATGGCCATGAGGCGGGCGATGTCGTTGGCGAGCATGTCCTCCACCGTCTCCAGCAGTTTGGGCTTCAGCGCGGCGAACTTGGAGAAGTCCTGGCCGTTCAGCAGCTCCTGGAGGGACGAGGGGGTCGAGAGAAAACAGGAATTGGTGATAGAAATAGAAACCAGTCTTCTTCAGTAGCTACCAATGGGAGCAGCGTACAAGAAGCAGGATTTCCTGACAAACCAGGAAAAATAAATCTCATCCCCGTCCTGGCCCATCCAGGAGGGCAAGGACAGGAAAGAAGGGCAAAGATGTGAAGAGAGTAAAGGTCAGATGTAACGCGCCAGAAATAGAGGCAAAGTTGTTACTTCATCAGATCTGTATCTTTGGATCATTCATCACCGTCAGCTCACCTGCATCTTGGCCAGGTTGGGGAAGTCTCCAGGTGAGATCTGGTGCTCCTTCTCGATCTTATGGTAGATCTCTCCCAGGTTGGCGATCAGCTCCTTCTTTTTGGAGTCCTTTCCAAACACACTGGGCATCTCCTTTTTCAGAGAGCTGATGATGTAGGCCTGCACCTGATCACCACAGAGAAATATTGCAAACACACTTTATTTTGTGGGAAAAACCACAATTATGTTCAAAACAGTATTTTCACATGGCTGGCAGCAGAAACAACAAATAATCCCTCTTCTTGTAAGTGGTGCAAGGTTACCGGGGTTCAGATCAGATTGCTGTAACCTTTGTTCTCACTTCTGCCTGTGGGTAGTTTAGAAACTACAGACTAACCAAGTTGAACTTAACAGGACTTTTCTGTTTTTGAGTAATCCTCCTTCCTCCTCCTGGGAGTCTGAGGGACAGGTGGTAGTGGCGAGACCAAAAATGAAACTAAGATGTTGATGCAGGTTTTTCAATCAAGCATTTTTTAGCCATACAGCAGCTTGATTTCAGGCACGATACTGATCTCAAACACGCCACTGTGCCCAACAGAGCTGTAGAGGCTCATTACTACTGACCTTGGCAAGGCGAGCGCGTTTAATGAGGTCGTTGAGTTTGCGCAGTGCCGCGTTACGTGGCAAAGACTGGATGTCCAAGAACAGATCCTGCTCCTCTGCCTCAAACAACTTCCTGTTGTCTGGGACCAACAGGGGCTGCGCCCAGAACGATCCGATGTACACTCGCACCACCTGGAATCAAGTTTGCACAAGTTAATCATACTGTCTTCTCTAGTTGCACTTCACAGCCCACACCCACATTAGAGGACATTCTTACACAGGTCATATGTGAAATGTGTATAAGGTTTAAGTTGTGCCCCCAAAAAAGCACAAACAGGATGTGCAGACAACATCACGCAGAGGTGTACGGTTAAGAAAGAAATGGATAAAAACATGTGTAATGTGTTTTAAATCATGTAAAAAAAAAAAGAAGAAAAAAAAGCTTCACCCTCAATGTCAATGAATAATTGTCTACAAGCTCCAAAGGTTTCTATGGAATTGGTTTATGGTTATGGCCCTTGATCAAACATTAACTAAACAGTCAGGGAAAAAATCATAAGACTAGTTACTGGTCACATGATATCAGGACATCAGGACAGAGGATCTGAGATAGAAGGAGTTAAAACTAAAACTGCCTTTCGCTTTCATTACATTCATATTTTCTTTTTCCCAGCAAACAAGCTGAAAACACAAGCTGGGATAATGAAGAAATATGCTACTATCACATTACTCTTGTCCTCGGGGAAAGACAAAAAGAGAAAAAGAAAAGGTCATCTGACATCTGTCAAGACCCAAGATGGCGACGTTTTCGCTCAAACATTAACAGACTGTGTCCGCTCTGAGTGTGTCTCACAAATGATCGTTACCAGCAGGTTCCTGCAGTCAGGGCGGGACATTAAAACGTTAACACAAGAGCAAAAATGTGAGAGAGAAATGATGTGTTTCACCTCAGGTGTATTGATGATTTTGCCCAGAGACCACATCAGCGCTCCGTAAACTCTCATCAGCTGCTGAGTGCTGATCTGGTCCGCCTTGTTCAGCACCACGCGCATCTTGTCCTCGTGGTTCTTGAGCGCGCGGATCACCTCGGAGAACTCGTCCGAGATGTCCAGCTTGTGGGCGTCGAACAGGAGGATGATGCGGTCCACGCGCTCCGCGAACCACTCCAGCACTGCGGCGAAGTCGTAACCTGGAGAGGGACGAGTGGAGGAGACGGGCTGTTAAACAGAGGGACCAGAGTGTGTGGTGGTGTGATGCTGTACCATCTGTTAAATCATATATCTGTTAACAAAAACAACAGTAATGATGCTGTCCAAGAGATGTGCGGTTTACAGTGGGACGTTGAACAGTTTTTTGCTGTCATTTATAACTCTCACGTTTGTACAGTGGGGAAAATAAGTATTTGATCCTCTGCTGGTGATGGTCTATAGTTTTTATGTTAAAGGGATTGTTCAACATTTTGGCAAATTGGACCCATTGTAATAATCCCTATAGTTTTAGGAGTAGGTTTGTTACCTTTAATTGTTGGTGCAAGCTATTTTTAGAACGGCGGAGCAGAGCCGCGAGCTGCTCAGAGCTACAGTATGCTACGGAGGCTAATGGAATTGGAAAAAACTCATCAAATACACAATCCAACAACTCCAAAACGCTCTGGTGGACAAGTTGTGACCTGCACATTCACCACGCTATGAGATAATAACGGAACGTTACGAGACAGAGTTGTTTTTGAGGCAAATGCAGCGACTGCTTGCCGAAAAACTGCCAGTCCGATGGGAATGTGCAGCATTTTTGCATGAATGAATTTACAAAAACAACTCTGTCTCATAACGTTCCGTTATTATCTCATAGCGTGGTGAATGTGCAGGTCACAACTTGTCCATAAGAGCGTTTTGGAGTTGTTGGATTTGATGAGTTTGATGAAGGAAACCAAGAAATCCCATTAGCCTCCGCAACGTAGCTCTGAGCAGCTCACGGCTCTGCTCTGCCGTTCTAAAAATAGCTTGCACCAACAAATAAAGGTAACGAACCTACTCCTAAAACTATAGGGATTATGGCAATGGGCCAATTTGCCAAAATGTTGAACTATCCCTTTAAGTTATTTTAACAGAGAGAGTCAGCATATCAACAAAGAAATCCATATCATCAAGATTATAAATTAATTTACATTTGATCAAGTGAAATAAGGGCAAAAAACAGGAGGATCAAATACTTATTTCCCCCAGTGTATTAGCTGCCACTACAGTGACCATTTGTTTATCTCAGTAGAGGGAACTGTTCCTAACTTCCTCTGTGCTCCTATGAATGTCAACTCATGTCTTCTATTAAATTGTTGTCCAAGTAAAAAAACACCCACACAAAACAAAATACCTGAAAAAACAACAACAACAACCATGCACATAAATTAAGCAAATGAAGAAGCATGATTTGTGTTTGCGCCTCACATTCAAAAAATAAAGAAGTACGTCTACATAAAGGGTGTGGAAGTGTAAATAAAAGTTGACGTTCTCTAAATCACCCAAGGAGTCGAATGTCTAAAGTATCTCTAACAGAAAATGAGAAAACCTCTGACACACAGTAGTTAATAATTAGGACATTTCTTAGAGGGGGATGGATCGTTGTCGTGCAGCAGTGGGAGTGGGTCCTCCCAAAGAAACTGTGTCACGAAAAAAAATGTGAGAATGCTTTTGACAAAAATGTGGAGAGGTCGTGTCAATGTGAAAGCATGTCTCACATTTTCCACTGAGTGCTGTTGTGCGTACAAACAGTGTGTGTGGAGAAATACAGAGTTCAACTTGACAAAGAGCTCAAAGGCTCCAATTGGTCAATAAATGTGTCTTGGAGAAGGTTTAATTGCGGCTTATATGTTCATATTGCGAGTCATGTTGATCCAATAATGTTTAGATAAGGGGTTTCAAGAGGCAGGGCTTTTTACCCCCTCGGTTACCCATTAACCAGCTTTACTGAGACAGCCGGAGCGAGGCGTTTAGAGGTAAAGATCATTCGAACCAGAGTCCCTTTGGACGCTCTGACTCATAAATCTACAGCGTGTATTAGCTGCAAGAATGAAATGACCTCCAACAGAGACAGCGTTGAGTGGATGTTAGCAAAAAACAAACTTGCAAGTCATGACAGATAAGAAAAAGGAAGCGACAGAGAACACACAGCAAACAGCAAATACAAATGTTAAGATAAATGCTGTGCAGTGTCAGTAATAATAGCACCATAAAGGCTATAAACACGTTTCTATCACTGCCTGAGTGTAGAAACTGTACTGCTTACTTCCTTTGGGCTTACTCATATTACATAAAACTGGATTTTTTTTTTTGCTTCCAGAGGGTTGTGGAGGAAGTTACGAAGAGGGAATTATGGTTTTGATTAAGAGTCTGTGTGTCATCTGATCAGAGAAGAATGCAGTTGCTCTAAAAGTTCATCTCGGCTGCCGCACAATCAGCGCCAGATCTGCTGCACACGCATTCTTCCAACATGGCTGGGCTGTCTTTTGTCTGTGGCAGAGAGACACGTGAATACAAAACAGGGACGTAGAGGGACAAACAGTCAGAGGGACAAGAGATATAGATAGATGGGACAGGGAGGGAGAGAGAGAGGAGCGCAAAAAAAGGAAAAGAGAGGAAGAGAAAGAGAAAGAGACAGGGGGTGAGTAAAAGTGAAAGCAAAGACTCAAAGAGTGTGTGACTGTGCTGCTGGCATGTGAGTGGATAAAAGGGGAATATTTAAAAGTTTGAAATCCCCGTGGGACGCAGCTGAGGACATCTGCTCAAAGCGCTCGCTCTCTCTTAAGTCTGTTTTTAACACACGTGTCAGGGAATCAGGCAGAAAGACAGCTGCTGCTCAAGCTCAGACTTACTTATAACACATAGCTTCGCCAACTGCTGCGTCTCTAACATATGCATAGACCTGCTGTGATTCACACAGGGACTCATGACATGACATACTGTACATGGACAGGCCGAAAAACCACGTGGGAGCTGAAGACCATTTTGCAATGGGAGCCCACGAGCTGCGACGCCCATCAGGCGTTTGGACTCATGAGTATTCAGTGGTTATTACTACATTATAACATAAATACTTCTACATTATACCTTAAACAGGGTTGAAACAACTCCAACTTGTCCTAATTTTTTTTAAAGGTTATTCTTTAGTATTCTGAACAATTAGTTGACCCATAGCTGTTTTTTTTCATGCTTTGCAAGTGGGCGTGGCCAAGCAGCAACCTTGGTATCGAAAAACGAAGCAAACACCAAATGGTTTAAACCTGTAGTTCCTTGAACGATATCCCGAGGCTGGCTCCAAACCTGGCTTGTTAACTAAGCTCATTTACAGGCTAATTAGCGCTGTGTGTGCCTTTGAGCAAGACATCTAGTTAGTTGCACTAACGATGCCAACGGGAGAGACTATGACCACGACTGCCTCCACACACACGCTCCACCTTCATCTCCATATTTGGACTGGCACCGCCAAGACGGCAACAACGGAGCCTGCTCCTCTGACCTTTAAAACCGCTCCTCACAAACGTATGGGTGACGTCACCAAGAATACAACCCTGTTCATATCCAGTTCCTGTTTACACACTTTCAAGTCTCTACATGCACACGCGTAATCTTATTGTACTCTATGCACTGAAGAGTCTTTAGAGTTGACTTGTGTGTGTGTGTGCCATTTCTTTCTTTCTTTTTTTAAATATTTGTTGTACCTGTATTTTTGCATCAACGTTACCGGTATTACTGGTTTCTCTCTACTATCTGTGACAAGGTGAAAACAATACCAGGCAGGCATATTGTCATTATCGTTATCACAGAAGTAAGCAGGGCGTCTGACATGTGAGCAGTGCTCATATCCGCGGTGATCGACGTACACCAACCAGTTCTGAGGAAATAGTTCTCATAATTTTCATGGTTCAACAAGGAAGAAGTTGAGGGGATACTTGCTGCTGACCTCATGAAAAACGAAGGATGATTGAAGGATTATGCAACAACACGAGTTCAGTTTCGATGAATGGATGACAAAGTTACATTGTTTCTCAGCACAGCTTCTCCTTTAGCCTTGTAGTGGACCAACAGTATCGTACCTAAAGCTTTATTTTCAAAACAGCCTGCTATACTGTTTTAAAACTACACACTAGTACAATAAACAGTACAGATATGATAGCCATGATATTTGACAGGTCACATACGACTTTTGTTAGCAGAGTACGTCACTGAGAGAACGCCTGAAATAACAGCGTAACTCGCTCCAGCTTGGCACAAGCCAAATATCTGCCTGTATGCCGACACACACACACACACACGCACACAAATGCCCGTCACACATCGGCTGCACAATCCAATCAGTCTTGTTTATATATGACACAGCCAGCGCCGTATGTTCATGGTAGTAGTGAATTTGTATCTGTGTTTATCCAGAAACAGAGCGGAGGATAACGTGTGTCTGTGTGAGAGTGAGTTTCAGGGCAGGAATGTATAAGTATGTATGTATGGAAACAAAACTGTCTGAGGTGTGAGGCGTCAGATTTCGTCTGCTCCTCCTCCTCCTCCCTTCAGA